>NC_142763.1:19688244-20320915 GCF_054948205.1 Urtica dioica subsp. dioica
GGACCCGTTGGGTCTACCTTCCTTTTCCGAGTTAGCTCGTTATCGTTTAAGTCAGTTTCCGCTCTTCCCATATCGGGAGCGTAGGAGAATTCTGCCACGAAGTCGGCTAAGGCCTGCCCCTTTATAGCCGTTCTTGGGTGGAACTCAATCCCGTACTCGCTCAATTCTTGGGACCAGATCGCCATGCGAGTCGACGTTCCCTTTTGAAGAGCTTTACCGATTGGACGCTCAGTTCGCACCGCAATTGGGTGAGCTTGGAAATACGGTCGTAGCTTCTTAGCTGCCGTTACGAGAGCCAGAGAAAGTTTCTCAATCTCGGTATAGCGTGTTTCCGCGTCAAGTAAGGCCTTGCTTACGTAGTAGATTGGCCATTGGACCTTGTTCTCTTCGCGGACAAGGACGGCGCTTACAGCTCTTTCAGAGACGGCGAGATACACGTACAGCGTCTCGCCCTCTTTTGGTTTAGAGAGGAATGGTGGGGACCCAAAGTAAGCCTTCATTTCTCGGAAGGCACTTTCGCATTCGTCCGTCCACTCAAAGCCGTCCGTCTTCTTCAGAGCTTTGAAGAACGGTTGACACTTGTCGGTGGCTTTAGACACGAAGCGTGTCAGAGCGGCAATCCGACCGGTCAGGCTTTGCACTTCTTTGACTCGTCTTGGCGACTTCATTTCAAGGAGTGCCTTGATTTTTTCCGGGTTCGCTTCTATGCCTCGTCGGCTGACGATA
This sequence comes from Urtica dioica subsp. dioica, assembly GCF_054948205.1. Taxonomy (NCBI): domain Eukaryota; kingdom Viridiplantae; phylum Streptophyta; class Magnoliopsida; order Rosales; family Urticaceae; genus Urtica; species Urtica dioica. The sequence goes on from NC_142763.1 coordinate 19,688,971, forward strand.
TAACCAAGGAACTTTCCGGATTCAACCCCAAATACGCATTTGTTGGGGTTGAGCTTCATTTTATATCGGCGGAGGATTGTGAACATCTCCCTAAGGTCGCGTACGTGGTTAGTTGCCAGCAGGCTTTTAACGAGCATGTCGTCCACGTATACTTCCATTGTCTTGCCGATTTGATCGGCGAAGATCCGATTTACCAAGCGTTGGTATGTTGCTCCCGCGTTCTTAAGACCGAAAGGCATGACCTTGTAACAGTAGAGACCTCGATCAGTGACAAAGGTTGTCTTAATTTGATCGGGCTCGTGCATTCGAATTTGGTTGTAGCCTGAATAGGCGTCCATGAAGCTTAGGAGTTCATGGCCGGCCGTGGCGTCCACCAGTTGTTCGATGCGCGGGAGTGGAAAGCAATCCTTAGGGCAGGCTTTGTTAAGATCTTTGTAATCTATACAAATTCGCCACTTCCCGTTGGGCTTTTTTACCATTACCACGTTGGCGACCCACTTGGGGTACTTAGCCTCTCGAATGAAGTTTGCGGTGAGGAGTTTCTCGACCTCTTCATTTATGGCCAGGTATCGTTCTGGGTTGAACGTTCGTCTAGCCTGCACTTTTTCAGCGACCTTTGGGTCATCGTTCAATCGGTGCACTATTACCTCGGGATCGATTCCGGGCATGTCCGCATGAGTCCATGCAAAAACATCCTTGAACTCCCTAAGGAAGGCGGTGAGCTGAGTTTTGATGGCGAGTGGAAGTCGGGTGCCGATTTTTACAACTTGATCAGGCTTTGACTCGTCCAGGACGATTGGCACAAGATCATCGGAGGTTTCCACTTTGAGTCTTTCGATTTCATCACGGGGGTCAAGTTCTCCGAACTTCCTTGCATCCCTTAGGTTGCATGGGTAATCGTCTTCCAGTTGGAAGATTGTGTTGACCGCTTTTCCCGCGGACTTGCCATCAACTCCTTGCACGTAGCATATTCTGGCTTGGGATTGGTCTCCAGCCATGATGCCAATTCCCCCTTCGGTGGGGAACTTCACCAGTAGGTGATACGTGGAAGTGATTGCCCTCAGCCGGTTCAACGTGGGTCGCCCAATGATTAAGTTGTAGGGCGAGTCTTGATTGACCACTAGGAATGGGACCATGTGAACGGCTTCGATTCCTCCAGGGGTTCCAAAGGTGACCGGCAGGTCGATGACGCCCTCAGTCATAACCTTTTCCCCAGTGAACCCAAACAATGGCGTTTGGGTCGGAGTCGGGCGCAGCCCCCCGAGCTTCATGCGCTCTAGGGTGGACTTGAAGATTATGTCGGCAGCGCTGCCGTTATCGATGAGAACCCTTTTCACCAAGTTATTGGCCACTTGGGCTTTGAGCACGATCGCGTCATTGTGCGGATGCACAACTCGCTTGGCCTCTTCATTGGTGAAATACATCGTCTCGTGAGGCACGGACGGAGGTTCTTCATATGTGAAGTTGACGTGCATAGCAGCGTCTTCCTGAGACACGGCCCTAAGGAATTTCTTCCGTTGACGGGCCGAATCCCCATCCTGTGGACCTCCAGTATGGTGGTTACCACGTGCAGTTGTGGGTTGGCGTTGGCAGTAACCGGGGTTTGGTTGGCAGAGGCGGCTGCTCCTCCTCCTTGACCAGACTGCTGTCTGTTCGCGGTGGGGCCCGCAGCGCCAATCATGCGCAACACGAACTCCTTCAGCTCGCCCCGTTGGATCAGAGCCTCGATTTGCCTTTTGAGGTTGTAGCATTCCGAGGTCAAATGACCATATTCCCGATGGAACTCACAATACCTGGACCGATCGCGAGTTGCGGGATCCTTCTTCATTGGAGCCGGGGGCGTGAACTTGTCACGTGCCAGAGCCAAGATCCTTTCCGGCGCCGTGTTCAGCGGCGTGAACGACGAGTACCCTTTGAAGTTTTCCGCAAGTCGCGGTTTCTGAGGTACAGGGAGTTGGTTGTTAGGAACCTGGTTCCCCTTGTTTCGCCTCTTACGAGGTTCGTTCTGCTCGCGGATAGGTTCTTCCCGACGGCGAGAGCTTTGATTAGTGCTCTTGCGGCCGTCGAGGTAGTCTTCGACTCCCATGAAGGTCTTAGCCCGAGTCATTAACTCGGCCATGGTGGAAGGGACACGGCCGACGACAGACTTGAGGAAGTCACTCGTACGCAAGCCTTCTATGATAGCGGCAATCGCGTCACTGTCGTCAAAGCGGTCGACCTTGTTTGACTCTTCTGTGAATCGGGCGAGGTATCGTCTAAGAGACTCGCCACTCTCTTGCCTGATTGACCACAGGTACATCTTGGTTTTCTTTTGGACCATAGACGTAGCGAATCGTGCTAGGAACATGTCCTTCAGGTCTTTGAACGAGTGGATGCTTCCTGGTCTCAAGTTTTTGAACCACTCAAAGCCGGGTCCGGTGAGGGTCAAACTAAAGGCTTGGCACATGGCACCAGGAGAAACACCCTGCATCGTCATCCAGGTTTCATAGTGCTGGATGTGGTAAGCAGGATCTGCTTTCCCATCATAGGGAGCGAGGTTCGGGAGCTTGAAATTCCCCGTACAAACCTCAGCCAATATCTGAGTAGTGAAAGGCGATGAGTTCTCCTCAACGACTCCGTAGGCGCTTCCACCTATTCCGTACTCTCGGAGATCTCGTACCTCATTTCGAAGGTTGTGGATCATAGTGACCACATCGAGACCGGTTGTTGGAGTAACCCCTTGATCGGGAGGAGTCACCTGCAGCCTCTCGTTAGACCCCTGTCCTGCGCGGCGGTTCCCGTTAGTTGGGGCTGCCAGCGGGATGTTGGGTCTAGAGCTTAGTCGCTCTCTCAGATCATTGCCACGCCCAATGCGTTGAGCAGTGAGGTGGTCCCTAAGATCAGGGCTGGCCGTATGAAGGCGCCGGCTCTGCTTGCGACGTTGCGCTCTCCGCGCGCCCTGACTTTCCGCAACATTCTCCCTCGGACCTAGTCGGTCGAGGGCTGAACGTCGGGAATTCCCCTCTTGAGAAGCTACCGGCGCATCGCCTGTTCGGGGTAAGGGATTTGACGGACCGGCTTCAAACACGGCGGGGAGTCCCCCGTCCTTCGTGAGAGAAGTCTCGACATCCTCCGAGTCACCAGTATCCTCATAATCAGGGTCGTGGCTTTCCTCGTTGAGGTTCTCAGGGTCCCCGTTGGGGATCGTCGTGTCACGCATAGGTTGCTTCGCAGCCAGTTGGCGGTGATACCTTGCGTTCCTCGCCTTCAGTCGGCGGATACTCTCCTCCAATTCCGTGATGCGGTTGTCCCTGCTATCAGGAGATGGAGATGGTGAGCGGGTCGAGCTCTCTTCGTGGAGCGACTCTTCGTCACCATGCGCTCGGGAGCGCAAGAAGTATTTCTTGGTCTTAGCGACGTTTTCGGGGTTGTTTGCGCCCTCAGAACGTACGGGTGGTTGGCTACTCATCGTTTCTCAAGTTCGAGAAGGTTGAGTTCGCAGAAGAAAAGAAGAAGATGAATAGAAGGGATTTCGGGCTGAATAGGTCGGGAAGTCCCCTCCTTCTAGCGCCAAAATGTTGTCGCACGAAAATGAACAACTATTTAAAACCTCGGGCGGTTCGATCCAAGGCCGGACCAAGTGATCGCACCCGGGCCAAGAGTGTGAACTCGATAGTCTCGAGCTAGGGCTCTCTCCGATCAACCCGCCTCTCGGGAGAGGTAGGGGGTGAGGAGGATGAGTGACCGTGCCTTGGTTGTCGGCTGCCTACGTACCCGTGCGTGGGATCAGGTCAGAACGTAGTTCAAGCGTGTGTGACGCAGTATGAGGCGTGGAGCCTTGGTGAAGAGGCGTGCTCGATGAAGGAAACGGGGCGCGAGGAGTCCTCGGCCACGTCTCAGAACTTCGGAGATCGCGTACGCGTCTAGCGTGTTAGACGCGCGAGGGTAGCTCTAGTTGAGAACCCTAGGGGCGTGCTTGAGCACCGGAGAACGTTCGGTCAAAGGGAGCGACGTCCGGGAAGTTCCCGTGAGTGCTTCGGGACCTTTGAGAACGAGGGAGAGAGAAGAGAACCTGCTTCAGGCCAAATATGGCATCCAGAGAAGCAGAGAAATCGAGCGTGTCGATAAGAGATGAAGAGAATTATTAGATATTCTTGGATATCTTGGGATGGCTTTCCCCTCAATGGGAGAGGGTATTTATAGGTGTTTGGGAGCCTTAGAAGGTCCCTTTTTCGTCCATGTGGGACTAGGAATGCGTGTGGCATCAAGTGGAGGCGCACGGCGCGCGCGGCAAACAAAGGGCGGCGCACAACGCGCGGCGCGCGGCGCGCGGCGCAGGGGGCGCGGCGCGCGGGTCACCGGGCGCGGCGCGCGGGTCACCGGGCGCGGCGCGGGACGCGCGGCGCAGGACGCGCGGCGCAGGGTTCCTTGACCGGCGCGGCGCGCTGCCTGGCCGGCGCGGCGCGCTGCCTGCTGCCCGGCTGGCCGGTGCAGCGCGTTGCGTGCGCAGTGAGCGGCTCGTCTCGCCGGGCTCTTGCGGGCCTTCGAATGCCATTCTTCTCTCGTGAAATATGAAGCTTTCTACTTGATGAGAGCGACTCGATCCGAGGGGCAAGGCTCGGCCCGGCGAGAGCGACTAGCGACTCGATTCGAGGAGTGACTCGAGGATGACTCGAGGCTCGACTCGAAAGTGACTCGAGGCTCGACTCGAGGGACAATTAAAGGCTCGACTCGAGGAACCACTCAAGGCTCGACTCGAGGAGCGAAGCTCGACTCGAGGAGATTGACTCAAGGCTCGACTCGAGGAGCGAAGCTCGACTCGAGGAGTCAGGAGTTTGGGCGAGGGCTTGAAGATTTGCCGCTCTTCAGGACCTCCGGCCTGACCATCGGCCCTTTGAGCGACGTGCCCTCTCGGCGTCTCGGGTTTTCCGAAAACGACCGACAACACTTGGTGTTTGTCTTACTCTATTAACCCCCCAGTTTTTATGCAATTTTGTTTAAATTGTATGAAAAGTTAGGAGCTAAAGATTGCAAACTGAACGCGAATTTCGACTTCATTCATTAATTGGGCGAATGGCCTGCTTTTGAAAAATTCAAAGTTCATTGGGGCCGATGGTCGCTTTTGGAAAACTAAAAATTTGAAAGGACTTGATTTGTTGTTCAGGTTTCGTCGCTTGCTAACCTTCAGGTGCCTTGGCGCCACGGCCTATTGGTAGTATTGGCGGAGATGCTCCGCGTTCCACGGGTGTCTAATTTCCTTGCCGTCCATCTCGTCGAGATGGTAAGTTCCGTCGTGTATCACCTTTCGAATTCGGTAAGGCCCTTCCCAGTTCGGCCCGAGTACCCCTGCTCCGTGAACCTGGGTGTTTTGGAACACCCTCCTCAGGACGAGGCTTCCTTCGGCGCAACGGCGGATTTTGACCCTTGTGTTGTAATGCTTCTCAACGATCCTCTTCTGCGCGGCCATGCGGGCGAACGCTTCAGCTCTCCTTTCTTCGATCATGTCGAGCTCCATTCGGAGGGCTTCGTTGTTGATGTCTTCGTCGAAGGTCTCTGTTCGGAATGACGGCGCTCCGATCTCAACGGGGATGACGGCTTCAACCCCGTAAGTGAGGGAGAAAGGCGTTTCGCCTGTGGCGGTCCGCGTGGTTGTCCGGTAAGCCCAAAGGACAAGGGGGAGCTCGTCGGCCCATGCGCCTTTCTTTTCTTCCAGCTTCTTCATCAAAGTCTCCTTGATCGTCTTGTTCACGGCCTCAACTTGGCCGTTTGCCTGTGGGTGGCGTGGTGAGGAGAAGGTCTTGCTGATCTTCAATTGCTCGCATATCCTTCGGACCATCGCGTTGTCGAACTGGCTGCCGTTGTCGGTGACGATCGAGGCGGGGATGCCGTGGCGGCATATGATCGATTTCCACATAAAGCTTGTAGTGTTTGCTTCGGTTTGTGGCCAGAGGCTCCGCCTCCACCCATTTCGTGAAGTAGTCGATGGCGACTATCGCCCAGACTCGCTGGCCGGACGCCATCGGGAGCTTGCCTATGAGGTCCACCCCCACTTCGCGAATGGACGTGCCACGAGGATCGGGCACAATGGGGCCGGGGCCTGTCTCGGAATATGCGAGAATCTTTGGCACTTGTCGCATTTTTGCGCCCAACTGAACGCGTCTTTCTTCATCGTTGGCCAGAAGTAGCCTTGCTTGAGCGCCTTCAAGGTCAGGGACTGACCTGCGGAGTGATTCCCGCAAATTCCTTCATGGATTTCCCTCAAGACGTAGTCGGCTTCGGCGTCGTCCAGGCATCGGAGGAGTGGCTGCGAATACCATCTCTTATAGAGTGTGGATCCTTGCCAGACATATTTGTGTGCGTGATACTTGACCTTCTTAGCTTCAGCCTGGTCGGGGGGGAGGACGCCATCGCGGAGGTATTTGATGATCGGTGTCATCCAGTTCGGTTGGGGCTCTTCTTCGATCAGGTTCACTTCTTCCTTGGTGATGGACGGGAGGTTCAAGGTCTCGACAGGTACCTTGCCTAACTCCTCGCTGTCGCAGCCAGATGCCATCCTAGCCAAGGCGTCGGCCTCAGCGTTCGAACCCCTGGGGACCTGCACGATCTCGTACCAGGAGATTGCCTCTAGTCGGAACTTGGTTTCCTCCAGGTACGCCGCCATGTTCTCCTCCTTCGCCTGGTATTCTCCCTTGACTTGGTTGACGATGAGGAGCGAGTCGTAGTGGATCTTAAGGTTTTCGGCCCCGAGCTTCCTGGCTATGTCGAGTCCGGCTAGGAGGGCTTCGTATTCGGCCTCGTTGTTCGAGGCTTTGAATTGGAAGTGGATGGAGTACTTGAGCTTTTCTCCGTCCGGGTTGACGAAGACGATTCATGCCCCTGACCCGCGGACATTGGATGCTCCGTCCACGTGCAGGTTCCAGACCGGCCCATCGGGAGCGGCCTTCCTTTTCTTTTTCGGATCCTTGTCCCCCGCGGTTTCTTCTTCTCGCTTGTCTTCCTCGTCTTTGCATAGATTCACATCGTAAGTGAATTCGGCGATGAAGTCGGCGACGGCCTGTCCCTTAATCGCGATCCTTGGCTGGAACTCCACCCCGTATTCTCCTAGCTCCTGGGACCAGACGGCCATTCTCGTTGAGGTGCCCTTCTGCAGAGCTTTCTTGACTGGGTACCCGGTCCTCACTATGACTTGGTGTGCTTGGAAATATGGTCAAAGCTTTCTTGCGGACATCGTCAGAGCAAGGGAGAGCTTCTTTATCTCCGGGTATCGTGTCTCAGCGTCCAGGAGCGCCTTGCTTACATAATACACGGGCCATTGTATCTTCTCTTCTTCTCGGACGAGGACAGCGCTGACCGCCCTCGTCGACACAGAGAGGTACAGGTAGAGGGCATCGCCGTCCTTGGGCTTTGCTAGGAGCGGTGGCGTGGCGAAGTATGTCTTCAAGTCCTGGAATGCGGTTTCGCACTCGTTGGTCCACTTAAAGTCGGCTCCTCCTTTGATGGCTTGGAAGAAAGGCTGACATCGGTCGGTGGCCTTGGAGACGAACCGACTTAGCGTAGCCACGCGTCCAGTGAGGCTTTGGACTTCCTTCGCCTTGGTTGGGGACCTCATGTCCAGGAGTGCCTGTATTTTTTCGGGGTTGGCTTCGATGCCTCGCTGGTTGACGATAAATCCCAGGAATTTCCCTGACTCTACACTGAACGCGCACTTGTTCGGGTTCAACTTCATCTTGTACTTTCGGAGAAGGGCGAAGGTCTCCTCCAGGTCTTTGACGTGGTCAGGCGCCTCGAGGCTTTTGACGAGCATGTCGTCGACATAGACCTCCATCGTCTTCCCGATTTGCTTGGCGAACATTTGGGTTACCAAGCGCTGATAAGTGGCTCCGGCGTTCTTCAGCCCGAACGGCATCACCTGGTAACAGAATAGGCCTCGATCGGTGGTGAAAGTGGTCTTCAACTCGTCCGGTCCGTACATTCTGATCTGATTGTATCCTGAGTAGGCGTCCATGAAACTTAAGAGTTCGTGCCCTGCGGTGGAATCGACCAGCTGATCGATCCTCGGCAGGGGGAAGCAATCCTTCGGGCAAGCCTTGTTGAGGTCGGTGTAGTCGATAAAGATTCGCCACTTCCCGTTCGACTTTTTCACCATGACCACATTAGAGACCTAACTAGGGAACTTGGCCTCGCGGACGAATCCAGCGGTGATTAGCTTCTCGACCTCCTTGTTGATCGCGAGATACCTTTCGAGGTTGAACGATCTTCTTTTTTGAATTTTTCCCTTCTCTCCAGGGAGTACGTTGAGCCTGTCGGTGATAATCTCCGGGTCGATCCCCGGCATGTCTGCGTGTGTCCACGCAAAGACGTCTTTGTGTTCTTGGAGGAACGCTCCGAGCCGATCTTTTAGTTCGGCTGGCAGGTGTGCTCCGATCATGACGACATGTTCGGGGTTGGCGCTGTCGAGTATCACAGGTACGAGGTCGCTCGACGCCTCTACTTTCTTGGAGTTGGCTTCTTCTCGCGGGTCCAGGTCCTCGAGTGTTTGCGCCTTGCCGATCTCGCCTGAGAGGTCGTCTCCGACCTCACATATGACACTCACCATGGCGTCGCCTTTCCTGATGCGGGATCCCTGGACGTGGCATGCCCTGGAGTCGGCTTGGCTTCATCGCATCACCCCTACTCCCTTCGGTGTCGGGAATTTCATGAGGAGGTGGTATGTTGAGGTGACCGCGCGCAGCCTGTTGAGCGTCGGTCGCCCTATAATGACATTGTGAGTGGAAGGTCGGTCCACAATTAGGAAGTCCACCAGGCGCGTGACCTGGGCTCCCCCCTCCTGTCCAAATGTGACTGGGAGGCTTATGGAACCTTCTGTGTAAACGCACTCTCCTGCAAACCCGAAGAGCGGGGTCTTGACTGGGGTTGGACGAACTTCTCCAAGGTCCATCCGGTCGAGGGCAGTTTTGAATAGGATGTCGGCTGAGCTCCTGTTGTCAATGAGAATCTTCTTCACCATATTGTTTGCTACTTGCGTCTTGACAACGATGGCGTCGTTGTGCGGGTGCATCACCTGGCGGGCCTCTGCCTCGGTGAAGTGGATTGTTTCGTATGGCGTAATCGGGCATGTGCTCTGGGTGAGGTTGATATGGTGGGAGGGACCCTCTCCGTTCGCCGCTCGCGCATATTTTCTTCGTTCGTTCGCGGTATCTCCCATTTATGGCCCCCCAAAGATAGTGGTTACCAAGTTGAGTGGGGCGTTGGCCACGTTACCTCGGGTGTTGTTGTTGTTGCTTCCACCCGCGACAACTTCTTTCCCACGTTTCTGCCGCCTGTCGTTTTGGGGAACCTGTCTCCTCGGTGCGGGGTTCGGATTGGCGACCATGGCCATCACGAACTCCTTCAGCTCGCCATTTTGGATGTGACTTTCGATCTGCCTCCTGAGCTCGAAGCATTCGACGGTGAGGTGACCGTGGTCTTTGTGGAAACGGCAGTACTTGTTCTTGTTGCGTTCTGATGGGTCCTTCGCCATGGGTCGGGGCTCGGTGAACATGTCCCCGTGCAAGGCCAGAATTCGATCCGGCGTAGCTTTGAGTGGCGTGAAGTCGGCGTTCCTCTGGAACTTCTCGACTAGTAGGGGTCTCTGTCTTGACGAGGGTCGGACGTTCGAAGCCGCGGCGCTGGCGCCCCGGCTCTTCTTTCTTCGTTGTTCGTCGTCGACCTCGTCCTCGTCCCTGCGCCGGTTTCCCCTCTCGCGGATCCTCCGACTCTCGTAGTACTCCTCGACGGAGATGTGCTGGGTAGCTTGGGAGATGAGCTCCGTCATCGTGGCGGGTCGCTGCTTCACCAGCGACGTCAGGAGGTCGCCAGCCCGTAGGCCGTCGATGAAGGCGTAGACAGCGTCGCCGTCCTCGTAATTGTCCACCTTGTTGGACTCCTCAATGAACCGGTTGAGGTAGTGTTGGAGCGTTTCGGAGCCGCCCTGTTTGATCGTCAGGAGGTATGATTTTTCCTTTCTCCGGACCCGTGAGGCGGAGAAGCGAGTGAGGAACCTCTCCTGGAGGTCTTCGAACGATTGCACGGACCCTCGCACGAGCCTTTGGAACCACTCGAACGCGGTACCGGTGAGGGTGAGACAAAATGCCTGGCACATCGTTGACGGGGATTGTCCCGCCATCCTCATGTTGGTCTGGTACTGGTGGATGTGGTAAAGAGGGTCTGTGCTTCCGTCATAGAGCGGCATGGTGGGCGGACGAAAGCTCCCCCCGGTGTCGTTAGCGAGCACGTGTGCCGCGAATGGCGAAGCCACGCCCTCGATCATGCTTCTCACCAAGGGGGTTCTTGTATGTGCTGCCTGCAACTCTCGGATTTCCTCTCTCAACACGTGGAACATGTTAGTTACTTCATTATTTCCGGCATGTATGGTGGTAGGCGCAAATCTGGTGGTACGTTCTCTTTCATTCGATGCTTGATCGATCAGAGTGATATGTGCTGCTGGCGGCGTTGCCGTAATTGGAGGGGCGACTTCTTGTGGTTCGCCTGTTTCGGGGACGGCTTGGCGCCCCGGGATCTCCCATCGAGCGTTGAGGTGACGTCGTAGATCCACGTTGGGCACTAAGCGTCCTGGCGACCCCGTACGTCGCGGCCCAATCTATCGAGAGCAGACCTTCGTGATTCGGCTCCGGTTCCTACGACGGAGCGGGCGGCCTGGGGGATACTGACGCGTTGTGGGTCGGTGCCTAAGTTCTGCGGTCCATGTTGATCTAGCCCCCGAGCGGTTCTTCGTTCTGCCTGGTGGTGGCGGTCGATGTCTCGAATACTTGGGTCAGGGTCGTCGTCTTGTCTGCCTTCGATGTTCGCATTTAGTGTTTGCCCTTGTTCGCGCCTTTCACCCCCAGAGTTAGCGTTTTGCGGGCGTCCTTCTCTTGCATGGGCGTGTAAAGTCATGACCCTCTCCTCTCGATCTCTAGCGAACTCGCTTGCTAGCAGGAAAAGACTGTTCTCGAGGCGCTCCATGCGACTGTCTCGTTCGACGAAGACAGTGTCGAGGGCGGGATTTCTAACGCCGTTGGTATTTGGGTGTGGCAGAGGCGCGGTGCCTGCTGCCGGGACGACGCTTGGTGGCGAGGTTTCTTGACCGTGCCTAGCCTGAGTTCGGGCCCGTGTGTGAAGTGCTACGCTCTCCGCCTGTTGAGGGGCGTTGCTCCCAGAAGCGGCGACGCGGTTGGACATTTTGCAGGAGATTTTTGCCGGAGGAATCTTTCGGTTATGATGATTTGGCGGATTAGTCCTCCGGTCTTGAGACTTTCGGTGGAGGATTCTTCTGGTTTTGAAAAGAGAAGGTCTACCAGGGAGGCTTGTGATGGTCCCGTGAAGGGAGGTGGATTTGCCGGTGGAGAACTCGTGGTTGTTTTCGAGTCCCACTCCTTCTAGCGCCAAAATGTTAAGCCGTTTTTTGGTTTTAACATTTGAGGACACGTGGTGGGCCTGCAATAGTCACGTGCCTAGTATTGGATCGGCCCAAATTACTTTCCGAGAGTCCAAAGGGCTCAAGGAAGTTCGGGACAAAGCTCAAAGCGTCCAAGAGCTTCAGAGGATCTTAGAATCGCAAAGAGGGAAATAATGCTTTGCCTTCTTCTTCGTCGGGAATGCGTTCTTCGTCTTTGATTCCTGGCCTGGAGGTTGAGCCTGCCTGGAGGTCGAACCTGCCTGGAGGTCGAGCTCGCCTGGAAGTCGAGCCTGGCCTGGAGGTCAACCCTGGCTGGAGGTCGAGCCTGCCTGGAGGTTGAGCTCGCATGGGGGGTCGAGCTCGCCTGGAGGTCGAGCCTGGCCTGGAGGTCGACCCTGGCTGGAGGTCGAGCTCGCCTGGAGGTCGAGACTGGCCTGGAGGTCGACCCTGGCTGGAGGTCGAGTCTGGCCTGGAGGTCGACCCTGGCTGGAGGTCGAGCTCGCCTGGAGGTCGAGCCTGGCCTGGGGGTTGAGCTCGTCTGGGGGGTTGAGCTCGCCTGGAGGCCGAGCCTGGCCTGGAGGTCGACCCTGGCTGGAGGTCGAGCCTGCCTGGAGGTTGATCTCGCCTGGGGGGTCGAGCTCGCCTGGAGGTCGACCCTGGCTGGAGGTCGGGCCTGCCTGGAGGTTGAGCTCGCCTGGGGGGTCGAGCTCTCCTGGAGGTCGACCCTGGCTGGAGGTCGAGCCTGCCTAGGGGTTGAGCTCGCCTGGGGGGTCGAGCTCGCCTGGAGGTCGACCCTGGCTGGAGGTCGGGCCTGCCTGGAGGTTGAGCTCGCCTGGGGGGTCGAGCTCGCCTGGAGGTCGAACCTGGCTGGAGGTCGATCCTGGGGGGTGTGACCGTGCTCTTCGTGAGCTGCCTACGCACCCGCTTTGTGGGATCAGGTCATGACGTAGTTCAGGGCGAGTGTGTTTGCTATGTGAATGGATTCTTGGATTTTTGTTTTTTTTTCCTCCCGCCGAGAGGTGGCTCTCGGTTTTTGTTTATGATCCGGGATAATTTTGAAGTTGGGAGAGTATTTGGCTGAGAGAATTCTGGGGTTGAGAGAATTTTGAGTTCAAAGGATTCTCTATTCCTTTTGATTTGTGTGAGTGAGCTATTTATAGGGAAAACATGCCGCTTGTTGAAAATTCGCTTGTCGCTTGTCTCTTGTTGAAAATTCGCTTGTCGCTTGTTGAAAATTCGTTTGTCGCTTGTTGAAAATTCGCTTGTCGCTTGTTTTTAGTCATGCGTATTTTTAGCATTTGACTAAATTGTCCTTCTATATTGTAACGTCGTTTTTACCATAAGAAAAGGACGGCATAACAATAACTATACCATAAAAATTTGGAGATATGACAAAACTTAAATTTACATATGACTTTATATCTGAAGAGAGCCCTTAAATTAATTTATTAGTACATATAAATTTTTTCCGATTAAATTGTATGAGTGATAAAAAAAATGAAGGTAAAAGTCACCACGCACGTTTTAAACTTGGGGGTTCTAGCATGCTTTACCTCTCTTTTGTCTCTTCTCATGTGGCATGTCTGTCATTTATCTGATTTAATTAGATTTAATTATGAAAGTAATAAGTTAATAACCAACCAGATGCATTCCCCCTTTTAAAAAAAAAGAAAAAAAAGAGTTGCATAATGATAATGTTAATAATAAAAACCAATCTGAGCCGACAGTATAGACATCTGTAATATATATAATAGTTCTTTTTTTTTCTTCGTTAAAACTGTAAGAGTATATTATTATTGGAGAAGAAATATTAATACAATATTTATGGCTATTAAAAATGCTTTGCACGTCGGTAGTGTACAACGATAACTGTCCAAACAGACGACGATCTGTGGAGAGAGAGAGAGATAGATATGAGAGGTGCAGATAGATATAGGTAGAAAGGAAACAGCTATAGATGTAAAATAGGTAGCTGGGGATCACTAAATATGTATCATTAAGAGAGATCAGCTTAAAAGACAAATTAATACCACAATAAAAAAATAAAAATAGCAGCATTGTTTGAGTTGGTCTCATATGGACTAGCTAGCAATAGCATTAGCATAGTAGGACTGTGCTACGACAGTAATGTTGGAAACTGTTTCAATGAGTTGGAAATGAATGCAAACACAAACTGCAAATAGGATGGCAACGGGTACGAGTAAAGTCGGGTACACCGATTTCGTTACTCGTACCCGCTATAATTTATATACGTTCCTGTTTAATTTTATTTATTTATTTTAGGAAAACAAAATAATTTTGGATTGGGTCTTCATGAAAAAGTCTTGAGAGGCATATTATGTCTCTAATCTCTCTATGCATGCATTACTCAAATATTATATATATTAAATTTTGGTTATGTAAATATCATAAAATTTATTATTATTATATTCATAAGCTAATATTTTTTTTAAATAGCATAACTCTATTTTTTTTTTCACTCACCCGCAACTACGCGAGGGTTAAATAACTTTATATAAATCGAAAGCTGTTGTTTTTATTAATAGCGTTTCTTTAATAAGTGATTGAGATTGGCCCTCTAAACTCTCATTCTCTCTAACCTTCCAATACTGACACCATTGCAACTTGCCCAAGAAATTAATGGTGTGCGACAAATATTTCACTTTATCTCTATGCACTCACAAAAAAATCCAAAGCATCTCTGCACTCATTTCTTATCTACCATATCACTTTATCTGTCTAGTCTTGGTAGTTGCCCAAGAAATTAATGGTGTGCGTATTTCACTTTATCTCTATGCACTCACAAAAAAATCCAAAGCATCTATCTGTCTAGTCTTGGTAGTTGCCCAAGAAATTAATGGTGTGCGTATAAAAAGCCTAATTTATTTATTTTAATGATGAAACAATCACTTGAAATAAATTAATGGTGTGCGTATAAAAATAAATTAATGGTGTGCGTATAAATTAATATGCTAATTGATTCTTTCGGAAACAGTAAATAAAATATTTGTTAACATATGGAAAACTAGTTATTTGCTAGTAATCCTCTGAAATTACTAAACGGGTGTAAAATAGTTGTTCAACTATGAATGAAACAATTTGTTGACCAGCTGATCGTTTTTAAGCAGTTCTAATCTTTTATTCAAAGTGATAAACTAACAAACAATCAAATAGAAATAAAAAATACAAGACAATTGGTAATTATGTCTGGTGTAAACCACCACTCAAAGAGACTGATCATGATGTGAAAACAGACTTTTGGCGTCACTTTATCTAAGAGCAACGCTGTAGTTTTAATTCTGTAATGAATTTATACATATAATGTCGCACGCACCTAACTGGACTCATTATCGCACACACATAATTACTCCTTACAACATTGTGAACCTTACAGATGCATAACTGGACTGATTATCTACAATTATTGATTAGCAGCGCTAACATTTTTTGTATGAAAGAAATTTATGTTTTTGTAGGTCCTCACCAATAATTCCACTGTTTCTTTTCGCTATGATTTATCATTTATGGACCTGTGGCTGTGGTTCCCACATTTGCATTGCATCTTTGCAATTTGCACGTTGTTTCAAAATGTGATTTTACGCAATCTGCTGTTTGAACGGAAATTAATAATTAATCAGCACCAAACAAATGGGGCTATTTGATATGTGTTATTTTATACCTATTTTATTAAGTGTTTCAATATTGTTTTTTTTTGAAGGCCGGGCATGTTTGGTTTAAAATAAAAAATGGAATGTTAATGGCAATGGGAATGATAATGGCAATGACAATGGAATGGTATTATATTTTTTTGTTTGGTTTGTAATATTAACTCCAAAAGAATGGAAAGTAAAATTTACCATATTACCATTTTCATAACTTTACCAACTTTCTCTTCTTTATCACTACCACTTCGTCTTCTTCTCAGCATGGACTGATACAGTAAAACAAGATGAACTAAAATGGACTTTAAACCATATTTCTCAATAAAACTTCAAATCCATTGTCTATTTAGGAGAATAATCTGAGGTCCCGATTTTTTTTCCCTTTCATTGGGTGTTGTGCAGTCAAAACCAGTTTCAATTTTTTTGGATCTTTACTGGTTAATCTCCCATGCCTAACAATTTCCATACACAAACTCGACAAAACAATCGATAAAAGAAAAAATGAAAATATGTTGAAATCGCTTTGCGTTCATCTATGAACCTACTCTAGACTACTCGTCTCCGTCGTCTTCATCGTCGGCGTCGCATCTTCTCCGGCAAGAGAACGGCGGCGAAGGCGGGTGGTGCCGAATGTCTCGTCAAAGACCTTCACAACCTCCCATATCAAAGTTACCATTTGCGGTGGCTCGGCTGTCGACGGCGCCTTCGAGATCCCTCCGGCGTCAATCTTCACTGTCGCCGCCCTGGGAATGATCGTCTCCGTCGTGCTCTACGAGAAGGCGCTCGTTTTAGTTTTAGATTACAAATATAAATATATATTAAATGATATAAAAGGTCAGTTTGGGAAGAATATTTCATTACACGGTGGAATGGTTCATTCATCCCAATTTATAAAGAATCAAATTAATGCAATGATCATTCCGTATAATGATGATTACCTCATTTAAAAATGAATCAAATAAAAGAATAATAAATTTAAGGAATCCATTCCATTCCATTCCCTTAAAAAGTCACCAACCAAACATACCCTAAATTCTTTTGGTTATCAGCCATGGCACCTTTGACGTCTGTTATATTTTTTTTTTTTTGAGGAAACGTGGTCGGAGCTACGAAAATTCATAAAAGCCCTCACGTATGGCGGAGGAAAACCGTGGTTACAAAGATAGGAGATAAACAGAAACCAACGGAAAAGGAAAAGGAAGCTCAAAACAAACAGGGCCCTAGGAGACCATGCGGGACCTCAACTCGCGATCATCGGCCCTAATGGCCTCTTCCGAACAAGGCAGGACTAAACCCAGCCAGGTCGAGGACGAGTGATGGTTAACCGCATAACGCGCTAGATTATGCGCAGCAACATTACAAAGACGAGAAATATGCATAATGCGAAAAACCTCAAGCTCCCTCGCCTCTCTGGAGATGCGGAGCAAGATCGTCCCAAGCTCTGTCGCAGGCGTCACGCCCTCATCAATCATCCTCACCACCCCCAAGCAGTCAGACTGGATCTCTGCTCTCCTGCCACCGACGCTGCGAACTAGCTCTATGCCTTGGAGGACAGCATACGCTTCCGCAAGCTGGGGGGAGAACCCCCTAGCCAGGAAAAGCGTCTGCGAGGCGATCACCTCTCCGGTGTGGTCTCGAACAATACAACCGACACCGAAGCCTCCACGGTCGCGAGCGAGTGCCGCGTCGACGTTAATCGAGAGGGTCCCGTCCGTAGGGGGGTCCATCTGGGGGTCGTAGTCACCCTCGTGTTCGTCGGAGACTCCCCAACCATAGCCTCTCTGTACTCCTCGAGGAAGCTCGCCATCCACTGGACTAGCTGTGGCTGGCTCCAAGCTGATCTCCCGGCCAAGACATTGTTCCTGTGGTTCCAAAGTTCCCAAATAATGGTAATGAAAAGCTCATGGAAACGAACCTCAAGGGTCTCCATCGCTCTGAGGATAGCGTCGAAAACATCGCTGTCTCTAAAAGGCGGAAGAATGTGGCCGAAGCCCACCTCTTTCCAGACTCTCCTACTCCACCTGCAACCCAAAAACGCGTGGAAAACAGTCTCTCTCGCCTCCTGACAGACAGGGCAGCTGTCGTCAGAGGTGATCCTCTTTTTGGCTAAGACTGCTCTGGCCGGGATCTGGCCTAAACAGACTCGCCAACAGAAGAGTTTCACCTTAGGAGGCACTCTCAGCTGCCAGAACTTCGTCCACCACTTCTCCATCACTGTCGGATCTGAAGAGTTGGCGACCGGAGTACTGGCTCTCTCCATCGCAACACGGAAGCCGCTCTTGACGGAGTACTCTCCGTTCTCAGTGAAATGCCAGCGACGCACGTCAGGAGTGCCCTCGCCCCCACACGGAATGCTCAGGATCGCCGCAGCGTCCTCCTCACCGAACATCGCTGTGATAAGATCAACGTCCCAGCTACCGTCGGGTCTCATAAGCTCAGCTACCCGCATATCGGAGGGAATCCAATGGGGGTCAATCCCGGTGGCCGGTCTGTCCCTCGGAACCCAACTGTCGCCCATGACCAACACAGACTCCCCGTCCCCGATCCGCCATCTCGAACAGGACTGAATGATCTCACGTCCCCAGAGAAGACTGCGCCAAATGGAAGAGCTGCACGAGCCAGGGAGAGCTGTCATAATATCACCGTCGGGGAAGTAGCTCTGACTATAGACTCGACCTACCAGACTATCCGGTCTCCTGAGAAGTCTCCAGACACTCTTAGCCAAAAGGGCCTGGTTGGACTTCTCCAGATCTCTGAAGCCCATCCCGCCCTCTGACTTGTGTCGCGTGAGGTCCTCCCACTTGCACCAGTGGATCTTCTTCGTCGCCGTTCCACCCCCCCACCAGAATCTGGCGATCGCCGAGTGGATGTCTCTAATCAAACGCAGCGGGATCTTGTGGCACGAGGCCACGTAACTGGGGATCGACTGAAGGACGGATTTAATGAGGACCTCTCTACCAGCCTGCGAGAGGGAGAGGCCATTCCAACTCTTAATCTTAGCCCAAACACGGTCTCTCACAAATCCAAAAAGCTTCGCCTTCCGCCGACCCGTGAACGCGGGAAGACCCAGGTATCGCTTATGGCAGTCCGTCTTCCTGACACCTAGGATCTGAGCCAACACCTCACCCTCCTCATCGCTAACCTCCGTACCGAAACAAACATCGGACTTCTGAAAGTTCACCATCTGGCCCGAGGCCATAGAATAAGTTCGAAGAATGTCAGTAACCCTCTCACACTCGTCAAGAGTCGCTCGGCAAAAAACCAAGCTATCATCCGCAAAGAGAAGGTGAGACACATGGATATCCCGGAACCGGACTCCTAAAATCGCTCCGGAATCCTCACTCGCTCGAAAGAGGCTCGAGAGACCCTCAGAGCAGAAGAGGAAGAGGAAAGGAGAGAGAGGGTCCCCCTGGCGGAGGCCTCTGAAAGGAGTCACACTGCCTCGAATGGAGCCGTTGATGTTGAAAGCAAATCTGACTGAGGTAACGCATCTCATGATAAGGTGCACCCAACGCGTGCTGTATCCCAGTCTCAGCATCATCGACTCCAGGTAGACCCACTCAACCCTGTCGAAAGCCTTCGCCATGTCAAGCTTGAGAGACGCACACTTTCCATTACCGAAGCGTTTCCGCTTCATCGTGTGGAGAGCCTCGAAACCAACCATGACATTATCGAAGATCAGTCTACCACCAACGAAAGCGCTCTGGGACTCAGAAATAGCGACGTGCATAGTAGTCTTAAGACGGTTGACCAAGCACTTGGCCACTATCTTATAGATCACGTTGCACAGGCTAATCGTCTCGGGTCCTAGACTTTGGGGATAAGGGTGACCACAGTATCATTAATGGTGGCCACCTCGTCCCCGTCGTTAAGAATCCCAAGGCAGGTCTTCAAGACCGATTCGCCTACTACGTCCCAATATCTCTGGTAAAAAATCGCGGGAAAGCCGTCACTTCCCGGGGCCTTGATCGCATCCATCGAGAAAAGCGCCTTTTTCACCTCCCATGGCTCAAAAGGGCGCTCCAACTCGGCGTTCAAAGCCTCTGAGATCCTAGGCTGTACGTCCGCAGAAACTAACTCGATACTCTGCGAAGAAGGCCTCGTGGAAGAGAAAATGTCACCAAAGTAACCGGAGACGATCCTCTCTATCTCAGTGTCTCCACTGTGCCAATCCCCGTGATCGTCCTTCAGTCCTCTGATAGCGTTCCTCTTCCTCCTAGCAGAAGCCTTGCGGTGAAAAAGCTTCGTGTTCTTATCCCCGCACCGCATCCAGGACACTCTGCTCCTCTGTCTCCAGTACTGCTCCTCCTTCTGAACTAAGGCGTCAAGCTGTCTCTCCTCCCGTCTGAAGGACTCCATACAGAAGTTCGGGCCCGAAAGACCCGCAAGCTCAACGATCTTCTTCTGCTTCTCAATCCTGTCTCTGATCTCTCTGTTCCTCTCTCCGCCCCAGCGGGAGAGACTCTGTCTGCACTGACAGATCGCATCAGCTAAGCTCGGACTCTGATCACCACTCTGGCCCGTCTCCCAAGCTCTACGGATCCGCTCGTCGCACTCAGGCTCACCTATCCAAGACTCCTCAAAGAAGAAACGCCTCGGCCTCCTGCTCCGCCGGCGATCTCTGAGACCCGCTGTAAGCAGAAGAAGTGGTCTATGGTCCGAACTCCAGAACCTCAAGTGTCGAACAGTGGCCGAAGGGAAGAGATCGCTCCACTCGTGACTCGCGAGGCATCTATCCAAGCGCTCCTCTATACTTCCTCTGCGCCAGGTGAAGGGGTCTCCCTCAAAGCCTAAGTCATGGATGTCGCAATCCGAAATCATCTCTCTGAAAGAAGACAACTGGCCGGGACCTCTATCTCTACCTCCTCTAATCTCAGAGTTGGAGGCGACTTCGTTCATGTCGCCCCCAACTAACCAAGGACCCGTGTAAGAATTCCGGAGGCGACGAAGAAGCTCCCAAGTATGTCTCCTCTGAGCGCTCACTGGATCACCGTAGATCCCCGCAAATCTCCAACTCTCGCCTAACTCGTTAACCAAATCTCCCTCGATGTGATATCTCGAAAATGTCCCGAGTAGGAATCTCACAGGCTCTTTCCAAAGTAACATCAAGCCTCCACTCCTACCAAGACAGTCCACCGTCATACAACCATCAAAACCCAGCAGCACTCTCACTCTTTCAGCCCCCTCACTCCGTAGTCTAGTCTCCGACAGAAAGATAAAATCGGGACTATGATCACGAACGTGGGCGAGGAGGGCTGACCTCGTCCCGGGGTTGCCTAACCCCTGGACGTTCCAGATAACGCCTATCATCGCGTTCGGCGGCCCTCGCTCTCGAGGGGCGCCGCTCTCTCATCAGTAACAACTAAGGTCGAATCTAACGGACTAGAAACTTCCAAAGTGCGAGTAACAGAAAATAAGTCTCTCCTCCCTAGGTCATGTGTGGCAGAAAGTAAGTCTCTATGTCCTATATCAAACTGAAGCGCAAGAGAATGAGGGGAGATAGATGGACTTACCTGAGTGTCGAGCGTGGATCTCAACACTCTCCCTTGCCCACTCTCACCATCGGACCCGGGTCCCGTGTCAGCTACCATCTCCCACTGGATCACCCGACGAGTGGAAGAAGGGCTCGCCTTGTTCCCGTCGGTGTAGCCTCCCTCATTGGTCTCACCTCCGCCGGCTTCAAACATGCGTGCCATCTTCTTGACGTTCCCAATTCTGACCCTCTCGCTCGATTTCCTCTTCCCCGACCCACCTTCATTGTCACCGGCAGCCCCCGCTTTTGTCTCGGCTCCCACATCCCGTCCTAGACCCGGTTTGCACCCACGGGGCCTTTTCCTGGTGTCGCAGGGCGTTCTCTTGGCAGTGAAACTCCCAGGGGGGTCCTGGCCCTTTTGCTGAAGAGCCCCAAAGGGGTCTAGGCCCGGTTGAAAAAGGGGCCCAGACTGGCCTTTGGAGCGTTGCCGAAGAGGCCCAGCAAGTTTCCCAGCCAAGTCATGGGCAAGGCCTTCCAAGCCGTTGGGCTTAAAAATTCTGGTAGGCCCAACAAGGTCTTCCCCTCCATCTTTGACCAAATCCTCCTCTGCCCCAAGGACAGTGGGTCCCAGCTCACTCGAAATACCCACTAGGTCCTCAGCGGGATTGATAAATCCTTCACCAACTGCCCCAGAATTCATGCTCTCTGTAGCTTTCTCTTTACCAGAACTAGTAACCTGCTCCAAAGAGCCGTTGTCACTTCCTCTCCCCGAAACGGCCCCAAAACCCTCCTCCTTTTTTTTAGGGTAAGTTTTGCCTACCCCAGACTGGCAATGAGACCCGGTGGCCGAGGGATTGACTTCGCTCCTCGTTTGAGATCCACGCGCGTCAGCCCTAACCGTCGTCGGACCAGGGTTGTCGTGGTGGTTCTCCTCAGTCGGCATCTCGGTATCCATGGCTTCACTCGGCGGCCCTCCCGGATTGATCTCTTTATCCTTCGTCGGCTCATCTTCCCTTGTCGGTGGCTTGGTCAGAGTCGCGGTCGGGCCGGTCTCTGTCTCCATCGGCGGCGATTGTTTTTCCTTCCCACGCCTCTGTTTCTCGCCTCTCTCCCCCGACTCCTCTTGCAAAGCTTTTGACGAGTCCCGGTGAGTTTTCGCAAAACAGGACTCCGGCCCAGCCCAACCAGGTTCCCGGTTAGGTCCCACACCGTTAAACCTCCAAGTACCACCGTTAGATTTGTGAGGGGGCTGTCCTCTCAGCCCAGCTCCATACTTGGGGTTCCCCCCACACCCAGCTCCTCCTTCTCATGACAGTCAGAGCCACAGTGCCCGAGCCTTCCACACACGAAACAAAAGTCTCCGAGTTTTTCGTATCGGAAAGTCACCCAGGCCTTCCCCTCCTCCATCCCAAGCTTTAGAAATGTTCCCTTCATCAAAGGTTTGCCTATGTCCACCGCGACACGGACCCGAATGAAATCCCCACTGATTCTACCCTCCTTATCCTTGTCAACTTTGGTAACCCGTCCTATTCGTCCTCCGACAAGCTCTCTTGCCGACCGAAACTTGAGAGGGATTCCGTGAATCTGAACCCAGAAATCCACATGTCGGAATTCATCATCTTTGTCCTTTTCAATCTCAGGGTCATTCAAAACTAGGAGGGATTTGTCAAACGTCCATGGCCCCAATTCCCAGACCCGCCTCTTATCGGCCCTGTTCCCGAACCGGAAGCAGAGGATTCCGTCCCGGTGATCGCTGATTTCGAGCTTTCCACTCGTCCTCCAAATCGTGGCCATGACCGACTTAAGCGCACCTCGGTTGAAGGCTTTTTGCCGGAGCAGCCTCCCGAGAAGGCAGTCAGAGAGATCGACCGCCGTGCTCGCAAGTTCCTCCTCTTCAATGACTAACACATCCCCGTCCTCTTCCTCTCCGATGCCCATCTTAGACCATTTGTCGCACAAATCCTCCATACTTCGAGAAGAAGGAGGAGGCTTGACGAAATCAACATCTGTAAATGTAACTTCAACACCAGACTGCTCAGTGATAGCTCCAACTTGTTGTCAATGGTGCCCACAAGAAGAGTTGTAGTCTTTATTTTGAACATTTGATGTAATAAAGTCTCATGAAGACTCTTGCTTGTAATTGCCTATTCATTCATTAATAAAGTTGAAACGTTCATTCAATCTCCCTTGTCTGAAGCTTTATGATAAAACCATAGTCTTTTAGTCCATAAACAAACTTAACAACTTACGAAGAGACAAATGTAGATTTGCATGAACAAACTCTTCGTAGTTTGCTTAAAACGATACATTCGCAATCTTAGGGTCAAAGGACTATTGACCTCAGTATGATTGTTAGAAGAATCTATGATGTCTGGTTATGAGGCATTGAGAGTTAGGAACTCTATAGTTCTTCTAGGTATCTTCCGAAGGTACTGAATTGACCAGTGCACTTCTAGAGACAAGATAAGAACAAACCATTTAACCTCTTATGTCTCGAAGTCACTATGTATGAATTGCATCATGCTTACCTTAATCCTGAAATGAGACATGCCATTTCACACCTTAGTATTCTCATTTGAGAAAGTCAAAGTTCGGACTCACTATGTGATTCCGAACAAGGCCTATTGGTGAAGTACTAAGTTGTGAGTCTGTCATGAGTAACTTTGTGAAGTTCTCATAGATATGGAATTCATGTACAAGATTGCTGAAATGCAATGTATGTCACCTCATGCTTTGTTCCTTGGAGTGTGAATAAATGAACTGGCCAGTGTCCAAATTGAGTCCTGACTCTTTTGGATGAAACAATGTGACTTGTTAGCTCCTCGTCAATACATTGTTTCTAACTTATTCACAAGCGACAAAGGAGTTGAGGAAATAACAGCTAGAAGGGTAAAATGGTAATTTAGTAAATCCCGACTAGCTGATGACATTCATGAAGGGTAAACATAGATAATATTCAGTGGATCCGCTCATCATAATTAGGTCGAATTCTTGAGTAGAAAATAAATTCATTTGAACCGAGAGATTTTCAGTGTCAGCTCTTTAGTGGAGTCAGTTGGCATTAAGCTAAACTTGGAAAAGGTTTGTGAACTTTTGAGTCCAAGTGTTTAGCTAAAGCTTTGTTCATTTGGGTCCATGAGGTCACTGTCACGAATCACATCGATAGGAATAGTTAAACTGGAAGCTAAGCCAAAACAAGAACGAAAATAGTTAAAAGGGTATTTTTTTCTTTTGAGACAAAGGATGAAATGAATGTCAATAAATTTTTTTGACATGGTCATTTTATGACATGTTTCACTCGGCCATGACTTGATCATTGGGCCTTGTGAATTAATTTCATTTCATAAGAATTTCATTGAAAATTCTTAATGGGCCTTTTTCATGTTCTCATGAATAAATGAAGAAGCTTCTAGAAGCTCCTTCTAGAGACATGTTGGGCGCCCAACATACCTAAGGAAAGAGAGTTTATTTTGTGCATAAATGTATTTAGATACTTGCCAAACGAAAAAGAGGAAACAAATTTCCCACACAAGCATGGGGAATTTCGGCCAAGAGAGCAATAGGCAAGCCAAGGAACAAAAAAGGAAACAAATCCTAGCCTTCTAGAAGGCTGCCTTGGGCGCCTAAGAGGAATGGGAAATAAGGGTTATTTTGCTCATGAATATGTGATATTCTATAGAAGAGGAAACTACCTTATTGAAGGTGAGACCTCTCCTATAAATAGGAGCCTCATTCTTCTCACAATTCATTCATCCAAGTTTAAGAGATTTGAGAGACTCTCTCTCTAGAACTTGGCCGAAGTCCTCTTCTCTCTCTCTCTAGTTTATTTTGGTTTTCTCTTGTCTTGGCACCTAGGTCCTCACTCGACCTAGTCTTTAGCTCTGCGACTTCGAGACTCGTTCTCAAGTCGTAGTGTTTAAAAGTGCCCACTCACTGATTCCTTCTTTTCGAGTGATTTAGTGATAGAAACTATCGTGGTTGCTCGAGTTCCCGAGGAAAGAAAAGAGAGACGTGCTGCGAGGGGAGACGAACGTTGCCAACCTTCCAAAGGCTCATAACCGTTCAAGCATCAAAAAGGTTAGTAACTTTTATAGCTCATATTAGTTTTTATTTACATGCATATGCTCTTGTCTAGGTTAGTAAAAACTAGTTTTACTTAAAAAGAAAATTTTTAAAATTCCGCCGCTTAACGAAGCGTTAAACTTTTTCTCAAACCCTAGATCGATTCCAACACAACTGACAGTAAGTTGAACTTGAATCCAGGAACATACAACACACTTCTCAAAACCAGATTATTGTTGAGTCTGACATCTCCAAACAAATGAACTGGTATGACAGTATGGTTGGGTAGTGTAACAGTAGCACCACTGATGGGCTTGAGGCTTATGAACTGAGAGCTATGAGCACATATGTGCTTGGAAGCTCCAGAATCTGAAAGCCATACTGTATGTGTGTTTGACAAGTAATCACAAGAGTTGGCATAGTAACAGGCACCTGTGACATAGGTAGTCTGATTGACATCTGAATTGGATGAGCTAGGCTTGGAGGTGTTCATGTGACTGGAGAGCATCGCCATCAACTGGTTGCACTGCTCATACAACTGAGTTGTTGTCAGCTGGTCTTGATCCTCATGCTTGACTGCCTGATCTTTGGCCTCAGCACAGTTGACCTGACTCTTCGGCTTCCTGCTCCCCGGGGGATAGCCATGGAGTTTGTAGCACTTGTCAGCAGTGTGGCCTGGGATCTTGCAATGAGCACACGTCGGTTTCTCCTTGTCCTTTTTGTATGGCTTCTTCTGCAAGTCATCTTTCACTGCCATCGCCACAGTACTGGTTTGTTCCATGTTGCCATGCTCGTTTCCAACACTTCGTTGTTTCTCCTCTTGTGTAATTAATGCAAACACCTTGTTGATTGCAGGAATAGGATCCATGAGTAGCACTTGACTCCTCACTGCTGAGAACGAGTCATTGAGTCCCATAAGGAAGCTCATCACATACTCATTTTGGAAGAACTCATTAAGTTTCTTCACACCTCCACATTTACACGTTCCACAAGTACAATTTGGTCGAAAATTGTTCAACTCCTCCCAAATTTCTTTCAACCTTGTGAAGTACATCCCAACCGATCGCTGATCTTGAGTTAGGTTTGTGAGTTCTCGTTTCAACTGGAAAATGCGCGGTCCATTGGATTGCTGAAACCTCTCGTTCAGATCATTCCAGATCTCCGCAGCTGATTCTCCGAACAAAATGTTCGATGAAATTTCCTTCGAAACAGAGTTCAACAACCAAGAGATCACGATATGGTTGTTGCGTCTCCATGAATTCAATAGGTGTGGATCAGATCCATCAGGTTTCATGATAGATCCATCAACAAACCCTAACTTGTTCTTCACGGACAGTGCAATCAACATCGATCGATTCCACGACGCATAATTATCTCCATTCAGCAATTGAGATACGAGAACTGTACCTGGATTGTCTGAATGATGCAGATAATATGCACTCAGTGGATCATCGATTACTGACCTTCGTGAAGCTCCAAACGCTAAATTCTCCATCGAAGTGTTGCTCTGTTCCTCCATTCACTTGGTGCCAGAAACAGAGTATCGCCGATGACTCGAGTTCAGGTAAAGACGAAGCTCCAAAATGCTCTAACAATGGCGGAATTTAGAGTTCTGATACCATATTGAGATCAGACTGAGAGAGTGTTTGGGAGAGAATGGTCTCGACTCAATGTGAGATCGAGTATGCAAATTCTCATTAACCAGAAAATGTACAATGTGTGTGTTTATATACACGGAGCAACTAACATAACTAATTTAGCCTATCCGTGCTATACACGTGTCTATACACAAGATAAAATAAAAACAAAAGCAGAGACTGAAACGACTGCGTTTCATCTCTAATATAAATCACTTCACTTGATTTGTAAATGAGATTTGTAGATCTAGCTAGAAGACGAGATCACCGAGTTTAAAGATGTTAAAACTTGGAAAATTAAAATGCTATAGGAATAGTTAGTTCTTTTGAGTGTCCAATATTGTTAGTCACTTTAAGGATGAAAGGGCCATCGCGCGTCGGGAACTGTACTAAGGTATGCTTATGATCGACATTTGATAGAAACAACCCTGAAGAGGTCCACACCTGATCACAGCCAGCTCACCTGCCGTGCCAGCTGAGCGCCCATTGGTCAAGGCGCTGGTCAAGACGGTTAGGCGGTTAGGAAGATAGTTAGATAAATACAATGTATCTAGACAGTTATGGTTTATATAAATACGTGTAACTCAATTAATTCAGTTAAGCAATACAAATACACAAAAAGGCTCATAGAGAAGATTCTCTCTCTAGAGCATTGGATTCTCCTAGATCTGAGATTATCCAAAGCTTCACTTGGTATCAGAGATATATCAATGGCGTTCGACGGAATTTCCTCGTCGTCATCAGAGATCCCGAGATCATCAGTCTCTCCACACTTCGCTCCTACTCTCTCATCTGTAATCTCTGTCAAGCTCGACAAAGAAAACTACTCTGTTTGGAGAAGCCAAGTCTTACCAGCAGTAATTGGACACAACCTTGAAGGATTTGTCTTCGGAACGAAGATCTACCCCAAGGAATTCGTCAAACACACAGATCCGCAAGGAAATGTCACGAAATCAACAAATCCAGAGTATATCCAGTGGTTGAGAGAGGATCAGCTTCTCTTGAGTTGGCTCCTTTCGTCTCTATCAACCACGATTCTCAGGTCAGTCACAAGAATCCGTTCTTCTCATGGAATGTGGATTGCTCTGGAACAGAGGTTTGCTGTCAGATCGAAGGCTAGGTTAATTCCTCTTAAGACTCAGCTCCAAGCAACAAAGAAAGGAAGTCTTTCGATCTGTGACTACTTCGCCAAAATGGAAGCCATCGTAGACTCAATTTTCTTGGCTGGTGGTGACATCTCCGACGATGATCTGATCCTGGCACTACTCATGGGATTACCTGTTGAGTATGATGTTGTTGTTGCATTGGTAAACAACCGTCTGCAACAATGTGATGGTGAATCGTCTGGAATAACCGTCCAAGAGGTCTTAGCTATGGCTCTCTCACAAGAAACGCGCATTGACCAGCTCACCTCACAATCAACGATTGATGTTCAGTCAGTCTCAATAAACTACAATGGAGCAATGGCGAACTACACAGATACTCATGGTAGAGGTCGCTCTAGGGGCAGAGGTGGTCGAGGACGTTTCACTGGTGGTCGAGGTTCAAACTCAAGACCTACTTGTCAGATCTGTGGTAAACAAGGACACGTGGCTATTGCGTGTTGGCACAGACTCGATGAGTCCTTCCAAGGACCTATCTCAGCACCAGCAACAAGCAACAACAACAATCCACTCAACAAGGCAGCGTTCTATGCTGGTCCTGAAACTGTAGCTGATCCAGCGTGGTATGCTGATTCTGGTGCAACGAATCACGTGACTGCTGAGCTGGACAAGCTTCACATGAACACTGAGTACAATGGTAGTGATAAACTCATGGTCGGGAATGGTAAATGTCTCTCCATCACTCACACTGGACTATCTCATTTACATTCCAAATCAACAAAAAATAAATTAAGAAATGTCTTGCGCAAGAGCTTCCGGATATAGAGAGTAAGTCAATATGAAATCCAAATCTCTTTCACGCTTTTGCTGTTCTGATTTTGTTTTCACACTTGTTCGATACAGCTGTCGCCACCACCCTTTTCCCCTCTTCCTCTCTCTCACCCGCTCCCTCTCCTTCGTCCTCTCTTCCTCTCTCCCGCGCGAGCGCCGACCCCGACTGCGAGCGCGCCTCTGCCGACTGCGCGACCAGCGACCGGGCGCCGCCATCTCTCCCTCTCGCCTGTTGTCTCTCTGTCCTCGCGCTCACTCGACGCGCGCTTCCGAGTCCTCTGCGCGACTTGACAGGACTCTTTCTCCTCCGCCGAGTCCGCCTCTGCCAAGCCGCTTCCGCCCCGTCGCTGACCTCTGCTCTGTCCTCGCTGGCAACGACGCTTCCGAAGAATCTCGGCCGCCCGATTCCTCTGTCTTCGTCATCAGCTTCCAGACTTTTAGGTTTGTAAATTAAGGGTTTTTTAATTGTTTTCTAAGGTTTGAAATTGTCATCTGATTTGGGGATTCCGAAATCGTGGTTGTTTGGATTGATTTAGTTGGTGATTCATGGTTTTTGGTTGATTGAGATTTTAGGCTGACTTATTGATTGAGTTTCAATTAGATTGATTGATCTCATTATAATTTCAAGAGTGTGGATTGTTAATGGTGAAGTCCTACATCTTGGCATTGTGTAGAGTTCTTGTTTTGCTTAATTTCGGCTCGGCAGATCAAGTGGCGATCCAGCTGATGCGAAGACTTTTAGTTCAAGTTTCCGGAGCAGCTCCCTTGGAGAAGGATCTTGTAAAGAAGTTTAAGCGCATGCCTGATCATCTCAAGGTATCTCTCCTATATTTTTTTTATACACATGTACCGTTGCAAGTCTTTTGTTTCACTGCTGAAATACAAGCTAATGATACGAAAGCAGGGAAACCCATCCATCCCAGAGAACAAGTTATTCAAATAAGTGCACTAAGAAACCAACGTAAAGAGATGGGGATATATGTGAATTTATAGGAGATACAAGATAACTTACGTATGCATAAATATGAATTAGCTTACAGTCACTAATATGGGAGATGTTAGCTTACAGTCACCAACGTATGTTACCATATTTCAGCTACTGCATCTTTTTTTCATGTTCAAGTTATCTTTCAACGTGAGATGTTAGCTTACAGTCATTTATATATATCTCATTAAGCTTTATATCGGATTTACAAAGCTAATATGGTCTTTGTAGGATCATAACATACGTTTGATATTTTCCTCTGAATATTCCGAAAATAAAGAAAGATGAATTTGTATAATGATACGGAAAGAGTACATGACGTGAAACCATACAATTTGAATAAGAAAGTGGTTTCACGTCAGCAGGAAGCGAAAGACAGCTGGCATGTTTTAGAAGTTATCTTGTAAAGGGTGTAAATAATGACTTTTGTAGAGTTCTTCTCTGGTATCCAGTTGTGTTTCAGCTTGTAGTTAAGTTGCAATGGAACAAACATATTTGTTCAAATCTGTAGCCTTTACTGGTTATATATGTTTGGGTTGTTGCTATTATCGGTGTAAATGTCAATATTTCTCTTCCGATGTTTGCCAGGTTCATTACAGAAATGCAAAAAGCTTTACGTTGTTCACTTGTCGGAGAGAGAGTACTCGCAGTTCCGTTGTTTGAGCTCTACGACAACGTCCAGGTACAGAGGTTATGGGATTAGGTTGTGAAAGTTTAGTTCATACTTCATATTATGATTTTGTTTTCTGTATATAGTATGTTTTCCTTGACTTTTAAAGAATACACACAGAAAGCTCATTGACTTTTTAAAAAATAATATGCTTTCCTTGAAGTAGCTACAATTTTTTTTTTTTTTTTTGACAAACTTTCTGCAGAACAATTTGATGGATATAGGTATATAGTATGGTCTATGGTGTTGTGCACTTGTAGTAGAGAATCAAATACCGAGTACGAAATTGAATTGATTCACAGTATTTTATTGTATGCGTGATCTGTTTTACATTTATATACGTATATATGCATTGATTTTTTAATGTCAACAATGCTTTCCTTGAAGTAGCTACAATTTTTTTTTTTTTGACAAACTTTCTGCAGAACAATTTGATGGATATAGGTATATAGTATGGTCTATGGTGTTGTGCACTTGTAGTAGAGAATCAAATACCGAGTACGAAATTGAATTGATTCACTGTATTTTATTGTATGCGTGATCTGTTTTACATTTATATAAGTATATATGCATTTATTTTTTTATGTCAACAATGCTGGTTTAACGAAAATTATGCAGAACTTTAATAAAACCATAATGTATAAAAATTTAAAGAGTTATATTTTTTTATTGGCAACAATTTAACCAAAAATAGTCGCATGGCTGTAGATACTTAAAGACACGTAATTGCTGAAATTAGTTAAATAAAATAGGGGAACACACTCTCAACACATTAATTTAGCACTTCCTCATCATAAAATATTTATGTACCAAAAATATCGAATATACAAAATATCAAAGCAGCTTACAAATACTTTTATAAATGCAAATAATACATATTTATGTCACAAAACCCTCTACTGAGATTCGATTTTTTTTTCTTTAATCAATACCGATACTTATATGTACTCGGTATTAGTTGTTCCTGAGATCAATTAATGTCTTAGAGGCCATTATGTCTATTCGCGCAAGTCCTTTAGCAAAAGAGAGCAGTAATTGCCTCACTATATCTTTGCTTGGTTTTCTCTCTAACAACCCAAAACGTCCCAAGACATCTGACAGCAATTCTTTGAGCGTCTAAATGAGCATGTTTTGCCTGCAGTTTAGACAGCATAAAAAAAATGTTGGCACATTCAAATCATGAGCGTAAAAGTTTTCTTTGAGCCACTTTTCATATAACTTATATCCTCGGGACAAAAAAATTGGAAAGTAACCATACATAAAGGAAATGCTAAATCGTAGTTACTGTATCAAAATCAAATTTTTATATTTAGAAAATCTAAATCAGATTCAATTTAGATTCCACCAGACGTATGGGAAACCACCAGTATGTATCCACTTCTTTGATAATTGTGTGATCTTGTTTATTTTACAAGTTTATGTTGTGCATACATGTACATTTTTCTCTCAACCATTAAATCCTCTGCCAATCAAAATTCAGGAAATGTTGTTTTGCTCCAGAGTTGTTGGGTCTTGTTTGGGTGTTGGGCTCTTGTACTGTAACTTTTACCTTTTCCTTTAAATACAAAAAAAAAAAGAAAAAGAAAAAAGAAAAAAAAAATCACGAAATGTCAAAATTTGGTTAAGCATCTTGAAAAAAATAAAATTTGGTTGGATTGGACATTGGGCATTGTATACGGAATCGATTTGGCCATTGTGCAGATCACTGTTAATTCTGTGCTACCATGCATATTACAATAGTATTGGATCAACTGATATAGGTTTTCTGTAGCAGGTTTAAACGTCCAATGCACTTGTCATCGCCGTGGCATTGCAGGATTGTCAACACCAGTTTTACTTCTGAATCTTACTTCCGCACATGAACAAAATGGCTGAAGAAGGTTAGCCATTATATTTTCTAACGTCTTCTTTTTTTACGGTGCACTTTTATCACAATTGTCAGTCTTTTACTATGCTTACATGACCTTGGTGTCTGTTCATTCTTGGTATGTTGGTGTCCTTTTTAGGACCGGAAGATTCTATATCATCGGCTACAATATTAGCTTCATATCGCGACTCCACTCGGTCGAGAAAATATAAAAAGGTCTGTTTATGGTTTTTCTTTCTAAACTACTCTCTTCAACGGTTCCAAAATGCGCATCATATAGTATAAATGTCTTCTACAGTCAGAAATCATTTAGTTGTGTTAAATTAGCTACCTCTTACAATGACGCTCATCAAAATAATTGCTTTCGTATCTTTTCTGTACCGGAAACTCCGGTCCTCTGAACCTCCATCAATCGTATCGAAATGTATGAGTAAGCGTAATCTTGGCTTACAGAATCCTGTACATCGGCCCTTCAATTTAAGTATGTCTTTATTATTTTACATTTGTCATCTTTTTAATATTTCAATTTATATTAGTTGCTTTTTGAAGCACTGACTGTATAATGCATTATCTTTTCCCTATACTTAATAAGCAGGTAATGACGACGCATCCACATCCGACGCTATTGGTGATTCCATTTCTTCAGACATGATGTTAAGTACCTATTTAGGTTTGACCACTACCCGACCTTTGGAAACGTATTACCACAAAACACATTTACTGAATTTTGTCCTTTCTGTTTTCACCTTTAAATTAGATTACTCTAAATAATAACCCAATTTCGTGTTTTGTCTATTTTTTTTCCATTTTGGTGTAATTTTAGATTGTGAATGTTTTCCAACATAACTACATGATTTTTTCCATGATGCCGCTTGAGTTATTAAAGCTTTGCCTAATATGAGTTCAGCTGTCTATTATAATTTTTTGAGTTGTTTTAGTTTAACATAAGAGATTGAAATACCCTAATTGAATTTGAGTTTTTGGGCTATTTATATACAATAGTTTTTTTAAAATTCATTTGCTTGTGTTACTAAGTATTCCAGGAAGCCTAATGAATTAATTTTAAAGGTCATTTTAGCTATCATGTCTTCTTAGGGCTATTCTGATCTGGAGAAAGCTGCAATCAATAGGAAAAAACCCCATTTCTCGAAAGGAAGAACTTGAAATTCTTTTTCCTTTCCCCAGCCTTTTGTTTACCATTAGCAAGAACTTGTTTCAGTTGCGGATCATAAGGAATTCGAACAACTGTCTATGTTTTATTTTCTTATTACATTAATAACTTCATGTTTCTTTACAGCAAACTCTTCCTCTCCTATCAACCACACAGTCACACCCAAATGGTAAATATATGCTTTTCTATATTCAGCTTATACCATATTTCCTTTACGCTACACGCTTTTACAACTTGTGTTCATTTTATGCTGCTTACTTTTACTATCATGTTGGTACAACAAGTTGTAGTTATCCCTGCCTAATAACGTAATAAATACGTACTGCAGGAGCACGGACTTCTACTGACACCACTTCTGAATCTGTTCCTTCAGAAACGGTACTGAGTACTTTTCTGGCGTTGAAGAATAAGAACTCTTCCATAAAGGTACAAGAATATGTACATCAATTATTTATAAATACAGTATTTATTTTCATGGCGATTCCATCATAAAGAAACATGTTTTCGGGAAAACCTTCCTTTCCCTTGAGAATACTAGGATTTGGAAAAAAATACTTCCCAGTACGCAGGTAGAAACATAGTTTTTTTTTTTTTTTCCCCGTTTTCTATCGTAAATTGTTAGTAACTGATTACATATCCAAGCAAATGTTTTGTAGATATTATTAGTAACTGTCAAGAAATGAAAAATCAAATACAAGCTAAATGGTTGGGGACGTGCTATTTTAATCCTTGTTTTAACTTAAACTTCTGCCACGTTACTTGTTAATATTGTCAAATTTCAGGAAAAAAATGTTTTCCCAATAGAAATAGCTTAGACAAAAAATTAAAATGTTAATTGATCGGGGATCAATTATATTTTTAGAATAGTATATAGGTTACCGACACTTGCTCTTGCATTGTTTTTACATTATGTATTTTTCAGGCAAATAAGAAATTAACGACGACATGCGAACGGTCTAAGGTCCCCTACATGTCTGCACGCCAATTATTCTTTGCGCAAGAGCTTCCGGATATAGAGAGTAAGTCAATATGAAATCCAAATCTCTTTCACGCTTTTGCTGTTCTGATTTTGTTTTCACACTTGTTCGATACAGCTGTCGCCACCACCCTTTTCCCCTCTTCCTCTCTCTCACCCGCTCCATCTCCTTCGTCCTCTCTTCCTCTCTCCCGCGCGAGCGCCGACCCCGACTGCGCGCGCGCCTCTGCCGACTGCGCGACCAGCGACCGGGCGCCGCCATCTCTCCCTCTCGCCTGTTGTCTCTCTGTCCTCGCGCTCACTCGACGCGCGCTTCCGAGTCCTCTGCGCGACTTGACAGGACTCTTTCTCCTCCGCCGAGTCCGCCTCTGCCAAGCCGCTTCCGCCCCGTCGCTGACCTCTGCTCTGTCCTCGCTGGCAACGACGCTTCCGAAGAATCTCGGCCGCCCGATTCCTCTGTCTTCGTCATCAGCTTCCAGACTTTTAGGTTTGTAAATTAGGGGTTTTTTAATTGTTTTCTAAGGTTTGAAATTGTCATCTGATTTGGGGATTCCGAAATCGTGGTTGTTTGGATTGATTTAGTTGGTGATTCATGGTTTTTGGTTGATTGAGATTTTAGGATGACTTATTGATTGAGTTTCAATTAGATTGATTGATCTCATTATGATTTCAAGAGTGTGGATTGTTAATGGTGAAGTCCTACATCTTGGAATTGTGTAGAGTTCTTGTTTTGCTTAATTTCGGCTCGGCAGATCAAGTGGCGATCCAGCTGATGCGAAGACTTTTAGTTCAAGTTTCCGGAGCAGCTCCCTTGGAGAAGGATCTTGTAAAGAAGTTTAAGCGCATGCCTGATCATCTCAAGGTATCTCTCCTATTTTTTTTATACACATGTACCGTTGCAAGTCTTTTGTTTCACTGCTGAAATACAAGCTAATGATACGAAAGCAGGGAAACCCATCCATCCCAGAGAACAAGTTATTCAAATAAGTGCACTAAGAAACCAACGTAAAGAGATGGGGATATATGTGAATTTATAGGAGATACAAGATAACTTACGTATGCATAAATATGAATTAGCTTACAGTCACTAATATGGGATATGTTAGCTTACAGTCACCAACGTATGTTACCATATTTCAGCTACTGCATCTTTTTGTCATGTTCAAGTTATCTTTCAACGTGAGATGTTAGCTTACAGTCATTTATATATATCTCATTAAGCTCTATATCGGATTTACAAAGCTAATATGGGCTTTGTAGGATCATAACATACGTTTGATATTTTCCTCTGAATATTCCGAAAATAAAGAAAGATGAATTTGTATAATGATACGGAAAGAGTACACGAAGTGAAACCATACAATTTGAATAAGAAAGTGGTTTCACGTCAGCAGGAAGCGAAAGCCAGCTGGCATGTTTTAGAAGTTATCTTGTAAAGGGTGTAAATAATGACTTTTGTAGAGTTCTTCTCTGGTATCCAGTTGTGTTTCAGCTTGTAGTTAAGTTGCAATGGAACAAACATATTTGTTCAAATCTGTAGCCTTTACTGGTTATATATGTTTGGGTTGTTGCTATTATCGGTGTAAATGTCAATATTTCTCTACCGATGTTCGCCAGGTTCATTACAGAAATGCAAAAAGCTTTACGTTGTTCACTTGTCGGAGAGAGAGTACTCGCAGTTCCGTTGTTTGAGCTCTACGACAACGTCCAGGTACAGAGGTTATGGGATTAGGTTGTGAAAGTTTAGTTCATACTTCATATTATGATTTTGTTTTCTGTATGTTTAATGCTTCATAGAGAAGAAAAGGGACTCACCCTTTATATTATAAGGGAAACATAGCATGTCACAAACAAGAGGCTACTACTGAGATGGGAAATTCCGGGCATATATATATATTTCCTACTTATCATTTTGTTTATGGTGTTGTAGTTTCCTGAAATCATTGACCAAGGGTACACAAACAGGAAGAAGTGAGGCTGTCACAGCATGACTGATGTAGAGCGTAATATAGGAAAGAGAGATAATCGCAAGTTGCAATATTGACTTCTTTTTACTATTTCATAAAATCTACCAAATTACATCAATGGAGAATAATACTTATAGAGTTGAAAAGGGCGTAAAAAAGGAAATAAACCATAATCAATGCACCAAATTCTAAAATTGAAATGAAATAAAACTGATCACAATTGATGCTCATAATTCGTCCGGAGTGAAGAAAATTTGTCCTCGAATTTGTAAGGGTGTGTTTTTTTTCTTATGGACATTGAGAGGTTCACAAAGACTGATCTTCTCGGCCTTCACATGGGCGGTTTGTC
The DNA here is from genome assembly GCF_054948205.1 of Urtica dioica subsp. dioica. NCBI lineage: Eukaryota > Viridiplantae > Streptophyta > Magnoliopsida > Rosales > Urticaceae > Urtica > Urtica dioica. Next base: position 19,725,140 of record NC_142763.1, read on the forward strand.
GGGAGGCTTCTTGTTAGGAATCAACATGGAATCCACCTCGATTTTCTTTGTGTCCTCATCGATCCACGCTGAAATTTTAAGCCTGTTTCTAAGTTCTTATTTTCTTCATTAATTATCATTTTATTTCTTAATTATCTTTTACATTTTTCATTAATTTTTATTTGGTGAAAAAATTCTTCTATTTTTCTATTTTATTCTGTTCAAAATCAGCTCAGTTCTTATTTTCTTCTTTTCTTTTTAAATATTAACTATTTCGAAATAAACTATCGTTATTTTGAACAAAAGAAAGTGAAATAATTGTGAATGATGTTTTTCATTTTTCAAATATTATGTGAATGATTTTGAGGGCATTTTTGTTATTTCGAAAAACAGAGTTATGGAGTCTTCAATTTTAAAAGAGATAATTAAACAATAAACTTAGAATATTTATTATTTGATAGAAACCTTAGATACATGGATTAAAATTGCTCAGATAGATATGCTATTTTCCGGCAAAGAATGATTACGATTGTTTTTTTAATTTATTCCGAAAAAATGTGTTGAATTTGGAGCTTTTAATAAACACTTAAAAATCTCTGTTGTGTCAGTTTTAATCCGGTGATTAAAAGCTGATTAGTTGTTAGTCAATCGCTCCTAATTACACAGGAATGCATTAAATAGAAACCAATAATTTAGCTATTCCTCAAAAATTTGCATAGCAATAGCAAGTCTATATAATACATTCAAACCAAGCCATTAAAACTAGTGATCAAACAAGCTCAGCCTTACAAAGACGTCAATGACATTCTCTGCTTCCGTTCCTCTTTTGTACTCGCATTATATTATTATTATTTATAACTAGTTTCAGTTGAGCCAATTTGATCACCCATTAAAGCCTCTCTTTTTTCACACACAGCTTATTTATGGCGCGACTCAGTAAAGCTAAAGATCGGGACACCATTTCCGGAAAGGAGATCTTGGTGGATCGATCGTCAATCCTTAAAAACGACCTCTTTCGAGATGGAATAGTGGAAAGTGAAGTTGTGGGGAATCCACTCGATGCCCTTGGAACCTTTCTTGTGGACGAATTTGCTTCGAGAATCGAGCATCAAATTATCGACCATATCGGCCAGATAAGCAGTTGTCAACCCGAGTCCTTTGCGAAAGACTCCACGATCTTCGGGAGAAGAATCTTTTGCTCTTTCTGCGCGAACAAGCTCGACCGGATGAACACATCTCTTGCTTTTTCCATCTCCTCGAACACCCTTTTCCGAGTAAATACACGAACCTGAAATAAAAGTCAATACTCACTAGACGTGGTGCCCAAAAAAAAAAATTGTCCAAACTCCACATCAGATTGGATCACCAGCTTTTATTTGAAAAGGCACGTCCGGTTTGGTTTCAAGTAATGGAAACCGCAGTCCAAACGAAATCGTATCAGAAATTTTTTATTATTTTCAATTTGCAAGGATTTAAAACTTGTTAATTAAAGATGAATCCATGCTTATTTTAAGACTTGGTAGCATGGATGAAATTTATACGCCGCTTCATTTACTTGGAGTTTCGAAATTTGAAAAAAAGAAAAATTTAAACGTATCCAAAACGATAGTCTGGTTAAGATATCTTAACAAGTAAAAATTTATTTTTATTTTTTCTCAGGCACAATTCAGTCTCAATTTCAAACGATCTGGTCTAGTCCGGTTAAGATAATTAGCAATTAAAGACCCCTACTATGAAGATTACTAGGCCAACAAGTAAAGAAGAAATATCAGGTGTACCGCGGGATCGGATTTGCTTCCCAAGCAAATCGAGAAGTGTAGAAGAGGCTCGATTCTTTGGATGGCAAAAGGTCTCCGAGCATCTCCAATTTTGAACATGCTCTTTAACGAAAAAAGCATCCTCAACCACTGCTGATAAACAACAACAAAAAAAGGTAAGTCAAAAAAGCAATGATCAAACAGTTTCAATGATATTAATAAAATGAGAATCGGTTTTAATTGTCCCGGTCGAGGTAATCGACACCCTAGGATGGAATTCTGAATCGTATCGACGCTTATGGTATGACTCCCAAAGTTAAACGCGACCTAATTTACACACATTCGAAAGATCATACCGAGGATAATTCAGAGGCTTAAATTAGATTAAAAAACACCAGGTTATACCAGAGGAACTTAGGTGATAATGTTGTATATCAAAGTGACGGCGACAGAAGAAAGAAAGTACGAATGAGTGAAATGCTATAGCTTCCATGCATTTCAAATCATCTGTGCTTTCTCTCTTCTGTCATCGTCTATAAACATATAGACCACCATGTTTCCTCTAATTAACAAAAACATAAATATAATAAATATGTATGTATATAAAGACATGCTGGCAGCTTCACTTTTTCAATTGTAAACATTAACAATCGGAACATATATGATATATACATATATTTATATATTACAAGTGCGGGACTCTTATGTGCGTGTGGGCATGAAATAATCGATTAGGTGGGCTTTATATTTATAGACGAAGATGACGCTGAGAAAGAGAAAGGAGAGAGAGGGGGAGAAGAAATATTAATACAATATTTATGGCTATTAAAAATGCTTCGCACGTCGGTTAGTCGGTACAACGACAACTGTCCAAACATTGACGACAAGAGAGAGAGAGAGAGAGAGAGAGAGAGAGAGAGAGAGAGAGAGAGAGAGAGAGAGATGGGTTGGGAGTCTTGGGACTTGGAACTCTCTGCTTTGGGGTGGTGGTGTATTTATAGTGGAGGAAAAAAAAGAGGGTATATTAATTGAGCCGTTGATTAATTCAAAAAGCACATACTTTACGATGTATTTATATTATTATTGGAGAAGAAATATTAATACAATATTTATGGCTATTAAAAATGCTTTGCACGTCGGTACAACGACAACTGTCCAAACATTGACGACAAGAGAGAGAGAGAGAGAGAGAGAGAGAGAGAGCTGTACTATTCATAAATTAATAACACAATAAAAAAATAAAAATAGCAGCAGGGCTTCGTAGCACAGACAATAAATTTGTGCATTGTTTGAGTTGTTTACTCGAATTTCGAGGAAGAAGACGCTGAGAAAGAGAAAGGAGAGAGAGGAGGAGAGAGCAATAAATTTGGCCCACCTAACTTTCTTACCGATTAAATTGTATGAGTAAAAAAAAAATGACTGATCGCTTTACATCTAATTAGAAAGGAATGGTACCAAAATAAAGGTAAAAGTCACCACGCACGTTTTAAACTTGTTGGGGGGTTCTAGTATGCTTTACGCCTTTACCTCTCTTTTGTCTCTTCTCATGTGGCTTGTCTGTCATTTATCTGATTTAATTAGATTTAATTATGATAGTAATAACCAACCAGATGCATTCCCCCTTTTAAAGAAAAAAGAAAAAACAAAAAAAAGAGTTGCATAATGATAATGTTAATAATAAAAACCAATCTGAGCCGACAGTATAGACATCTGTAATATATATAATAGTTCTTTTTTTTCTTCGTTAAAACTGTAATATATTATTATTGGAGAAGAAATATTAATACAATATTTATGGCTATTAAAAATGCTTTGCACGTCGGTACAACGATAACTGTCCAAACATTGACGACGATCTAATGAACTTGAGCATATTTTTTATTTTATTTTGCTTATTAATAAACTAGGTGGACATTTTGCTTGCTTAGCTTTTCATTAACACCGCTTTGTTGTTGTTTTTGTTTTTTTTTTATTATTTGTAGGGAATTACATTAAATTATATTAATGAGAAATGTTGATATAAAAAAGCTTGAAGTTCATACGAACGTGATAAATGGTAAATAAATAAAAACACATATCATGAGGTAAAATCATCGTAACAAAATAACTCTTCGAATAGTTAATAAAAAAATTTCGATTGAAAAACATAGTTAGCTAAATTTATATAAAAATAAATCTCAATATGTCCGAATTTCAAAAAATAGATTTGATGATGGATAAAACTTTGGATTAGAATCCCAGAGAAGAGCATAATCAGAATATTAAATATTAACTATAAAGTAAACAAATATAATAAAATAAATATAACTATCTGAACATAACTTTACGAGTAATAAATCATTTTTCAATGGAATAACAAAGCTAATAGGTATTTAGTTGCAATTAAATCTCAGTAACTATTGATCTAAAAATAATATTGATGATGAATAAAAAATCCATGTAATCATCCAAGAGTACGAATTCACAATTTAGAAGACAAAAATGAAATTTATAGAATTGGTATACAAAGTGATGAAAATGATTATTTAGGATGTCAATAATTAAAAATATTTAATTTAAATTTTGTAAATAATTTGACTAAAAGTTAAATACACATATTTTAAATATTTTTCTCTTTAAATAATTTAGTATTCATTTATAATAAAATAAATTTGATAAATTATAAAGATAAAATTAATAATTTTACATTATTAGTGAGATTGTATATAAGTCACGCTCTCAGGCAAGGAAGGAAGGGTGCAATATGCACCCCTTTTAAGCACGCAATTGATGATAATTCTCATTAAGTTAACAATTAATTAAATAACTGTTAAGCCGTTTTTTGGTTTTAACATTTGAGTACACGTGGTGGGCCTGGAATAGTCACGTGCCTAGTATTGGATCGGCCCAAATTACTTTCGGAGAGTCCAAAGGGCTCAAGGAAGTTCGGGACAAAGCCCAAAGCGTCCAAGAGCTTCAGAGGATCTTAGAATCGCAAAGAGGGAAATAATGCTTTGCTTTCTTCTTCGTCGGGAATGCGTTCTTCGTCTTTGATTCCTGGCCTGGAGGTTGAGCCTACTTGGAGGTCGAACCTGCCTGGAGGTCGAGCTCGCCTGGAAGTCGAGCCTGGCCTGGAGGTCGACCCTGGCTGGAGGTCGAGCCTGCCTGGAGGTTGAGCTCGTTTGGGGGGTCGAGCTCGCCTGGAGGTCGAGCCTGGCCTGGAGGTCGACCCTGGCTGGAGGTCGAGCTCGCCTGGAGGTCGAGACTGGTCTGGAGGTCGACCATGGCTGGAGGTCGAGTCTGGCCTGGAGGTCGACCCTGGCTGGAGGTCAAGCTCGCCTGGAGGTCGAGCCTGGCCTGGGGGGTTGAGCTCGCCTGGGGCATCGAGCTCGCCTGGAGGCCGAGCCTGGCCTGGAGGTCGACCCTGGCTGGAGGTCGAGCCTGCCTGGAGGTTGAGCTCGCCTGGGGGGTCGAGCTCGCCTGGAGGTCGAGCTCGCCTGGAGGTCGACCCTGGCTGGAGGTCGGGCCTGCCTGGAGGTTGAGCTCGCCTGGGGGGTCGAGCTTGCCTGGAGGTCGACCCTGGCTGGAGGTCGAGCCTGCCTGGGGGTTGAGCTCGCCTGGAGGTCGACCCTGGCTGGAGGTCGAGCCTGCCTGGGGGTTGAGCTCGCCTGGGGGGTCGAGCTCGCCTGGAGGTCGACCCTGGCTGGAGGTCGGGCCTGCCTGGAGGTTGAGCTCGCCTGGGGGGTCGAGCTCGCCTGGGGGGTTGAGCTCGCCTGGGGGTCGAGCCTGGCCTGGGGGGTTGAGCTCGCCTGGGGGGTCGAGCTCGCCTGGAGGCCGAGCCTGGCCTGGAGGTCGACCCTGGCTGGAGGACGAGCCTGCCTGGAGGTTGAGCTCGCCTGGGGGGTCGAGCTCGCCTGGAGGTCGACCCTGGCTGGAGGTCGGGCCTGTCTGGAGGTTGAGCTCGCCTGGGGGGTCGAGCTCGCCTGGAGGTCGACCCTGGCTGGAGGTCGAGCCTGCCTGGGGGTTGAGCTTGTTGGAATCGATCTAGGGTTTAAGAAAAAGTTTAACGCTTCGTTAAGCGGCGGAATTTTAAAAATTTTCTTTTTAAGTAAAATTAGTTTTTACTAACCTAGACAAGAGCATATGCATGTAAATAAAAACTAATATGAGCTATTAAAGTTACTAACCTTTCTTGAAGCTTGAACCTTGTAGAAGCTTTTGGAAAGTTGCAACGCTCGTCTCCCCTCGCAGCACGTCTCTCTTTCTTTCCTCGGCACCTCGAGCAACCACGAAAGTTTCTATCACTAAATCACTCGAAAAGAAGGAATTAGTGAGTGGGCACTTTTAAACACTACGACTTGAGAACGAGTCTCGAAGTCGCAGAGCTAAAGACTAGGTCGAGTGAGGACCTAGGTGCCAAGACAAGAGAAAACCGAAAATAAACTAGAGAGAGAGAGAAGAGGACTTCGGCCAAGTTCTAGAGAGAGAGTCTCTCAAATCTCTTAAACTTGGATGAATGAATTGTGAGGAAATGGGGCTCCTATTTATAGGAGAGGTCTCACCTTCAATAAGGTAGTTTCCTCTTCTATAGAATATCACATATTCATGAGCAAAAATCCTTCATTTCCCATTCCATGTTGGGCGCCCAAGGCTGCCTCCTAGAGGCTAGGATTTGTTTCCTTTTTTGTTCCTTGGCTTTCCCTTTTCTCACTTGGCCGAATTTCCTACAAGCATGTGTGGGAAATTTGTTTCCTCTTTTTCTTTTGGCAAGTATCTAAATACATTTATGCACAAAATAAACTCTCTTTCCTTGGGTATTATGGGCGCCCATTTCACTTCTAGAAGGAGCTTCTAGAAGCTTCTTCATTTATTCATGAGAACATGAAAAAGGCCCATTAAGAGTTTTCAATAAAATTCTTATGAAATGAAATTAATTCACAAGGCCCAATTAATCATATTATGGCCGAGTGACATTAAGTCATCAAATGAACTTGTCAAAATTTATTGACATCCATTTCATCCTTATGTCTCAAAAGACAAAAATACCCTTTTAACTATTTTCGTTCTTGTTTTGGCTTAGCTTCCAGTTTAACTATTCCTATCGATGTGATTCGTGACAGTGACCTCATGGACCCAAATGAACAAAGCTTTAGCTAAACACTTGGACTCAAAAGTTCACAAACCTTTTCCAAGTTTAGCTTAATGCCAACTGACTCCACTAAAGAGCTGACACTGAAAATCTCTCGGTTCAAATGAATTTATTTTCTACTCAAGAATTCGACCTAATTATGATGAGCGGATCCACTGAATATTATCTATGTTTACCCTTCATGAATGTCATCAGCTAGTCGGGATTTACTAAATTACCATTTTACCCTTCTAGCTGTTATTTCCTCAACTCCTTTGTCGCTTGTGAATAAGTCAGAAACAATGTATTGACGAGGAGCTAACAAGTCACATTGTTTCATCCAAAAGAGTCAAGACTCAATTTGGACACTGGCCAGTTCATTTATTCACACTCCAAGGAACAAAGCATGAGGTGACATACATTGCATTTCAGCAATCTTGTACATGAATTCCATATCTATGAGAACTTCACAAAGTTACTCATGACAGACTCACAACTTAGTACTTCACCAATAGGCCTTGTTCGGAATCACATAGTGAGTCCGAACTTTGACTTTCTCAAATGAGAATACTAAGGTGTGAAATGGCATGTCTCATTTCAGGATTAAGGTAAGCATGATGCAATTCATACATAGTGACTTCGAGACATAAGAGGTTAAATGGTTTGTTCTTATCTTGTCTCTAGAAGTGCACTGGTCAATTCAGTACCTTCGGAAGATACCTAGAAGAACTATAGAGTTCCTAACTCTCAATGCCTCATAACCAGACATCATAGATTCTTCTAACAATCATACTGAGGTCAATAGTCCTTTGACCCTAAGATTGCGAATATATCGTTTTAAGCAAACTACGAAGAGTTTGTTCATGCAAATCTACATTTGTCTCTTCGTAAGTTGTTAAGTTTGTTTATGGACTAAAAGACTATGGTTTTATCATAAAGCTTCAGACAAGGAAGATTGAATGAACGTTTCAACTTTATTAATGAATGAATAAGCAATTACAAGCAAGAGTCTTCGTAAGACTATATGACATCAAATGTACATAAAAAGACACTACTACTCTTCTTGTGGGCACCATTGACAACAAACTCCCACTTGACTCAAAGAAGATGTGAGTAGTCCTACATGCCTAATCCCTCTCGAAGTTGGTCGAAGACCATGTTCGCTAGGGCCTTGGTGAATGGATCTTCCAGAGATCTACTTCACCTCCACGTCTCCGCGTTGCGCGATCTCTCGAATCAAATGGTATTTCCTCTCAATATGTTTAGAGTGCTTATGGCTTCTAGGTTCCTTTGAGTTAGCGACAGCCCCACTATTATCACAATAAAGGGTCATGGGCTCGTCGACGTTTGGAACAACTTCCAAATACTTAAGGAATTTCTTAAGCCATACAGCCTCTTTGGATGCTTCACAAGCAGCCACATATTCTGCTTCCATCGTGGAGTCAGCAATGCAAGATTGCTTAATACTTCTCCACACAACAGCTCCACCATTAAGGATGAACACAGATCCCGAAGTGGATTTCCTGGAATCCTTATCCGCTTGAAAATCGGAGTCGGTATATCCCGTCATAGTCAGGTCAGTACCTGAGTATGTAAGCATCAAGTTCCTAGTTCTTCGAAGATACTTAAGAACATGCTTAACAACAATCCAGTGCTCGGGTCCAGGGTTAGATTGGAAACGACTAACTACGCCAACGGCGTAACATATATCAGGTCGGGTGCAAAGCATAGCATACATGAGGCTTCCTACGGCAGAGGCGTAAGGAATTTTCCTCATGTCTTCAATCTCTTGTGCAGTCTTGGGAGACTGGTCCTTAGAGAGTGAAACTCCATGCCTAAAGGGTGTTTGACCCCTCTTGCAGTCTTGCATCGAGAAGCGATCCGTCACCTTATCAATATAAGATGCTTGAGAGAGCGACAGGGTCCGGTTTTTCCTATCTCGAAAGATTTGGATTCCCAGAATGTACGCGGCTTCTCCTAGATCCTTCTTTTCGAATTGCTTTGCTAGCCAGACCTTAACCTCAGATAACTTACCCACGTCATTACCAATGAGTAGTATATCATCGACATATAGTACCAGAAACACAACTCTGCCTTTGTGTATTAACTTGTAAACACAAGGCTCATCTATTGATTGTTCAAAGCCGAAGCTCTTTACAGTTTCATCGAATCTAATATTCCATGACCTAGATGCTTGCTTTAGTCCATAAATGGATTTAAGCAACTCACAAACCTTGGTCTCTTGACCTTTATCCACGAAACCGTCTGGTTGAGCCATGTAAATGCGCTCGTCAAGATTGCCATTCAGAAAGGCTGTCTTGACATCCATTTGCCAGATCTCATAGTCGAGAGCTGCAGCTATGGATAGGAGTATGCGGATGGATTTAAGCATCGCGACTGGCGAGAAGGTTTCTTCATAGTCAATCCCTTCTTGTTGGGTATAACCCTTCGCCACAAGTCGTGCTTTGAACGTCTCGACGTTCCCATCAGGACCCCTTTTCTTCTTGTATATCCATTTACACCCTACGGGTTTAATCCCTTCAGGAAGGTCTACAAGTTTCCAGACTTTGTTGACATACATCGAGTGCATTTCAACTTTCATGGCGTCAAGCCAAAGGTTTGATTCAGAACAAGCCATCGCTTGGCTATAGGAAACAGGGTCATCCATGTCGGAGACGGCTACAAGAGAGTCTCCATAAGACATGTACCTGTCAGGCTTTTGAGTAGCCCTCCCACTACGTCTAAGTACTACTTGACGAGATTCTGATGAGTTAGGTTGTGTTTCAGTTGGGGTAAGAACAGTTCTTACAGATGAGGTAGAAGCTTCCTCACCCAACTTTTCTTCAAGCACAATTTTGCTTCTAGGTTTCGCATCCTTCATAAAGTCCTCCTCAAGGAAACGAGCATTCGTGCTAACGAAAGTCTTATCGTCCTCGGGACTATAGAAAGTAAAACCTTTGGTTTCCTTCGGATATCCTACAAACAGGCACAATTCTGACCTACTAGCCAACTTGCTAGTCTTTTGCCTCAGCACGTGTGCAGGGCAACCCCAAATTCGGATGCGGCCAAGATTCACTTTACGGCCAGTCCATCGTTCATAAGGAGTACCAGGAACCGTTTTGGACGGAACTTGGTTCAGAATGTAGGCGGCTGTTTCGAGGGCATATCCCCAAAAGGAAAGCGGGAGTGATGAGTAACTCATCATTGATCTAACCATCTCCATAAGAGTTCGGTTTCTTCTCTCTGACACTCCGTTTTGTTGAGGTGTGCCAGGTGCGGTAAGCTGAGAAGCGATACCTTCTTCTTTAAGAAAGTCATCGAACTCTCCAGACATATACTCACCACCTCGATCAGATCGAAGGGTTTTGATCACTTTGCCAGTTTGCTTTTCCACTAAAGCCCTAAAGACCTTAAATACGTTAAAGGTCTCGGATTTGTGTTTAAGCAAATAGACAAACCCATATCTTGAGTAATCATCAGTGAAGGTAACGAAGTATTCGTATCCTCCACGTGCCTGTTGGTTGAGCGGACCACATACATCAGAATGTATTAGTTCCAGCAACTCAGTGGCTCTTCGACCCTTATCAGAGAAAGGTCGCTTAGTCATTTTTCCTTCTATACAGGATTCACAAGTAGGTAGTGAGCCTATTGCAGAGGCTTGGAGTGGACCATCCCTCAGAAGTCTCTTAATCCTATCTAGACTGATATGACCAAGTCTTAAGTGCCAGAGGTATGTTGATTTTGTTAGATCGGAGGATTCAGAAAGTTTGATCCTCTTTGGCTCCCTAATTAGATCGTTATCTATTTCGGTGTCTAAAAGAGAAGGTTGAGTGGGATAGATGTAAAAAAGAGCATTCTTCATACATGCATCAGTGACAAAAGAATTATCAGGAAACGAAATACGAATTCCATTCTTAATGAACTTTAAACAATAATCTTGCTCAAGAAGACGAGCAACGGATATTAAGTTCTTCCCAAAGGTAGGAACAAAATAAACATTATTCAAGTTTAAAGTGCGGTCTTCAAAAGACAGCGTCACGGATCCCACAGCCTTCGCAGACACCAGGTTCCCATCACCCCATTTGAAACAGAACTCGCCTTCCTCTAAGCTTTTGGTTTTCTTGAAACCATTCAAGGAACAACAAATATGGTTAGTAGTAGCAGAGTCAAGAATCCACGTTGATACATTATCAGCTACTAAGCATGCTTCGGTAACTAGTATAATACTATGTTCCTTTGCTTTGAGATAGGCAGGACAGTTCCTTTTATCGGCTTTGTGAGGTCTCTTCACAGTTCCAGAGGCGGAGGCTTTTTTGCTCAGTAGCATGTGCCTCTCCTTGATTCCTCTTTCTCTTATTGAGACCTACAGCAGTGTGAAGCTCCTTCATAAGCTCGGTAACAGTGTACTTTAGCTTTGTAATGGAGTAGTTCAGCTAGAAGGTATCAAGAGACTCGGGGAGAGTTTCTAAGATCATATCTATGATATTCTTCCCATCAATCTCAGATCCTAGGATTTCCACTTCATTTAGGTAACTAATGATCAGCATCATATGGTCCCTAACAGGAGTCCCAGCCTTCATGCGACAGTTCATAAACTGTCGGACTGCTTGTAGCCTTGTTTGACGCCTTTGCCCTCCAAACATCTCAAGGAGATTGTAGAGCATGTCAGCGGCAGTCTCGATGTCACGATGTTGCTCTTTCAGCATATTGTTCATAGATGCCAATATATAGCACCTCACAATCTCATCGGATCGAAGCCAGGCCGCTAAGGTGTCATTGTCCTCTTGAGTTGAATCATCATTCGTCAGAGGAGGACACGGGGTGGTGAGTACCCATTTGTGCTTGTTAACGGTAGGTATTATGTCGAGGTTACGTTTCGAATCTACGTAGTTTTCGTTTTCGAGTTTGATCGAGGAAAGAAAGATTGAGAGATGGTTGAGAGACATATTGCTTATTTAAGTTGAAACAAGTTTATGATTAGTCTTTGGTTTAGGATTTAAGTTTTATTAAGACTTTTGTAAAATCCAAAGGTGTTATAAACCAAACGATAATTTACTCCCTCAAGAGAAGGCCGCAAAAAAATCTCCATTTATAAGTAAATGACACATCATTAATGCTAAGCCAAGATGTCAATACATCTATTTTGACTAGCCACCTTGTAAATTGGTTTGATCACTCACATCCTTTCGCAGAGCCTTAAGGAAGGATACTAGGGATTGAGCCTAAGTGTGCAACCAACCACTTAGTCCAAAAGATCAGCTTTGAAAAACAATCCCCCAAGGGGAGGCCTTGCCATCATTGCATCACTCTCGGACGTAGCTCATTGAGCAATGATCGAAGCAATAACGCCTTGGAGTACTCACATTTAAGTGAGGGTCGCAAGAGCGGCTCTTAGTCCCACGTTATTGCATCTTTCACTAGTGTTGGGGATCGCGGGTTACAAACAACGAATATAACCCTCCCACTTAGTTTTTGGTTCATCGACTCTTATAAGTTCGGAAACAAATTTCCTAGTTAGAGAGTGACAGAGCGGACAACTAGAAGAGAATCCTAGATCGACATGTTCAGAGCAGTATTAGTGCATAAAGGCACAAGGGACATACTCGATCTTTTCCTATTTTCTATTTCGGGAAAGTGCGTGAGGGAAGTGTGAACTTCAACTCACTCGAACACTTGAAAGTTTGAGATTACACATCTTTTTATTTTTCGGTTTTGTCTACAAAGAGACCTCCCACTCAAAATTTCAAGAGCATATAGATTTTGAACATATGTGATATAGATATAGTTTTGAAAACATTTTGAAAATTTATTTGATTTGGATGACAAAATATTTTCAAGTTTGAAAGTGAAAACGGTTTTTCAAAATTCAAACTAGTTTTGTAAAAATTCAATTTCAATTAATCTTTCAAAAATCAAAACTTTTAATCTCTACACATCATGTTTATAATCATATGAAAAACATTTTTGCTCAAGAAAGTTTTCTCATTAGAGTTCTATAACTCATGGTAGTGGGGTTTGAAAATCCGGATTTCTAAAAAACTGGAGTTTCAGACAGCCGCGCACCTCGGAGTAAAATCGCCATATCTGGCCGCTCCGATGTCCTTTTCAGCCGAAACCGGTGGCATTGGATAGAGGACAGACAGAGCTTTAATTTGATTCAAGAACCATTAAATTTCGATTTCTGAGCAGAGAGTTATGCCGCTTTTAATGCGGGTTTACATTCCAGCTCGAAGAAAAAGAAATAAATTAAAGCTTTGTCCTTTTAGGTGCGAAAAAGAATCGAGTGTAACGGAACGTTTTATGAAGTTGTTTAAAGCTTTTATTTGTGTTTTATTAGCAGGGTAATAACATAGAATAAAAGAAATAACAACATGCATAAAACGATTCAAGTAAATAAACGAAACTAGCAAGAAAATAAAACTAGTCACAAAATTTACTCGAAAAATCTCAAACCTTTAAAACACGTTTTTCAATGTAAAAAATTAAAAACTTTTAGAACTGATTCTAATGTGTTTTAACATCATCCCAAACTCATAGAAAATCAACATGGTTTTTAATTTAAAGGCATGAGCAATAAATTAAAAAAAATCTAAGATTACAATTCTAACTTGTCACAAAATTAGTAAACTTTCGAAAACGATTTTCAAGCTCATAATTTAAAAACATGCACATGCATTCCTTTGACCATAGCTCTGATACCATTTGTTGGAATCGATCTAGGGTTTAAGAAAAAGTTTAACGCTTCGTTAAGCGGCGGAATTTTAAAAATTTTCTTTTTAAGTAAAATTAGTTTTTACTAACCTAGACAAGAGCATATGCATGTAAATAAAAACTAATATGAGCTATTAAAGTTACTAACCTTTCTTGAAGCTTGAACCTTGTAGAAGCTTTTGGAAAGTTGCAACGCTCGTCTCCCCTCGCAGCACGTCTCTCTTTCTTTCCTCGGCACCTCGAGCAACCACGAAAGTTTCTATCACTAAATCACTCGAAAAGAAGGAATTAGTGAGTGGGCACTTTTAAACACTACGACTTGAGAACGAGTCTCGAAGTCGCAGAGCTAAAGACTAGGTCGAGTGAGGACCTAGGTGCCAAGACAAGAGAAAACCGAAAATAAACTAGAGAGAGAGAGAAGAGGACTTCGGCCAAGTTCTAGAGAGAGAGTCTCTCAAATCTCTTAAACTTGGATGAATGAATTGTGAGGAAATGGGGCTCCTATTTATAGGAGAGGTCTCACCTTCAATAAGGTAGTTTCCTCTTCTATAGAATATCACATATTCATGAGCAAAAATCCTTCATTTCCCATTCCATGTTGGGCGCCCAAGGCTGCCTCCTAGAGGCTAGGATTTGTTTCCTTTTTTGTTCCTTGGCTTTCCCTTTTCTCACTTGGCCGAATTTCCTACAAGCATGTGTGGGAAATTTGTTTCCTCTTTTTCTTTTGGCAAGTATCTAAATACATTTATGCACAAAATAAACTCTCTTTCCTTGGGTATTATGGGCGCCCATTTCACTTCTAGAAGGAGCTTCTAGAAGCTTCTTCATTTATTCATGAGAACATGAAAAAGGCCCATTAAGAGTTTTCAATAAAATTCTTATGAAATGAAATTAATTCACAAGGCCCAATTAATCATATTATGGCCGAGTGACATTAAGTCATCAAATGAACTTGTCAAAATTTATTGACATCCATTTCATCCTTATGTCTCAAAAGACAAAAATACCCTTTTAACTATTTTCGTTCTTGTTTTGGCTTAGCTTCCAGTTTAACTATTCCTATCGATGTGATTCGTGACAGTGACCTCATGGACCCAAATGAACAAAGCTTTAGCTAAACACTTGGACTCAAAAGTTCACAAACCTTTTCCAAGTTTAGCTTAATGCCAACTGACTCCACTAAAGAGCTGACACTGAAAATCTCTCGGTTCAAATGAATTTATTTTCTACTCAAGAATTCGACCTAATTATGATGAGCGGATCCACTGAATATTATCTATGTTTACCCTTCATGAATGTCATCAGCTAGTCGGGATTTACTAAATTACCATTTTACCCTTCTAGCTGTTATTTCCTCAACTCCTTTGTCGCTTGTGAATAAGTCAGAAACAATGTATTGACGAGGAGCTAACAAGTCACATTGTTTCATCCAAAAGAGTCAAGACTCAATTTGGACACTGGCCAGTTCATTTATTCACACTCCAAGGAACAAAGCATGAGGTGACATACATTGCATTTCAGCAATCTTGTACATGAATTCCATATCTATGAGAACTTCACAAAGTTACTCATGACAGACTCACAACTTAGTACTTCACCAATAGGCCTTGTTCGGAATCACATAGTGAGTCCGAACTTTGACTTTCTCAAATGAGAATACTAAGGTGTGAAATGGCATGTCTCATTTCAGGATTAAGGTAAGCATGATGCAATTCATACATAGTGACTTCGAGACATAAGAGGTTAAATGGTTTGTTCTTATCTTGTCTCTAGAAGTGCACTGGTCAATTCAGTACCTTCGGAAGATACCTAGAAGAACTATAGAGTTCCTAACTCTCAATGCCTCATAACCAGACATCATAGATTCTTCTAACAATCATACTGAGGTCAATAGTCCTTTGACCCTAAGATTGCGAATATATCGTTTTAAGCAAACTACGAAGAGTTTGTTCATGCAAATCTACATTTGTCTCTTCGTAAGTTGTTAAGTTTGTTTATGGACTAAAAGACTATGGTTTTATCATAAAGCTTCAGACAAGGAAGATTGAATGAACGTTTCAACTTTATTAATGAATGAATAAGCAATTACAAGCAAGAGTCTTCGTAAGACTATATGACATCAAATGTACATAAAAAGACACTACTACTCTTCTTGTGGGCACCATTGACAACAGAGCTCGCCTGGGGGGTCGAGCTCGCCTGGAGGTCGACCCTGGTTGGAGGTCGAGCCTGCCTGGGGGTTGAGCTCGCCTGGAGGTCGACCCTGGCTGGAGGTCGGGCCTGCCTGGAGGTTGAGCTCGCCTGGGGGGTCGAGCTCGCCTGGAGGTCGAACCTGGCTGGAGGTCGATCCTGGGGGGTGTGACCGTGCTCTTCGTGAGCTGCCTACGCACCCGCTTTGCGGGATCAGGTCATGACGTAGTTCAGGGCGAGTGTGTTTGCTATGTGAATGGATTCTTGGATTTTTGTTTTTTTTCCTCCCGCCGAGAGGTGGCTCTCGGTTTTTGTTTATGATCCGGGATAATTTTGAAGTTGGGAGAGTATTTGGCTGAGAGAATTCTGGGGTTGAGAGAATTTTGGGGTTGAGAGAATTTTGAGTTCAAAGGATTCTCTGTCCCTTTTGATTTGTGTGAGTGAGCTATTTATAGGGAAAACATGCCGCTTGTTGAAAATTTGCTTGTCACTTGTCGCTTGTTGAAAATTCGCTTGTCGCTTGTCGCTTGTTGAAAATTTGCTTGTCGCTTGTTGAAAATTCGCTTGTCGCTTGTTTTAGTCATGCATATTTTTAGCATTTGACTAAATTGTCCTTCTATATTGTAACGTCGTTTTTGCAATTGAGGCGTCGTTTTTACCATAAGAAAAAGACGGCATAACATTAACCCCCCAGTTTCGCGTGCGACTTGTCGTGTGGGAAACTTTGCTTCTCATCCTCTTCTTTATTGATTTATTATTTATAATATTGTATGTGTATAATATCTTTATTATCTTTTTAGGAAAGGTGACTAATCCGGTTATAACTTTTGAAAAATACATGCACAAGTACCCACACATTTGCAAGTTGCGTAGGTTTCTTTTTAGGCATAGACTTATATATGTATTTTGATGTACTATAGGTAGCCAGTTTTTATATCATCATTACTCCGTGTATAGGTATATGCCCATTATCCTATTTATCATTTATTATTATTATTATTATTATTATTTCCTATACTCTGTGCATAGATTGGTTTACTCATTTGTTTTTTTTTTACTTTAACACCTACCCCATGCTCTCTTTCTTTAAAAACTGAGATGTATCCGGGGATTGAGCTGCCATCACAGGAGCGTAGCAGAGTTGAGATCAGCAAATCTCCTTGGATTTTCTGGCTTCCTTCTTGAGGTTGGTTTCTTCTTTGGTGATTATATATATTCTTTACTTCTCACTTTGCCATTTCTTTCTTTTTCACTCCGTCTCTCGACCCTCTTGTCCCCTTCCTTGAATCTTTCTGGCTTTTCTTCCAAAATACTGTGATGACTCTTAATAATCTGATCAATGGTGGGCCTAATTCGCCCCGTGGTCCCAACGACCTAGTGGTCCCACCCGATTGTTCTAGAGCTTTTGACACTTTCGATTTTGGTGAGTCGTGGGTGTTTGATGACTTTCCATGCGCTTTTGGCGAAGGTATGGGTTCCACAAATTCGCCTAATGGTTTCGGTGATGGCGACCTCGATGCCTTTCTTGATGTGGTCCTCGGACGGAGGCCGGTTCCGCGTGTGTCGGGTCTGTGTTTCGATGGGAGAGGTAATGTCGTTCGATCAGAGGCCCATGGCGAGTTGTCTCGGTCCCCGCTGGCCGTGAGAGGCTGCGAGGTAGGTCCAGCGAATGAAGATGGTGTCACACCGGGTGTTCTCCGGAGTTTGGAAAGTGATACTCCCTTGACTTCGACCGCTTTTCTTCACAAACGGGTCCCCGTCGCTGCCGGCGGACTTCGGAGCATCAAGGGGTGGGTTTCTTCCGGCGTCGATGGGCGGCGAGGTCGGTCTGGACCGAGGCTCTGTCATCGGCGGGCCTTCGTTGACATCAGGGGAGGGCAACGTAGACGTTCTTCCGAATGCCTGCTCGTCGTTTGCCGCAGAGGGCGTAGAGGATCCAGCAAGCGAGCATCGTTGTAGCTCCCTAAAATACGGGAAGAAGATGTCGTTGTTGCTCGAGGCGTTTGGTCATTTGGTCGGAGGTGAGACTTCGGCACGTCACATCCCAGGACGCGACGACGAAGGCCTCGGTGCCAACTCCTCGGCGAGCGGCGAGGTGAGTTTTCCGTCTCTTGGGGTTGATATTGATGATGATGGTGATAAGGTTGTTATGGCAGAATGCTCTGAGGGAGAGGTCGAGTCTTATCGGTGCAACTCGTTTATAGTTGAGCCCCCAAAACGGCCGCGGTCTTGGTCGAGGCGGTCGAGATGCGGGGATTTTGCTGGCCTCGATGCCGTGAGCTTGACAACGGAAGATAGAGTTAGGTTCCTCCGTGAGAAGTACGAGATCCCGCCGAAAATCTCCATCATTGTTCCCTCCGTCGATGATTATTCCGACCAGCCACCCGAGGGATATACAACCGTCTACGTGGAGAGTCTTAAGCATGGGTTGAAGCTCCCTCCATACCCCTTCATATGCAATTTGCTCGAGAGGATCAAGCTGCCACCCGGTCAACTAAATCCAAGGAGCTATTGGGTCATCGTGGCTTGTTATATCATGTGGTTCCGGGAAAAGCACCGTGAAATGACGGTGTGTGAATTTCTAAGTTTGTGTGCTGTGATTCCGAATTACAGAACGAAAGGGTCATTCTTTCTTCGTAACAATACGTCAAAAAAAATACTCGACAAACTACCCGGCACGGGGCGTGAGTGGGTCGATGAGTTCTTTTACACGCACGTCGACTATTTTGGAAACATTCCCCTTGGTTTTCGTACATCGGCTGATTGCCCAAAACCCCCTGATTAGCGATCCGAGGTTGCTTCTTTTCTTGAAGGGATACCTCTTAGTGATCGCGAGGCTAACTTGTTTCTTGACGACAAGCTGTGGGAAGAGGTTGGGTGGTTCCCTTACCGTTCGGCCGACGAGGTTCCATTGCTGTTTTCGCGCTCTTTTCCGTCCTCGGCAGAGTCTGGTGGTATAGTAATAGGGTTTTTATTTTTATTTTTTATTATTGCTATCACAATTTGGTTCCCATATGTATACATATCTCCATATTTGACAAGAGAAAAAACTCTAATTCTCTCGACGATCCCTCGCAGGTATGGCGGCTTATGGGGCCCGAGGTGTTACAGGGCCGGGACTCTCTGCGGGGCGGTCGTTGCCGGTTCCTCTTCTTGGTTCGGAGGTGTCGCTCCCTTCGCAGCCCTCAAGGGTAGGCTTATCTCCTCGCGCTAATACAGCATCTATGTCAACCATAAAAGTAGCGATTACTAGTTCAAAAAGAGCGCGAGATGAGGCTCCGTTAGTGGCTTCCTCGCGTGCCAATTTTGGGAAGAAGTTTAAAGCTCCTCTTCGCTCGTCGTCCGACATAGTTGTCAGGTTCTCGGTCGCTGACTCCTTTGGCCCGTAAAGGCATTAGTGGTATCGAGTCCACTCATGCATCGGAGGTGACTAAGTTGGATCGGATGACCGCGATTGCCCTTGCTGAGTTGCTGACTTGCGAGGCCCGACAGGTTTTCCTCCACGTGCATGGCCCAATATTTTCTTTGTTCACCATCTTTTCACCTCTTTTATATACCTATTTTTTTTTTTTTGTAGTGCTATCTGGCTTCTGTTGCAACTAAGCGAAATGTTCGCGAGTTGGTGAGGAAATTAGGACACGAGACCGAGGCCCGTCGTCTGGCACAGGTGGATGCCGATGGTCGCGCGGAGGCCCTCGAGGCTGAGATTGCAGGGCTCAGGAAAGGTGATGTGGATGATGCTATGAAGATATGTGAGCAAAGAGCAGAGCTTCAGCGTTTGCGTATCGAACTGGGGACCATTCAGGCGGAGCGGGCTAGTTCGGCTATCGACTGGGCACACCGCGACTTGGTTGCATACTGGAGTGGATCGGGAAAGGAAAATCCTCCGGAGGGAGCGGAGAGACTCTCCGCCTTAGATGATAGTGACTCGTCTCTTTCCCCCTTTTTTTGTGATGGACTAACGGCCTTATCGCCCCTTTTTGTATGTGAATTCGGGCAAACTTCCATTCGTCAGGATTTTTCTTTTTGATGGCGCGGTCGGTTGTGCGTCTCTCAAGACCCGTTGTGTTTTTTGCAGGCCCCGATTTCGGGTATAACTCTGACGAATGGGCATTTTCCCTTTTTTGCGTAGTTTCTGTGTTTGTATGCTTTTGGGAAAACTGTCATTTGTTGGTTTTTTCCTTTTGGTGGCGCAGCTTGTTTGAGCGTCCTTCTAGTCCGCTCGTCTAGTCGAGCTCGTCACCAGCTAGTCGAGCTCGTCACCTCGTCTAGTCGAGCTCGTCACGTTGTCCAGTCGAGCTCGTCTCTCGTCTAGTCGAGCTTGTCTCCTCGTCTAGTCGAGCTCGGCACCAGCTAGTCGAGCTCGTCACCTCGCCTAGTCGAGTTCGTCACGTTGTCTAGTCGAGCTTGTCTCCTCGTCTAGTCGAGCTCGTCACGTTGTCCAGTCGAGCTCGTCTCTCGTCTAGTCGAGCTTGTCTCCTCGTCTAGTCGAGCTTGTCTCCTCGTCTAGTCGAGCTCGTCACCAACTAGTCGAGCTCGTCACCTCGCCTAGTCGAGCTCGTCACGTTGTCTAGTCGAGCTCGTCTCTCGTCTAGTCGAGCTTGTCTCCTCGTCTAGTCGAGCTCGTCACGTTGTCTAGTCGAGCTCGTCTCTCGTCTAGTCGAGCTTGTCTCCTCGTCTAGTCGAGCTCGTCACGTTTTCTAGTCGAGCTTGTCTCCTCGTCTAGTCGAGCTCGTCACACAGTCCGTGACGAGCCGGAATGACTTCGACACTTCGTCCAAACGTCTTTTTCGTGTTTGTCGTATGGAAATGCTTTGAGCTTGTGCGGGGCTCCTGCTGCCTTTTCCCTTCTTGCGCCTTGAGCAGGCTTCGAGGTGGGTCGGGTTCTCGATGGCGCGAGTTCCCTTATCTTGGGCTTCACAAGATTCTTTGAGGTGTGTTCGGAGTTTCAATGTTGCGAAATCTCATTTCTCGGATCCCGTGGACACTTTGAGGTCGGTCGGGGACTTGATGGCGCAAGTCCCCTCATCTCGGGTCGTACGGGATTTTTTTTTAGATGTGTTCGGAGTTTCAACGTTGTGAAACCCCATTTCTCGGATCCGTAGACGCTTTGAGGTTGGTCGGGGACTTGATGGCGCAAGTCCCCTCATCTTGGGTCGCACAGAGTTCTTTGCGATACGTTCGGGGTTTCAACGTTGCGAAACCCCATTTCTCGGACTCCGTGGACGCTTTGAGGTCGGTCGGGGACTTGATGGCGCAAGTCCCCTCATCTCGGGTCGCACGGAGTTCTTTGCGATACGTTCGGGGTTTTAACGTTGCGAAACCCCATTTCTCGGACTCCGTGGACGCTTTGAGGTCGGTCGGGGACTTGGTGGCACAAGCCCCCTCATCTCGGGTCGTACGGGATTTTTTTTAGATGTGTTCGGAGTTTCAACGTTGTGAAACCCCATTTCTCGGATCCGTAGACGCTTTGAGGTTGGTCGGGGACTTGATGGCGCAAGTCCCCTCATCTTGGGTAGCACGGAGTTCTTTGCGATACGTTCGGGGTTTCAACGTTGCGAAACCCCATTTCTCGGACTCCGTGGACGCTTTGAGGTCGGTCGGGGACTTGATGGCGCAAGTCCCCTCATCTCGGGTCGCACGGAGTTCTTTGCGATACGTTCGGGGTTTTAACGTTGCGAAACCCCATTTCTCGGACTCCGTGGACGCTTTGAGGTCGGTCGGGGACTTGGTGGTGCAAGCCCCCTCATCTCGGGTCGTACGGGATATTTTTTAGATGTGTTCGGAGTTTCGACGTTGCGAAACCCCATTTCTCGAATCCGTAGACGCTTTGAGGTTGGTCGGGGACTTGATGGCGCAAGTCCCTTCATCTCAGGTCGCACGGAGTTCTTTGCGATACGTTCGGGGTTTCAACCTTGCGAAACCCCATTTCTCGAATCCGTAGACGCTTTGAGGTTGGTCGGGGACTTGATGGCGCAAGTCCCTTCATCTCAGGTCGCACGGAGTGCTTTGCGATACGTTCGGGGTTTCAACGTTGCGAAACCCCATTTCTCGGACTCCGTGGACGCTTTGAGGTTGGTCGGGGACTTGATGGCGCAAGTCCCCTCATCTCGGGTCGCACGGAGTTCTTTGCGATACGTTCGGGGTTTCAACGTTGCGAAACCCCATTTCTCGGACTCCGTGGACGCTTTGAGGTCGGTCGGGGACTTGATGGTGCAAGTCCCCTCATCTCGGGTCGCACGGAGTTCTTTGCGATATGCTCGGGGTTTCAACGTTGCGAAACCCCATATCTCGGACTCCGTGGACGCTTTGAGGTGCGTTTGGGGCTCGATGTCGCGGTTGCTATGTCTGTATTCCTGCATTTTCACATGTATGCATATATTTTTTTTTGTTGCGTTTTCCGTGGTGCTTGGTGTTTGTCTTACTCTATTAACCCCCCAGTTTTTATGCAATTTTTTTTAAATTGTATGAAAAGTTAGGAGCTAAAGATTGCAAACTGAACGCGAATTTCGACTTCATTCATTAATTGGGCGAATGGCCTGCTTTTAAAAAATTCAAAGTTCATTGGGGCCGGTGGTCGCTTTTGGAAAACTAAAAATTTGAAAGGACTTGATTTGTTGTTCAGGTTTCGTCGCTTGCTAACCTTCAGGTGCCTTGGCGCCACGGCCTATTGGTAGTATTGGCGGAGATGCTCCGCGTTCCACGGGTGTCTAATTTCCTTGCCGTCCATCTCGTCGAGATGGTAAGTTCCGTCGTGTATCACCTTTCGAATTCGGTAAGGCCCTTCCCAGTTCGGCCCGAGTACCCCTGCTCCGTGAACCTGGGTGTTTTGGAACACCCTCCTCAGGACGAGGCTTCCTTCGGCGCAACGGCGGATTTTGACCCTTGTGTTGTAATGCTTCTCAACGATCCTCTTCTGCGCGGCCATGCGGGCGAACGCTTCAGCTCTCCTTTCTTCGATCATGTCGAGCTCCATTCGGAGGGCTTCGTTGTTGCTGTCTTCGTCGAAGGTCTCTGTTCGGAATGACGGCGCTCCGATCTCAACGAGGATGACGGCTTCAACCCCGTAAGTGAGGGAGAAAGGCGTTTCGCCTGTGGCGGTCCGCGTGGTTGTCCGGTAAGCCCAAAGGACAAGGGGGAGCTCGTCGGCCCATGCGCCTTTCTTTTCTCCCAGCTTCTTCTTCAAAGTCTCCTTGATCGTCTTGTTCACGGCCTCAACTTGGCCGTTTGCCTGTGGGTGGCGTGGTGAGGAGAAGGTCTTGCTGATCTTCAATTGCTCGCATATCCTTCGGACCATCGCGTTGTCGAACTGGCTGCCGTTGTCGGTGACGATCGAGGCGGGGATGCCGTGGCGGCATATGATCGATTTCCACATAAAGCTTGTAGTGTTTGCTTCGGTTTGTGGCCAGAGGCTCCGCCTCCACCCATTTCGTGAAGTAGTCGATGGCGACTATCGCCCAGACTCGCTGGCCGGACGCCATCGGGAGCTTGCCTATGAGGTCCACCCCCACTTCGCGAATGGACGTGCCACGAGGATCGGGCACAATGGGGCCGGGGCCTGTCTCGGAATATGCGAGAATCTTTGGCACTTGTCGCATTTTTGCGCCCAACTGAACGCGTCTTTCTTCATCGTTGGCCAGAAGTAGCCTTGCTTGAGCGCCTTCAAGGTCAGGGACTGACCTGCGGAGTGATTCCCGCAAATTCCTTCATGGATTTCCCTCAAGACGTAGTCGGCTTCGGCGTCGTCCAGGCATCGGAGGAGTGGCTGCGAATACCATCTCTTATAGAGTGTGGATCCTCGCCAGACATATTTGTGTGCGTGATACTTCACCTTCTTAGCTTCAGCCTGGTCGGTGGGGAGGACGCCATCGCGGAGGTATTTGATGATCGGTGTCATCCAGTTCGGTTGGGGCTCTTCTTCGATCAGGTTCACTTCTTCCTTGGTGATGGACGGGAGCTTCAAGGTCTCGACAGGTACCTTGCCTAACTCCTCGCTGTCGCAGCCAGATGCCATCCTAGCCAAGGCGTCGGCCTCAGCGTTCGAACCCCTGGGGACCTGCACGATCTCGTACCAGGAGATTGCCTCTAGTCGGAGCTTGGTTTCCTCCAGGTACGCCGCCATGTTCTCCTCCTTCGCCTGGTATTCTCCCTTGACTTGGTTGACGATGAGGAGCGAGTCGTAGTGGATCTTAAGGTTTTCGGCCCCGAGCTTCCTGGCTATGTCGAGTCCGGCTAGGAGGGCTTTGTATTTGGCCTCGTTGTTTGAGGCTTTGAATTGGAAGTGGATGGAGTACTTGAGCTTTTCTCCGTCCGGGTTGACGAAGACGATTCATGCCCCTGACCCGTGGACATTGGATGCTCCGTCCACGTGCAGGTTCCAGACCGGCCCATCGGGAGCGGCCTTCCTTTTCTTTTTCGGATCCTTGTCCCCCGCGGTTTCTTCTTCTCGCTTGTCTTCCTCGTCTTTGCTTAGATTCACATCGTAAGTGAATTCGGCGATGAAGTCGGCGACGGCCTGTCCCTTAATCGCGATCCTTGGCTGGAACTCCACCCCGTATTCTCCTAGCTCCTGGGACCAGACGGCCATTCTCGTTGAGGTGCCCTTCTGCAGAGCTTTCTTGACTGGGTACCCGGTCCTCACTATGACTTGGTGTGCTTGGAAATATGGTCGAAGCTTTCTTGCGGACATCGTCAGAGCAAGGGAGAGCTTCTTTATCTCCGGGTATCGTGTCTCAGCGTCCAGGAGCGCCTTGCTTACATAATACACGGGCCATTGTATCTTCTCTTCTTCTCGGACGAGGACAACGCTGACCGCCCTCGTCGACACAGAGAGGTACAGGTAGAGGGCATCGCCGTCCTTGGGCTTCGCTAGGAGCGGTGGCGTGGCGAAGTATGTCTTCAAGTCCTGGAATGCGGTTTCGCACTCGTTGGTCCACTTAAAGTCGGCTCCTCCTTTGATGGCTTGGAAGAAAGGCTGACATCGGTCGGTGGCCTTGGAGACGAACCGACTTAGCGTAGCCACGCGTCCAGTGAGGCTTTGGACTTCCTTCGCCTTGGTTGGGGACCTCATGTCCAGGAGTGCCTGTATTTTTTCGGGGTTGGCTTCGATGCCTCGCTGGTTGACGATAAATCCCAGGAATTTCCCTGACTCTACACCGAACGCGCACTTGTTCGGGTTCAACTTCATCTTGTACTTTCGGAGAAGGGCGAAGGTCTCCTCCAGGTCTTTGACGTGGTCAAGCGCCTCGAGGCTTTTGACGAGCATGTCGTCGACATAGACCTCCATCGTCTTCCCGATTTGCTTGGCGAACATTTGGTTTACCAAGCGCTGATAAGTGGCTCCGGCGTTCTTTAGCCCGAACGGGATCACCTGGTAACAGAATAGGCCTCGATCGGTGGTGAAAGTGGTCTTCAACTCGTCCGGTCCGTACATTCTGATCTGATTGTATCCTGAGTAGGCGTCCATGAAACTCAAGAGTTCGTGCCCTGCGGTGGAATCGACCAGCTGATCGATCCTCGGCAGGGGGAAGCAATCCTTCGGGCAAGCCTTGTTGAGGTCGGTGTAGTGGATACAAATTCGCCACTTCCCGTTCGACTTTTTCACCATGACCACATTAGAGACCCAACTAGGGAACTTGGCCTCGCGGACTAATCCAGCGGTGATTAGCTTCTCGACCTCCTTGTTGATCGCGAGATACCTTTCGAGGTTGAACGATCTTCTTTTTTGGATTTTTCCCTTCTCTCCAGGGAGTACGTTGAGCCTCTGGGTGATAATCTCCGGGTCGATCCCCGGCATGTCTGCGTGTGTCCACGCAAAGACGTCTTTGTGTTCTTGGAGGAACGCTCCGAGCCGATCTTTTAGTTCGGCTGGCAGGTGTGCTCCGATCATGATGACATGTTCGGGGTTGGCGCTGTCGAGTATCACAGGTACGAGGTCGCTCGACGCCTCTACTTTCTTGGAGTTGGCTTCTTCTCGCGGGTCCAGGTCCTCGAGTGTTTGCGCCTTGCCGATCTCGCCTGAGAGGTCGTCTCCGACCTCACATATGACACTCACCATGGCGTCGCCTTTCCAGATGCGGGATCCCTGGACGTGGCATGCCCTGGAGTCGGCTTGGCTTCATCGCATCACCCCTACTCCCTTCGGTGTCGGGAATTTCATGAGGAGGTGGTATGTTGAGGTGACCGCGCGCAGCCTGTTGAGCGTCGGTCGCCCTATAATGACATTGTGAGTGGAAGGTCGGTCCACAATTAGGAAGTCCACCAGGCGCGTGACCTGGGCTCCCCCCTCCTGTCCAAATGTGACTGGGAGGCTTATGGAACCTTCTGTGTAAACGCACTCTCCTGCAAACCCGAAGAGCGGGGTCTTGACTGGGGTTGGACGAACTTCTCCAAGGTCCATCCGGTCGAGGGCAGTTTTGAATAGGATGTCGGCTGAGCTCCCGTTGTCAATGAGAATCTTCTTCACCATATTGTTTGCTACTTGCGTCTTGACAACGATTGCGTCGTTGTGCGGGTGCATCACCTGGCGGGCCTCTGCCTCGGTGAAGTGGATTGTTTCGTATGGCGTAATCGGGCATGTGCTCTGGGTGAGGTTGATATGGTGGGAGGGACCCTCTCCGTTCGCCGCTCGCGCATATCTCCTTCGTTCGTGCGCGGTATCTCCCATTTATGGCCCCCCAAAGATAGTGGTTACCAAGTTGAGTGGGGCATTGGCCACGTTACCTCGAGTGTTGTTGTTGTTGCTTCCACCCGCGACAACTTCTTTCCCACGTTTCTGCCGCCTGTCGTTTTGGGGAACCTGTCTCCTCGGTGCGGGGTTCGGATTGGCGACCATGGCCATCACGAACTCCTTCAGCTCGCCATTTTGGATGTGACTTTCGATCTGCCTCCTGAGCTCGAAGCATTCGACGGTGAGGTGACCGTGGTCTTTGTGGAAACGGCAGTACTTGTTCTTGTTGCGTTCTGATGGGTCCTTCGCCATGGGTCGGGGCTCGGTGAACATGTCCCCGTGCAAGGCCAGAATTCGATCCGGCGTAGCTTTGAGTGGCGTGAAGTCGGCGTTCCTCTGGAACTTCTCGACTAGTAGGGGTCTCTGTCTTGACGAGGGTCGGACGTTCGAAGCCGCGGCGCTGGTGCCCCGGCTCTTCTTTCTTCGTTGTTCGTCGTCGACCTCGTCCTCGTCCCTGCGCCGGTTTCCCCTCTCGCGGATCCTCCGACTCTCGTAGTACTCCTCGACGGAGATGTGCTGGGTAGCTTGGGAGATGAGCTCCGTCATCGTGACGGGTCGCTGCTTCACCAGCGACGTCAGGAGGTCGCCAGCCCGTAGGCCGTCGATGAAGGCGTAGACAGCGTCGCCGTCCTCGTAATTGTCCACCTTGTTGGACTCCTCGATGAACCGGTTGAGGTAGTGTTGGAGCGTTTCGGAGCCGCCCTGTTTGATCGTCAGGAGGTATGATTTTTCCTTTCTCCGGACCCGTGAGGTGGAGAAGCGAGTGAGGAACCTCTCCTGGAGGTCTTCGAACGATTGCACGGACCCTCGCACGAGCCTTTGGAACCACTCGAACGCGGTACCGGTGAGGGTGAGACAAAATGCCTGGCACATCGTTGACGGGGATTGTCCCGCCATCCTCATGTTGGTCTGGTACTGGTGGATGTGGTAAAGAGGGTCTGTGCTTCCGTCATAGAGCGGCATGGTGGGCGGACGGAAGCTCCCCCCGGTGTCGTTAGCGAGCACGTGTGCCGCGAATGGCGAAGCCACGCCCTCGATCATGCTTCTCACCAAGGGGGTTCTTGTATGTGCTGCCTGCAACTCTCGGATTTCCTCTCTCAACACGTGGAACATGTTAGTTACTTCATTATTTCCGGCATGTATGGTGGTAGGCGCAAATCTGGTGGTACGTTCTCTTTCATTCGATGCTTGATCGATCAGAGTGATATGTGCTGCTGGCGGCGTTGCCGTAATTGGAGGGGCGACTTCTTGTGGTTCGCCTGTTTCGGGGACGGCTTGGCGCCCCGGGATCTCCCATCGAGTGTTGAGGTGACGTCGTAGATCCACGTTGGGCACTAAGCGTCCTGGCGACCCCGTACGTCGCGGCCCAATCTATCGAGAGCAGACCTTCGTGATTCGGCTCCGGTTCCTACGACGGAGCGGGCGGCCTGGGGGATACTGACGCGTTGTGGGTCGGTGCCTAAGTTCTGCGGTCCATGTTGATCTAGCCCCCGAGCGGTTCTTCGTTCTGCCTGGTGGTGGCGGTCGATGTCTCGAATACTTGGGTCAGGGTCGTCGTCTTGTCTGCCTTCGATGTTCTCATTTAGTGTTTGCCCTTGTTCGCGCCTTTCACCCCCAGAGTTAGCGTTTTGCGGGCGTCCTTCTCTTGCATGGGCGTGTAAAGTCATGACCCTCTCC
Organism: Urtica dioica subsp. dioica; assembly: GCF_054948205.1. Taxonomy (NCBI): domain Eukaryota; kingdom Viridiplantae; phylum Streptophyta; class Magnoliopsida; order Rosales; family Urticaceae; genus Urtica; species Urtica dioica. The sequence goes on from NC_142763.1 coordinate 19,753,290, forward strand.
TCTCGATCTCTAGCGAACTCGCTTGCTAGCAGGAAAAGACTGTTCTCGAGGCGCTCTATGCGACTGTCTCGTTCGACGAAGACAGTGTCGAGGGCGGGATTTCTAACGCCGGTGGTATTTGGGTGTGGCAGAGGCGCGGTGCCTGCTGCCGGGACGACGCTTGGTGGCGAGGTGTCTTGACCGTGCCTAGCCTGAGTTCGGGCCCGTGTGTGAAGTGCTACGCTCTCCGCCTGTTGAGGGGCGTTGCTCCCAGAAGCGGCGACGCGGTTGGACATTTTGCAGGAGATTTTTGCCGGAGGAATCTTCCGGTTATGATGATTTGGCGGATTAGTCATCCGGTCTTGAGACTTTCGGTGGAGGATTCTTCTGGTTTTGAAAAGAGAAGGTCTACCAGGGAGGCTTGTGATGGTCCCGTGAAGGAAGGTGGATTTGCCGGTGGAGAACTCGTGGTTGTTTTCGAGTCCCACTCCTTCTAGCGCCAAAATGTTAAGCCGTTTTTTGGTTTTAACATTTGAGGACACGTGGTGGGCCTGCAATAGTCACGTGCCTAGTATTGGATCGGCCCAAATTACTTTCCGAGAGTCCAAAGGGCTCAAGGAAGTTCGGGACAAAGCCCAAAGCGTCCAAGAGCTTCAGAGGATCTTAGAATCGCAAAGAGGGAAATAATGCTTTGCCTTCTTCTTCGTCGGGAATGCGTTCTTCGTCTTTGATTCCTGGCCTGGAGGTTGAGCCTGCCTGGAGGTCGAACCTGCCTGGAGGTCGAGCTCGCCTGGAAGTCGAGCCTGGCCTGGAGGTCGACCCTGGCTGGAGGTCGAGCCTGCCTGGAGGTTGAGCTCGCATGGGGGGTCGAGCTCGCCTGGAGGTCGAGCCTGGCCTGGAGGTCGACCCTGGCTGGAGGTCGAGCTCGCCTGGAGGTCGAGTCTGGCCTGGAGGTCGACCCTGGCTGGAGGTCGAGTCTGGCCTGGAGGTCGACCCTGGCTGGAGGTCGAGCTCGCCTGGAGGTCGAGCCTGGCCTGGGGGTTGAGCTCGTTTGGGGGGTTGAGCTCGCCTGGAGGCCGAGCCTGGCCTGGAGGTCGACCCTGGCTGGAGGTCGAGCCTGCCTGGAGGTTGAGCTCGCTTGGGGGGACGAGCTCGCCTGGAGGTCGACCCTGGCTGGAGGTCGGGCCTGCCTGGAGGTTGAGCTCGCCGGGGGGGTCGAGCTCGCCTGGAGGTCGACCCTGGCTGGAGGTCGAGCCTGCCTGGGGGTTGAGCTCGCCTGGGGGGTCGAGCTCGCCTGGAGGTCGACCCTGGCTGGAGGTCGGGCCTGCCTGGAGGTTGAGCTCGCCTGGGGGGTCGAGCTCACCTGGAGGTCGAACCTGGCTGGAGGTCGATCCTGGGGGGTGTGACCGTGCTCTTCGTGAGCTGCCTACGCACCCGCTTTGTGGGATCAGGTCATGACGTAGTTCAGGGCGAGTGTGTTTGCTATGTGAATGGATTCTTGGATTTTTGTTTTTTTTTCCTCCCGCCGAGAGGTGGCTCTCGGTTTTTGTTTATGATCCGGGATAATTTTGAAGTTGGGAGAGTATTTGGCTGAGAGAATTCTGGGGTTGAGAGAATTTTGAGTTCAAAGGATTCTCTATTCCTTTTGATTTGTGTGAGTGAGCTATTTATAGGGAAAACATGCCGCTTGTTGAAAATTCGCTTGTCGCTTGTCTCTTGTTGAAAATTCGCTTGTCGCTTGTTGAAAATTCGTTTGTCGCTTGTTGAAAATTTGCTTGTCGCTTGTTTTTAGTCATGCGTATTTTTAGCATTTGACTAAATTGTCCTTCTATATTGTAACGTCGTTTTTGCAATTGAGGCGTCGTTTTTACCATAAGAAAAGGACGGCATAACAATAACTATACCATAAAAAATTTGGAGATATGACAAAACTTAAATTTACATATGACTTTATATCTGAAGAGAGCCCTTAAATTAATTTATTAGTACATAGAAATTTTTACCGATTAAATTGTATGAGTGATAAAAAAAATGAAGGTAAAAGTCACCACGCACGTTTTAAACTTGGGGGTTCTAGCATGCTTTACATCTCTTTTGTCTCTTCTCATGTGGCATGTCTGTCATTTATCTGATTTAATTAGATTTAATTATGATAGTAATAAGTTAATAACCAACCAGATGCATTCCCCCTTTTAAAAAAAAAAGAAAAAAAAGAGTTGCATAATGATAATGTTAATAATAAAAACCAATCTGAGCCGACAGTATAGACATCTGTAATATATATAATAGTTCTTTTTTTTTCTTCGTTAAAACTGTAAGAGTATATTATTATTGGAGAAGAAATATTAATACAATATTTATGGCTATTAAAAATGCTTTGCACGTCGGTAGTGTACAACGATAACTGTCCAAACAGACGACGATCTGTGGAGAGAGAGAGAGATAGATATGAGAGGTGCAGATAGATATAGGTAGAAAGGAAACAGCTATAGATGTAAAATAGGTAGCTGGGGATCAATAAATATGTATCATTAAGAGAGATCAGCTTAAAAGACAAATTAATACCACAATAAAAAAATAAAAATAGCAGCATTGTTTGAGTTGGTCTCATATGGACTAGCTAGCAATAGCATTAGCATAGTAGGACTGTGCTACGACAGTAATGTTGGAAACTGTTTCAATGAGTTGGAAATGAATGCAAACACAAACTGCAAATAGGATGGCAACGGGTACGAGTAAAGTCGGGTACACCGATTTCGTTACTCGTACCCGCTATAATTTATATACGTTCCTGTTTAATTTTATTTATTTATTTTAGGAAAACAAAATAATTTTGGATTGGGTCTTCATGACAAAGTCTTGAGAGGCATATTATGTCTCTAATCTCTCTATGCATGCATTACTCAAATATTATATATATTAAATTTTGGTTATGTAAATATCATAAAATTTATTATTATTATATTCATAAGCTAATATTTTTTTTAAATAGCATAACTCTATTTTTTTTTCACTTACCCGCAACTACGCGAGGGTTAAATAACTTTATATAAATCGAAAGCTGTTGTTTTTATTAATAGCGTTTCTTTAATAAGTGATTGAGATTGGCCCTCTAAACTCTCATTCTCTCTAACCTTCCAATACTGACACCATTGCAACTTGCCCAAGAAATTAATGGTGTGCGACAAATATTTCACTTTATCTCTATGCACTCACAAAAAAATCCAAAGCATCTCTGCACTCATTTCTTATCTACCATATCACTTTATCTGTCTAGTCTTGGTAGTTGCCCAAGAAATTAATGGTGTGCGTATTTCACTTTATCTCTATGCACTCACAAAAAAATCCAAAGCATCTATCTGTCTAGTCTTGGTAGTTGCCCAAGAAATTAATGGTGTGCGTATAAAAAGCCTAATTTATTTATTTTAATGATGAAACAATCACTTGAAATAAATTAATGGTGTGCGTATAAAAATAAATTAATGGTGTGCGTATAAATTAATATGCTAATTGATTCTTTCGGAAACAGTAAATAAAATATTTGTTAACATATGGAAAACTAGTTATTTGCTAGTAATCCTCTGAAATTACTAAACGGGTGTAAAATAGTTGTTCAACTATGAATGAAACAATTTGATGACCAGCTGATCGTTTTTAAGCAGTTCTAATCTTTTATTCAAAGTGATAAACTAACAAACAATCAAATAGAAATAAAAAATACAAGACAATTGGTAATTATGTCTGGTGTAAACCACCACTCAAAGAGACTGATCATGATGTGAAAACAGACTTTTGGCGTCACTTTATCTAAGAGCAACGCTGTAGTTTTAATTCTGTAATGAATTTATACATATAATGTTGCACGCACCTAACTGGACTCATTATCGCACACACATAATTACTCCTTACAACATTGTGAACCTTACAGATGCATAACTGGACTGATTATCTACAATTATTGATTAGCAGCGCTAACATTTTTTGTATGAAAGAAATTTATGTTTTTGTAGGTCCTCACCAATAATTCCACTGTTTCTTTTCGCTATGATTTATCATTTATGGACCTCTGGCTGTGGTTCCCACATTTGCATTGCATCTTTGCAATTTGCACGTTGTTTCAAAATGTGATTTTACGCAATCTGCTATTTGAACGGAAATTAATAATTAATCAGCACCAAACAAATGTGGCTATTTGATATGTGTTATTTTATACCTATTTTATTAAGTGTTTCAATATTGTTTTTTTTTACAGAGTAAGAGAAGGCCGGGCATGTTTGGTTTAAAATAAAAAATGGAATGTTAATGGCAATGGGAATGATAATGGCAATGACAATGGAATGGTATTATATTTTTTTGTTTGGTTTGTAATATTAACTCCAAAAGAATGGAAAGTAAAATTTACCATATTACCATTTTCATAACTTTACCAACTTTCTCTTCTTTATCACTACCACTTCGTCTTCTTCTCAGCATGGACTGATACAGTAAAACAAGATGAACTAAAATGGACTTTAAACCATATTTCTCAATAAAACTTCAAATCCATTGTCTATTTAGGAGAATAATCTGAGGGCCCGATTTTTTTTCCCTTTCATTGGGTGTTGTGCAGGCAAAACCAGTTTCAATTTTTTTGGATCTTTACTGGTTAATCTCCCATGCCTAACAATTTCCATACACAAACTCGACAAAACAATCGATAAAAGAAAAAAATGAAAATATGTTGAAATCGCTTTGCGTTCATCTATGAACCTACTCTAGACTACTCGTCTCCGTCGTCTTCATCGTCGGCGTCGCATCTTCTCCGGCAAGAGAACGGCGGCGAAGGCGGGTGGTGCCGAATGTCTCGTCAAAGACCTTCACAACCTCCCATATCAAAGTTACCATTTGCGGTGGCTCGGCTGTCGACGGCGCCTTCGAGATCCCTCCGGCGTCAATCTTCACTGTCGCCGCCCTGGGAATGATCGTCTCCGTCGTGCTCTACGAGAAGGCGCTCGTTTTAGTTTTAGATTACAAATATAAATATATATTAAATGATATAAAAGGTCAGTTTGGGAAGAATATTTCATTACACGGTGGAATGGTTCATTCATCCCAATTTATAAAGAATCAAATTAATGCAATGATCATTCCGTATAATGATGATTACCTCATTTAAAAATGAATCAAATAAAAGAATAATAAATTTAAGGAATCCATTCCATTCCATTCCCTTAAAAAGTCACCAACCAAACATACCCTAAATTCTTTTGGTTATCAGCCATGGCACCTTTGACGTCTGTTATATTTTTTTTTTTTTTGAGGAAACGTGGTCGGAGCCACGAAAATTCATAAAAGCCCTCACGTATGGCAGAGGAAAACCGTGGTTACAAAGATAGGAGATAAACAGAAACCAACGGAAAAGGAAAAGGAAGCTCAAAACAAACAGGGCCCTAGGAGACCATGCGGGACCTCAACTCGCGATCATCGGCCCTAATGGCCTCATCCGAACAAGGCAGGACTAAACCCAGCCAGGTCGAGGACGAGTGATGGTTAACCGCATAACGCGCTAGATTATGCGCAGCAACATTACAAAGACGAGAAATATGCATAATGCGAAAAACCTCAAGCTCCCTCGCCTCTCTGGAGATGCGGAGCAAGATCGTCCCAAGCTCTGTCGCAGGCGTCACGCCCTCATCAATCATCCTCACCACCCCCAAGCAGTCAGACTGGATCTCTGCTCTTCTGCCACCGACGCTGCGAACTAGCTCTATGCCCTGGAGGACAGCATACGCTTCCGCAAGCTGGGGGGAGAACCCCCTAGCCAGGAAAAGCGTCTGCGAGGCGATCACCTCTCCGGTGTGGTCTCGAACAATATAACCGACACCGAAGCCTCCACGGTCGCGAGCGAGTGCCGCGTCGACGTTAATCGAGAGGGTCCCGTCCGTAGGGGGGTCCATCTGGGGGTCGTAGTCACCCTCGTGTTCGTCGGAGACTCCCCAACCATAGCCGCTCTGTACTCCTCGAGGAAGCTCGCCGTCCACTGGACTAGCTGTGGCTGGCTCCAAGCTGATCTCCCGGCCAAGACATTGTTCCTGTGGTTCCAAAGTTCCCAAATAATGGTAATGAAAAGCTCATGGAAACGAACCTCAAGGGTCTCCATCGCTCTGAGGATAGCGTCGAAAACATCGCTGTCTCTAAAAGGCGGAAGAATGTGGCCGAAGCCCACCTCTTTCCAGACTCTCCTGCTCCACCTGCAACCCAAAAACGCGTGGAAAACAGTCTCTCTCGCCTCCTGACAGACAGGGCAGCTGTCGTCAGAGGTGATCCTCTTTTTGGCTAAGACTGCTCTGGCCGGGATCTGGCCTAAACAGACTCGCCAACAGAAGAGTTTCACCTTAGGAGGGACTCTCAGCTGCCAGAACTTCGTCCACCACTTCTCCATCACCGTCGGATCTGAAGAGCTGGCGACCGGAGTACTGGCTCTCTCCATCGCAACACGGAAGCCGCTCTTGACGGAGTACTCTCCGTTCTCAGTGAAATGCCAGCGACGCACGTCAGGAGTGCCCTCGCCCCCACACGGAATGCTCAGGATCGCCGCAGCGTCCTCCTCACCGAACATCGCTGTGATAAGATCAACGTCCCAGCTACCGTCGGGTCTCATAAGCTCAGCTACCCGCATATCGGGGGGAATCCAATGGGGGTCAATCCAGGTGGCCGGTCTGTCCCTCGGAACCCAACTGTCGCCCATGACCAACACAGACTCCCCGTCCCCGATCCGCCATCTCGAACCGGACTGAATGATCTCACGTCCCCAGAGAAGACCGCGCCAAATGGAAGAGCTGCACGAGCCAGGGAGAGCTGTCATAATATCACTGTCGGGGAAGTAGCTCTGACTATAGACTCGACCTACCAGACTATCCGGTCTCCTGAGAAGTCTCCAGACACTCTTAGCCAAAAGGGCCTGGTTGGACTTCTCCAGATCTCTGAAGCCCATCCCGCCCTCTGACTAGTGTCGCGTGAGGTCCTCCCACTTGCACTAGTGGATCTTCTTCGTCGCCGTTCCACCCCCCCACCAGAATCTGGCGATCGCCGAGTGGATGTCTCTAATCAAACGCAGCAGGATCTTGTGGCACGAGGCCACGTAACTGGGGATCGACTGAAGGACGGATTTAATGAGGACCTCTCTACCAGCCTGCGAGAGGGAGAGGCCATTCCAACTCTTAATCTTAGCCCAAACACGGTCTCTCACAAATCCAAAAAGCTTCGCCTTCCGCCGACCCGTGAACGCGGGAAGACCCAGGTATCGCTTATGGCAGTCCGTCTTCCTGACACCTAGGATCTGAGCCAACACCTCACCCTCCTCATCGCTAACCTCCGTACCGAAACAAACATCGGACTTCTGAAAGTTCACCATCTGGCCCGAGGCCATAGAATAAGTTCGAAGAATGTCAGTAACCCTCTCACACTTGTCAGGAGTCGCTCGGCAAAAAACCAAGCTATCATCCGCAAAGAGAAGGTGAGACACATGGATATCCCGGAACCGGACTCCTAAAATCGCTCCGAAATCCTCACTCGCTTGAAAGAGGCTCGAGAGACCCTCAGAGCAGAAGAGGAAGAGGAAAGGAGAGAGAGGGTCCCCCTGGCGGAGGCCTCTGAAAGGAGTCACACTGCCTCGAATGGAGCCGTTGATGTTGAAAGCAAATCTGACTGAGGTAACGCATCTCATGATAAGGCCCAACGCGTGCTGTATCCCAGTCTCAGCATCATCGACTCCAGGTAGACCCACTCAACCCTGTCGAAAGCCTTCGCCATGTCGAGCTTGAGAGACGCACACTTTCCATTACCGAAGCGTTTCCGCTTCATCGTGTGGAGAGCCTCGAAACCAACCATGACATTATCGAAGATCAGTCTACCACCAACGAAAGCGCTCTGGGACTCAGAAATAGCGACGTGCATAGTAGTCTTAAGACGGTTGACCAAGCACTTGGCCACTATCTTATAGATCACGTTGCACATGCTAATCGTCTCGGGTCCTCGACTTTGGGGATAAGGGTGACCACAGTATCATTAATGGTGGCCACCTCGTCCCCGTCGTTAAGAATCCCAAGGCAGGTCTGCAAGACCGATTCGCCTACTACGTCCCAATATCTCTGGTAAAAAATCGCGGGAAAGCCGTCACTTCCCGGGGCCTTGATCGCATCCATCGAGAAAAGCGCCTTTTTCACCTCCCATGGCTCAAAAGGGCGCTCCAACTCGGCGTTCAAAGCCTCTGAGATCCTAGGCTGTACGTCCGCAGAAACTAACTCGATACTCTGCGAAGAAGGCCTCGTGGAAGAGAAAATGTCACCAAAGTAACCGGAGACGATCCTCTCTATCTCAGTGTCTCCACTGTGCCAATCCCCATGATCGTCCTCCAGTCCTCTGATAGCGTTCCTCTTCCTCCTAGCAGAAGCCTTGCGGTGAAAAAGCTTCGTGTTCTTATCCCCGCACCGCATCCAGGACACTCTGCTCCTCTGTCTCCAGTACTGCTCCTCCTTCTGAACTAAGGCGTCAAGCTGTCTCTCCTCCCGTCTGAAGGACTCCATACAGAAGTTTGGGCCCGAAAGACCCGCAAGCTCAACGATCTTCTTCTGCTTCTCAATCCTGTCTCTGATCTCTCTGTTCCTCTCTCCGCCCCAGCGGGAGAGACTCTGTCTGCACTGACAGATCGCATCAGCTAAGCTCGGACTCTGATCACCACTCTGGCCCGTCTCCCAAGCTCTACGGATCCGCTCGTCGCACTCAGGCTCACCTATCCAAGACTCCTCAAAGAAGAAACGCCTCGGCCTCCTGCTCCGCCGGCGATCTCTGAGACCCGCTGTAAGCAGAAGAAGTGGTCTATGGTCCGAACTCCAGAACCTCAAGTGTCGAACAGTGGCCGAAGGGAAGAGATCGCTCCACTCGTGACTCGCGAGGCATCTATCCAAGCGCTCCTCTATACTTCCTCTGCGCCAGGTGAAGGGGTCTCCCTCAAAGCCTAAGTCATGGATGTCGCAATCCGAAATCATCTCTCTGAAAGAAGACAACTGGCCGGGACCTCTATCTCTACCTCCTCTAATCTCAGAGTTGGAGGCGACTTCGTTCATGTCGCCCCCAACTAACCAAGGACCCGTGTAAGAATTCCGGAGGCGACGAAGAAGCTCCCAAGTATGTCTCCTCTGAGCGCTCACTGGATCACCGTAGATCCCCGCAAATCTCCAACTCTCGCCTAACTCGTTAACCAAATCTCCCTCGATGTGATATCTCGAAAACGTCCCGAGTAGGAATCTCACAGGCTCTTTCCAAAGTAACATCAAGCCTCCACTCCTACCAAGACAGTCCACCGTCATACAACCATCAAAACCCAGCAACACTCTCACTCTTTCAGCCCCCTCACTGCGTAGTCTAGTCTCCGACAGAAAGATAAAATCGGGACTATGATCACGAACGTGGGCGAGGAGGGCTGACCTCGTCCCGGGGTTGCCTAACCCCTGGACGTTCCAGATAACGCCTATCATCGCGTTCGGCGGCCCTCGCTCTCGAGGGGCGCTGCTCTCTCATCAGTAACAACTAAGGTCGAATCTAACGGACTAGAAACTTCCAAAGTGCGAGTAACAGAAAATAAGTCTCTCCTCCCTAGGTCATGTGTGGCAGAAAGTAAGTCTCTATGTCCTATATCAAACTGAAGCGCAAGAGAATGAAGGGAGATAGATGGACTTACCCGAGTGTCGAGCGTGGATCTCAACACTCTCCCTTGCCCACTCTCACCATCGGACCCGGGGCCCGTGTCAGCTACCATCTCCCACTGGATCACCCGACGAGTAGAAGAAGGGCTCGCCTTGTTCCCGTCGGTGTAGCCTCCCTCATTGGTCTCACCTCCGCCGGCTTCAAACATGCGTGCCATCTTCTTGACGTTCCCAATTCTGACCCTCTCGCTCGATTTCCTCTTCCCCGACCCACCTTCATTGTCGCCGGCAGCCCCCGCTTTTGTCTCGGCTCCCACATCCCGTCCTAGACCCGGTTTGCACCCAAGGGGCCTTTTCCTGGTGTCGCAGGGCGTTCTCTTGGCAGTGAAACTCCCAGGGGGGTCCTGGCCCTTTTGCTGAAGAGCCCGAAAGGGGTCCAGGCCCGGTTGAAAAAGGGGCCCAGACTGGCCTTTGGAGCGTTGCCGAAGAGGCCCAGCAAGTTTCCCAGCCAAGTCATGGGCAAGGCCTTCCAAGCCGTTGGGCTTAAAAATTCTGGTAGGCCCAACAAGGTCTTCCCCTCCATCTTTGACCAAATCCTCCTCTGCCCCAAGGACAGTGGGTCCCAGCTCACTCGAAATACCCACTAGGTCCTCAGCGGGATTGATAAATCCTTCACCAACTGCCCCAGAATTCATGCTCTCTGTAGCTTTCTCTTTACCAGAACTAGTAACCTGCTCCAAAGAGCCGTTGTCACTTCCTCTCCCCGAAACGGCCCCAAAACCCTCCTCCTTTTTTTTAGGGTAAGTTTTGCCTACCCCAGACTGGCAATGAGACCCGGTGGCCGAGTGATTGACTTCGCTCCTCGTTTGAGATCCACGCGCGTCAGCCCTAACCGTCGTCGGACCAGGGTTGTCGTGGTGGTTCTCCTCAGTCGGCATCTCGGTATCCATGGCTTCACTCGGCGGCCCTCCCGGATTGATCTCTTTATCCTTCGTCGGCTCATCTTCCCTTGTCGGTGGCTTGGTCAGAGTCGCGGTCGGGCCGGTCTCTGTCTCCATCGGCGGCGATTGTTTTTCCTTCCCACGCCTCTGTTTCTCGCCTCTCTCCCCCGACTCCTCTTGCAAAGCTTTTGACGAGTCCCGGTGAGTTTTCGCAAAACAGGACTCCGGCCCAGCCCAACCAGGTTCCCGGTTAGGTCCCACACCGTTAAACCTCCAAGTACCACCGTTAGATTTGTGAGGGGGCTGTCCTCTCAGCCCAGCTCCATACTTGGGGTTCCCCCCACACCCAGCTCCTCCTACTCATGACAGTCAGAGCCACAGTGCCCGAGCCTTCCACACACGAAACAAAAGTCTCCGAGTTTTTCGTATCGGAAAGTCACCCAGGCCTTCCCCTCCTCCGTCCCAAGCTTTAGAAATGTTCCCTTCATCAGAGGTTTGCCTATGTCCACCGCGACACGGACCCGAATGAAATCCCCACTGATTCTACCCTCCTTATCCTTGTCAACTTTGGTAACCCGTCCTATTCGTCCTCCGACAAGCTCACCCATTCTTGCCGACCGAAACTTGAGAGGGATTCCGTGAATCTGAACCCAGAAATCCACATGTCGGAATTCATCATCTTTGTCCTTTTCAATCTCAGGGTCATTCAAAACTAGGAGGGATTTGTCAAACGTCCATGGCCCCAATTCCCAGACCCGCCTCTTATCGGCCCTGTTCCCGAATCGGAAGCAGAGGATTCCGTCCCGGTGATCGCTGATTTCGAGCTTTCCACTCGTCCTCCAAATCGTGGCCATGACCGACTTAAGCGCACCTCGGTTGAAGGCTTTTTGCCGGAGCAGCCTCCCGAGAAGGCAGTCAGAGAGATCGACCGCCGTGCTCGCAAGTTCCTCCTCTTCAATGACTAACACATCCCCGTCCTCTTCCTCTCCGATGCCCATCTCAGACCATTTGTCGCACAAATCCTCCATACTTCGAGAAGAAGGAGGAGGCTTGACGAAATCGACATCTGTAAATGTAACTTCAACACCAGACTGCTCAGTGATAGCTCCAACTGGCAGTAAGTTGAACTTGAATCCAGGAACATACAACACACTTCTCAAAACCAGATTATTGTTGAGTCTGACATCTCCAAACAAATGAACTGGTATGACAGTATGGTTGGGTAGTGTAACAGTAGCACCACTGATGGGCTTGAGGCTTATGAACTGAGAGCTATGAGCACATATGTGCTTGGAAGCTCCAGAATCTGAAAGCCATACTGTATGTGTGTTTGACAAGTAATCACAAGAGTTGGCATAGTAACAGGCACCTGTGACATAGGTAGTCTGATTGACATCTGAATTGGATGAGCTAGGCTTGGAGGTGTTCATGTGACTGGAGAGCATCGCCATCAACTGGTTGCACTGCTCATACAACTGAGTTGTTGTCAGCTGGTCTTGATCCTCATGCTTGACTGCCTGATCTTTGGCCTCAGCACAGTTGACCTGACTCTTCGGCTTCCTGCTCCCCGGGGGATAGCCATGGAGTTTGTAGCACTTGTCAGCAGTGTGGCCTGGGATCTTGCAATGAGCACACGTCGGTTTCTCCTTGTCCTTTTTGTATGGCTTCTTCTGCAAGTCATCTTTCACTGCCATCGCCACAGTACTGGTTTGTTCCATGTTGCCATGCTCGTTTCCAACACTTCGCTGTTTCTCCTCTTGTGTAATTAATGCAAACACCTTGTTGATTGCAGGAATAGGATCCATGAGTAGCACTTGACTCCTCACTGCTGAGAACGAGTCATTGAGTCCCATAAGGAAGCTCATCACATACTCATTTTGGAAGAACTCATTAAGTTTCTTCACACCTCCACATTTACACGTTCCACAAGTACAATTTGGTCGAAAATTGTTCAACTCCTCCCAAATTGCTTTCAACCTTGTGAAGTACATCCCAACCGATCGCTGATCTTGAGTTAGGTTTGTGAGTTCTCGTTTCAACTGGAAAATGCGCGGTCCATTGGATTGCTGAAACCTCTCGTTCAGATCATTCCAGATCTCCGCAGCTGATTCTCCGAACAAAATGTTCGATGAAATTTCCTTCGAAACAGAGTTCAACAACCAAGAGATCACGATATGGTTGTTGCGTCTCCATGAATTCAATAGGTGTGGATCAGATCCATCAGGTTTCACGATAGATCCATCAACAAACCCTAACTTGTTCTTCACGGACAGCGCAATCAACATCGATCGATTCCACGACGCATAATTATCTCCATTCAGCAATTGAGATACGAGAACTGTACCTGGATTGTCTGAATGATGCAGATAATATGCACTCAGTGGATCATCGATTACTGACCTTCGTGAAGCTCCGAACGCTAAATTCTCCATCGAAGTGTTGCTCTGTTCCTCCATTCACTTGGTGCCAGAAACAGAGTATCGCCGATGACTCGAGTTCAGGTAAAGACGAAGCTCCAAAATGCTCTAACAATGGCGGAATTTAGAGCTCTGATACCATATTGAGATCAGACTGAGAGAGTGTTTGGGAGAGAATGGTCTCGACTCAATGTGAGATCGAGTATGCAAATTCTCATTAACCAGAAAATGTACAATGTGTGTGTTTATATACACGGAGCAACTAACATAACTAATTTAGCCTATCCGTGCTATACACGTGTCTATACACAAGATAAAATAAAAACAAAAGCAGAGACTGAAACGACTGCGTTTCATCTCTAATATAAATCACTTCACTTGATTTGTAAATGAGATTTGTAGATCTAGCTAGAAGACGAGATCACCGAGTTTAAAGATGTTAAAACTTGGAAAATTAAAATGCTATAGGAATAGTTAGTTCTTTTGAGTGTCCAATATTGTTAGTCACTTTAAGGATGAAAGGGCCATCGCGCGTCGGGAACTGTACTAAGGTATGCTTATGATCGACATTTGATAGAAACAACCCTGAAGAGGTCCACACCTGATCACAGCCAGCTCACCTGCCGTGCCAGCTGAGCGCCCATTGGTCAAGGCGCTGGTCAAGACGGTTAGGAAGATAGTTAGATAAATACAATGTATCTAGACAGTTATGGTTTATATAAATACGTGTAACTCAATTAATTCAGTTAAGCAATACAAATACACAAAAAGGCTCATAGAGAAGATTCTCTCTCTAGAGCATTGGATTCTCCTAGATCTGAGATTATCCAAAGCTTCACTTGGTATCAGAGATATATCAATGGCGTTCGACGGAATTTCCTCGTCGTCATCAGAGATCCCGAGATCATCAGTCTCTCCACACTTCGCTCCTACTCTCTCATCTGCAATCTCTGTCAAGCTCGACAAAGAAAACTACTCTGTTTGGAGAAGCCAAGTCTTACCAGCAGTAATTGGACACAACCTTGAAGGATTTGTCTTCGGAACGAAGATCTACCCCAAGGAATTCGTCAAACACACAGATCCGCAAGGAAATGTCACGAAATCAACAAATCCAGAGTATATCCAGTGGTTGAGAGAGGATCAGCTTCTCTTGAGTTGGCTCCTTTCGTCTCTCAGGTCAGTCACAAGAATCCGTTCTTCTCATGGAATGTGGATTGCTCTGGAACAGAGGTTTGCTGTCAGATCGAAGGCTAGGTTAATTCCTCTGAAGACTCAGCTCCAAGCAACAAAGAAAGGAAGTCTTTCGATCTGTGACTACTTCGCCAAAATGGAAGCCATCGTAGACTCAATTTTCTTGGCTGGTGGTGACATCTCCGACGATGATCTGATCCTGGCACTACTCATGGGATTACCTGTTGAGTATGATGTTGTTGTTGCATTGGTAAACAACCGTCTGAAACAATGTGATGGTGAATCGTCTGGAATAACCGTCCAAGAGGTCTTAGCTATGGCTCTCTCACAAGAAACGCGCATTGACCAGCTCACCTCACAATCAACGATTGATGTTCAGTCAGTCTCAACAAACTACAATGGAGCAATGGCGAACTACACAGATACTCATGGTAGAGGTCGCTCTAGGGGCAGAGGTGGTCGAGGACGTTTCACTGGTGGTCGAGGTTCAAACTCAAGACCTACTTGTCAGATCTGTGGTAAGCAAGGACACGTGGCTATTGCGTGTTGGCACAGACTCGATGAGTCCTTCCAAGGACCTATCTCAGCACCAGCAACAAGCAACAACAACAATCCACTCAACAAGGCAGCGTTCTATGCTGGTCCTGAAACTGTAGCTGATCCAGCGTGGTATGCTGATTCTGGTGCAACGAATCACGTGACTGCTGAGCTGGACAAGCTTCACATGAACACTGAGTACAATGGCAGTGACAAACTCATGGTCGGGAATGGTAAATGTCTCTCCATCACTCACACTGGACTGTCTCATTTACATTCCAAATCAACAAAAAATACATTAAGAAATGTCTTGCGCAAGAGCTTCCGGATATAGAGAGTAAGTCAATATGAAATCCAAATCTCTTTCACGCTTTTGCTGTTCTGATTTTGTTTTCACACTTGTTCGATACAGCTGTCGCCACCACCCTTTTCCCCTCTTCCTCTCTCTCACCCGCTCCCTCTCCTTCGTCCTCTCTTCCTCTCTCCCGCACGAGCGCCGACCCCGACTGCGCGCGCGCCTCTGCCGACTGCGCGACCAGCGACCGGGCGCCGCCATCTCTCCCTCTCGCCTGTTGTCTCTCTGTCCTCGCGCTCACTCGACGCGCGCTTCCGAGTCCTCTGCGCGACTTGACAGGACTCTTTCTCCTCCGCCGAGTCCGCCTCTGCCAAGCCGCTTCCGCCCCGTCGCTGACCTCTGCTCTGTCCTCGCTGGCAACGACGCTTCCGAAGAATCTCGGCCGCCCGATTCCTCTGTCTTCGTCATCAGCTTCCAGACTTTTAGGTTTGTAAATTAGGGGTTTTTTAATTGTTTTCTAAGGTTTGAAATTGTCATCTGATTTGGGGATTCCGAAATCGTGGTTGTTTGGATTGATTTAGTTGGTGATTCATGGTTTTTGGTTGATTGAGATTTTAGGCTGACTTATTGATTGAGTTTCAATTAGATTGATTGATCTCATTATGATTTCAAGAGTGTGGATTGTTAATGGTGAAGTCCTACATCTTGGCATTGTGTAGAGTTCTTGTTTTGCTTAATTTCGGCTCGGCAGATCAAGTGGCGATCTAGCTGATGCGAAGACTTTTAGTTCAAGTTTCCGGAGCAGCTCCCTTGGAGAAGGATCTTGTAAAGAAGTTTAAGCGCATGCCTGATCATCTCAAGGTATCTCTCCTATATTTTTTTTTATACACATGTACCGTTGCAAGTCTTTTGTTTCACTGCTGAAATACAAGCTAATGATACGAAAGCAGGGAAACCCATCCATCCCAGAGAACAAGTTATTCAAATAAGTGCACTAAGAAACCAACGTAAAGAGATGGGGATATATGTGAATTTATAGGAGATACAAGATAACTTACGTATGCATAAATATGAATTAGCTTACAGTCACTAATATGGGAGATGTTAGCTTACAGTCACCAACGTATGTTACCATATTTCAGCTACTGCATCTTTTTTTCATGTTCAAGTTATCTTTCAACGTGAGATGTTAGCTTACAGTCATTTATATATATCTCATTAAGCTTTATATCGGATTTACAAAGCTAATATGGGCTTTGTAGGATCATAACATACGTTTGATATTTTCCTCTGAATATTCCGAAAATAAAGAAAGATGAATTTGTATAAGTATACGGAAAGAGTACATGACGTGAAACCATACAATTTGAATAAGAAAGTGGTTTCACGTCAGCAGGAAGCGAAAGACAGCTGGCATGTTTTAGAAGTTATCTTGTAAAGGGTGTAAATAATGACTTTTGTAGAGTTCTTCTCTGGTATCCAGTTGTGTTTCAGCTTGTAGTTAAGTTGCAATGGAACAAACATATTTGTTCAAATCTGTAGCCTTTACTGGTTATATATGTTTGGGTTGTTGCTATTATCGGTGTAAATGTCAATATTTCTCTTCCGATGTTTGCCAGGTTCATTACAGAAATGCAAAAAGCTTTACGTTGTTCACTTGTCGGAGAGAGAGTACTCGCAATTCCGTTGTTTGAGCTCTACGACAACGTCCAGGTACAGAGGTTATGGGATTAGGTTGTGAAAGTTTAGTTCATACTTCATATTATGATTTTGTTTTCTGTATATAGTATGTTTTCCTTGACTTTTAAAGAATACACACAGAAAGCTCATTGACTTTTTAAAAAATAATATGCTTTCCTTGAAGTAGCTACAATTTTTTTTTTTTTTTGACAAACTTTCTGCAGAACAATTTGATGGATATAGGTATATAGTATGGTCTATGGTGTTGTGCACTTGTAGTAGAGAATCAAATACCGAGTACGAAATTGAATTGATTCACAGTATTTTATTGTATGCGTGATCTGTTTTACATTTATATACGTATATATGCATTGATTTTTTAATGTCAACAATGCTTTCCTTGAAGTAGCTACAATTTTTTTTTTTTTTTTGACAAACTTTCTGCAGAACAATTTGATGGATATAGGTATATAGTATGGTCTATGGTGTTGTGCACTTGTAGTAGAGAATCAAATACCGAGTACGAAATTGAATTGATTCACAGTATTTTATTGTATGCGTGATCTGTTTTACATTTATATAAGTATATATGCATTTATTTTTTTATGTCAACAATGCTGGTTTAACGAAAATTATGCAGAACTTTAATAAAACCATAATGTATAAAAATTTAAAGAGTTATATTTTTTTATTGGCAACAATTTAACCAAAAATAGTCGCATGGCTGTAGATACTTAAAGACACGTAATTGCTGAAATTAGTTAAATAAAATAGGGGAACACACTCTCAACACATTAATTTAGCACTTCCTCATCATAAAATAATACATATTTATGTCGCAAAACCCTCTACTGAGATTCGATTTTTTTTTCTTTAATCAATACCGATACTTATATGTACTCGGTATTAGTTGTTCCTGAGATCAATTAATGTCTTAGAGGCCATTATGTCTATTCGCGCAAGTCCTTTAGCAAAAGAGAGCAGTAATTGCCTCACTATATCTTTGCTTGGTTTTCTCTCTAACAACCCAAAAAGTCCCAAGACATCTGACAGCAATTCTTTGAGCGTCTAAATGAGCATGTTTTGCCTGCAGTTTAGACAGCATAAAAAAAATGTTGGCACTTTCAAATCATGAGCATAAAAGTTTTCTTTGAGCCACTTTTCATATAACTTATATCCTCGGGACAAAAAAATTGGAAAGTAACCATACATAAAGGAAATGCGAAATCGTAGTTACTGTATCAAAATCAAATTTTTATATTTAGAAAATCTAAATCAGATTCAATTTAGATTCCACCAGACGTATGGGAAACCACCAGTATGTATCCACTTCTTTGATAATTGTGTGATCTTGTTTATTTTACAAGTTTATGTTGTGCATACATGTACATTTTTCTCTCAACCATTAAATCCTCTGCCAATCAAAATTCAGGAAATGTTGTTTTGCTCCAGAGTTGTTGGGTCTTGTTTGGGTGTTGGGCTCTTGTACTGTAACTTTTACCTTTTCCTTTAAATACAAAAAAAAAGAAAAAGAAAAAAGAAAAAAAAAATCACGAAATGTCAAAATTTGGTTAAGCATCTTGAAAAAAATAAAATTTGGTTGGATTGGACATTGGGCATTGTATACGGAATCGATTTGGCCATTGTGCAGATCACTGTTAATTCTGTGCTACCATGCATATTACAATAGTATTGGATCAACTGATATAGGTTTTCTGTAGCAGGTTTAAACGTCCAATGCACTTGTCATCGCCGTGGCATTGCAGGATTGTCAACACCAGTTTTACTTCTGAATCTTACTTCCGCACATGAACAAAATGGCTGAAGAAGGTTAGCCATTATATTTTCTAACGTCTTCTTTTTTTACGGTGCACTTTTATCACAATTGTCAGTCTTTTACTATGCTTACATGACCTTGGTGTCTGTTCATTCTTGGTATGTTGGTGTCCTTTTTAGGACCGGAAGATTCTATATTATCGGCTACAATATTAGCTTCATATCGCGACTCCACTCGGTCGAGAAAATATAAAAAGGTCTGTTTATGGTTTTTCTTTCTAAACTACTCTCTTCAACGGTTCCAAAATGCGCATCATATAGTATAAATGTCTTCTACAGTCAAAAATCATTTAGTTGTGTTAAATTAGCTACCTCTTACAATGACGCTCATCAAAATAATTGCTTTCGTATCTTTTCTGTACCGGAAACTCCGGTCCTCTGAACCTCCATCAATCGTATCGAAATGTATGAGTAAGCGTAATCTTGGCTTACAGAATCCTGTACATCGGCCCTTCAATTTAAGTATGTCTTTATTATTTTACATTTGTCATCTTTTTAATATTTCAATTTATATTAGTTGCTTTTTGAAGCACTGACTGTATAATGCATTATCTTTTCCCTATACTTAATAAGCAGGTAATGACGACGCATCCACATCCGACGCTATTGGTGATTCCATTTCTTCAGACATGATGTTAAGTACCTATTTAGGTTTGACCACTACCCGACCTTTGGAAACGTATTACCACAAAACACATTTACTGAGTTTTGTCCTTTCTGTTTTCACCTTTAAATTAGATTACTCTAAATAATAACCCAATTTCGTGTTTTGTCTATTTTTTTTTCCATTTTGGTGTAATTTTAGATTGTGAATGTTTTCCAACATAACTACATGATTTTTTCCATGATGCCGCTTGAGTTATTAAAGCTTTGCCTAATATGAGTTCAGCTGTCTATTATAATTTTTTGAGTTGTTTTAGTTTAACATAAGAGATTGAAATACCCTCATTGAATTTGAGTTTTTGGGCTATTTATATACAATAGTTTTTTTAAAAATTCATTTGCTTGTGTTACAAAGTATTCCAGGAAGCCTAATGAATTAATTTTAAAGGTCATTTTAGCTATCATGTCTTCTTAGGGCTATTCTGATCTGGAGAAAGCTGCAATCAATAGGAAAAAACCCCATTTCTCGAAAGGAAGAACTTGAAATTCTTTTTCCTTTCCCCAGCCTTTTTTTTACCATTAGCAAGAACTTGTTTCAGTTGCGGATCATAAGGAATTCGAACAACTGTCTATGTTTTATTTTCTTATTACATTAATAACTTCATGTTTCTTTACAGCAAACTCTTCCTCTCCTATCAACCACACAGTCACACCCAAATGGTAAATATATGCTTTTCTATATTCAGCTTATACCATATTTCCTTTACGCTACACGCTTTTACAACTTGTGTTCATTTTATGCTGCTTACTTTTACTATCATGTTGGTACAACAAGTTGTAGTTATCCCTGCCTAATAACGTAATAAATACGTACTGCAGGAGCACGGACTTCTACTGACACCACTTCTGAATCTGTTCCTTCAGAAACGGTACTGAGTACTTTTCTGGCGTTGAAGAATAAGAACTCTTCCATAAAGGTACAAGAATATGTACATCAATTATTTATAAATACAGTATTTATTTTCATGGCGATTCCATCATAAAGAAACATGTTTTCGGGAAAACCTTCCTTTATCTTGAGAATACTAGGATTTGGAAAAAAATACTTCCCAGTACGCAGGTAGAAACATAGTTTTTTTTTTTCCCCCCGTTTTCTATCGTAAATTGTTAGTAACTGATTACATATCCAAGCAAATGTTTTGTAGATATTATTAGTAACTGTCAAGAAATGAAAAATCAAATACAAACTAAATGGTTGGGGACGTGCTATTTTAATCCTTGTTTTAACTTAAACTTCTGCCACGTTACTTGTTAATATTGTCAAATTTCAGGAAAAAAATGTTTTCCCAATAGAAATAGCTTAGACAAAAAATTAAAATGTTAATTGATCGGGGATCAATTATATTTTTAGAATAGTATATAGGTTACCAACACTTGCTCTTGCATTGTTTTTACATTATGTATTTTTCAGGCAAATAAGAAATTAACGACGACATGCGAACGGTCTAAGGTCCCCTACATGTCTGCACGCCAATTATTCTTTGCGCAAGAGCTTCCGGATATAGAGAGTAAGTCAATATGAAATCCAAATCTCTTTCACGCTTTTGCTGTTCTGATTTTGTTTTCACACTTGTTCGATACAGCTGTCGCCACCACCCTTTTCCCCTATTCCTCTCTCTCACCCGCTCCCTCTCCTTCGTCCTCTCTTCCTCTCTCCCACGCGAGCGCCGACCCCGACTGCGCGCGCGCCTCTGCCGACTGCGCGACCAGCGACCGGGCGCCGCCATCTCTCCCTCTCGCCTGTTGTCTCTCTGTCCTCGCGCCCACTCGACGCGCGCTTCCGAGTCCTCTGCGCGACTTGACAGGACTCTTTCTCCTCCGCCGAGTCCGCCTCTGCCAAGCCGCTTCCGCCCCGTCGCTGACCTCTGCTCTGTCCTCGCTGGCAACGACGCTTCCGAAGAATCTCGGCCGCCCGATTCCTCTGTCTTCGTCATCAGCTTCCAGACTTTTAGGTTTGTAAATTAGGGGTTTTTTAATTGTTTTCTAAGGTTTGAAATTGTCATCTGATTTGGGGATTCCGAAATCGTGGTTGTTTGGATTGATTTAGTTGGTGATTCATGGTTTTTGGTTGATTGAGATTTTAGGCTGACTTATTGATTGAGTTTCAATTAGATTGATTGATCTCATTATGATTTCAAGAGTGTGGATTGTTAATGGTGAAGTCCTACATCTTGGCATTGTGTAGAGTTCTTGTTTTGCTTAATTTCGGCTCGGCAGATCAAGTGGCGATCCAGCTGATGCGAAGACTTTTAGTTCAAGTTTCCGGAGCAGCTCCCTTGGAGAAGGATCTTGTAAAGAAGTTTAAGCGCATGCCTGATCATCTCAAGGTATCTCTCCTATATTTTTTTTTATACACATGTACCGTTGCAAGTCTTTTGTTTCACTGCTGAAATACAAGCTAATGATACGAAAGCAGGGAAACCCATCCATCCCAGAGAACAAGTTATTCAAATAAGTGCACTAAGAAACCAACGTAAAGAGATGGGGATATATGTGAATTTATAGGAGATACAAGATAACTTACGTATGCATAAATATGAATTAGCTTACAGTCACTAATATGGGATATGTTAGCTTACAGTCACCAACGTATGTTACCATATTTCAGCTACTGCATCTTTTTTTCATGTTCAAGTTATCTTTCAACGTGAGATGTTAGCTTACAGTCATTTATATATATCTCATTAAGCTTTATATCGGAATTACAAAGCTAATATGGGCTTTGTAGGATCATAACATACGTTTGATATTTTCCTCTGAATATTCCGAAAATAAAGAAAGATGAATTTGTATAATGATACGGAAAGAGTACACGAAGTGAAACCATACAATTTGAATAAGAAAGTGGTTTCACGTCAGCAGGAAGCGAAAGACAGCTGGCATGTTTTAGAAGTTATCTTGTAAAGGGTGTAAATAATGACTTTTGTAGAGTTCTTCTCTGGTATCCAGTTGTGTTTCAGCTTGTAGTTAAGTTGCAATGGAACAAACATATTTGTTCAAATCTGTAGCCTTTACTGGTTATATATGTTTGGGTTGTTGCTATTATCGGTGTAAATGTCAATATTTCTCTACCGATGTTCGCCAGGTTCATTACAGAAATGCAAAAAGCTTTACGTTGTTCACTTGTCGGAGAGAGAGTACTCGCAGTTCCGTTGTTTGAGCTCTACGACAACGTCCAGGTACAGAGGTTATGGGATTAGGTTGTGAAAGTTTAGTTCATACTTCATATTATGATTTTGTTTTCTGTATGTTTAATGCTTCATAGAGAAGAAAAGGGACTCACCCTTTATATTATAAGGGAAACATAGCATGTCACAAACAAGAGGCTCCTACTGAGATGGGAAATTCCGGGCATATATATATATTTCCTACTTATCAATTTGTTTATGGTGTTGTAGTTTCCTGAAATCATTGACCAAGGGTCCACAAACAGGAAGAAGTGAGGCTGTCACAGCATGACTGATGTAGAGCGTAATATAGGAAAGAGAGATAATCGCAAATTGCAATATTGACTTCTTTTTACTATTTCATAAAATCTACCAAATTACATCAATGGAGAATAATACTTATAGAGTTGAAAAGGGCGTAAAAAAGGAAATAAACCATAATCAATGCACCAAATTCTAAAATTGAAATGAAATAAAACTGATCACAATTGATGCTCATAATTCGTCCGGAGTGGAGAAAATTTGTCCTCGAATTTGTAAGGGTGTGTTTTTTTTCTTATGGACATTGAGAGGTTCACAAAGACTGATCTTCTCGGCCTTCACACGGGCGGTTTGTCGGGAGGCTTCTTGTTAGGAATCAACATGGAATCCACCTCGATTTTCTTTGTGTCCTCATCGATCCACGCTGAAATTTTAAGCCTGTTTCTAAGTTCTTATTTTCTTCATTAATTATCATTTTATTTCTTAATTATCTTTTACATTTTTCATTAATTTTTATTTGGTGAAAAAATTCTTCTATTTTTCTATTTTATTCTGTTCAAAATCAGCTCAGTTCTTATTTTCTTCTTTTCTTTTTAAATATTAACTATTTCGAAATAAACTATCGTTATTTTGAACAAAAGAAAGTGAAATAATTGTGAATGATGTTTTTCATTTTTCAAATATTATGTGAATGATTTTGAGGGCATTTTTGTTATTTCGAAAAACAGAGTTATGGAGTCTTCAATTTTAAAAGAGATAATTAAACAATAAACTTAGAATATTTATTATTTGATAGAAACCTCAGATACATGGATTAAAATTGCTCAGATAGATATGCTATTTTCCGGCAAAGAATGATTACGATTGTTTTTTTAATTTATTCCGAAAAAATGTGTTGAATTTGGAGCTTTTAATAAACACTTAAAAATCTCTGTTGTGTCAGTTTTAATCCGGTGATTAAAAGCTGATTAGTTGTTAGTCGATCGCTCCTAATTACACAGGAATGCATTAAATAGAAACCAATAATTTAGCTATTCCTCAAAAATTTGCATAGCAATAGCAAGTCTATATAATACATTCAAACCAAGCCATTAAAACTAGTGATCAAACAAGCTCAACCTTACAAAGACGTCAATGACATTCTCTGCTTCCGTTCCTCTTTTGTACTCGCATTATATTATTATTATTTATAACTAGTTTCAGTTGAGCCAATTTGATCACCCATTAAAGCCTCTCTTTTTTCAGACACAGCTTATTTATGGCGCGACTCAGTAAAGCTAAAGATCGGGACACCATTTCCGGAAAGGAGATCTTGGTGGATCGATCGTCAATCCTTAAAAACGACCTCTTTCGAGATGGAATAGTGGAAAGTGAAGTTGTGGGGAATCCACTCGATGCCCTTGGAACCTTTCTTGTGGACTAATTTGCTTCGAGAATCGAGCATCAAATTATCGACCATATCGGCCAGATAAGCAGTTGTCAACCCGAGTCCTTTGCGAAAGACTCCACGATCTTCGGGAGAAGAATCTTTTGCTCTTTCTGCGCGAACAAGCTCGACCGGATGAGCACATCTCTTGCTTTTTCCATCTCCTCGAACACCCTTTTCCGAGTAAATACACGAACCTGAAATAAAAGTCAATACTTACTAGACGTGGTGCCCAAAAAAAAAAATTGTCCAAACTCCACATCAGATTGGATCACCAGCTTTTATTTGAAAAGGCACGTCCGGTTTGGTTTCAAGTAATGGAAACCGCAGTCCAAACGAAATCGTATCAGAAATTTTTTATTATTTTCAATTTGCAAGGATTTAAAACTTGTTAATTAAAGATGAATCCGTGCTTATTTTAAGACTTGGTAGCATGGATGAAATTTATACGCCGCTTCATTTACTTGGAGTTTCGAAATTTGAAAAAAAGAAAAATTTAAACGTATCCAAAACGATAGTCTGGTTAAGATATCTTAACAAGTAAAAATTTATTTTTATTTTTTCTCAGGCACAATTCAGTCTCAATTTCAAACGATCTGGTCTAGTCCGGTTAAGATAATTAGCAATTAAAGACCCCTACTATGAAGATTACTAGGCCAACAAGTAAAGAAGAAATATCAGGTGTACCGCGGGATCGGATTTGCTTCCCAAGCAAATCGAGAAGTGTAGAAGAGGCTCGATTCTTTGGATGGCAAAAGGTCTCCGAGCATCTCCAATTTTGAACCTGCTCTTTAACGAAAAAAGCATCCTCAACCACTGCTGATAAACAACAACAAAAAAAGGTAAGGCAAAAAAGCAATGATCAAACAGTTTCAATGATATTAATAAAATGAGAATCGGTTTTAATTGTCCCGGTCGAGGTAATCGACACCCTAGGATGGAATTCTGAATCGTATCGACGCTTATGGTATGACTTCCAAAGTTAAACGCGACCTAATTTACTCACATTCGAAAGATCATACCGAGGATAATTCAGAGGCTTAAATTAGATTAAAAAACACCAGGTTATACCAGAGGAACTTAGGTGATAATGTTGTATATCAAAGTGACGGCGACAGAAGAAAGAAAGTACGAATGAGTGAAATGCTATAGCTTCCATGCATTTCAAATCATCTGTGCTTTCTCTCTTCTGTCATCGTCTATAAACATATAGACCACCATGTTTCCTCTAATTAACAAAAACATAAATATAATAAATATGTATGTATATAAAAACATGCTGGCAGCTTCACTTTCTCAATTGTAAACATTAACAATCGGAACATATATGATATATACATATATTTATATATTACAAGTGCGGGACTCTTATGTGCGTGTGGGCATGAAATAATCGATTAGGTGGGCTTTATATTTATAGACGAAGATGACGCTGAGAAAGAGAAAGGAGAGAGAGGGGGAGAAGAAATATTAATACAATATTTATGGCTATTAAAAATGCTTCGCACGTCGGTTAGTCGGTACAACGACAACTGTCCAAACATTGACGACAAGAGAGAGAGAGAGAGAGAGAGAGAGAGAGAGAGAGAGAGATGGGTTGGGAGTCTTGGGACTTGGAACTCTTTGCTTTGGGGTGGTGGTGTATATATAGTGGAGGAAAAAAAAGAGGGTATATTAAATGAGCCGTTGATTAATTCAAAAAGCACATACTTTACGATGTATTTATATTATTATTGGAGAAGAAATATTAATACAATATTTATGGCTATTAAAAATGCTTTGCACGTCGGTACAACGACGACTGTCCAAACATTGACGACAAGAGAGAGAGAGAGAGAGAGAGAGAGCTGTACTATTCATAAATTAATAACACAATAAAAAAATAAAAATAGCAGCAGGGTTTCGTAGCACAAACAATAAATTTGTGCATTGTTTGAGTTGTTTACTCGAATTTCGAGGAAGAAGACGCTGAGAAAGAGAAAGGAGAGAGAGGAGGAGAGAGCAATAAATTTGGCCCACCTAACTTTCTTACCGATTAAATTGTATGAGTAAAAAAAAATGACTGATCGCTTTACATCTAATTAGAAAGGAATGGTACCAAAATAAAGGTAAAAGTCACCACGCACGTTTTAAACTTGTTGGGGGGTTCTAGTATGCTTTACGCCTTTACCTCTCTTTTGTCTCTTCTCATGTGGCTTGTCTGTCATTTATCTGATTTAATTAGATTTAATTATGATAGTAATAACCAACCAGATGCATTCCCCCTTTTAAAGAAAAAAGAAAAAACAAAAACAAGAGTTGCATAATGATAATGTTAATAATAAAAACCAATCTGAGCCGACAGTATAGACATCTGTAATATATATAATAGTTCTTTTTTTTCTTCGTTAAAACTGTAATATATTATTATTGGAGAAGAAATATTAATACAATATTTATGGCTATTAAAAATGCTTTGCACGTCGGTACAACGATAACTGTCCAAACATTGACGACGATCTAATGAACTTGAGCATATTTTTTATTTTATTTTGCTTATTAATAAACTAGGTGGACATTTTGCTTGCTTAGCTTTTCATTAACACCGCTTTGTTGTTGTTTTTTTTGTTTTTGTTTTTTTTTTTTATTATTTGTAGGGAATTACATTAAATTATATTAATGAGAAATGTTGATATAAAAAAGCTTGAAGTTCATACGAACGTGATAAATGGTAAATAAATAAAAAAACATATCATGAGGTAAAATCATCGTAACAAAATAACTCTTCGAATAGTTAATAAAAAAATTTCGATTGAAAAACATAGTTAGCTAAATTTATATAAAAATAAATCTCAATATGTCCGAATTTCAAAAAATAGATTTGATGATGGATAAAACTTTGGATTAGAATCCCAGAGAAGAGCATAATCAGAATATTAAATATTAACTATAAAGTAAACAAATATAATAAAATAAATAAAACTATCTGAACATAACTTTACGAGTAATAAATCATTTTTCAATGGAATAACAAAGCTAATAGGTATTTAGTTGCAATTAAATCTCAGTAACTATTGATCTAAAAATAATATTGATGATGAATAAAAAATCCATGTAATCATCCAAGAGTACGAATTCACAATTTAGAAGACAAAAATGAAATTTACAGAATTGGTATACAAAGTGATGAAAATGATTATATAGGATGTCAATAATTAAAAATATTTAATTTAAATTTTGTAAATAATTTGACTAAAAGTTAAATACACATATTTTAAATATTTTTCTCTTTAAATAATTTAGTATAAATTTATAATAAAATAAATTTGATAAATTATAAAGATAAAATTAATAATTTTACATTATTAGTGAGATTGTATATAAGCACGCAATATGCACCCCTTTTAAGCACGCAATTGATGATAATTCTCATTAAGTTAACAATTAATTAAATAACTGTTAAGCCGTTTTTTGGTTTTAACATTTGAGTACACGTGGTGGGCCTGGAATAGTCACGTGCCTAGTATTGGATCGGCCCAAATTACTTACCGAGAGTCCAAAGGGCTCAAGGAAGTTCGGGACAAAGCCCAAAGCGTCCAAGAGCTTCAGAGGATCTTAGAATTGCAAAGAGGGAAATAATGCTTTGCTTTCTTCTTCGTCGGGAATGCGTTCTTCGTCTTTGATTCCTGGCCTCGAGGTTGAGCCTACCTGGAGGTCGAACCTGCCTGGAGGTCGAGCTCGCCTGGAAGTCGAGCCTGGCCTGGAGGTCGACCCTGGCTGGAGGTCGAGCCTGCCTGGAGATTGAGCTCGTCTGGGGGGTCGAGCTCGCCTGGAGGACGAGCCTGGCCTGGAGGTCGACCCTGGCTGGAGGTCGAGCTCGCCTGGAGGTCGAGCTTGCCTGGAGGTCGAGACTGGCCTGGAGGTCGACCCTGGCTGGAGGTCGAGTCTAGCCTGGAGGTCGACCCTGGCTGGAGGTCGAGCTCGCCTGGAGGTCGAGCCTGGCCTGGGGGGTTGAGCTCGCCTGGGGCGTCGAGCTCGCCTGGAGGCCGAGCCTGGCCTAGAGGTCGACCCTGGCTGGTGTTGTCAATGGTGCCCACAAGAAGAGTTGTAGTCTTTATTTTGAACATTTGATGTAATAAAGTCTCATAAAGACTCTTGCTTGTAATTGCCTATTCATTCATTAATAAAGTTGAAACGTTCATTCAATCTTCCTTGTCTGAAGCTTTATGATAAAACCATAGTCTTTTAGTCCATAAACAAACTTAACAACTTACGAAGAGACAAATGTAGATTTGCATGAACAAACTCTTCGTAGTTTGCTTAAAACGATATATTCGCAATCTTAGGGTCAAAGGACTATTGACCTCAGTATGATTGTTAGAAGAATCTATGATGTCTGGTTATGAGGCATTGAGAGTTAGGAACTCTATAGTTCTTCTAGGTATCTTCCGAAGGTACTGAATTGACCAGTGCACTTCTAGAGACAAGATAAGAACAAACCATTTAACCTCTTATGTCTCGAAGTCACTATGTATGAATTGCATCATGCTTACCTTAATCCCGAAATGAGACATGCCATTTCACACCTTAGTATTCTCATTTGAGAAAGTCAAAGTTCGGACTCACTATGTGATTCCGAACAAGGCCTATTGGTGAAGTACTAAGTTGTGAGTCTGTCATGAGTAACTTTGTGAAGTTCTCATAGATATGGAATTCATGTACAAGATTGCTGAAATGCAATGTATGTCACCTCATGCTTTGTTCCTTGGAGTGTGAATAAATGAACTGGCCAGTGTCCAAATTGAGTCTTGACTCTTTTGGATGAAACAATGTGACTTGTTAGCTCCTCGTCAATACATTGTTTCTAACTTATTCACAAGCGACAAAGGAGTTGAGGAAATAACAGCTAGAAGGGTAAAATGGTAATTTAGTAAATCCCGACTAGCTGATGACATTCATGAAGGGTAAACATAGATAATATTCAGTGGATCCGCTCATCATAATTAGGTCGAATTCTTGAGTAGAAAATAAATTCATTTGAACCGAGAGATTTTCAGTGTCAGCTCTTTAGTGGAGTCAGTTGGCATTAAGCTAAACTTGGAAAAGGTTTGTGAACTTTTGAGTCCAAGTGTTTAGCTAAAGCTTTGTTCATTTGGGTCCATGAGGTCACTGTCACGAATCACATCGATAGGAATAGTTAAACTGGAAGCTAAGCCAAAACAAGAACGAAAATAGTTAAAAGGGTATTTTTGTCTTTTGAGACATAAGGATGAAATGGATGTCAATAAATTTTGACAAGTTCATTTGATGACTTAATGTCACTCGGCCATAATATGATTAATTGGGCCTTGTGAATTAATTTCATTTCATAAGAATTTTATTGAAAACTCTTAATGGGCCTTTTTCATGTTCTCATGAATAAATGAAGAAGCTTCTAGAAGCTCCTTCTAGAAGTGAAATGGGCGCCCATAATACCCAAGGAAAGAGAGTTTATTTTGTGCATAAATGTATTTAGATACTTGCCAAAAGAAAAAGAGGAAACAAATTTCCCACACATGCTTGTAGGAAATTCGGCCAAGTGAGAAAAGGGAAAGCCAAGGAACAAAAAAGGAAACAAATCCTAGCCTCTAGGAGGCAGCCTTGGGCGCCCAACATGAAATGGGAAATGAAGGATTTTTGCTCATGAATATGTGATATTCTATAGAAGAGGAAACTACCTTATTGAAGGTGAGACCTCTCCTATAAATAGGAGCCCCATTTCCTCACAATTCATTCATCCAAGTTTAAGAGATCTGAGAGACTCTCTCTCTAGAACTTGGCCGAAGTCCTCTTCTCTCTCTCTCTAGTTTATTTTCGGTTTTCTCTTGTCTTGGCACCTAGGTCCTCACTCGACCTAGTCTTTAGCTCTGCGACTTCGAGACTCGTTCTCAAGTCGTAGTGTTTAAAAGTGCCCACTCACTAATTCCTTCTTTTCGAGTGATTTAGTGATAGAAACTTTCGTGGTTGCTCGAGTTCCCGAGGAAAGAAAAGAGAGACGTGCTGCGAGGGGAGACGAACGTTGCCAACCTTCCAAAGGCTCATCAACGTTCAAGCATCAAAAGGTTAGTAACTTTTATAGCTCATATTAGTTTTTATTTACATGCATATGCTCTTGTCTAGGTTAGTAAAAACTAGTTTTACTTAAAAAGAAAATTTTTAAAATTCCGCCGCTTAACGAAGCGTTAAACTTTTTCTCAAACCCTAGATCGATTCCAACAGCTGGAGGTCGAGCCTGCCTGGAGGTTGAGCTCGCCTGGGGGGTCGAGCTCGCCTGGAGGTCGAGCTCGCCTGGAGGTCGACCCAGGCTGGAGGTCGGGCCTGCCTGGAGGTTGAGCTCGCCTGGGGGGTCGAGCTCGCCTGGAGGTCGACCCTGGCTGGAGGTCGAGCCTGCCTGGGGGTTGAGCTCGCCTGGGGGGTCGAGCTCGCCTGGAGGTCGACCCTGGCTGGAGGTCGAGCCTGCCTGGGGGTTGAGCTCGCCTGAGGGGTCGAGCTCGCCTGGAGGTCGACCCTGGCTGGAGGTCGGTCCTGCCTGGAGGTTGAGCTCGCCTGGGGGGTCGAGCTCGCCTGGAGGTCGAACTTGGCTGGAGGTCGATCCTGGGGGGTGTGACCGTGCTCTTCGTGAGCTGCCTACGCACCCGCTTTGCGGGATCAGGTCATGACGTAGTTCAGGGCGAGTGTGTTTGCTATGTGAATGGATTCTTGGATTTTTGTTTTTTTTCCTCCCGCCGAGAGGTGGCTCTCGGTTTTTGTTTATGATCCGGGATAATTTTGAAGTTGGGAGAGTATTTGGCTGAGAGAATTCTGGGGTTGAGAGAATTTTGGGGTTGAGAGAATTTTGAGTTCAAAGGATTCTCTGTCCCTTTTGATTTGTGTGAGTGAGCTATTTATAGGGAAAACATGCCGCTTGTTGAAAATTTGCTTGTCACTTGTCGCTTGTTGAAAATTCGCTTGTCGCTTGTCGCTTGTTGAAAATTTGCTTGTCGCTTGTTGAAAATTCGCTTGTCGCTTGTTTTAGTCATGCGTATTTTTAGCATTTGACTAAATTGTCCTTCTATATTGTAACGTCGTTTTTGCAATTGAGGAGTCGTTTTTACCATAAGAAAAAGACGGCATAACATTAACCCCCCAGTTTCGCGTGCGACTTGTCGTGTGGGAAACTTTGCTTCTCATCCTCTTCTTTATTGATTTATTATTTATAATATTGTATGTGTATAATATCTTTATTATCTTTTTAGGAAAGGTGACTAATCCGGTTATAACTTTTGAAAAATACATGCACAAGTACCCACACATTTGCAAGTTGCGTAGGTATGGGTTCCACAAATTCGCCTAATGGTTTCGGTGATGGCGACCTCGATGCCTTTCTTGATGTGGTCCTCGGACGGAGGCCGGTTCCGCGTGTGTCGGGTCTGTGTTTCGATGGGAGAGGTAATGTCGTTCGATCAGCGGCCCATGGCGAGTCGTCTCGGTCCCCGCTGGCCGTGAGAGGCTGCGAGGTAGGTCCAGCGAATGAAGATGGTGTCACACCGGGTGTTCTCCGGAGTTTGGAAAGTGATACTCCCTTGACTTCGACGCCGCTTTTCTTCACAAACGGGTCCCCGTCGCTGCCGGCGGACTTCGGAGCATCAAGGGGTGGGTTTCTTCCGGCGTCGATGGGCGGCGAGGTCGGTCTGGACCGAGGCTCTGTCATCGGCGGGCCTTCGTTGACATCAGGGGAGGGCAACGTAGACGTTCTTCCGAATGCCTGCTCGTCGTTTGCCGCAGAGGGCGTAGAGGCTCCAGCAAGCGAGCATCGTTGTAGCTCCCCAAAAAACGGGAAGAAGATGTCGTTGTTGCTCGAGGCGTTTGGTCATTTGGTCGGAGGTGAGACTTCGGCACGTCACATCCCAGGACGCGACGACGAAGGCCTCGGTGCCAACTCCTCGGTGAGCGGCGAGGTGAGTTTTCCGTCTCTTGGGGTTGATATTGATGATGATGGTGATAAGGTTGTTATGGCAGAATGCTCTGAGGGAGATGTCGAGTCTTATCGGTGCAACTCGTTTATAGTTGAGCCCCCAAAACGGCCGCGGTCTTGGTCGAGGCGGTCGAGATGCGGGGATTTTGCTGGCCTCGATGCCGTGAGCTTGACAACGGAAGATAGAGTTAGGTTCCTCCGTGAGAAGTACGAGATCCCGCCGGAAATCTCCATCACTGTTCCCTCCGTCGATGATTATTCCGACCAGCCACCCGAGGGATATACAACCGTCTACGTGGAGAGTCTTAAGCATGGGTTGAAGCTCCCTCCACACCCCTTCATATGCAATTTGCTCGAGAGGATCAAGCTGCCACCCGGTCAACTAAATCCAAGGAGCTATTGGGTCATCGTGGCTTGTTATATCATGTGGTTCCGGGAAAAGCACCGTGAAATGACGGCGTGTGAATTTCTAAGTTTGTGTGCTGTGATTCCGAATTACAGAACGAAAGGGTCATTCTTTCTTCGTAACAATACATCAAAAAAAATACTCGACAAACTACCCGGCACGGGGCGTGAGTGGGTCGATGAGTTCTTTTACACGCACGTCGACTATTTTGGAAACATTCCCCTTGGTTTTCGTACATCGGCTGATTGCCCAAAACCCCCTGATTAGCGATCCGAGGTTGCTTCTTTTCTTGAAGGGATATCTCTTAGTGATCGCGAGGCTAACTTGTTTCTTGACGACAAGCTGTGGGAAGAGGTTGGGTGGTTCCCTTACCGTTCGGCCGACGAGGTTCCATTGCTGTTTTCGCGCTCTTTTCCGTCCTCGGCAGAGTCTGGTGGTATAGTAATAGGGTTTTTATTTTTATTTTTTATTATTGCTATCACAATTTGGTTCCCATATGTATACATATCTCCATATTTGACAAGAGAAAAAACTCTAATTCTCTCGACGATCCCTCGCAGGTATGGCGGCTTATGGGGCCCGAGGTGTTACAGGGCCGGGACTCTCTGCGGGGCGGTCGTTGCCGGTTCCTCTTCTTGGTTCGGAGGCATCGCTCCCTTCGCAGCCCTCAAGGGTAGGCTTATCTCCTCGCGCTACTACAGCATCTATGTCAACCATAAAAGTAGCGATTACTAGTTCAAAAAGAGCGCGAGATGAGGCTCCGTTAGTGGCTTCCTCGCGTGCCAATTTTGGGAAGAAGTTTAAAGCTCCTCTTCGCTCGTCGTCCGACATAGTTGTCAGGTTCTCGGTCGCTGACTCCTTTGGCCCGTAAAGGCATTAGTGGTATCGAGTCCACTCATGCATCGGAGTTGACTAAGTTGGATTGGATGACCGCGATTGCCCTTGCTGAGTTGCTGACTCGCGAGGCCCGACAGGTTTTCCTCCACCTGCATGGCCCAATATTTTCTTTGTTCACCATCTTTTCACCTCTTTTATATACCTATTTTTTTGTAGTGCTATCTGGCTTCTGTTGCAACTAAGCGAAATGTTCGCGAGTTGGTGAGGAAATTAGGACACGAGACCGAGGCCCGTCGTCGGACACAGGTGGATGCCGATGGTCGCGCGGAGGCCCTCGAGGCTGAGATTGCAGGGCTCAGGAAAGGTGCTGTGGATGATGCTATGAAGATATGTGAGCAAAGAGCCGAGCTTCAGCGTTTGCGTATCGAACTGGGGACCATTCAGGCGGAGCGGGCTAGTTCGGCTATCGACTGGGCACACCGCGACTTGGTTGCATACTGGAGTGGATCGGGAAAGGAAAATCCTCCGGAGGGAGCGGAGAGACTCTCCGCCTTAGATGATAGTGACTCGTCTCTTTCTCCCTTTTTTTGTGATGGACTAACGGCCTTATCGCCCCTTTTTGTATGTGAATTCGGGCAAACTTCCATTCGTCAGGATTTTTCTTTTTGATGGCGCGGTCGGTTGTGCGTCTCTCAAGACCCGTTGTGTTTTTTGCGGGCCTCGATTTCGGGTATAACTCTGACGAATGGGCATTTTCCCTTTTTTGCGTAGTTTCTGTGTTTGTATGCTTTTGGGAAAACTGTCATTTGTTGGTTTTTTCCTTTTGGTGGCGCAGCTTGTTTGAGCGTCCTTCTAGTCCGCTCGTCTAGTCGAGCTCGTCACCAGCTAGTCGAGCTCGTCACCTCGTCTAGTCGAGCTCGTCACGTTGTCCAGTCGAGCTCGTCTCTCGTCTAGTCGAGCTTGTCTCCTCGTCTAGTCGAGCTCGGCACCAGCTAGTCGAGCTCGTCACCTCGCCTAGTCGAGTTCGTCACGTTGTCTAGTCGAGCTTGTCTCCTCGTCTAGTCGAGCTCGTCACGTTGTCCAGTCGAGCTCGTCTCTCGTCTAGTCGAGCTTGTCTCCTCGTCTAGTCGCGCTCGTCACCAACTAGTCGAGCTCGTCACCTCGCCTAGTCGAGCTCGTCACGTTGTCTAGTCGAGCTCGTCTCTCGTCTAGTCGAGCTTGTCTCCTCGTCTAGTCGAGCTCGTCACGTTGTCTAGTCGAGCTCGTCTCTCGTCTAGTCGAGCTTGTCTCCTCGTCTAGTCGAGCTCGTCACGTTGTCTAGTCGAGCTTGTCTCCTCGTCTAGTCGAGCTCGTCACACAGTCCGTGACGAGCCGGAATGACTTCGACACTTCGTCCAAACGTCTTTTTCGTGTTTGTCGTATGGAAATGCTTTGAGCTTGTGCGGGGCTCCTGCTGCCTTTTCCCTTCTTGCGCCTTGAGCAGGCTTCGAGGTGGGTCGGGTTCTCGATGGCGCGAGTTCCCTTATCTTGGGCTTCACAAGATTCTTTGAGGTGTGTTCGGAGTTTCAATGTTGCGAAATCTCATTTCTCGGATCCCGTGGACACTTTGAGGTCGGTCGGGGACTTGATGGCGCAAGTCCCCTCATCTCGGGTCGTACGTGATTTTTTTTTAGATGTGTTCGGAGTTTCAACGTTGTGAAACCCCATCTCTCGGATCCGTAGACGCTTTGAGGTTGGTCGGGGACTTGATGGCGCAAGTCCCCTCATCTTGGGTCGCACGGAGTTCTTTGCGATACGTTCGGGGTTTCAACGTTGCGAAACCCCATTTCTCGGACTCCGTGGACGCTTTGAGGTCGGTCGGGGACTTGATGGCGCAAGTCCCCTCATCTCGGGTCGCACGGAGTTCTTTGCGATACGTTCGGGGTTTTAACGTTACGAAACCCCATTTCTCGGACTCTGTGGACGCTTTGAGGTCGGTCGGGGACTTGGTGGCGCAAGCCCCCTCATCTCGGGTCGTACGGGATTTTTTTTAGATGTGTTCGGAGTTTCGACGTTGCGAAACCCCATTTCTCGGATCCGTAGACGCTTTGAGGTTGGTCGGGGACTTGATGGCGCAAGTCCCTTCATCTCAGGTCGCACGGAGTTCTTTGCGATACGTTCGGGGTTTCAACATTGCGAAACCCCATTTCTCGGACTCCGTGGACGCTTTGAGGTTGGTCGGGGACTTGATGGCGCAAGTCCCCTCATCTCGGGTCGCACGGAGTTCTTTGCGATACGTTCGGGGTTTCAACGTTGCGAAACCCCATTTCTCGGACTCCGTGGACTCTTTAAGGTCGGTCGGGGACTTGATGGTGCAAGTCCCCTCATCTCGGGTCGCACGGAGTTCTTTGCGATATGCTCGGGGTTTCAACGTTGCGAAACCCCATATCTCGGACTCCGTGGACGCTTTGAGGTGCGTTTGGGGCTCGATGCTGCGGTTGCTATGTATTCCTGCATTTTCACATGTATGCATATATTTTTTTTTTTGTTGCGTTTTCCGTGGTGCTTGGTGTTTGTCTTACTCTATTAACCCCCCAGTTTTTATGCAATTTTGTTTAAATTGTATGAAAAGTTAGGAGCTAAAGATTGCAAACTGAACGCGAATTTCGACTTCATTCATTAATTGGGCGAATGGCCTGCTTTTGAAAAATTCAAAGTTCATTGGGGCCGGTGGTCGCTTTTGGAAAACTAAAAATTTGAAAGGACTTGATTTGTTGTTCAGGTTTCGTCGCTTGCTAACCTTCAGGTGCCTTGGCGCCACGGCCTATTGGTAGTATTGGCGGAGATGCTCCGCGTTCCACGGGTGTCTAATTTCCTTGCCGTCCATCTCGTCGAGATGGTAAGTTCCGTCGTGTATCACCTTTCAAATTCAGTAAGGCCCTTCCCAGTTCGGCCCGAGTACCCCTGCTCCGTGAACCTGGGTGTTTTGGAACACCCTCCTCAGGACGAGGCTTCCTTCGGCGCAACGGCGGATTTTGACCCTTGTGTTGTAATGCTTCTCAACGATCCTCTTCTGCGCGGCCATGCGGGCGAACGCTTCAGCTCTCCTTTCTTCGATCATGTCGAGCTCCATTCGGAGGGCTTCGTTGTTGCTGTCTTCGTCGAAGGTCTCTGTTCGGAATGACGGCGCTCCGATCTCAACGGGGATGACGACTTCAACCCCGTAAGTGAGGGAGAAAGGCGTTTCGCCTGTGGCGGTCCGCGTGGTTGTCCGGTAAGCCCAAAGGACAAGGGGGAGCTCGTCGGCCCATGCGCCTTTCTTTTCTTCCAGCTTCTTCTTCAAAGTCTCCTTGATCGTCTTGTTCACGGCCTCAACTTGGCCGTTTGCCTGTGGGTGGCGTGGTGAGGAGAAGGTCTTGCTGATCTTCAATTGCTCGCATATCCTTCGGACCATCGCGTTGTCGAACTGGCTGCCGTTGTCGGTGACAATCGAGGCGGGGATGCCGTGGCGGCATATGATCAATTTCCACATAAAGCTTGTAGTGTTTGCTTCGGTTTGTGGCCAGAGGCTCCGCCTCCACCCATTTCGTGAAGTAGTCGATGGCGACTATCGCCCAGACTCGCTGGCCGGACGCCATCGGGAGCTTGCCTATGAGGTCCACCCCCACTTCGCGAATGGACGTGCCACGAGGATCGGGCACAATGGGGCCGGGGCCTGTGTCGGAATATGCGAGAATCTTTGGCACTTGTCGCATTTTTGCGCCCAACTGAACGCGTCTTTCTTCATCGTTGGCCAGAAGTAGCCTTGCTTGAGCGCCTTCAAGGTCAGGGACTGACCTGCGGAGTGATTCCCGCAAATTCCTTCATGGATTTCCCTCAAGACGTAGTCGGCTTCGGCGTCGTCCAGGCATCGGAGGAGTGGCTGCGAATACCATCTCTTATAGAGTGTGGATCCTCGCCAGACATATTTGTGTGCGTGATACTTCACCTTCTTAGCTTCAGCCTGGTCGGTGGGGAGGACGCCATCGCGGAGGTATTTGATGATCGGTGTCATCCAGTTCGGTTGGGGCTCTTCTTCGATCAGGTTCACTTCTTCCTTGGTGATGGACGGGAGCTTCAAGGTCTCGACAGGTACCTTGCCTAACTCCTCGCTGTCGCAGCCAGATGCCATCCTAGCCAAGGCGTCGTAGTGGATCTTAAGGTTTTCAGCCCCGAGCTTCCTGGCTATGTCGAGTCCGGCTAGGAGGGCTTTGTATTCGGCCTCGTTGTTCGAGGCTTTGAATTGGAAGTGGATGGAGTACTTGAGCTTTTCTCCGTCCGGGTTGACGAAGACGATTCATGCCCCTGACCCGCGGACATTGGATGCTCCGTCCACGTGCAGGTTCCAGACCGGCCCATCGGGAGCGGCCTTCCTTTTCTTTTTCGGATCCTTGTCCCCCGCGGTTTCTTCTTCTCGCTTGTCTTCCTCGTCTTTGCATAGATTCACATCGTAAGTGAATTCGGCGATGAAGTCGGCGACGGCCTGTCCCTTAATCGCGATCCTTGGCTGGAACTCCACCCCGTATTCTCCTAGCTCCTGGGACCAGACGGCCATTCTCGTTGAGGTGCCCTTCTGCAGAGCTTTCTTGACTGGGTACCCGGTCCTCACTATGACTTGGTGTGCTTGGAAATATGGTCGAAGCTTTCTTGCGGACATCGTCAGAGCAAGGGAGAGCTTCTTTATCTCCGGGTATCGTGTCTCAGCGTCCAGGAGCGCCTTGCTTACATAATACACGGGCCATTGTATCTTCTCTTCTTCTCGGACGAGGACAGCGCTGACCGCCCTCGTCGACACAGAGAGGTACAGGTAGAGGGCATCGCCGTCCTTGGGCTTCGCTAGGAGCGGTGGCGTGGCGAAGTATGTCTTCAAGTCCTGGAATGCGGTTTCGCACTCGTTGGTCCACTTAAAGTCGGCTCCTCCTTTGATGGCTTGGAAGAAAGGCTGACATCGGTCGGTGGCCTTGGAGACGAACCGACTTAGCGTAGCCACGCGTCCAGTGAGGCTTTGGACTTCCTTCGCCTTGGTTGGGGACCTCATGTCCAGGAGTGCCTGTATTTTTTCGGGGTTGGCTTCGATGCCTCGCTGGTTGACGATAAATCCCAGGAATTTCCCTGACTCTACACCAAACGCGCACTTGTTCGGGTTCAACTTCATCTTGTACTTTCGGAGAAGGGCGAAGGTCTCCTCCAGGTCTTTGACGTGGTCAGGCGCCTCGAGGCTTTTGATGAGCATGTCGTCGACATAGACCTCCATCGTCTTCCCGATTTGCTTGGCGAACAATTGGTTTACCAAGCGCTGATAAGTGGCTCCGGCGTTCTTCAGCCCGAACGGCATGACCTGGTAACAGAATAGGCCTCGATCGGTGGTGAAAGTGGTCTTCAACTCGTCCGGTCCGTACATTCTGATCTGATTGTATCCTGAGTAGGCGTCCATGAAACTTAAGAGTTCGTGCCCTGCGGTGGAATCGACCAGCTGATCGATCCTCGGCAGGGGGAAGCAATCCTTCGGGCAAGCCTTGTTGAGGTCGGTGTAGTCGATACAGATTCGCCACTTCCCGTTCGACTTTTTCACCATGACCACATTAGAGACCCAACTAGGGAACTTGGCCTCGCGGACGAATCTAGCGGTGATTAGCTTCTCGACTTCCTTGTTGATCACGAGATACCTTTCGAGGTTGAACGATCTTCTTTTTTGGATTTTTCCCTTCTCTCCAGGGAGTACGTTGAGCCTGTGGGTGATAATCTCCGGGTCGATCCCCGGCATGTCTGCGTGTGTCCACGCAAAGACGTCTTTGTGTTCTTGGAGGAACGCTCCGAGCCGATCTTTTAGTTCGGCTGGCAGGTGTGCTCCGATCATGACGACATGTTCGGGGTTGGCGCTGTCGAGTATCACAGGTACGAGGTCGCTCGACGCCTCTACTTTCTTGGAGTTGGCTTCTTCTCGCGGGTCCAGGTCCTCGAGTGTTTGCGCCTTTCCGATCTCGCCTGAGAGGTCGTCTCCGACCTCACATATGACACTCACCATGGCGTCGCCTTTCCTGATGCGGGATCCCTGGACGTGGCATGCCCTGGAGTCGGCTTGGCTTCATCGCATCACCCCTACTCCCTTCGGTGTCGGGAATTTCATGAG
The DNA here is from genome assembly GCF_054948205.1 of Urtica dioica subsp. dioica. Lineage (NCBI taxonomy): Eukaryota > Viridiplantae > Streptophyta > Magnoliopsida > Rosales > Urticaceae > Urtica > Urtica dioica. The sequence goes on from NC_142763.1 coordinate 19,792,729, forward strand.
GAGGTGGTATGTTGAGGTGACCGCGCGCAACCTGTTGAGCGTCGGTCGCCCTATAATGACATTGTGAGTGGAAGGTCGGTCCACAATTAGGAAGTCCACCAGGCGCGTGACCTGGGCTCCCCCCCTCCTGTCCAAATGTGACTGGGAGGCTTATGGAACCTTCTGTGTAAACGCACTCTCCTGCAAACCCGAAGAGCGGGGTCTTGACTGGGGTTGGACGAACTTCTCCAAGGTCCATCCGGTCGAGGGCAGTTTTGAATAGGATGTCGGCTGAGCTCCCGTTGTCAATGAGAATCTTCTTCACCATATTGTTTGCTACTTGCGTCTTGACAACGATGGCGTCGTTGTGCGGGTGCATCACCTGGCGGGCCTCTGCCTCGGTGAAGTGGATTGTTTCGTATGGCGTAATCGGGCATGTGCTCTGGGTGAGGTTGATATGGTGGGAGGGACCCTCTCCGTTCGCCGCTCGCGCATATTTCCTTCGTTCGTGCGCGGTATCTCCCATTTATGGCCCCCCAAAGATAGTGGTTACCAAGTTGAGTGTGGCGTTGGCCACGTTACCTCGGGTGTTGTTGTTGTTGCTTCCACCCGCGACAACTTCTTTCCCATGTTTCTGCCGCCTGTCATTTTGGGGAACCTGTCTCCTCGGTGCGGGGTTCGGATTGGCGACCATGGCCATCACGAACTCCTTCAGCTCGCCATTTTGGATGTGACTTTCGATCTGCCTCCTGAGCTCGAAGCATTCGACGGTGAGGTGACCGTGGTCTTTGTGGAAACGGTAGTACTTGTTCTTGTTGCGTTCTGATGGGTCCTTCGCCATGGGTCAGGGCTCGGTGAACATGTCCCCGTGCAAGGCCAGAATTCGATCTGGCGTAGCTTTGAGTGGCGTGAAGTCGGCGTTCCTCTGGAACTTCTCGACTAGTAGGGGTCTCTGTCTTGACGAGGGTCGGACGTTCGAAGCCGCGGCGCTGGCGCCCCGGCTCTTCTTTCTTCGTTGTTCGTCGTCGACCTCGTCCTCGTCCCTGCGCCGGTTTCCCCTCTCGCGGATCCTCCGACTTTCGTAGTACTCCTCGACGGAGATGTGCTGGGTAGCTTGGGAGATGAGCTCCGTCATCGTGGCGGGTCGCTGCTTCACCAGCGACGTCAGGAGGTCGCCAGCCCGTAGGCCGTCGATGAAGGCGTAGACAGCGTCGCCGTCCTCGTAATTGTCCACCTTGTTGGACTCCTCGATGAACCGGTTGAGGTAGTGTTGGAGCATCTCGGAGCCGCCCTGTTTGATCGTCAGGAGGTATGATTTTTCCTTTCTCCGGACCCGTGAGGCGGAGAAGCGAGTGAGGAACCTCTCCTGGAGGTCTTCGAACGATTGCACGGACCCTCGCACGAGCCTTTGGAACCACTCGAACGCGGTACCGGTGAGGGTGAGACAAAATGCCTGGCACATCGTTGACGGGGATTGTCCCGCCATCCTCATGTTGGTCTGGTACTGGTGGATGTGGTAAAGAGGGTCTGTGCTTCCGTCATAGAGCGGCATGGTGGGCGGACGGAAGCTCCCCCCGGTGTCGTTAGCGAGCACGTGTGCCGCGAATGGCGAAGCCACGCCCTCGATCATGCTTCTCACCAAGGGGGTTCTTGTATGTGCTGCCTGCAACTCTCGGATTTCCTCTCTCAACACGCGGAACATGTTAGTTACTTCATTATTTCCGGCATGTATGGAGAGCAGACCTTCGTGATTCGGCTCCGGTTCCTACGACGGAGCGGGCGGCCTGGGGGATACTGACGCGTTGTGGGTCGGTGCCTAAGTTCTGCGGTCCATGTTGATCTAGCCCCCGAGCGGTTCTTCGTTCTGCCTGGTGGTGGCGGTCGATGTCTCGAATACTTGGGTCAGGGTCGTCGTCTTGTCTGCCTTCGATGTTCGCATTTAGTGTTTGCCCTTGTTCGCGCCTTTCACCCCCAGAGTTAGCGTTTTGCGGGCGTCCTTCTCTTGCATGGGCGTGTAAAGTCATGACCCTCTCCTCTCGATCTCTAGCGAACTCGCTTGCTAGCAGGAAAAGACTGTTCTCGAGGCGCTCCATGCGACTGTCTCGTTCGACGAAGACAGTGTCGAGGGCGGGATTTCTAACGCCGATGGTATTTGGGTGTGGCAGAGGCGCGGTGCCTGCTGCCGGGACGACGCTTGGTGGCGAGGTTTCTTGACCGTGCCTAGCCTGAGTTCGGGCCCGTGTGTGAAGTGCTACGCTCTCCGCCTGTTGAGGGGCGTTGCTCCCAGAAGCGGCGACGCGGTTGGACATTTTGCAGGAGATTTTTGCCGGAGGAATCTTCCGGTTATGATGATTTGGCGGATTAGTCCTCCGGTCTTGAGACTTTCGGTGGAGGATTCTTCTGGTTTTGAAAAGAGAAGGTCTACCAGGGAGGCTTGTGATGGTCCCGTGAAGGGAGGTGGATTTGCCGGTGGAGAACTCGTGGTTGTTTTCGAGTCCCACTCCTTCTAGCGCCAAAATGTTAAGCCGTTTTTTGGTTTTAACATTTGAGGACACGTGGTGGGCCTGCAATAGTCACGTGCCTAGTATTGGATCGGCCCAAATTACTTTCCGAGAGTCCAAAGGGCTCAAGGAAGTTCGGGACAAAGCCCAAAGCGTCCAAGAGCTTCAGAGGATCTTAGAATCGCAAAGAGGGATATAATGCTTTGCCTTCTTCTTCGTCGGGAATGCGTTCTTCGTCTTTGATTCCTGGCCTGGAGGTTGAGCCTGCCTGGAGGTCGAACCTGCCTGGAGGTCGAGCTCGCCTGGAAGTCGAGCCTGGCCTGGAGGTCGACCCTGGCTGGAGGTCGAGCCTGCCTGGAGGTTGAGCTCGCATGGGGGGTCGAGCTCGCCTGGAGGTCGAGCCTGGCCTGGAGGTCGACCCTGGCTGGAGGTCGAGCTCGCCTGGAGGTCGAGTCTGGCCTGGAGGTCGACCCTGGCTGGAGGTCGAGTCTGGCCTGGAGGTCGACCCTGGCTGGAGGTCGAGCTCGCCTGGAGGTCGAGCCTGGCCTGGGGGTTGAGCTCGTCTGGGGGGTTGAGCTCGCCTGGAGGCCGAGCCTGGCCTGGAGGTCGACCCTGGCTGGAGGTCGATCCTGCCTGGAGGTTGAGCTCGCCTGGGGGGTCGAGCTCGCCTGGAGGTCGACCCTGGCTGGAGGTCGGGCCTGCCTGGAGGTTGAGCTCGCCTGTGGGGTCGAGCTCTCCTGGAGGTCGACCCTGGCTGGAGGTCGAGCCTGCCTGGGGGTTGAGCTCGCCTGGGGGGTCGAGCTCGCCTGGAGGTCGACCCTGGCTGGAGGTCGGGCCTGCCTGGAGGTTGAGCTCGCCTGGGGGGTCGAGCTCGCCTGGAGGTCGAACCTGGCTGGAGGTCGATCCTGGGGGGTGTGACCGTGCTCTTCGTGAGCTGCCTACGCACCCGCTTTGTGGGATCAGGTCATGACGTAGTTCAGGGCGAGTGTGTTTGCTATGTGAATGGATTCTTGGATTTTTGTTTTTTTTCCTCCCGCCGAGAGGTGGCTCTCGGTTTTTGTTTATGATCCGGGATAATTTTGAAGTTGGGAGAGTATTTGGCTGAGAGAATTCTGGGGTTGAGAGAATTTTGAGTTCAAAGGATTCTCTATTCCTTTTGATTTGTGTGAGTGAGCTATTTATAGGGAAAACATGCCGCTTGTTGAAAATTCGCTTGTCGCTTGTCTCTTGTTGAAAATTCGCTTGTCGCTTGTTGAAAATTCGTTTGTCGCTTGTTGAAAATTCGCTTGTCGCTTGTTTTTAGTCATGCGTATTTTTAGCATTTGACTAAATTGTCCTTCTATATTGTAACGTCGTTTTTGCAATTGAGGCGTCGTTTTTACCATAAGAAAAGGACGGCATAACAATAACTATACCATAAAAATTTGGAGATATGACAAAACTTAAATTTACATATGACTTTATATCTGAAGAGAGCCCTTAAATTAATTTATTAGTACATAGTAATTTTTACCGATTAAATTGTATGAGTGATAAAAAAAATGAAGATAAAAGTCACCACGCACGTTTTAAACTTGGGGGTTCTAGCATGCTTTACCTCTCTTTTGTCTCTTCTCATGTGGCATGTCTGTCATTTATCTGATTTAATTAGATTTAATTATGATAGTAATAAGTTAATAACCAACCAGATGCATTCCCCCTTTAAAAAAAAAAAAAGAAAAAAAAGAGTTGCATAATGATAATGTTAATAATAAAAACCAATCTGAGCCGACAGTATAGACATCTGTAATATATATAATAGTTCTTTTTTTTTCTTCGTTAAAACTGTAAGAGTATATTATTATTGGAGAAGAAATATTAATACAATATTTATGGCTATTAAAAATGCTTTGCACGTCGGTAGTGTAGAGAGAGAGATAGATATGAGAGGTGCAGATAGATATAGGTAGAAAGGAAACAGCTATAGATGTAAAATAGGTAGCTGGGGATCAATAAATATGTATCATTAAGAGAGATCAGCTTAAAAGACAAATTAATACCACAATAAAAAAATAAAAATAGCAGCATTGTTTGAGTTGGTCTCATATGGACTAGCTAGCAATAGCATTAGCATAGTAGGACTGTGCTACGACAGTAATGTTGGAAACTGTTTCAATGAGTTGGAAATGAATGCAAACACAAACTGCAAATAGGATGGCAACGGGTACGAGTAAAGTCGGGTACACCGATTTCGTTACTCGTACCCGCTATAATTTATATACGTTCCTGTTTAATTTTATTTATTTATTTTAGGAAAACAAAATAATTTTGGATTGGGTCTTCATGACAAAGTCTTGAGAGGCATATTATGTCTCTAATCTCTCTATGCATGCATTACTCAAATATTATATATATTAAATTTTGGTTATGTAAATATCATAAAATTTATTATTATTATATTCATAAGCTAATATTTTTTTTAAATAGCATAACTCTATTTTTTTTTTCACTTACCCGCAACTACGCAAGGGTTAAATAACTTTATATAAATCGAAAGCTGTTGTTTTTATTAATAGCGTTTCTTTAATAAGTGATTGAGATTGGCCCTCTAAACTCTCATTCTCTCTAACCTTCCAATACTGACACCATTGCAACTTGCCCAAGAAATTAATGGTGTGCGACAAATATTTCACTTTATCTCTATGCACTCACAAAAAAATCCAAAGCATCTCTGCACTCATTTCTTATCTACCATATCACTTTATCTGTCTAGTCTTGGTAGTTGCCCAAGAAATTAATGGTGTGCGTATTTCACTTTATCTCTATGCACTCACAAAAAAATCCAAAGCATCTATCTGTCTAGTCTTGGTAGTTGCCCAAGAAATTAATGGTGTGCGTATAAAAAGCCTAATTTATTTATTTTAATGATGAAACAATCACTTGAAATAAATTAATGGTGTGCGTATAAAAATAAATTAATGGTGTGCGTATAAATTAATATGCTAATTTATTCTTTCGGAAACAGTAAATAAAATATTTGTTAACATATGGAAAACTAGTTATTTGCTAGTAATCCTCTGAAATTACTAAACGGGTGTAAAATAGTTGTTCAACTATGAATGAAACAATTTGTTGACCAGCTGATCGTTTTTAAGCAGTTCTAATCTTTTATTCAAAGTGATAAACTAACAAACAATCAAATAGAAATAAAAAAATACAAGACAATTGGTAATTATGGCTGGTGTAAACCACCACTCAAAGAGACTGATCATGATGTGAAAACAGACTTTTGGCGTCACTTTATCTAAGAGCAACGCTGTAGTTTTAATTCTGTAATGAATTTATACATATAATGTCGCACGCACCTAACTGGACTCATTATCGCACACACATAATTACTCCTTACAACATTGTGAACCTTACAGATGCATAACTGGACTGATTATCTACAATTATTGATTAGCAGCGCTAACATTTTTTGTATGAAAGAAATTTATGTTTTTGTAGGTCCTCACCAATAATTCCACTGTTTCTTTTCGCTATGATTTATCATTTATGGACCTGTGGCTGTGGTTCCCACATTTGCATTGCATCTTTGCAATTTGCACGTTGTTTCAAAATGTGATTTTACGCAATCTGCTGTTTGAACGGAAATTAATAATTAATCAGCACCAAACAAATGTGGCTATTTGATATGTGTTATTTTATACCTATTTTATTAAGTGTTTCAATATTGTTTTTTTTTTTACAGAGTAAGAGAAGGCCGGGCATGTTTGGTTTAAAATAAAAAATGGAATGTTAATGGCAATGGGAATGATAATGGCAATGACAATGGAATGGTATTATATTTTTTTGTTTGGTTTGTAATATTAACTCCAAAAGAATGGAAAGTAAAATTTACCATATTACCATTTTCATAACTTTACCAACTTTCTCTTCTTTATCACTACCACTTCGTCTTCTTCTCAGCATGGACTGATACAGTAAAACAAGATGAACTAAAATGGACTTTAAACCATATTTCTCAATAAAACTTCAAATCCATTGTCTATTTAGGAGAATAATCTGAGGGCCCGATTTTTTTCCCTTTCATTGGGTGTTGTGCAGGCAAAACCAGTTTCAATTTTTTTGGATCTTTACTGGTTAATCTCCCATGCCTAACAATTCCCATACACAAACTCGACAAAACAATCGATAAAAGAAAAAAATGAAAATATGTTGAAATCGCTTTGCGTTCATCTATGAACCTACTCTAGACTACTCGTCTCCGTCGTCTTCATCGTCGGCGTCGCATCTTCTCCGGCAAGAGAACGGCGGCGAAGGCGGGTGGTGCCGAATGTCTCGTCAAAGACCTTCACAACCTCCCATATCAAAGTTACCATTTGCGGTGGCTCGGCTGTCGACGGTGCCTTCGAGATCCCTCCGGCGTCAATCTTCACTGTCGCCGCCCTGGGAATGATCGTCTCCGTCGTGCTCTACGAGAAGGCGCTCGTTTTAGTTTTAGATTACAAATATAAATATATATTAAATGATATAAAAGGTCAGTTTGGGAAGAATATTTCATTACACGGTGGAATGGTTCATTCATCCCAATTTATAAAGAATCAAATTAATGCAATGATCATTCCGTATAATGATGATTACCTCATTTAAAAATGAATCAAATAAAAGAATAATAAATTTAAGGAATCCATTCCATTCCATTCCCTTAAAAAGTCACCAACCAAACATACCCTAAATTCTTTTGGTTATCAGCCATGGCACCTTTGACGTCTGTTATATTTTTTTTTTTTTTGAGGAAACGTGGTCGGAGCCACGAAAATTCATAAAAGCCCTCACGTATGGCAGAGGAAAATCGTGGTTACAAAGATAGGAGATAAACAGAAACAAACGGAAAAGGAAAAGGAAGCTCAAAACAAACAGGGCCCTAGGAGACCATGCGGGACCTCAACTCGCGATCATCGGCCCTAATGGCCTCATCCGAACAAGGCAGGACTAAACCCAGCCAGGTCGAGGACGAGTGATGGTTAACCGCATAACGCGCTAGATTATGCGCAGCAACATTACAAAGACGAGAAATATGCATAATGCGAAAAACCTCAAGCTCCCTCGCCTCTCTGGAGATGCGGAGCAAGATCGTCCCAAGCTCTGTCGCAGGCGTCACGCCCTCATCAATCATCCTCACCACCCCCAAGCAGTCAGACTGGATCTCTGCTCTCCTGCCACCGACGCTGCGAACTAGCTCTATGCCCTGGAGGACAGCATACGCTTCCGCAAGCTGGGGGGAGAACCCCCTAGCCAGGAAAAGCGTCTGCGAGGCGATCACCTCTCCGGTGTGGTCTCGAACAATACAACCGACACCGAAGCCTCCACGGTCGCGAGCGAGTGCCGCGTCGACGTTAATCGAGAGGGTCCCGTCCGTAGGGGGGTCCATCTGGGGGTCGTAGTCACCCTCGTGTTCGTCGGAGACTCCCCAACCATAGCCGCTCTGTACTCCTCGAGGAAGCTCGCCGTCCACTGGACTAGCTGTGGCTGGCTCCAAGCTGATCTCCCGGCCAAGACATTGTTCCTGTGGTTCCAAAGTTCCCAAATAATGGTAATGAAAAGCTCATGGAAACGAACCTCAAGGGTCTCCATCGCTCTGAGGATAGCGTCGAAAACATCGCTGTCTCTAAAAGGCGGAAGAATATGGCCGAAGCCCACCTCTTTCCAGACTCTCCTGCTCCACCTGCAACCCAAAAACGCGTGGAAAACAGTCTCTCTCGCCTCCTGACAGACAGGGCAGCTGTCGTCAGAGGTGATCCTCTTTTTGGCTAAGACTGCTCTGGCCGGGATCTGGCCTAAACAGACTCGCCAATAGAAGAGTTTCACCTTAGGAGGGACTCTCAGCTGCCAGAACTTCGTCCACCACTTCTTCATCACCGTCGGATCTGAAGAGCTGGCGACCGGAGTACTGGCTCTCTCCATCGCAACACGGAAGCCGCTCTTGACGGAGTACTCTCCGTTCTCAGTGAAATGCCAGCGACGCACGTCAAGAGTGCCCTCGCCCCCACACGGAATGCTCAGGATCGCCGCAGCGTCCTCCTCACCGAACATCGCTGTGATAAGATCAACGTCCCAGCTACCGTCGGGTTTCATAAGCTCAGCTACCCGCATATCGGGGGGAATCCAATGGGGGTCAATCCAGGTGGCCGGTCTGTCCCTCGGAACCCAACTGTCGCCCATGACCAACACAGACTCCCCGTCCCCGATCCGCCATCTCGAACCGGACTGAATGATCTCACGTCCCCAGAGAAGACTGCGCCAAATGGAAGAGCTGCACGAGCCAGGGAGAGCTGTCATAATATCACCGTCGGGGAAGTAGCTCTGACTATAGACTCGACCTACCAGACTATCCGGTCTCCTGAGAAGTCTCCAGACACTCTTAGCCAAAAGGGCTTGGTTGGACTTCTCCAGATCTCTGAAGCCCATCCCACCCTCTGACTTGTGTCGCGTGAGGTCCTCCCACTTGCACCAGTGGATCTTCTTCGTCGCCGTTCCACCCCCCCACCAGAATCTGGCGATCGCCGAGTGGATGTCTCTAATCAAACGCAGCGGGATCTTGTGGCACGAGGCCACGTAACTGGGGATCGACTGAAGGACGGATTTAATGAGGACCTCTCTACCAGCCTGCGAGAGGGAGAGGCCATTCCAACTCTTAATCTTAGCCCAAACACGGTCTCTCACAAATCCAAAAAGCTTCGCCTTCCGCCGACCCGTGAACGCGGGAAGACCCAGGTATCGCTTATGGCAGTCCGTCTTCCTGACACCTAGGATCTGAGCCAACACCTCACCCTCCTCATCGCTAACCTCCGTACCGAAACAAACATCGGACTTCTGAAAGTTCACCATCTGGCCCGAGGCCATAGAATAAGTTCGAAGAATGTCAGTAACCCTCTCACACTCGTCAAGAGTCGCTCGGCAAAAAACCAAGCTATCATCCGCAAAGAGAAGGTGAGACACATGGATATCCCGGAACCGGACTCCTAAAATCGCTCCGGAATCCTCACTCGGTCGAAAGAGGCTCGAGAGACCCTCAGAGCAGAAGAGGAAGAGGAAAGGAGAGAGAGGGTCCCCCTGGCGGAGGCCTCTGAAAGGAGTCACACTGCCTCGAATGGAGCCGTTGATGTTGAAAGCAAATCTGACTGAGGTAACGCATCTCATGATAAGGTGCACCCAACGCGTGCTGTATCCCAGTCTCAGCATCATCGACTCCAGGTAGACCCACTCAACCCTGTCGAAAGCCTTCGCCACGTCGAGCTTGAGAGACGCACACTTTCCATTACCGAAGCGTTTCCGCTTCATCGTGTGGAGAGCCTCGAAACCAACCATGACATTATCGAAGATCAGTCTACCACCAACGAAAGCGCTCTGGGACTCAGAAATAGCGACGTGCATAGTAGTCTTAAGACGGTTGACCAAGCACTTTACCACTATCTTATAGATCACGTTGCACAGGCTAATCGTCTCGGGTCCTCGACTTTGGGGATAAGGGTGACCACAGTATCATTAATGGTGGCCACCTCGTCCCCGTCGTTAAGAATCCCAAGGCATGTCTTCAAGACCGATTCGCCTACTACGTCCCAATATCTCTGGTAAAAAATCGCGGGAAAGCCGTCACTTCCCGGGGCCTTGATCGCATCCATCGAGAAAAGCGCCTTTTTCACCTCCCATGGCTCAAAAGGGCGCTCCAACTCGGCGTTCAAAGCCTCTGAGATCCTAGGCTGTACGTCCGCAGAAACTAACTCGATACTCTGCGAAGAAGGCCTCGTGGAAGAGAAAATGTCACCAAAGTAACCGGAGACGATCTTCTCTATCTCAGTGTCTCCACTGTGCCAATCCCCGTGATCGTCCTCCAGTCCTCTGATAGCGTTCCTCTTCCTCCTAGCAGAAGCCTTGCGGTGAAAAAGCTTCGTGTTCTTATCCCCGCACCGCATCCAGGACACTCTGCTCCTCTGTCTCCAGTACTGCTCCTCCTTCTGAACTAAGGCGTCAAGCTGTCTCTCCTCCCGTCTGAAGGACTCCATACAGAAGTTCGGGCCCGAAAGACCCGCAAGCTCAACGATCTTCTTCTGCTTCTCAATCCTGTCTCTGATCTCTCTGTTCCTCTCTCCGCCCCAGCGGGAGAGACTCTGTCTGCACTGACAGATCGCATCAGCTAAGCTCGGACTCTGATCACCACTCTGGCCCATCTCCCAAGCTCTACGGATCCGCTCGTCGCACTCAGGCTCACCTATCCAAGACTCCTCAAAGAAGAAACGCCTCGGCCTCCTGCTCCGCCAGCGATCTCTGAGACCCGCTGTAAGCAGAAGAAGTGGTCTATGGTCCGAACTCCAGAACCTCAAGTGTCGAACAGTGGCCGAAGGGAAGAGATCGCTCCACTCGTGACTCGCGAGGCATCTATCCAAGCGCTCCTCTATACTTCCTCTACGCCAGGTGAAGGGGTCTCCCTCAAAGCCTAAGTCATGGATGTCGCAATCCGAAATCATCTCTCTGAAAGAAGACAACTGGCCGGGACCTCTATCTCTACCTCCTCTAATCTCAGAGTTGGAGGCGACTTCGTTCATGTCGCCCCCAACTAACCAAGGACCCGTGTAAGAATTCCAGAGGCGACGAAGAAGCTCCCAAGTATGTCTCCTCTGAGCGCTCACTGGATCACCGTAGATCCCCGCAAATCTCCAACTCTCGCCTAACTCGTTAACCAAATCTCCCTCGATGTGATATCTCGAAAACGTCCCGAGTAGGAATCTCACAGGCTCTTTCCAAAGTAACATCAAGCCTCCACTCCTACCAAGACAGTCCACCGTCATACAACCATCAAAACCCAGCAACACTCTCACTCTTTCAGCCCCCTCACTCCGTAGTCTAGTCTCCGACAGAAAGATAAAATCGGGACTATGATCACGAACGTGGGCGAGGAGGGCTGACCTCGTCCCGGGGTTGCCTAACCCCTGGACGTTCCAGATAACGCCTATCATCGCGTTCGGCGGCCCTCGCTCTCGAGGGGCGCCGCTCTCTCATCAGTAACAACTAAGGTCGAATCTAACGGACTAGAAACTTCCAAAGTGCGAGTAACAGAAAATAAGTCTCTCCTCCCTAGGTCATGTGTGGCAAAAAGTAAATCTCTATGTCCTATATCAAACTGAAGCGCAAGAGAATGAGGGGAGATAGATGGACTTACCTGAGTGTCGAGCGTGGATCTCAACACTCTCCCTTGCCCACTCTCACCATCGAACCCGGGGCCCGTGTCAGCTACCATCTCCCACTGGATCACCCGACGAGTGGAAGAAGGGCTCGCCTTGTTCCCGTCGGTGTAGCCTCCCTCATTGGTCTCACCTCCGCCGGCTTCAAACATGCGTGCCATCTTCTTGACGTTCCCAATTCTGACCCTCTCGCTCGATTTCCTCTTCCCCGACCCACCTTCATTGTCGCCGGCAGCCCCCGCTTTTGTCTCGGCTCCCACATCCCGTCCTAGACCCGGTTTGCACCCAAGGGGCCTTTTCCTGGTGTCGCAGGGCGTTCTCTTGGCAGTGAAACTCCCAGGGGGGTCCTGGCCCTTTTGCTGAAGAGCCCGAAAGGGGTCCAGGCCCGGTTGAAAAAGGGGCCCAGACTGGCCTTTGGAGCGTTGCCGAAGAGGCCCAGCAAGTTTCCCAGCCAAGTCATGGGCAAGGCCTTCCAAGCCGTTGGGCTTAAAAATTCTGGTAGGCCCAACAAGGTCTTCCCCTCCATCTTTGACCAAATCCTCCTCTGCCCCAAGGACAGTGGGTCCCAGCTCACTCGAAATACCCACTAGGTCCTCAGCGGGATTGATAAATCCTTCACCAACTGCCCCAGAATTCATGCTCTCTGTAGCTTTCTCTTTACCAGAACTAGTAACCTGCTCCAAAGAGCCGTTGTCACTTCCTCTCCCCGAAACGGCCCCAAAACCCTCCTCCTTTTTTTTAGGGTAAGTTTTGCCTACCCCAGACTGGCAATGAGACCCGGTGGCCGAGGGATTGACTTCGCTCCTCGTTTGAGATCCACGCGCGTCAGCCCTAACCGTCGTCGGACCAGGGTTGTCGTGGTGGTTCTCCTCAGTCGGCATCTCGGTATCCATGGCTTCACTCGGCGGCCCTCCCGGATTGATCTCTTTATCCTTCGTCGGCTCATCTTCCCTTGTCGGTGGCTTGGTCAGAGTCGCGGTCGGGCCGGTCTCTGTCTCCATCGGCGGCGATTGTTTTTCCTTCCCACGCCTCTGTTTCTCGCCTCTCTCCCCCGACTCCTCTTGCAAAGCTTTTGACGAGTCCCGGTGAGTTTTCTCAAAACAGGACTCCGGCCCAGCCCAACCAGGTTCCCGGTTAGGTCCCACACCGTTAAACCTCCAAGTACCACCGTTAGATTTGTGAGGGGGCTGTCCTCTCAGCCCAGCTCCATACTTGGGGTTCCCCCCACACCCAGCTCCTCCTTCTCATGACAGTCAGAGCCACAGTGCCCGAGCCTTCCACACACGAAACAAAAGTCTCCGAGTTTTTCGTATCGGAAAGTCACCCAGGCCTTCCCCTCCTCCGTCCCAAGCTTTAGAAATGTTCCCTTCATCAGAGGTTTGCCTATGTCCACCGCGACACGGACCCGAATGAAATCCCCACTGATTCTACCCTCCTTATCCTTGTCAACTTTGGTAACCCGTCCTATTCGTCCTCCGACAAGCTCACCCATTCTTGCCGACCGAAACTTGAGAGGGATTCCGTGAATCTGAACCCAGAAATCCACATGTCGGAATTCATCATCTTTGTCCTTTTCAATCTCAGGGTCATTCAAAACTAGGAGGGATTTGTCAAACGTCCATGGCCCCAATTCCCAGACCCGCCTCTTATCGGCCCTGTTCCCGAACCGGAAGCAGAGGATTCCGTCCCGGTGATCGCTGATTTCGAGCTTTCCACTCGTCCTCCAAATCGTGGCCATGACCGACTTAAGCGCACCTCGGTTGAAGGCTTTTTGCCGGAGCAGCCTCCCGAGAAGGCAGTCAGAGAGATCGACCGCCGTGCTCGCAAGTTCCTCCTCTTCAATGACTAACACATCCCCGTCCTCTTCCTCTCCGATGCCCATCTCAGACCATTTGTCGCACAAATCCTCCATACTTCGAGAAGAAGGAGGAGGCTTGACGAAATCAACATCTGTAAATGTAACTTCAACACCAGACTGCTCAGTGATAGCTCCAACTGACAGTAAGTTGAACTTGAATCCAGGAACATACAACACACTTCTCAAAACCAGATTATTGTTGGTCTGACATCTCCAAACAAATGAACTGTTATGACAGTATGGTTGGGTAGTGTAACAGTAGCACCACTGATGGGATTGAGGCTTATGAACTGAGAGCTATGAGCACATATGTGCTTGGAAGCTCCAGAATCTGAAAGCCATACTGTATGTGTGTTTGACAAGTAATCACAAGAGTTGGCATAGTAACAGGCACCTGTGACATAGGTAGTCTGATTGACATCTGAATTGGATGAGCTAGGCTTGGAGGTGTTCATGTGACTGGAGAGCATCGCCATCAACTGGTTGCACTGCTCATACAACTGAGTTGTTGTCAGCTGGTCTTGATCCTCATGCTTGACTGCCTGATCTTTGGCCTCAGCACAGTTGACCTGACTCTTCGGCTTCCTGCTCCCCGGGGGATAGCCATGGAGTTTGTAGCACTTGTCAGCAGTGTGGCCTGGGATCTTGCAATGAGCACACGTCGGTTTCTCCTTGTCCTTTTTGTATGGCTTCTTCTGCAAGTCATCTTTCACTGCCATCGCCACAGTACTGGTTTGTTCCATGTTGCCATGCTCGTTTCCAACACTTCGCTGTTTCTCCTCTTGTGTAATTAATGCAAACACCTTGTTGATTGCAGGAATAGGATCCATGAGTAGCACTTGACTCCTCACTGCTGAGAACGAGTCATTGAGTCCCATAAGGAAGCTCATCACATACTCATTTTGGAAGAACTCATTAAGTTTCTTCACACCTCCACATTTATACGTTCCACAAGTACAATTTGGTCGAAAATTGTTCAACTCCTCCCAAATTGCTTTCAACCTTGTGAAGTACATCCCAATCGATCGCTGATCTTGAGTTAGGTTTGTGAGTTCTCGTTTCAACTGGAAAATGCGCGGTCCATTGGATTGCTGAAACCTCTCGTTCAGATCATTCCAGATCTCCGCAGCTGATTCTCCGAACAAAATGTTCGATGAAATTTCCTTCGAAACAGAGTTCAACAACCAAGAGATCACGATATGGTTGTTGCGTCTCCATGAATTCAATAGGTGTGGATCAGATCCATCAGGTTTCACGATAGATCCATCAACAAACCCTAACTTGTTCTTCACGGACAGCGCAATCAACATCGATCGATTCCACGACGCATAATTATCTCCATTCAGCAATTGAGATACGAGAACTGTACCTGGATTGTCTGAATGATGCAGATAATATGCACTCAGTGGATCATCGATTACTGACCTTCGTGAAGCTCCGAACGCTAAATTCTCCATCGAAGTGTTGCTCTGTTCCTCCATTCACTTGGTGCCAGAAACAGAGTATCGCCGATGACTCGAGTTCAGGTAAAGACGAAGCTCCAAAATGCTCTAACAATGGCGGAATTTAGAGCTCTGATACCATATTGAGATCAAACTGAGAGAGTGTTTGGGAGAGAATGGTCTCGACTCAATGTGAGATCGAGTATGCAAATTCTCATTAACCAGAAAATGTACAATGTGTGTGTTTATATACACGGAGCAACTAACATAACTAATTTAGCCTATCCGTGCTATACACGTGTCTATACACAAGATAAAATAAAAACAAAAGCAGAGACTGAAACGACTGCGTTTCATCTCTAATATAAATCACTTCACTTGATTTGTAAATGAGATTTGTAGATCTAGCTAGAAGACGAGATCACCGAGTTTAAAGATGTTAAAACTTGGAAAATTAAAATGCTATAGGAATAGTTAGTTCTTTTGAGTGTCCAATATTGTTAGTCACTTTAAGGATGAAAGGGCCATCGCGCGTCGGGAACTGTACTAAGGTATGCTTATGATCGACATTTGATAGAAACAACCCTGAAGAGGTCCACACCTGATCACAGCCAGCTCACCTGCCGTGCCAGCTGAGCGCCCATTGGTCAAGGCGCTGGTCAAGACGGTTAGGCGGTTAGGAAGATAGTTAGATAAATACAATGTATCTAGACAGTTATGGTTTATATAAATACGTGTAACTCAATTAATTCAGTTAAGCAATACAAATACACAAAAAGGCTCATAGAGAAGATTCTCTCTCTAGAGCATTGGATTCTCCTAGATCTGAGATTATCCAAAGCTTCACTTGGTATCAGAGATATATCAATGGCGTTCGACGGAATTTCCTCGTCGTCATCAGAGATCCCGAGATCATCAGTCTCTCCACACTTCGCTCCTACTCTCTCATCTGCAATCTCTGTCAAGCTCGACAAAGAAAACTACTCTGTTTGGAGAAGCCAAGTCTTACCAGCAGTAATTGGACACAACCTTGAAGGATTTGTCTTCGGAACGAAGATCTACCCCAAGGAATTCGTCAAACACACAGATCCGCAAGGAAATGTCACGAAATCAACAAATCCAGAGTATATCCAGTGGTTGAGAGAGGATCAGCTTCTCTTGAGTTGGCTCCTTTCGTCTCTATCAACCACGATTCTCAGGTCAGTCACAAGAATCCGTTCTTCTCATGGAATGTGGATTGCTCTGGAACAGAGGTTTGCTGTCAGATCGAAGGCTAGGTTAATTCCTCTGAAGACTCAGCTCCAAGCAACAAAGAAAGGAAGTCTTTCGATCTGTGACTACTTCGCCAAAATGGAAGCCATCGTAGACTCAATTTTCTTGGCTGGTGGTGACATCTCCGACGATGATCTGATCCTGGCACTACTCATGGGATTACCTGTTGAGTATGATGTTGTTGTTGCATTGGTAAACAACCGTCTGCAACAATGTGATGGTGAATCGTCTGGAATAACCGTCCAAGAGGTCTTAGCTATGGCTCTCTCACAAGAAACGCGCATTGACCAGCTCACCTCACAATCAACGATTGATGTTCAGTCAGTCTCAACAAACTACAATGGAGCAATGGCGAACTACACAGATACTCATGGTAGAGGTCGCTCTAGGGGCAGAGGTGGTCGAGGACGTTTCACTGGTGGTCGAGGTTCAAACTCAAGACCTACTTGTCAGATCTGTGGTAAGCAAGGACACGTGGCTATTGCGTGTTGGCACAGACTCGATGAGTCCTTCCAAGGACCTATCTCAGCACCAGCAACAAGCAACAACAACAATCCACTCAACAAGGCAGCGTTCTATGCTGGTCCTGAAACTGTAGCTGATCCAGCGTGGTATGCTGATTCTGGTGCAACGAATCACGTGACTGCTGAGCTGGACAAGCTTCACATGAACACTGAGTACAATGGCAGTGACAAACTCATGGTCGGGAATGGTAAATGTCGCTCCATCACTCACACTGGACTGTCTCATTTACATTCCAAATCAACAAAAAATAAATTAAGAAATGTCTTGCGCAAGAGCTTCCGGATATAGAGAGTAAGTCAATATGAAATCCAAATCTCTTTCACGCTTTTGCTTTTATGATTTTGTTTTCACACTTGTTCGATACAGCTGTCGCCACCACCCTTTTCCCCTCTTCCTCTCTCTCACCCGCTCCCTCTCCTTCGTCTTCTCTTCCTCTCTCCCGTGCGAGCGCCGACCCCGACTGCGCGCGCGCCTCTGCCGACTGCGCGACCAGCGACCGGGCGCCGCCATCTCTCCCTCTCGCCTGTTGTCTCTCTGTCCTCGCGCTCACTCGACGCGCGCTTCCGAGTCCTCTGCGCGACTTGACAGGACTCTTTCTCCTCCGCCGAGTCCGCCTCTGCCAAGCCGCTTCCGCCCCGTCGCTGACCTCTGCTCTGTCCTCGCTGGCAACGACGCTTCCAAAGAATCTCGGCCGCCCGATTCCTCTGTCTTCGTCATCAGCTTCCAGACTTTTAGGTTTGTAAATTAGGGGTTTTTTAATTGTTTTCTAAGGTTTGAAATTGTCATCTGATTTGGGGATTCCGAAATCGTGGTTGTTTGGATTGATTTAGTTGGTGATTCATGGTTTTTGGTTGATTGAGATTTTAGGCTGACTTATTGATTGAGTTTCAATTAGATTGATTGATCTCATTATGATTTCAAGAGTGTGGATTGTTAATGGTGAAGTCCTACATCTTGGCATTGTGTAGAGTTCTTGTTTTGCTTAATTTCGGCTCGGCAGATCAAGTGGCGATCCAGCTGATGTGAAGACTTTTAGTTCAAGTTTCCGGAGCAGCTCCCTTGGAGAAGGATCTTGTAAAGAAGTTTAAGCGCATGCCTGATCATCTCAAGGTATCTCTCCTATATTTTTTTTTATACACATGTACCGTTGCAAGTCTTTTGTTTCACTGCTGAAATACAAGCTAATGATACGAAAGCAGGGAAACCCATCCATCCCAGAGAACAAGTTATTCAAATAAGTGCACTAAGAAACCAACGTAAAGAGATGGGGATATATGTGAATTTATAGGAGATACAAGATAACTTACGTATGCATAAATATGAATTAGCTTACAGTCACTAATATGGGAGATGTTAGCTTACAGTCACCAACGTATGTTACCATATTTCAGCACTGCATCTTTTTTTCATGTTCAAGTTATCTTTCAACGTGAGATGTTAGCTTACAGTCATTTATATATATCTCATTAAGCTTTATATCGGATTTACAAAGCTAATATGGGCTTTGTAGGATCATAACATACGTTTGATATTTTCCTCTGAATATTCCGAAAATAAAGAAAGATGAATTTGTATAATGATACGGAAAGAGTACATGACGTGAAACCATACAATTTGAATAAGAAAGTGGTTTCACGTCAGCAGGAAGCGAAAGACAGCTGGCATGTTTTAGAAGTTATCTTGTAAAGGGTGTAAATAATGACTTTTGTAGAGTTCTTCTCTGGTATCCAGTTGTGTTTCAGCTAGCTTGTAGTTAAGTTGCAATGGAACAAACATATTTGTTCAAATCTGTAGCCTTTACTGGTTATATATGTTTGGGTTGTTGCTATTATCGGTGTAAATGTCAATATTTCTCTTCCGATGTTTGCCAGGTTCATTACAGAAATGCAAAAAGCTTTACGTTGTTCACTTGTCGGAGAGAGAGTACTCGCAGTTCCGTTGTTTGAGCTCTACGACAACGTCCAGGTACAGAGGTTATGGGATTAGGTTGTGAAAGTTTAGTTCATACTTCATATTATGATTTTGTTTTCTGTATATAGTATGTTTTCCTTGACTTTTAAAGAATACACACAGAAAGCTCATTGACTTTTTAAAAAATAATATGCTTTCCTTGAAGTAGCTACAATTTTTTTTTTTTTTGACAAACTTTCTGCAGAACAATTTGATGGATATAGGTATATAGTATGGTCTATGGTGTTGTGCACTTGTAGTAGAGAATCAAATACCGAGTACGAAATTGAATTGATTCACAGTATTTTATTGTATGCGTGATCTGTTTTACATTTATATACGTATATATGCATTGATTTTTTAATGTCAACAATGCTTTCCTTGAAGTAGCTACAATTTTTTTTTTTTTGACAAACTTTCTGCAGAACAATTTGATGGATATAGGTATATAGTATGGTCTATGGTGTTGTGCACTTGTAGTAGAGAATCAAATACCGAGTACGAAATTGAATTGATTCACAGTATTTTATTGTATGCGTGATCTGTTTTACATTTATATAAGTATATATGCATGTATTTGTTTATGTCAACAATGCTGGTTTAACGAAAATTATGCAGAACTTTAATAAAACCATAATGTATAAGAATTTAAAGAGTTATATTTTTTTATTGGCAACAATTTAACCAAAAATAGTCGCATGGCTGTAGATACTTAAAGACACGTAATTGCTGAAATTAGTTAAATAAAATAGGGGAACACACTCTCAACACATTAATTTAGCACTTCCTCATCATAAAATATTTATGTACCAAAAATATCGAATATACAAAATATCAAAGCAGCTTACAAATACTTTTATAAATGCAAATAATACATATTTATGTCACAAAACCCTCTACTGAGATTCGATTTTTTTTTCTTTAATCAATACCGATACTTATATGTACTCGGTATTAGTTGTTCCTGAGATCAATTAATGTCTTAGAGGCCATTATGTCTATTCGCGCAAGTCCTTTAGCAAAAGAGAGCAGTAATTGCCTCACTATATCTTTGCTTGGTTTTCTCTCTAACAACCCAAAACGTCCCAAGACATCTGACAGCAATTCTTTGAGCGTCTAAATGAGCATGTTTTGCCTGCAGTTTAGACAGCATAAAAAAAATGTTGGCACTTTCAAATCATGAGCGTAAAAGTTTTCTTTGAGCCACTTTTCATATAACTTATATCCTCGGGACAAAAAAATTGGAAAGTAACCATACATAAAGGAAATGCTAAATCGTAGTTACTGTATCAAAATCAAATTTTTATATTTAGAAAATCTAAATCAGATTCAATTTAGATTCCACCAGACGTATGGGAAACCACCAGTATGTATCCACTTCTTTGATAATTGTGTGATCTTGTTTATTTTACAAGTTTATGTTGTGCATACATGTACATTTTTCTCTCAACCATTAAATCCTCTGCCAATCAAAATTCAGGAAATGTTGTTTTGCTCTAGAGTTGTTGGGTCTTGTTTGGGTGTTGGGCTCTTGTACTGTAACTTTTACCTTTTCCTTTAAATACAAAAAAAAAAAAGAAAAAGAAAAAAGAAAAAAAAATCACGAAATGTCAAAATTTGGTTAAGCATCTTGAAAAAAATAAAATTTGGTTGGATTGGACATTGGGCATTGTATACGGAATCGATTTGGCCATTGTGCAGATCACTGTTAATTCTGTGCTACCATGCATATTACAATAGTATTGGATCAACTGATATAGGTTTTCTGTAGCAGGTTTAAACGTCCAATGCACTTGTCATCGCCGTGGCATTGCAGGATTGTCAACACCAGTTTTACTTCTGAATCTTACTTCCGCACATGAACAAAATGGCTGAAGAAGGTTAGCCATTATATTTTCTAACGTCTTCTTTTTTTACGGTGCACTTTTATCACAATTGTCAGTCTTTTACTATGCTTACATGACCTTGGTGTCTGTTCATTCTTGGTATGTTGGTGTCCTTTTTAGGACCGGAAGATTCTATATCATCGGCTACAATATTAGCTTCATATCGCGACTCCACTCGGTCGAGAAAATATAAAAAGGTCTGTTTATGGTTTTTCTTTCTAAACTACTCTCTTCAACGGTTCCAAAATGCGCATCATATAGTATAAATGTCTTCTACAGTCAGAAATCATTTAGTTGTGTTAAATTAGCTACCTCTTACAATGACGCTCATCAAAATAATTGCTTTCGTATCTTTTCTGTACCGGAAACTCCGGTCCTCTGAACCTCCATCAATCGTATCGAAATGTATGAGTAAGCGTAATCTTGGCTTACAGAATCCTGTACATCGGCCCTTCAATTTAAGTATGTCTTTATTATTTTACATTTGTCATCTTTTTAATATTTCAATTTATATTAGTTGCTTTTTGAAGCACTGACTGTATAATGCATTATCTTTTCCCTATACTTAATAAGCAGGTAATGACGACGCATCCACATCCGACGCTATTGGTGATTCCATTTCTTCAGACATGATGTTAAGTACCTATTTAGGTTTGACCACTACCCGACCTTTGGAAACGTATTACCACAAAACACATTTACTGAGTTTTGTCCTTTCTGTTTTCACCTTTAAATTAGATTACTCTAAATAATAACCCGATTTCGTGTTTTGTCTATTTTTTTTTTCCATTTTGGTGTAATTTTAGATTGTGAATGTTTTCCAACATAACTACATGATTTTTTCCATGATGCCGCTTGAGTTATTAAAGCTTTGCCTAATATGAGTTCAGCTGTCTATTATAATTTTTTGAGTTGTTTTAGTTTAACATAAGAGATTGAAATACCCTCATTGAATTTGAGTTTTTGGGCTATTTATATACAATAGTTTTTTTAAAAATTCATTTGCTTGTGTTACTAAGTATTCCAGGAAGCCTAATGAATTAATTTTAAAGGTCATTTTAGCTATCATGTCTTAGGGCTATTCTGATCTGGAGAAAGCCGCAATCAATAGGAAAAAACCCCATTTCTCGAAAGGAAGAACTTGAAATTCTTTTTCCTTTCCCCAGCCTTTTTTTTACCATTAGCAAGAACTTGTTTCAGTTGCGGATCATAAGGAATTCGAACAACTGTCTATGTTTTATTTTCTTATTACATTAATAACTTCATGTTTCTTTACAGCAAACTCTTCCTCTCCTATCAACCACACAGTCACACCCAAATGGTAAATATATGCTTTTCTATATTCAGCTTATACCATATTTCCTTTACGCTACACGCTTTTACAACTTGTGTTCATTTTATGCTGCTTACTTTTACTATCATGTTGGTACAACAAGTTGTAGTTATCCCTGCCTAATAACGTAATAAATACGTACTGCAGGAGCACGGACTTCTACTGACACCACTTCTGAATCTGTTCCTTCAGAAACGGTACTGAGTACTTTTCTGGCGTTGAAGAATAAGAACTCTTCCATAAAGGTACAAGAATATGTACATCAATTATTTATAAATACAGTATTTATTTTCATGGCGATTCCATCATAAAGAAACATGTTTTCGGGAAAACCTTCCTTTCTCTTGAGAATACTAGGATTTGGAAAAAAATACTTCCCAGTACGCAGGTAGAAACATAGTTTTTTTTTTTTCCCCGTTTTCTATCGTAAATTGTTAGTAACTGATTACATATCCAAGCAAATGTTTTGTAGATATTATTAGTAACTGTCAAGAAATGAAAAATCAAATACAAACTAAATGGTTGGGGACGTGCTATTTTAATCCTTGTTTTAACTTAAACTTCTGCCACGTTACTTGTTAATATTGTCAAATTTCAGGAAAAAAATGTTTTCCCAATAGAAATAGCTTAGACAAAAAATTAAAATGTTAATTGATCGGGGATCAATTATATTTTTAGAATAGTATATAGGTTACCAACACTTGCTCTTGCATTGTTTTTACATTATGTATTTTTCAGGCAAATAAGAAATTAACGACGACATGCGAACGGTCTAAGGTCCCCTACATGTCGGCACGCCAATTATTCTTTGCGCAAGAGCTTCCGGATATAGAGAGTAAGTCAATATGAAATCCAAATCTCTTTCACGCTTTTGCTGTTCTGATTTTGTTTTCACACTTGTTCGATACAGCTGTCGCCACCACCCTTTTCCCCTCTTCCTCTCTCTCACCCGCTCCCTCTCCTTGGTCCTCTCTTCCTCTCTCCCGCGCGAGCGCCGACCCCGACTGCGTGCGCGCCTCTGCCGACTGCGCGACCAGCGACCGGGCGCCGCCATCTCTCCCTCTCGCCTGTTGTCTCTCTCGACGCGCGCTTCCGAGTCCTCTGCGCGACTTGACAGGACTCTTTCTCCTCCGCCGAGTCCGCCTCTGCCAAGCCGCTTCCGCCCCGTCGCTGACCTCTGCTCTGTCCTCGCTGGCAACGACGCTTCCGAAGAATCTCGGCCGCCCGATTCCTCTGTCTTCGTCATCAGCTTCCAGACTTTTAGGTTTGTAAATTAGGGGTTTTTTAATTGTTTTCTAAGGTTTGAAATTGTCATCTGATTTGGGGATTCCGAAATCGTGGTTGTTTTGATTGATTTAGTTGGTGATTCATGGTTTTTGGTTGATTGAGATTTTAGGCTGACTTATTGATTGAGTTTCAATTAGATTGATTGATCTCATTATGATTTCAAGAGTGTGGATTGTTAATGGTGAAGTCCTACATCTTGGCATTGTGTAGAGTTCTTGTTTTGCTTAATTTCGGCTCGGCAGATCAAGTGGCGATCCAGCTGATGCGAAGACTTTTAGTTCAAGTTTCCGGAGCAGCTCCCTTGGAGAAGGATCTTGTAAAGAAGTTTAAGCGCATGCCTGATCATCTCAAGGTATCTCTCCTATATTTTTTTTTTATACACATGTACCGTTGCAAGTCTTTTGTTTCACTGCTGAAATACAAGCTAATGATACGAAAGCAGGGAAACCCATCCATCCCAGAGAACAAGTTATTCAAATAAGTGCACTAAGAAACCAACGTAAAGAGATGGGGATATATGTGAATTTATAGGAGATACAAGATAACTTACGTATGCATAAATATGAATTAGCTTACAGTCACTAATATGGGAGATGTTAGCTTACAGTCACCAATGTATGTTACCATATTTCAGCTACTGCATCTTTTTTTCATGTTCAAGTTATCTTTCAACGTGAGATGTTAGCTTACAGTCATTTATATATATCTCATTAAGCTCTATATCGGATTTACAAAGCTAATATGGGCTTTGTAGGATCATAACATACGTTTGATATTTTCCTCTGAATATTCCGAAAATAAAGAAAGATGAATTTGTATAATGATACGGAAAGAGTACATGACGTGAAACCATACAATTTGAATAAGAAAGTGGTTTCACGTCAGCAGGAAGCGAAAGACAGCTGGCATGTTTTAGAAGTTATCTTGTAAAGGGTGTAAATAATGACTTTTGTAGAGTTCTTCTCTGGTATCCAGTTGTGTTTCAGCTTGTAGTTAAGTTGCAATGGAACAAACATATTTGTTCAAATCTGTAGCCTTTACTGGTTATATATGTTTGGGTTGTTGCTATTATCGGTGTAAATGTCAATATTTCTCTACCGATGTTCGCCAGGTTCATTACAGAAATGCAAAAAGCTTTACGTTGTTCACTTGTCGGAGAGAGAGTACTCGCAGTTCCGTTGTTTGAGCTCTACGACAACGTCCAGGTACAGAGGTTATGGGATTAGGTTGTGAAAGTTTAGTTCATACTTCATATTATGATTTTGTTTTCTGTATGTTTAATGCTTCATAGAGAAGAAAAGGGACTCACCCTTTATATTATAAGGGAAACATAGCATGTCACAAACAAGAGGCTCCTACTGAGATGGGAAATTCCGGGCATATATATATATATTTCCTACTTATCATTTTGTTTATGGTGTTGTAGTTTCCTGAAATCATTGACCAAGGGTCCACAAACAGGAAGAAGTGAGGCTGTCACAGCATGACTGATGTAGAGCGTAATATAGGAAAGAGAGATAATCGCAAATTGCAATATTGACTTCTTTTTACTATTTCATAAAATCTACCAAATTACATCAATGGAGAATAATACTTATAGAGTTGAAAAGGGCGTAAAAAAGGAAATAAACCATAATCAATGCACCAAATTCTAAAATTGAAATGAAATAAAACTGATCACAATTGATGCTCATAATTCGTCCGAAGTGGAGAAAATTTGTCCTCGAATTTGTAAGGGTGTGTTTTTTTTCTTATGGACATTGAGAGGTTCACAAAGACTGATCTTCTCGGCCTTCACACGGGCGGTTTGTCGGGAGGCTTCTTGTTAGGAATCAACATGGAATCCACCTCGATTTTCTTTGTGTCCTCATCGATCCACGCTGAAATTTTAAGCCTGTTTCTAAGTTCTTATTTTCTTCATTAATTATCATTTTATTTCTTAATTATCTTTTACATTTTTCATTAATTTTTATTTGGTGAAAAAATTCTTCTATTTTTCTATTTTATTCTGTTCAAAATCAGCTCAGTTCTTATTTTCTTCTTTTCTTTTTAAATATTAACTATTTCGAAATAAACTATCGTTATTTTGAACAAAAGAAAGTGAAATAATTGTGAATGATGTTTTTCATTTTTCAAATATTATGTGAATGATTTTGAGGGCATTTTTGTTATTTCGAAAAACAGAGTTATGGAGTCTTCAATTTTAAAAGAGATAATTAAACAATAAACTTAGAATATTTATTATTTGATAGAAACCTCAGATACATGGATTAAAATTGCTCAGATAGATATGCTATTTTCCGGCAAAGAATGATTACGATTGTTTTTTTAATTTATTCCGAAAAAATGTGTTGAATTTGGAGCTTTTAATAAACACTTAAAAATCTCTGTTGTGTCAGTTTTAATCCGGTGATTAAAAGCTGATTAGTTGTTAGTCAATCGCTCCTAATTACACAGGAATGCATTAAATAGAAACCAATAATTTAGCTATTCCTCAAAAATTTGCATAGCAATAGCAAGTCTATATAATACATTCAAACCAAGCCATTAAAACTAGTGATCAAACAAGCTCAACCTTACAAAGACGTCAATGACATTCTCTGCTTCCGTTCCTCTTTTGTACTCGCATTATATTATTATTATTTATAACTAGTTTCAGTTGAGCCAATTTGATCACCCATTAAAGCCTCTCTTTTTTCACACACAGCTTATTTATGGCGCGACTCAGTAAAGCTAAAGATCGGGACACCATTTCCGGAAAGGAGATCTTGGTGGATCGATCGTCAATCCTTAAAAATGACCTCTTTCGAGATGGAATAGTGGAAAGTGAAGTTGTGGGGAATCCACTCGATGCCCTTGGAACCTTTCTTGTGGACGAATTTGCTTCGAGAATCGAGCATCAAATTATCGACCATATCGGCCAGATAAGCAGTTGTCAACCCGAGTCCTTTGCGAAAGACTCCACGATCTTCGGGAGAAGAATCTTTTGCTCTTTCTGCGCGAACAAGCTCGACCGGATGAGCACATCTCTTGCTTTTTCCATCTCCTCGAACACCCTTTTCCGAGTAAATACACGAACCTGAAATAAAAGTCAATACTTACTAGACGTGGTGCCCAAAAAAAAAATTGTCCAAACTCCACATCAGATTGGATCACCAGCTTTTATTTGAAAAGGCACGTCCGGTTTGGTTTCAAGTAATGGAAACCACAGTCCAAACGAAATCGTATCAGAAATTTTTTATTATTTTCAATTTGCAAGGATTTAAAACTTGTTAATTAAAGATGAATCCGTGCTTATTTTAAGACTTGGTAGCATGGATGAAATTTATACGCCGCTTCATTTACTTGGAGTTTCGAAATTTGAAAAAAAGAAAAATTTAAACGTATCCAAAACGATAGTCTGGTTAAGATATCTTAACAAGTAAAAATTTATTTTTATTTTTTCTCAGGCACAATTCAGTCTCAATTTCAAACGATCTGGTCTAGTCCGGTTAAGATAATTAGCAATTAAAGACCCCTACTATGAAGATTACTAGGCCAACAAGTAAAGAAGAAATATCAGGTGTACCGCGGGATCGGATTTGCTTCCCAAGCAAATCGAGAAGTGTAGAAGAGGCTCGATTCTTTGGATGGCAAAAGGTCTCCGAGCATCTCCAATTTTGAACCTGCTCTTTAACGAAAAAAGCATCCTCAACCACTGCTGATAAACAACAACAAAAAAAGGTAAGGCAAAAAAGCAATGATCAAACAGTTTCAATGATATTAATAAAATGAGAATCGGTTTTAATTGTCCCGGTCGAGGTAATCGACACCCTAGGATAAAATTCTTAATCGTATCGACGCTTATGGTATGACTTCCAAAGTTAAACGCGACCTAATTTACACACATTCGAAAGATCATACCGAGGATAATTCAGAGGCTTAAATTAGATTAAAAAACACCAGGTTATACCAGAGGAACTTAGGTGATAATGTTGTATATCAAAGTGACGGCGACAGAAGAAAGAAAGTACGAATGAGTGAAATGCTATAGCTTCCATGCATTTCAAATCATCTGTGCTTTCTCTCTTCTGTCATCGTCTATAAACATATAGACCACCATGTTTCCTCTAATTAACAAAAACATAAATATAATAAATATGTATGTATATAAAAACATGCTGGCAGCTTCACTTTCTCAATTGTAAACATTAACAATCGGAACATATATGATATATACATATATTTATATATTACAAGTGCGGGACTCTTATGTGCGTGTGGGCATGAAATAATCGATTAGGTGGGCTTTATATTTATAGACGAAGATGACGCTGAGAAAGAGAAAGGAGAGAGAGGGGGAGAAGAAATATTAATACAATATTTATGGCTATTAAAAATGCTTCGCACGTCGGTTAGTCGGTACAACGACAACTGTCCAAACATTGACGACAAGAGAGAGAGAGAGAGAGAGAGAGAGAGAGAGAGAGAGAGAGAGAGAGAGATGGGTTGGGAGTCTTGGGACTTGGAACTCTTTGCTTTGGGGTGGTGGTGTATTTATAGTGGAGGAAAAAAAAGAGGGTATATTAATTGAGCCGTTGATTAATTCAAAAAGCACATACTTTACGATGTATTTATATTATTATTGGAGAAGAAATATTAATACAATATTTATGGCTATTAAAAATGCTTTGCACGTCGGTACAACGACAACTGTCCAAACATTGACGAGAAGAGAGAGAGAGAGAGAGAGAGAGAGCAGTACTATTCATAAATTAATAACACAATAAAAAAATAAAAATAGCAGCAGGGCTTCGTAGCACAGACAATAAATTTGTGCATTGTTTGAGTTGTTTACTCGAATTTCGAGGAAGAAGACGCTGAGAAAGAGAAAGGAGAGAGAGGAGGAGAGAGCAATAAATTTGGCCCACCTAACTTTCTTACCGATTAAATTGTATGAGTAAAAAAAAAATGACTGATCGCTTTACATCTAATTAGAAAGGAATGGTACCAAAATAAAGGTAAAAGTCACCACGCACGTTTTAAACTTGTTGGGGGGTTCTAGTATGCTTTACGCCTTTACCTCTCTTTTGTCTCTTCTCATGTGGCCTGTCTGTCATTTATCTGATTTAATTAGATTTAATTATGATAGTAATAACCAACCAGATGCATTCCCCCTTTTAAAGAAAAAAGAAAAAACAAAAAAAAGAGTTGCATAATGATAATGTTAATAATAAAAACCAATCTGAGCCGACAGTATAGACATCTGTAATATATATAATAGTTCTTTTTTTTCTTCGTTAAAACTGTAATATATTATTATTGGAGAAGAAATATTAATACAATATTTATGGCTATTAAAAATGCTTTGCACGTCGGTACAACGATAACTGTCCAAACATTGACGACGATCTAATGAACTTGAGCATATTTTTTATTTTATTTTGCTTATTAATAAACTAGGTGGACATTTTGCTTGCTTAGCTTTTCATTAACACCGCTTTGTTGTTGTTTTTTTTGTTTTTGTTTTTTTTTTTTATTATTTGTAGGGAATTACATTAAATTATATTAATGAGAAATGTTGATATAAAAAAGCTTGAAGTTCATACGAACGTGATAAATGGTAAATAAATAAAAAAACATATCATGAGGTAAAATCATCGTAACAAAATAACTCTTCGAATAGTTAATAAAAAAATTTCGATTGAAAAACATAGTTAGCTTAATTTATATAAAAATAAATCTCAATATGTCCGAATTTCAAAAAATAGATTTGATGATGGATAAAACTTTGGATTAGAATCCCAGAGAAGAGCATAATCAGATTATTAAATATTAACTATAAAGTAAACAAATATAATAAAATAAATAAAACTATCTGAACATAACTTTACGAGTAATAAATCATTTTTCAATGGAATAACAAAGCTAATAGGTATTTAGTTGCAATTAAATCTCAGTAACTATTGATCTAAAAATAATATTGATGATGAATAAAAAATCCATGTAATCATCCAAGAGTACGAATTCACAATTTAGAAGACAAAAATGAAATTTACAGAATTGGTATACAAAGTGATGAAAATGATTATTTAGGATGTCAATAATTAAAAATATTTAATTTAAATTTTGTAAATAATTTGACTAAAAGTTAAATACACATATTTTAAATATTTTTCTCTTTAAATAATTTAGTATTCATTTATAATAAAATAAATTTGATAAATTATAAAGATAAAATTAATAATTTTACATTATTAGTGAGATTGTATATAAGTCACGCTCTCAGGCAAGGAAGGAAGGGTGCAATATGCACCCCTTTTAAGCACGCAATTGATGATAATTCTCATTAAGTTAACAATTAATTAAATAACTGTTAAGCCGTTTTTTGGTTTTAACATTTGAGTACACGTGGTGGGCCTGGAATAGTCACGTGCCTAGTATTGGATCGGCCCAAATTACTTTCCGAGAGTCCAAAGGGCTCAAGGAAGTTCGGGACAAAGCCCAAAGCGTCCAAGAGCTTCAGAGGATCTTAGAATCGCAAAGAGGGAAATAATGCTTTGCTTTCTTCTTCGTCGGGAATGCGTTCTTCGTCTTTGATTCCTGGCCTGGAGGTTGAGCCTACCTGGAGGTCGAACCTGCCTGGAGGTCGAGCTCGCCTGGAAGTCGAGCCTGGCCTGGAGGTCGACCCTGGCTGGAGGTCGAGCCTGCCTGGAGGTTGAGCTCGTCTGGGGGGTCGAGCTCGCCTGGAGGTCGAGCCTGGCCTGGAGGTCGACCCTGGCTGGAGGTCGAGCTCGCCTGGAGGTCGAGACTGGCCTGGAGGTCGACCCTGGCTGGAGGTCGAGTCTGGCCTGGAGGTCGACCCTGGGTGGAGGTCGAGCTCGCCTGGAGGTCGAGCCTGGCCTGGGGGGTTGAGCTCGCCTGGGGCGTCGAGCTCGCCTGGAGGCCGAGCCTGGCCTGGAGGTCGACCCTGGCTGGAGGTCGAGCCTGCCTGGAGGTTGAGCTCGCCTGGGGGGTCGAGCTCGCCTGGAGGTCGACCCTGGCTGGAGGTCGGGCCTGTCTGGAGGTTGAGCTCGCCTGGGGGGTCGAGCTCGCCTGGAGGTCGACCCTGGCTGGAGGTCGAGCCTGCCTGGGGGTTGAGCTCGCCTGGGGGGTCGAGCTCGCCTGGAGGTCGACCCTGGTTGGAGGTCGAGCCTGCCTGGGGGTTGAGCTCGCCTGGAGGTCGACCCTGGCTGGAGGTCGGGCCTGCCTGGAGGTTGAGCTCGCCTGGGGGGTCGAGCTCGCCTGGAGGTCGAACCTGGCTGGAGGTCGATCCTGGGGGGTGTGACCGTGCTCTTCGTGAGCTGCCTACGCACCCGCTTTGCGGGATCAGGTCATGACGTAGTTCAGGGCGAGTGTGTTTGCTATGTGAATGGATTCTTGGATTTTTGTTTTTTTTCCTCCCGCCGAGAGGTGGCTCTCGGTTTTTGTTTATGATCCGGGATAATTTTGAAGTTGGGAGAGTATTTGGCTGAGAGAATTCTGGGGTTGAGAGAATTTTGGGGTTGAGAGAATTTTGAGTTCAAAGGATTCTCTGTCCCTTTTGATTTGTGTGAGTGATCTATTTATAGGGAAAACATGCCGCTTGTTGAAAATTTGCTTGTCACTTGTCGCTTGTTGAAAATTCGCTTGTCGCTTGTCGCTTGTTGAAAATTTGCTTGTCGCTTGTTGAAAATTCGCTTGTCGCTTGTTTTAGTCATGCATATTTTTAGCATTTGACTAAATTGTCCTTCTATATTGTAACGTCGTTTTTGCAATTGAGGCGTCGTTTTTACCATAAGAAAAAGACGGCATAACATTAACCCCCCAGTTTCGCGTGCGACTTGTCGTGTGGGAAACTTTGCTTCTCATCCTCTTCTTTATTGATTTATTATTTATAATATTGTATGTGTATAATATCTTTATTATCTTTTTAGGAAAGGTGACTAATCCGGTTATAACTTTTGAAAAATACATGCACAAGTACCCACACATTTGCAAGTTGCGTAGGTTTCTTTTTAGGCATAGACTTATATATGTATTTTGATGTACTATAGGTAGCCAGTTTTTATATCATCATTACTCCGTGTATAGGTATATGCCCATTATCCTATTTATCATTTATTATTATTATTATTATTATTATTTCCTATACTCTGTGCATAGATTGGTTTACTCATTTGTTTTTTTTTTACTTTAACACCTACCCCATGCTCTCTTTCTTTAAAAACTGAGATGTATCCGGGGATTGAGCTGCCATCACAGGAGCGTAGCAGAGTTGAGATCAGCAAATCTCCTTGGATTTTCTGGCTTCCTTCTTGAGGCTGGTTTCTTCTTTGGTGATTATATATATTCTTTACTTCTCACTTTGCCATTTCTTTCTTTTTCACTCCGTCTCTCGACCCTCTTGTCCCCTTCCTTGAATCTTTCTGGCTTTTCTTCCAAAATACTGTGATGACTCTTAATAATCTGATCAATGGTGGGCCTAATTCGCCCCGTGGTCCCAACGACCTAGTGGTCCCACCCGATTGTTCTAGAGCTTTTGACACTTTCGATTTTGGTGAGTCGTGGGTGTTTGATGACTTTCCATGCGCTTTTGGCGAAGGTATGGGTTCCACAAATTCGCCTAATGGTTTCGGTGATGGCGACCTCGATGCCTTTCTTGATGTGGTCCTCGGACGGAGGCCGGTTCCGCGTGTGTCGGGTCTGTGTTTCGATGGGAGAGGTAATGTCGTTCGATCAGAGGCCCATGGCGAGTTGTCTCGGTCCCCGCTGGCCGTGAGAGGCTGCGAGGTAGGTCCAGCGAATGAAGATGGTGTCACACCGGGTGTTCTCCGGAGTTTGGAAAGTGATACTCCCTTGACTTCGACCGCTTTTCTTCACAAACGGGTCCCCGTCGCTGCCGGCGGACTTCGGAGCATCAAGGGGTGGGTTTCTTCCGGCGTCGATGGGCGGCGAGGTCGG
Organism: Urtica dioica subsp. dioica; assembly: GCF_054948205.1. NCBI lineage: Eukaryota > Viridiplantae > Streptophyta > Magnoliopsida > Rosales > Urticaceae > Urtica > Urtica dioica. The sequence goes on from NC_142763.1 coordinate 19,824,944, forward strand.
TCTGGACCGAGGCTCTGTCATCGGCGGGCCTTCGTTGACATCAGGGGAGGGCAACGTAGACGTTCTTCCGAATGCCTGCTCGTCGTTTGCCGCAGAGGGCGTAGAGGATCCAGCAAGCGAGCATCGTTGTAGCTCCCTAAAATACGGGAAGAAGATGTCGTTGTTGCTCGAGGCGTTTGGTCATTTGGTCGGAGGTGAGACTTCGGCACGTCACATCCCAGGACGCGACGACGAAGGCCTCGGTGCCAACTCCTCGGCGAGCGGCGAGGTGAGTTTTCCGTCTCTTGGGGTTGATATTGATGATGATGGTGATAAGGTTGTTATGGCAAAATGCTCTGAGGGAGAGGTCGAGTCTTATCGGTGCAATTCGTTTATAGTTGAGCCCCCAAAACGGCCGCGGTCTTGGTCGAGGCGGTCGAGATGCGGGGATTTTGCTGGCCTCGATGCCGTGAGCTTGACAACGGAAGATAGAGTTAGGTTCCTCCGTGAGAAGTACGAGATCCCGCCGAAAATCTCCATCATTGTTCCCTCCGTCGATGATTATTCCGACCAGCCACCCGAGGGATATACAACCGTCTACGTGGAGAGTCTTAAGCATGGGTTGAAGCTCCCTCCATACCCCTTCATATGCAATTTGCTCGAGAGGATCAAGCTGCCACCCGGTCAACTAAATCCAAGGAGCTATTGGGTCATCGTGGCTTGTTATATCATGTGGTTCCGGGAAAAGCACCGTGAAATGACGGTGTGTGAATTTCTAAGTTTGTGTGCTGTGATTCCGAATTACAGAACGAAAGGGTCATTCTTTCTTCGTAACAATACGTCAAAAAAAATACTCGACAAACTACCCGGCACGGGGCGTGAGTGGGTCGATGAGTTCTTTTACACGCACGTCGACTATTTTGGAAACATTCCCCTTGGTTTTCGTACATCGGCTGATTGCCCAAAACCCCCTGATTAGCGATCCGAGGTTGCTTCTTTTCTTGAAGGGATACCTCTTAGTGATCGCGAGGCTAACTTGTTTCTTGACGACAAGCTGTGGGAAGAGGTTGGGTGGTTCCCTTACCGTTCGGCCGACGAGGTTCCATTGCTGTTTTCGCGCTCTTTTCCGTCCTCGGCAGAGTCTGGTGGTATAGTAATAGGGTTTTTATTTTTATTTTTTATTATTGCTATCACAATTTGGTTCCCATATGTATACATATCTCCATATTTGACAAGAGAAAAAACTCTAATTCTCTCGACGATCCCTCGCAGGTATGGCGGCTTATGGGGCCCGAGGTGTTACAGGGCCGGGACTCTCTGCGGGGCAGTCGTTGCCGGTTCCTCTTCTTGGTTCGGAGGCGTCCCTCCCTTCGCAGCCCTCAAGGGTAGGCTTATCTCCTCGCGCTACTACAGCATCTATGTCAACCATAAAAGTAGCGATTACTAGTTCAAAAAGAGCGCGAGATGAGGCTCCGTTAGTGGCTTCCTCGCGTGCCAATTTTGGGAAGAAGTTTAAAGCTCCTCTTCGCTCGTCGTCCGACATAGTTGTCAGGTTCTCGGTCGCTGACTCCTTTGGCCCGTAAAGGCATTAGTGGTATCGAGTCCACTCATGCATTGGAGGTGACTAAGTTGGATCGGATGACCGCGATTGCCCTTGCTGAGTTGCTGACTCGCGAGGCCCGACAGGTTTTCCTCCACGTGCATGGCCCAATATTTTCTTTGTTCACCATCTTTTCACCTCTTTTATATACCTATTTTTTTTTGTAGTGCTATCTGGCTTCTGTTGCAACTAAGCGAAATGTTCGCGAGTTGGTGAGGAAATTAGGACACGAGACCGAGGCCCGTCGTCTGGCACAGGTGGATGCCGATGGTCGCGCGGAGGCCCTCGAGGCTGAGATTGCAGGGCTCAGGAAAGGTGCTGTGGATGATGCTATGAAGATATGTGAGCAAAGAGCCGAGCTTCAGCGTTTGCGTATCGAACTGGGGACCATTCAGGCGGAGCGGGCTAGTTCGGCTATCGACTGGGCACAACGCGACTTGGTTGCATACTGGAGTGGATCGGGAAAGGAAAATCCTCCGGAGGGAGCGGAGAGACTCTCCGCCTTAGATGATAGTGACTCGTCTCTTTCCCCCTTTTTTTGTGATGGACTAACGGCCTTATCGCCCCTTTTTGTATGTGAATTCGGGCAAACTTCCATTCGTCAGGATTTTTCTTTTTGATGGCGCGGTCGGTTGTGCGTCTCTCAAGACCCGTTGTGTTTTTTGCGGGCCCCGATTTCGGGTATAACTCTGACGAATGGGCATTTTCCCTTTTTTGCGTAGTTTCTGTGTTTGTATGCTTTTGGGAAAACTGTCATTTGTTGGTTTTTTCCTTTTGGTGGCGCAGCTTGTTTGAGCGTCCTTCTAGTCCGCTCGTCTAGTCGAGCTCGTCACCAGCTAGTCGAGCTCGTCACCTCGTCTAGTCGAGCTCGTCACGTTGTCCAGTCGAGCTCGTCTCTCGTCTAGTCGAGCTTGTCTCCTCGTCTAGTCGAGCTCGGCACCAGCTAGTCGAGCTCGTCACCTCGCCTAGTCGAGTTCGTCACGTTGTCTAGTCGAGCTTGTCTCCTCGTCTAGTCGAGCTCGTCACGTTGTCCAGTCGAGCTCGTCTCTCGTCTTGTCGAGCTTGTCTCCTCGTCTAGTCGAGCTTGTCTCCTCGTCTAGTCGAGCTCGTCACCAACTAGTCGAGCTCATCACCTCGCCTAGTCGAGCTCGTCACGTTGTCTAGTCGAGCTCGTCTCTCGTCTAGTCGAGCTTGTCTCCTCGTCTAGTCGAGCTCGTCACGTTGTCTAGTCGAGCTCGTCTCTCGTCTAGTCGAGCTTGTCTCCTCGTCTAGTCGAGCTCGTCACGTTTTCTAGTCGAGCTTGTCTCCTCGTCTAGTCGAGCTCGCCACACAGTCCGTGACGAGCCGGAATGACTTCGACACTTCGTCCAAACGTCTTTTTCGTGTTTGTCGTATGGAAATGCTTTGAGCTTGTGCGGGGCTCCTGCTGCCTTTTCCCTTCTTGCGCCTTGAGCAGGCTTCGAGGTGGGTCGGGTTCTCGATGGCGCGAGTTCCCTTATCTTGGGATTCACAAGATTCTTTGAGGTGTGTTCGGAGTTTCAATGTTGCGAAATCTCATTTCTCGGATCCCGTGGACACTTTGAGGTCGGTCGGGGACTTGATGGCGCAAGTCCCCTCATCTCGGGTCGTACGGGATTTTTTTTTAGATGTGTTCGGAGTTTCAACGTTGTGAAACCCCATTTCTCGGATCCGTAGACGCTTTGAGGTTGGTCGGGGACTTGATGGCGCAAGTCCCCTCATCTTGGGTCGCACGGAGTTCTTTGCGATACGTTCGGGGTTTCAACGTTGCGAAACCCCATTTCTCGGACTCCGTGGACGCTTTGAGGTCGGTCGGGGACTTGATGGCGCAAGTCCCCTCATCTCGGGTCGCACGGAGTTCTTTGCGATACGTTCGGGGTTTTAACGTTGCGAAACCCCATTTCTCAGACTCCGTGGACGCTTTGAGGTCGGTCGGGGACTTGGTGGCGCAAGCCCCCTCATCTGGGGTCGTACGGGATTTTTTTTAGATGTGTTCGGAGTTTCGATGTTGCGAAACCCCATTTCTCGGATCCGTAGACGCTTTGAGGTTGGTCGGGGACTTGATGGCGCAAGTCCCTTCATCTCAGGTCGCACGGAGTTCTTTGCGATACGTTCGGGGTTTCAACGTTGCGAAACCCCATTTCTCGGACTCCGTGGACGCTTTGAGGTTGGTCGGGGACTTGATGGCGCAAGTCCCCTCATCTCGGGTCGCACGGAGTTCTTTGCGATACGTTCGGGGTTTCAACGTTGCGAAACCCCATTTCTCGGACTCCGTGGACGCTTTGAGGTCGGTCGGGGACTTGATGGTGCAAGTCCCCTCATCTCGGGTCGCACGGAGTTCTTTGCGATATGCTCGGGGTTTCAACGTTGCGAAACCCCATATCTCGGACTCCGTGGACGCTTTGAGGTGCGTTTGGGGCTCGATGTCGCGGTTGCTATGTCTGTATTCCTGCATTTTCACATGTATGCATATATTTTTTTTTGTTGCGTTTTCCGTGGTGCTTGGTGTTTGTCTTACTCTATTAACCCCCCAGTTTTTATGCAATTTTGTTTAAATTGTATGAAAAGTTAGGAGCTAAAGATTGCAAACTGAACGCGAATTTCGACTTCATTCATTAATTGGGCGAATGGCCTGCTTTTGAAAAATTCAAAGTTCATTGGGGCCGGTGGTCGCTTTTGGAAAACTAAAAATTTGAAAGGACTTGATTTGTTGTTCAGGTTTCGTCGCTTGCTAACCTTCAGGTGCCTTGGCGCCACGGCCTATTGGTAGTATTGGCGGAGATGCTCCGCGTTCCACGGGTGTCTAATTTCCTTGCCGTCCATCTCGTCGAGATGGTAAGTTCCATCGTGTATCACCTTTCGAATTCGGTAAGGCCCTTCCCAGTTCGGCCCGAGTACCCCTGCTCCGTGAACCTGGGTGTTTTGGAACACCCTCCTCAGGACGAGGCTTCCTTCGGCGCAACGGCGGATTTTGACCCTTGTGTTGTAATGCTTCTCAACGATCCTCTTCTGCGCGGCCATGCGGGCGAACGCTTCAGCTCTCCTTTCTTCGATCATGTCGAGCTCCATTCGGAGGGCTTCGTTGTTGCTGTCTTCGTCGAAGGTCTCTGTTCGGAATGACGGCGCTCCGATCTCAACGGGGATGACGGCTTCAACCCCGTAAGTGAGGGAGAAAGGCGTTTCGCCTGTGGCGGTCCGCGTGGTTGTCCGGTAAGCCCAAAGGACAAGGGGGAGCTCGTCGGCCCATGCGCCTTTCTTTTCTTCCAGCTTCTTCTTCAAAGTCTCCTTGATCGTCTTGTTCACGGCCTCAACTTGGCCGTTTGCCTGTGGGTGGCGTGGTGAGGAGAAGGTCTTGCTGATCTTCAATTGCTCGCATATCCTTCGGACCATCGCGTTGTCGAACTGGCTGCCGTTGTCGGTGACGATCGAGGCGGGGATGCCATGGCGGCATATGATCGATTTCCACATAAAGCTTGTAGTGTTTGCTTCGGTTTGTGGCCAGAGGCTCCGCCTCCACCCATTTCGTGAAGTAGTCGATGGCGACTATCGCCCAGACTCGCTGGCCGGACGCCATCGGGAGCTTGCCTATGAGGTCCACCCCCACTTCGCGAATGGACGTGCCACGAGGATCGGGAACAATGGGGCCGGGGCCTGTCTCGGAATATGCGAGAATCTTTGGCACTTGTCGCATTTTTGCGCCCAACTGAACGCGTCTTTCTTCATCGTTGGCCAGAAGTAGCCTTGCTTGAGCGCCTCCAAGGTCAGGGACTGACCTGCGGAGTGATTCCCGCAAATTCCTTCATGGATTTCCCTCAAGACGTAGTCGGCTTCGGCGTCGTCCAGGCATCGGAGGAGTAGCTGCGAATACCATCTCTTATAGAGTGTGGATCCTCGCCAGACATATTTGTGTGCGTGATACTTCACCTTCTTAGCTTCAGCCTGGTCGGTGGGGAGGACGCCATCGCGGAGGTATTTGATGATCGGTGTCATCCAGTTCGGTTGGGGCTCTTCTTCGATCAGGTTCACTTCTTCCTTGGTGATGGACGGGAGCTTCAAGGTCTCGACAGGTACCTTGCCTAACTCCTCGCTGTCGCAGCCAGATGCCATCCTAGCCAAGGCGTCGGCCTCAGCGTTCGAACCCCTGGGGACCTGCACGATCTCGTACCAGGAGATTGCCTCTAGTCGGAGCTTGGTTTCCTCCAGGTACGCCGCCATGTTCTCCTCATTCGCCTGGTATTCTCCCTTGACTTGGTTGACGATGAGGAGCGAGTCGTAGTGGATCTTAAGGTTTTCGGCCCCGAGCTTCCTGGCTATGTCGAGTCCGGCTAGGAGGGCTTTGTATTCGGCCTCGTTGTTCGAGGCTTTGAATTGGAAGTGGATGGAGTACTTGAGCTTTTCTCCGTCCGGGTTGACGAAGACGATTCATGCCCCTGACCCGCGGACATTGGATGCTCCGTCCACGTGCAGGTTCCAGACCGGCCCATCGGGAGCGGCCTTCCTTTTCTTTTTCGGATCCTTGTCCCCCGCGGTTTCTTCTTCTCGCTTGTCTTCCTCGTCTTTGCATAGATTCACATCGTAAGTGAATTCGGCGATGAAGTCGGCGACGGCCTGTCCCTTAATCGCGATCCTTGGCTGGAACTCCACCCCGTATTCTCCTAGCTCCTGGGACCAGACGGCCATTCTCGTTGAGGTGGCCTTCTGCAGAGCTTTCTTGACTGGTTACCCGGTCCTCACTATGACTTGGTGTGCTTGGAAATATGGTCGAAGCTTTCTTGCGGACATCGTCAGAGCAAGGGAGAGCTTCTTTATCTCCGGGTATCGTGTCTCAGCGTCCAGGAGCGCCTTGCTTACATAATACACGGGCCATTGTATCTTCTCTTCTTCTCGGACGAGGACAGCGCTGACCGCCCTCGTCGACACAGAGAGGTACAGGTAGAGGGCATCGCCGTCCTTGGGCTTCGCTAGGAGCGGTGGCGTGGCGAAGTATGTCTTCAAGTCCTGGAATGCGGTTTCGCACTCGTTGGTCCACTTAAAGTTGGCTCCTCCTTTGATGGCTTGGAAGAAAGGCTGACATCGGTCGGTGGCCTTGGAGACGAACCGACTTAGCGTAGCCACGCGTCCAGTGAGGCTTTGGACTTCCTTCGCCTTGGTTGGGGACCTCATGTCCAGGAGTGCCTGTATTTTTTCGGGGTTGGCTTCGATGCCTCGCTGGTTGACGATAAATCCCAGGAATTTCCCTGACTCTACACCGAACGCGCACTTGTTCGGGTTCAACTTCATCTTGTACTTTCGGAGAAGGGCGAAGGTCTCCTCCAGGTCTTTGACGTGGTCAGGCGCCTCGAGGCTTTTGACGAGCATGTCGTCGACATAGACCTCCATCGTCTTCCCGATTTGCTTGGCGAACATTTGGTTTACCAAGCGCTGATAAGTGGCTCCGGCGTTCTTCAGCCCGAACGGCATCACCTGGTAACAGAATAGGCCTCGATCGGTGGTGAAAGTGGTCTTCAACTCGTCCGGTCCGTACATTCTGATCTGATTGTATCCTGAGTAGGCGTCCATGAAACTCAAGAGTTCGTGCCCTGCGGTGGAATCGACCAGCTGATCGATCCTCGGCAGGGGGAAGCAATCCTTCGGGCAAGCCTTGTTGAGGTCGGTGTAGTCGATACAGATTCGCCACTTCCCGTTCGACTTTTTCACCATGACCACATTAGAGACCCAACTAGGGAACTTGGCCTCGCGGACGAATCCAGCGGTGATTAGCTTCTCGACCTCCTTGTTGATCGCGAGATACCTTTCGAGGTTGAACGATCTTCTTTTTTGGATTTTTCCCTTCTCTAGGGAGTACGTTGAGCCTGTGGGTGATAATCTCCGGGTCGATCCCCGGCATGTCTGCATGTGTCCACGCAAAGACGTCTTTGTGTTCTTGGAGGAACGCTCCGAGCCGATCTTTTAGTTCGGCTGGCAGGTGTGCTCCGATCATGACGACATGTTCGGGGTTGGCGCTGTCGAGTATCACAGGTACGAGGTCGCTCGACGCCTCTACTTTCTTGGAGTTGGCTTCTTCTCGCGGGTCCAGGTCCTCGAGTGTTTGCGCCTTGCCGATCTCGCCTGAGAGGTCGTCTCCGACCTCACATATGACACTCACCATGGCGTCGCCTTTCCTGATGCGGGATCCCTGGACGTGGCATGCCCTGGAGTCGGCTTGGCTTCATCGCATCACCCCTACTCCCTTCGGTGTCGGGAATTTCATGAGGAGGTGGTATGTTGAGGTGACCGCGCGCAGCCTGTTGAGCGTCGGTCGCCCTATAATGACATTGTGAGTGGAAGGTCGGTCCACAATTAGGAAGTCCACCAGGCGCGTGACCTGGGCTCCCCCCTCCTGTCCAAATGTGACTGGGAGGCTTATGGAACCTTCTGTGTAAACGCACTCTCCTGCAAACCCGAAGAGCGGGGTCTTGACTGGGGTTGGACGAACTTCTCCAAGGTCCATCCGGTCGAGGGCAGTTTTGAATAGGATGTCGGCTGAGCTCCCGTTGTCAATGAGAATCTTCTTCACCATATTGTTTGCTACTTGCGTCTTGACAACGATGGGGTCGTTGTGCGGGTGCATCACCTGGCGGGCCTCTGCCTCGGTGAAGTGGATTGTTTCGTATGGCGTAATCGGGCATGTGCTCTGGGTGAGGTTGATATGGTGGGAGGGACCCTCTCCGTTCGCCGCTCGCGCATATTTCCTTCGTTCGTGCGCGGTATCTCCCATTTATGGCCCCCCAAAGATAGTGGTTACCAAGTTGAGTGGGGCGTTGGCCACGTTACCTCGGGTGTTGTTGTTGTTGCTTCCACCCGCGACAACTTCTTTCCCACGTTTCTGCCGCCTGTCGTTTTGGGGAACCTGTCTCCTCGGCGCGGGGTTCGGATTGGCGACCATGGCCATCACGAACTCCTTCAGCTCGCCATTTTGGATGTGACTTTCGATCTGCCTCCTGAGCTCGAAGCATTTGACGGTGAGGTGACCGTGGTCTTTGTGGAAACGGCAGTACTTGTTCTTGTTGCGTTCTGATGGGTCCTTCGCCATGGGTCGGGGCTCGGTGAACATGTCCCCGTGCAAGGCCAGAATTCGATCCGGCGTAGCTTTGGGTGGCGTGAAGTCGGCGTTCCTCTGGAACTTCTCGACTAGTAGGGGTCTCTGTCTTGACGAGGGTCGGACGTTCGAAGCCGCGGCGCTGGCGCCCCGGCTCTTCTTTCTTCGTTGTTCGTCGTCGACCTCGTCCTCGTCCCTGCGCCGGTTTCCCCTCTCGCGGATCCTCCGACTCTCGTAGTACTCCTCGACGGAGATGTGCTGGGTAGCTTGGGAGATGAGCTCCGTCATCGTGGCGGGTCGCTGCTTCACCAGCGACGTCAGGAGGTCGCCAGCCCGTAGGCCGTCGATGAAGGCGTAGACAGCGTCGCTGTCCTCGTAATTGTCCACCTTGTTGGACTCCTCGATGAACCGGTTGAGGTAGTGTTGGAGCGTCTCGGAGCCGCCCTGTTTGATCGTCAGGAGGTATGATTTTTCCTTTCTCCGGACCCGTGAGGCGGAGAAGCGAGTGAGGAACCTCTCCTGGAGGTCTTCGAACGATTGCACGGACCCTCGCACGAGCCTTTGGAACCACTCGAACGCGGTACCGGTGAGGGTGAGACAAAATGCCTGGCACATCGTTGACGGGGATTGTCCCGCCATCCTCATGTTGGTCTGGTACTGGTGGATGTGGTAAAGAGGGTATGTGCTTCCGTCATAGAGCGGCATGGTGGGCGGATGGAAGCTCCCCCCGGTGTCGTTAGCGAGCACGTGTGCCGCGAATGGCGAAGCCACGCCCTCGATCATGCTTCTCACCAAGGGGGTTCTTGTATGTGCTGCCTGCAACTCTCAGATTTCCTCTCTCAACACGTGGAACATGTTAGTTACTTCATTATTTCTGGCATGTATGGTGGTAGGCGCAAATCTGGTGGTACGTTCTCTTTCATTCGATGCTTGATCGATCAGAGTGATATGTGCTGCTGGCGGCGTTGCCGTAATTGGAGGGGCGACTTCTTGTGGTTCGACTGTTTCGGGGACGGCTTGGCGCCCCGGGATCTCCCATCGAGCGTTGAGGTGACGTCGTAGATCCACGTTGGGCACTAAGCGTCCTGGCGACCCCGTACGTCGCGGCCCAATCTATCGAGAGCAGACCTTCGTGATTCGGCTCCGGTTCCTACGACGGAGCGGGCGGCGTGGGGGATACTGACGCGTTGTGGGTCGGTGCCTAAGTTCTGCGGTCCATGTTGATCTAGCCCCCGAGCGGTTCTTCGTTCTGCCTGGTGGTGGCGGTCGATGTCTCGAATACTTGGGTCAGGGTCGTCGTCTTGTCTGCCTTCGATGTTCGCATTTAGTGTTTGCCCTTGTTCGCGCCTTTCACCCCCAGAGTTAGCGTTTTGCGGGCGTCCTTCTCTTGCATGGGCGTGTAAAGTCATGACCCTCTCCTCTCGATCTCTAGCGAACTCGCTTGCTAGCAGGAAAAGACTGTTCTCGAGGCGCTCCATGCGACTGTCTCGTTCGACGAAGACAGTGTCGAGGGCGGGATTTCTAACGCCGGTGGTATTTGGGTGTGGCAGAGGCGCGGTGCCTGCTGCCGGGACGACGCTTGGTGGCGAGGTTTCTTGACCGTGCCTAGCCTGAGTTCGGGCCCATGTGTGAAGTGCTACGCTCTCCGCCTGTTGAGGGGCGTTGCTCCCAGAAGCGGCGACGCGGTTGGACATTTTGCAGGAGATTTTTGCCGGAGGAATCTTCCGGTTATGATGATTTGGCGGATTAGTCCTCCGGTCTTGAGACTTTCGGTGGAGGATTCTTCTGGTTTTGAAAAGAGAAGGTCTACCAGGGAGGCTTGTGATGGTCCCGTGAAGGGAGGTGGATTTGCCGGTGGAGAACTCGTGGTTGTTTTCGAGTCCCACTCCTTCTAGCGCCAAAATGTTAAGCCGTTTTTTGGTTTTAACATTTGAGGACACGTGGTGGGCCTGCAATAGTCACGTGCCTAGTATTGGATCGGCCCAAATTACTTTTCGATAGTCCAAAGGGCTCAAGGAAGTTTGGGACAAAGCCCAAAGCGTCCAAGAGCTTCAGAGGATCTTAGAATCGCAAAGAGGGAAATAATGCTTTGCCTTCTTCTTCGTCGGGAATGAGTTCTTCGTCTTTGATTCCTGGCCTGGAGGTTGAGCCTGCCTGGAGGTCGAACCTGCCTGGAGGTCGAGCTCGCCTGGAAGTCGAGCCTGGCCTGGAGGTCGACCCTGGCTGGAGGTCGAGCCTGCCTGGAGGTTGAGGTCGCATGGGGGGTCGAGCTCGCCTGGAGGTCGAGCCTGGCCTGGAGGTCAACCCTAGCTGGAGGTCGAGCTCGCCTGGAGGTCGAGCTCGCCTGGAGGTCGAGTCTGGCCTGGAGGTCGACCCTGGCTGGAGGTCGAGTCTGGCCTGGAGGTCGACCCTGGCTGGAGGTCGAGCTCGCCTGGAGGTCGAGCCTGGCCTGGGGGTTGAGCTCGTTTGGGGGGTTGAGCTCGCCTGGAGGCCGAGCCTGGCCTGGAGGTCGACCCTGGCTGGAGGTCGAGCCTGCCTGGAGGTTGAGCTCGCCTGGGGGGTCGAGCTCGCCTGGAGGTCCACCCTGGCTGGAGATCGGGCCTGCCTGGAGGTTGAGCTCGCCTGAGGGGTCGAGCTCTCCTGGAGGTCGACCCTGGCTGGAGGTCGAGCCTGCCTGGGGGTTGAGCTCGCCTGGGGGGTCGAGCTCGCCTGGAGGTCGACCCTGGCTGGAGGTCGAACCTGGCTGGAGGTCGATCCTGGGGGGTGTGACCGTGCTCTTCGTGAGATGCCTACGCACCCGCTTTGTGGGATCAGGTCATGACGTAGTTCAGGGCGAGTGTGTTTGCTATGTGAATGGATTCTTGGATTTTTGTTTTTTTTTCCTCCCGCCGAGAGGTGGCTCTCGGTTTTTGTTTATGATCCGGGATAATTTTGAAGTTGGGAGAGTATTTGGCTGAGAGAATTCTGGGGTTGAGAGAATTTTGAGTTCAAAGGTTTCTCTATTCCTTTTGATTTGTGTGAGTGAGCTATTTATAGGGAAAACATGCCGCTTGTTGAAAATTCGCTTGTCGCATGTCTCTTGTTGAAAATTCGCTTGTCGCTTGTTGAAAATTCGTTTGTCGCTTGTTGAAAATTCGCTTGTCGCTTGTTTTTAGTCATGCGTATTTTTAGCATTTGACTAAATTGTCCTTCTATATTGTAACGTCGTTTTTGCAATTGAGGCGTCGTTTTTACCATAAGAAAAGGACGGCATAACAATAACTATACCATAAAAATTTGGAGATATGACAAAACTTAAATTTACATATGACTTTATATCTGAAGAGAGCCCTTAAATTAATTTATTAGTACATAGAAATTTTTACCGATTAAATTGTATGAGTGATAAAAAAAATGAAGGTAAAAGTCACCACGCACGTTTTAAACTTGGGGGTTCTAGCATGCTTTACCTCTCTTTTGTCTCTTCTCATGTGGCATGTCTGTCATTTATCTGATTTAATTAGATTTAATTATGATAGTAATAAGTTAATAACCAACCAGATGCATTCCCCCTTTTAAAAAAAAAGAAAAAAAAGAGTTGCATAATGATAATGTTAATAATAAAAACCAATCTGAGCCGACAGTATAGACATCTGTAATATATATAATAGTTCTTTTTTTTTCTTCGTTAAAACTGTAAGAGTATATTATTATTGGAGAAGAAATATTAATACAATATTAATGGCTATTAAAAATGCTTTGCACGTCGGTAGTGTACAACGATAACTGTCCAAACAGACGACGATCTGTGGAGAGAGAGAGAGATAGATATGAGAGGTGCAGATAGATATAGGTAGAAAGGAAACAGCTATAGATGTAAAATAGGTAGCTGGGGATCAATAAATATGTATCATTAAGAGAGATCAGCTTAAAAGACAAATTAATACCACAATAAAAAAATAAAAATAGCAGCATTGTTTGAGTTGGTCTCATATGGACTAGCTAGCAATAGCATTAGCATAGTAGGACTGTGCTACGACAGTAATGTTGGAAACTGTTTCAATGAGTTGGAAATGAATGCAAACACAAACTGCAAATAGGATGGCAACGGGTACGAGTAAAGTCGGGTACACCGATTTCGTTACTCGTACCCGCTATAATTTATATACGTTCCTGTTTAATTTTATTTATTTATTTTAGGAAAACAAAATAATTTTGGATTGGGTCTTCATGACAAAGTCTTGAGAGGCATATTATGTCTCTAATCTATCTATGCATGCATTACTCAAATATTATATATATTAAATTTTGGTTATGTAAATATCATAAAATTTATTATTATTATATTCATAAGCTAATATTTTTTTTAAATAGCATAACTCTATTTTTTTTTCACTTACCCGCAACTACGCGAGGGTTAAATAACTTTATATAAATCGAAAGCTGTTGTTTTTATTAATAGCGTTTCTTTAATAAGTGATTGAGATTGGCCCTCTAAACTCTCATTCTCTCTAACCTTCCAATACTGACACCATTGCAACTTGCCCAAGAAATTAATGGTGTGCGACAAATATTTCACTTTATCTCTATGCACTCACAAAAAAATCCAAAGCATCTCTGCACTCATTTCTTATCTACCATATCACTTTATCTGTCTAGTCTTGGTAGTTGCCCAAAAAATTAATGGTGTGCGTATTTCACTTTATCTCTATGCACTCACAAAAAAATCCAAAGCATCTATCTGTCTAGTCTTGGTAGTTGCCCAAGAAATTAATGGTGTGCGTATAAAAAGCCTAATTTATTTATTTTAATGATGAAACAATCACTTGAAATAAATTAATGGTGTGCGTATAAAAATAAATTAATGGTGTGCGTATAAATTAATATGCTAATTGATTCTTTCGGAAACAGTAAATAAAATATTTGTTAACATATGGAAAACTAGTTATTTGCTAGTAATCCTCTGAAATTACTAAACGGGTGTAAAATAGTTGTTCAACTATGAATGAAACAATTTGTTGACCAGCTGATCGTTTTTAAGCAGTTCTAATCTTTTATTCAAAGTGATAAACTAACAAACAATCAAATAGAAATAAAAAATACAAGACCATTGGTAATTATGTCTGGTGTAAACCACCACTCAAAGACACTGATCATGATGTGAAAACAGACTTTTGGCGTCACTTTATCGAAGAGCAACGCTGTAGTTTTAATTCTGTAATGAATTTATACATATAATGTCGCACGCACCTAACTGGACTCATTATCGCACACACATAATTACTCCTTACAACATTGTGAACCTTACAGATGCATAACTGGACTGATTATCTACAATTATTGATTAGCAGCGCTAACATTTTTTGTATGAAAGAAATTTATGTTTTTGTAGGTCCTCACCAATAATTCCACTGTTTCTTTTCGCTATGATTTATCATTTATGGACCTGTGGCTGTGGTTCCCACATTTGCATTGCATCTTTGCAATTTGCACGTTGTTTCAAAATGTGATTTTACGCAATCTGCTGTTTGAACGGAAATTAATAATTAATCAGCACCAAACAAATGTGGCTATTTGATATGTGTTATTTTATACCTATTTTATTAAGTGTTTCAATATTGTTTTTTTTTTTAGAAGGTCGGGCATGTTTGGTTTAAAATAAAAAATGGAATGTTAATGGCAATGGGAATGATAATGGCAATGACAATGGAATGGTATTATATTTTTTTGTTTGGTTTGTAATATTAACTCCAAAAGAATGGAAAGTAAAATTTACCATATTACCATTTTCATAACTTTACCAACTTTCTCTTTTTTATCACTACCACTTCGTCTTCTTCTCAGCATGGATTGATACAGTAAAACAAGATGAACTAAAATGGACTTTAAACCATATTTCTCAATAAAACTTCAAATCCATTGTCTATTTAGGAGAATAATCTGAGGGCCCGATTTTTTTTTCCCTTTCATTGGGTGTTGTGCAGGCAAAACCAATTTCAATTTTTTTGGATCTTTACTGGTTAATCTCCCATGCCTAACAATTTCCATACACAAACTCGACAAAACAATCGATAAAAGAAAAAAATGAAAATATGTTGAAATCGCTTTGCGTTCATCTATGAACCTACTCTAGACTACTCGTCTCCGTCGTCTTCATCGTCGGCGTCGCATCTTCTCCGGCAAGAGAACGGCGGCGAAGGCGGGTGGTGCCGAATGTCTCGTCAAAGACCTTCACAACCTCCCATATCAAAAGTTACCATTTGCGGTGGCTCGGCTGTCGACGGCGCCTTCGAGATCCCTCCGGCGTCAATCTTCACTGTCGCCGCCCTGGGAATGATCGTCTCCGTCGTGCTCTACGAGAAGGCGCTCGTTTTAGTTTTAGATTACAAATATAAATATATATTAAATGATATAAAAGGTCAGTTTGGGAAGAATATTTCATTACACGGTGGAATGGTTCATTCATCCCAATTTATAAAGAATCAAATTAATGCAATGATCATTCCGTATAATGATGATTACCTCATTTAAAAATGAATCAAATAAAAGAATAATAAATTTAAGGAATCCATTCCATTCCATTCCCTTAAAAAGTCACCAACCAAACATACCCTAAATTCTTTTGGTTATCAGCCATGGCACCTTTGACGTCTGTTATATTTTTTTTTTTTTTGAGGAAACGTGGTCGGAGCCACGAAAATTCATAAAAGCCCTCACGTATGGCGGAGGAAAACCGTGGTTACAAAGATAGGAGATAAACAGAAACCAACGGAAAAGGAAAAGGAAGCTCAAAACAAACAGGGCCCTAGGAGACCATGCGGGACCTCAACTCGCGATCATCGGCCCTAATGGCCTCATCCGAACAAGGCAGGACTAAACCCAGCCAGGTCGAGGACGAGTGATGGTTAACCGCATAACGCGCTAGATTATGCGCAGCAACATTACAAAGACGAGAAATATGCATAATGCGAAAAACCTCAAGCTCCCTCGCCTCTCTGGAGATGCGGAGCAAGATCGTCCCAAGCTCTGTCGCAGGCGTCACGCCCTCATCAATCATCCTCACCACCCCCAAGCAGTCAGACTGGATCTCTGCTCTCCTGCCACCGACGCTGCGAACTAGCTCTATGCCCTGGAGGACAGCATACGCTTCCGCAAGCTGGGGGGAGAACCCCCTAGCCAGGAAAAGCGTCTGCGAGGCGATCACCTCTCCGGTGTGGTCTCGAACAATACAACCGACACCGAAGCCTCCACGGTCGCGAGCGAGTGCCGTGTCGACGTTAATCGAGAGGGTCCCGTCCGTAGGGGGGTCCATCTGGGGGTCGTAGTCACCCTCGTGTTCGTCGGAGACTCCCCAACCATAGCCGCTCTGTACTCCTCGAGGAAGCTCGCCGTCCACTGGACTAGCTGTGGCTGGCTCCAAGCTGATCTCCCGGCCAAGACATTGTTCCTGTGGTTCCAAAGTTCCCAAATAATGGTAATGAAAAGCTCATGGAAACGAACCTCAAGGGTCTCCATCGCTCTGAGGATAGCGTCGAAAACATCGCTGTCTCTAAAAGGCGGAAGAATGTGGCCGAAGCCCACCTCTTTCCAGACTCTCCTGCTCCACCTGCAACCCAAAAACGCGTGGAAAACAGTCTCTCTCGCCTCCTGACAGACAGGGCAGCTGTCGTCAGAGGTGATCCTCTTTTTGGCTAAGACTGCTCTGGCCGGGATCTGGCCTAAACAGACTCGCCAACAGAAGAGTTTCACCTTAGGAGGGACTCTCAGCTGCCAGAACTTCGTCCACCACTTCTCCATCACCGTCGGATCTGAAGAGCTGGCGACCGGAGTACTGGCTCTCTCCATCGCAACACGGAAGCCGCTCTTGACGGAGTACTCTCCGTTCTCAGTGAAATGCCAGCGACGCACGTCAGGAGTGCCCTCGCCCCCACACGGAATGCTCAGGATCGCCGCAGCGTCCTCCTCACCGAACATCGTTGTGATAAGATCAACGTCCCAGCTACCGTCAGGTCTCATAAGCTCAGCTACCCGCATATCGGGGGGAATCTAATGGGGGTCAATCAAGGTGGCCGGTCTGTCCCTCGGAACCCAACTGTCGCCCATGACCAACACAGACTCCCCGTCCCCGATCCGCCATCTCGAACCGGACTGAATGATCTCACGTCCCCAGAGAAGACTGCGCCAAATGGAAGAGCTGCACGAGCCAGGGAGAGCTGTCATAATATCACCATCGGGGAAGTAGCTCTGACTATAGACTCGACCTACCAGACTATCCGGTCTCCTGAGAAGTCTCCAGACACTCTTAGCCAAAAGGGCCTGGTTGGACTTCTCCAGATCTCTGAAGCTCATCCCGCCCTCTGACTTGTGTCGCGTGAGGTCCTCCCACTTGCACCAGTGGATCTTCTTCGTCGCCGTTCCACCCCCCCACCAGAATCTGGCGATCGCCGAGTGGATGTCTCTAATCAAACGCAGCGGGATCTTGTGGCACGAGGCCACGTAACTGGGGATCGACTGAAGGACGGATTTAATGAGGACCTCTCTACCAGCCTGCGAGAGGGAGAGGCCATTCCAACTCTTAATCTTAGCCCAAACACGGTCTCTCACAAATCCAAAAAGCTTCGCCTTCCGCCGACCCGTGAACGCGGGAAGACCCAGGTATCGCTTATGGCAGTCTGTCTTCCTGACACCTAGGATCTGAGCCAACACCTCACCCTCCTCATCGCTAACCTCCGTACCGAAACAAACATCGGACTTCTGAAAGTTCACCATCTGGCCCGAGGCCATAGAATAAGTTCGAAGAATGTCAGTAACCCTCTCACACTCGTCAAGAGTCGCTCGGAAAAAAACCAAGCTATCATCCGCAAAGAGAAGGTGAGACACATGGATATCCCGGAACCGGACTCCTAAAATCGCTCCGGAATCCTCACTCGCTCGAAAGAGGCTCGAGAGACCCTCAGAGCAGAAGAGGAAGAGGAAAGGAGAGAGAGGGTCCCCCTGGCGGAGGCCTCTGAAAGGAGTCACACTGCCTCGAATGGAGCCGTTGATGTTGAAAGCAAATCTGACTGAGGTAACGCATCTCATGATAAGGTGCACCCAACGCGTGCTGTATCCCAATCTCAGCATCATCGACTCCAGGTAGACCCACTCAACCCTGTCGAAAGCCTTCGCCATGTCGAGCTTGAGAGACGCACACTTTCCATTACCGAAGCGTTTCCGCTTCATCGTGTGGAGAGCCTCGAAACCAACCATGACATTATCGAAGATCAGTCTACCACCAACGAAAGCGCTTTGGGACTCAGAAATAGCGACGTGCATAGTAGTCTTAAGACGGTTGACCAAGCACTTGGCCACTATCTTATAGATCACGTTGCACAGGCTAATCGACTCGGGTCCTCGACTTTTGGGATAAGGGTGACCACAGTATCATTAATGGTGGCCACCTCGTCCCCGTCGTTAAGAGTCCCAAGGCAGGTCTTCAAGACCGATTCGCCTACTACGTCCCAATATCTCTGGTAAAAAATCGCGGGAAAGCCGTCACTTCCCGGGGCCTTGATCGCATCCATCGAGAAAAGCGCCTTTTTCACCTCCCATGGCTCAAAAGGGCGCTCCAACTCGGCGTTCAAAGCCTCTGAGATCCTAGGCTGTAGGTCCGCAGAAACTAACTCGATACTCTGCGAAGAAGGCCTCGTGGAAGAGAAAATGTCACCAAAGTAACCGGAGACGATCCTCTCTATCTCAGTGTCTCCACTGTGCCAATCCCCGTGATCGTCCTCCAGTCCTCTGATAGCGTTCCTCTTCCTCCTAGCAGAAGCCTTGCGGTGAAAAAGCTTCGTGTTCTTATCCCCGCACCGCATCCAGGACACTCTGCTCCTCTGTCTCCAGTACTGCTCCTCCTTCTGAACTAAGGCGTCAAGCTGTCTCTCCTCCCGTCTGAAGGACTCCATACAGAAGTTCGGGCCCGAAAGATCCGCAAGCTCAACGATCTTCTTCTGCATCTCAATCCTGTCTCTGATCTCTCTGTTCCTCTCTCCGCCCCAGCGGGAGAGACTCTGTCTGCACTGACAGATCGCATCAGCTAAGCTCGGACTCTGATCACCACTCTGGCCCATCTCCCAAGCTCTACGGATCCGCTCGTCGCACTCAGGCTCACCTATCCAAGACTCCTCAAAGAAGAAACGCCTCGGCCTCCTTCTCCGCCGGCGATCTCTGAGACCCGCTGTAAGCAGAAGAAGTGGTCTATGGTCCGAACTCCAGAACCTCAAGTGTCGAACAGTGGCCGAAGGGAAGAGATCGCTCCACTCGTGACTCGCGAGGCATCTATCCAAGCGCTCCTATATACTTCCTCTGCGCCAGGTGAAGGGGTCTCCCTCAAAGCCTAAGTCATGGATGTCGCAATCCGAAATCATCTCTCTGAAAGAAGACAACTGGCCGGGACCTCTATCTCTACCTCCTCTAATCTCAGAGTTGGAGGCGACTTCGTTCATGTCGCCCCCAACTAACCAAGGACCCGTGTAAGAATTCCGGAGGCGACGAAGAAGCTCCCAAGTATGTCTCCTCTGAGCGCTCACTGGATCACCGTAGATCCCCGCAAATCTCCAACTCTCGCCTAACTCTCCCTCGATGTGATATCTCGAAAACGTCCCGAGTAGGAATCTCACAGGCTCTTTCCAAAGTAACATCAAGACTCCACTCCTACCAAGACAGTCCACCGTCATACAACCATCAAAACCCAGCAACACTATCACTCTTTCAGCCCCCTCACTCCGTAGTCTAGTCTCCGACAGAAAGATAAAATCGGGACTATGATCACGAACCTGGGCGAGGAGGGCTGACCTTGTCCCGGGGTTGCCTAACCCCTGGACGTTCCAGATAACACCTATCATCGCGTTCGGCGGCCCTCGCTCTTGAGGGGCGCCGCTCTCTCATCAGTAACAACTAAGGTCGAATCTAACGGACTAGAAACTTCCAAAGTGCGAGTAACAAAAAATAAGTCTCTCCTCTCTAGGTCATGTGTGGCAGAAAGTAAGTCTCTATGTCCTATATCAAACTGAAGCGCAAGAGAATGAGGGGAGATAGATGGACTTACCTGAGTGTCGAGCGTGGATCTCAACACTCTCCCTTGCCCACTCTCACCATCGGACCCGGGGCCCGTGTCAGCTACCATCTCCTACTGGATCACCCGACGAGTGGAAGAAGGGCTCGCCTTCTTCCCGTCGGTGTAGCCTCCCTCATTGGTCTCACCTCCGCCGGCTTCAAACATGCGTGCCATCTTCTTGACGTTCCCAATTCTGACCCTCTCGCTCGATTTCCTCTTCCCCGACCCACCTTCATTGTCGCCGACAGCCCCCGCTTTTGTCTCGGCTCCCACATCCCGTCCTAGACCCGGTTTGCACCCAAGGGGCCTTTTCCTGGTGTCGCAGGGCGTTCTCTTGGCAGTGAAACTCCCAGGGGGGTCCTGGCCCTTGTGCTGAAGAGCCCCAAAGGGGTCCAGGCCCGGTTGAAAAAGGGGCCCAGACTGGCCTTTGGAGCGTTGCCGAAGAGGCCCAGCAAGTTTCCCAGCCAAGTCATGGGCAAGGCCTTCCAAGCCGTTGGGCTTAAAAATTCTGGTAGGCCCAACAAGGTCTTCCCCTCCATCTTTGACCAAATCCTCCTCTGCCCCAAGGACAGTGGGTCCCAGCTCACTCGAAATACCCACTAGGTCCTCAGCGGGATTGATAAATCCTTCACCAACTGCCCCAGAATTCATGCTCTCTGTAGCTTTCTCTTTACCAGAACTAGTAACCTGCTCCAAAGAGCCGTTGTCACTTCCTCTCCCCGAAACGGCCCCAAAACCCTCCTCCTTTTTTTTAGGGTAAGTTTTGCCTACCCCAGACTGGCAATGAGACCCGGTGGCCGAGGGATTGACTTCGCTCCTCGTTTGAGATCCACGCGCGTCAGCCCTAACCGTCGTCGGACCAGGGTTGTCGTGGTGGTTCTCCTCAGTCGGCATCTCGGTATCCATGGCTTCACTCGGCGGCCCTCCCGGATTGATCTCTTTATCCTTCGTCGGCTCATCTTCCCTTGTCGGTGGCTTGGTCAGAGTCGCGGTCGGGCCGGTCTCTGTCTCCATCGGCGGCGATTGTTTTTCCTTCCCACGCCTCTGTTTCTCGCCTCTCTCCCCCGACTCCTCTTGCAAAGCTTTTGACGAGTCCCGGTGAGTTTTCGCAAAACAGGACTCCGGCCCAGCCCAACCAGGTTCCCGGTTAGGTCCCACACCGTTAAACCTCCAAGTACCACCGTTAGATTTGTGAGGGGGCTGTCCTCTCAGCCCAGCTCCATACTTGGGGTTCCCCCCACACCCAGCTCCTCCTTCTCATGACAGTCAGAGCCACAGTGCCCGAGCCTTCCACACACGAAACAAAAGTCTCCGAGTTTTTCGTATCGGAAAGTCACCCAGGCCTTCCCCTCCTCCGTCCCAAGCTTTAGAAATGTTCCCTTCATCAGAGGTTTGCCTATGTCCACCGCGACACGGACCCGAATGAAATCCCCACTGATTCTACCCTCCTTATCCTTGTCAACTTTGGTAACCCGTCCTATTCGTCCTCCGACAAGCTCACCCATTCTTGCCGACCGAAACTTGAGAGGGATTCCGTGAATCTGAACCCAGAAATCCACATGTCGGAATTCATCATCTTTGTCCTTTTCAATCTCAGGGTCATTCAAAACTAGGAGGGATTTGTCAAACGTCCATGGCCCCAATTCCAAGACCCGCCTCTTATCGGCCCTGTTCCCGAACCGGAAGCAGAGGATTCCGTCCCGGTGATCGCTGATTTCGAGCTTTCCACTCGTCCTCCAAATCGTGGCCATGACCGACTTAAGCGCACCTCGGTTGAAGGCTTTTTGCCGGAGCAGCCTCCCGAGAAGGCAGTCAGAGAGATCGACCGCCGTGCTCGCAAGTTCCTCCTCTTCAATGACTAACACATCCCCGTCCTCTTCCTCTCCGATGCCCATCTCAGACCATTTGTCGCACAAATCCTCCATACTTCGAGAAGAAGGAGGAGGCTTGACGAAATCAACATCTGTAAATGTAACTTCAACACCAGACTGCTCAGTGATAGCTCCAACTGACAGTAAGTTGAACTTGAATCCAGGAACATACAACACACTTCTCAAAACCAGATTATTGTTGAGTCTGACATCTCCAAACAAATGAACTGGTATGACAGTATGGTTGGGTAGTGTAACAGTAGCACCACTGATGGGATTGAGGCTTATGACCTGAGAGCTATGAGCACATATGTGCTTGGAAGCTCCAGAATCTGAAAGCCATACTGTATGTGTGTTTGACAAGTAATCACAAGAGTTGGCATAGTAACAGGCACCTGTGACATAGGTAGTCTGATTGACATCTGAATTGGATGAGCTAGGCTTGGAGGTGTTCATGTGACTGGAGAGCATCGCCATCAACTGGTTGCACTGCTCATACAACTGAGTTGTTGTCAGCTGGTCTTGATCCTCATGCTTGACTGCCTGATCTTTGGCCTCAGCACAGTTGACCTGACTCTTCGGCTTCCTGCTCCCCGGGGGATAGCCATGGAGTTTGTAGCACTTGTCAGCAGTGTGGCCTGGGATCTTGCAATGAGCACACGTCGGTTTCTCCTTGTCCTTTTTGTATGGCTTCTTCTGCAAGTCATCTTTCACTGCCATCGCCACAGTACTGGTTTGTTCCATGTTGCCATGCTCGTTTCCAACACTTCGCTGTTTCTCCTCTTGTGTAATTAATGCAAACACCTTGTTGATTGCAGGAATAGGATCCATGAGTAGCACTTGACTCCTCACTGCTGAGAACGAGTCATTGAGTCCCATAAGGAAGCTCATCACATACTCATTTTGGAAGAACTCATTAAGTTTCTTCACACCTCCACATTTACACGTTCCACAAGTACAATTTGGTCGAAAATTGTTCAACTCCTCCCAAATTGCTTTCAACCTTGTGAAGTACATCCCAACCGATCGCTGATCTTGAGTTAGGTTTGTGAGTTCTCGTTTCAACTGGAAAATGCGCGGTCCATTGGATTGCTGAAACCTCTCGTTCAGATCATTCCAGATCTCCGCAGCTGATTCTCCGAACAAAATGTTCGATGAAATTTCCTTCGAAACAGAGTTCAACAACCAAGAGATCACGATATGGTTGTTGCGTCTCCATGAATTCAATAGGTGTGGATCAGATCCATCAGGTTTCACGATAGATCCATCAACAAACCCTAACTTGTTCTTCACGGACAGCGCAATCAACATCGATCGATTCCACGACGCATAATTATCTCCATTCAGCAATTGAGATACGAGAACTGTACCTGGATTGTCTGAATGATGCAGATAATATGCACTCAGTGGATCATCGATTACTGACCTTCGTGAAGCTCCGAACGCTAAATTCTCCATCGAAGTGTTGCTCTGTTCCTCCATTCACTTGGTGCCAGAAACAGAGTATCGCCGATGACTCGAGTTCAGGTAAAGACGAAGCTCCAAAATGCTCTAACAATGGCGGAATTTAGAGCTCTGATACCATATTGAGATCAAACTGAGAGAGTGTTTGGGAGAGAATGGTCTCGACTCAATGTGAGATCGAGTATGCAAATTCTCATTAACCAGAAAATGTACAATGTGTGTGTTTATATACACGGAGCAACTAACATAACTAATTTAGCCTATCCGTGCTATACACGTGTCTATACACAAGATAAAATAAAAACAAAAGCAGAGACTGAAACGACTGCATTTCATCTCAGATATAAATCACTTCACTTGATTTGTAAATGAGATTTGTAGATCTAGCTAGAAGACGAGATCACCGAGTTTAAAGATGTTAAAACTTGGAAAATTAAAATGCTATAGGAATAGTTAGTTCTTTTGAGTGTCCAATATTGTTAGTCACTTTAAGGATGAAAGGGCCATCGCGCGTCGGGAACTGTACTAAGGTATGCTTATGATCGACATTTGATAGAAACAACCCTGAAGAGGTCCACACCTGATCACAGCCAGCTCACCTGCCGTGCCAGCTGAGCGCCCATTGGTCAAGGCGCTGGTCAAGACGGTTAGGCGGTTAGGAAGATAGTTAGATAAATACAATGTATCTAGACAGTTATGGTTTATATAAATACGTGTAACTCAATTAATTCAGTTAAGCAATAAAAATACACAAAAAGTCTCATAGAGAAGATTCTCTCTCTAGAGCATTGGATTCTCCTAGATCTGAGATTATCCAAAGCTTCACTTGGTATCAGAGATATATCAATGGCGTTCGACGGAATTTTCTCATCGTCATCAGAGATCTCGAGATCATCAGTCTCTCCACACTTCGCTCCTACTCTCTCATCTGCAATCTCTGTCAAGCTCGACAAAGAAAACTACTCTGTTTGGAGAAGCCAAGTCTTACCAGCAGTAATTGGACACAACCTTGAAGGATTTGTCTTCGGAACGAAGATCTACCCCAAGGAATTCGTCAAACACACAGATCCGCAAGGAAATGTCACGAAATCAACAAATCCAGAGTATATCCAGTTGTTGAGAGAGGATCAGCTTCTCTTGAGTTGGCTCCTTTCGTCTCTATCAACCACGATTCTCAGGTCAGTCACAAGAATCCGTTCTTCTCATGGAATGTGGATTGCTCTGGAACAGAGGTTTGCTGTCAGATCGAAGGCTAGGTTAATTCCTCTGAAGACTCAGCTCCAAGCAACAAAGAAAGGAAGTCTTTCGATCTGTGACTACTTCGCCAAAATGGAAGCCATCGTAGACTCAATTTTCTTGGCTGGTGGTGACATCTCCGACGATGATCTGATCCTGGCACTACTCATGGGATTACCTGTTGAGTATGATGTTGTTGTTGCATTGGTAAACAACCGTCTGCAACAATGTGATGGTGAATCGTCTGGAATAACCGTCCAAGAGGTCTTAGCTATGGCTCTCTCACAAGAAACGCGCATTGACCAGCTCACCTCACAATCAACGATTGATGTTCAGTCAGTCTCAACAAACTACAATGGAGCAATGGCGAACTACACAGATACTCATGGTAGAGGTCGCTCTAGGGGCAGAGGTGGTCGAGGACGTTTCACTGGTGGTCAAGGTTCAAACTCAAGACCTACTTGTCAGATCTGTGGTAAGCAAGGACACGTGGCTATTGCGTGTTGGCACAGACTCGATGAGTCCTTCCAAGGACCTATCTCAGCACCAGCAACAAGCAACAACAACAATCCACTCAACAAGGCAGCGTTCTATGCTGGTCCTGAAACTGTAGCTGATCCAGCGTGGTATGCTGATTCTGGTGCAACGAATCACGTGACTGCTGAGCTGGACAAGCTTCACATGAACACTGAGTACAATGGCAGTGACAAACTCATGGTCGGGAATGGTAAATGTCTCTCCATCACTCACACTGGACTGTCTCATTTACATTCCAAATCATCAAAAAATACATTAAGAAATGTCTTGCGCAAGAGCTTCCGGATATAGAGAGTAAGTCAATATGAAATCCAAATCTCTTTCACGCTTTTGCTGTTCTGATTTTGTTTTCACACTTGTTCGATACAGCTGTCGCCACCACCCTTTTCCCCTCTTCCTCTCTGTCACCCGCTCCCTCTCCTTCGTCCTCTCTTCCTCTCTCCCGCACGAGCGCCGACCCCGACTGCGCGCGCGCCTCTGCCGACTGCGCGACCAGCGACCGGGCGCCGCCATCTCTCCCTCTCGCCTGTTGTCTCTCTGTCCTCGCGCTCACTCGACGCGCGCTTCCGAGTCCTCTGCGCGACTTGACAGGACTCTTTCTCCTCCGCCGAGTCCGCCTCTGCCAAGCCGCTTCCGCCCCGTCGCTGACCTCTGCTCTGTCCTCGCTGGCAACGACGCTTCCGAAGAATCTCGGCCGCCCGATTCCTCTGTCTTCGTCATCAGCTTCCAGACTTTTAGGTTTGTAAATTAGGGGTTTTTTAATTGTTTTCTAAGGTTTGAAATTGTCATCTGATTTGGGGATTCCGAAATCGTGGTTGTTTGGATTGATTTAGTTGGTGATTCATGGTTTTTGGTTGATTGAGATTTTAGGCTGACTTATTGATTGAGTTTCAATTAGATTGATTGATCTCATTATGATTTCAAGAGTGTGGATTGTTAATGGTGAAGTCCTACATCTTGGCATTGTGTAGAGTTCTTGTTTTGCTTAATTTCGGCTCGGCAGATCAAGTGGCGATCCAGCTGATGCGAAGACTTTTAGTTCAAGTTTCCGGAGCAGCTCCCTTGGAGAAGGATCTTGTAAAGAAGTTTAAGCGCATGCCTGATCATCTCAAGGTATCTCTCCTATATTTTTTTTATACACATGTACCGTTGCAAGTCTTTTGTTTCACTGCTGAAATACAAGCTAATGATACGAAAGCAGGGAAACCCATCCATCCCAGAGAACAAGTTATTCAAATAAGTGCACTAAGAAACCAACGTAAAGAGATGGGAATATATGTGAATTTATAGGAGATACAAGATAACTTACGTATGCATAAATATGAATTAGCTTACAGTCACTAATATGGGATATGTTAGCTTACAGTCACCAACGTATGTTACCATATTTCAGCTACTGCATCTTTTTTTCATGTTCAAGTTATCTTTCAACGTGAGATGTTAGCTTACAGTCATTTATATATATCTCAATAAGCTTTATATCGGATTTACAAAGCTAATATGGGCTTTGTAGGATCATAACATACGTTTGATATTTTCCTCTGAATATTCCGAAAATAAAGAAAGATGAATTTGTATAATGATACGGAAAGAGTGCATGACCTGAAACCATACAATTTGAATAAGAATGTGGTTTCACGTCAGCAGGAAGCGAAAGACAGCTGGCATGTTTTAGAAGTTATCTTGTAAAGGGTGTAAATAATGACTTTTGTAGAGTTCTTCTCTGGTATCCAGTTGTGTTTCAGCTGGTAGTTAAGTTGCAATGGAACAAACATATTTGTTCAAATCTGTAGCCTTTACTGGTTATATATGTTTGGGTTGTTGCTATTATCGGTGTAAATGTCAATATTTCTCTTCCGATGTTTGCCAGGTTCATTACAGAAATGCAAAAAGCTTTACGTTGTTCACTTGTCGGAGAGAGAGTACTCGCAGTTCCGTTGTTTGAGCTCTACGACAACGTCCAGGTACAGAGGTTATGGGATTAGGTTGTGAAAGTTTAGTTCATACTTCATATTATGATTTTGTTTTCTGTATATAGTATGTTTTCCTTGACTTTTAAAGAATACACACAGAAAGCTCATTGACTTTTTAAAAAATAATATGCTTTCCTTGAAGTAGCTACAATTTTTTTTTTTTTTTTGACAAACTTTCTGCAGAACAATTTGATGGATATAGGTATATAGTATGGTCTATGGTGTTGTGCACTTGTAGTAGAGAATCAAATACCGAGTACGAAATTGAACTGATTCACAGTATTTTATTGTATGCGTGATCTGTTTTACATTTATATACGTATATATGCATTGATTTTTTAATGTCAACAATGCTTTCCTTGAAGTAGCTACAATTTTTTTTTTTTTGACAAACTTTCTGCAGAACAATTTGATGGATATAGGTATATAGTATGGTCTATGGTGTTGTGCACTTGTAGTAGAGAATCAAATACCGAGTACGAAATTGAATTGATTCACAGTATTTTATTGTATGCGTGATCTGTTTTACATTTATATAAGTATATATGCATTTATTTTTTTATGTCAACAATGCTGGTTTAACGAAAATTATGCAGAACTTTAATAAAACCATAATGTATAAAAATTTAAAGAGTTATATTTTTTTATTGGCAACAATTTAACCAAAAATAGTCGCATGGCTGTAGATACTTAAAGACACGTAATTGCTGAAATTAGTTAAATAAAATAGGGGAACACACTCTCAACACATTAATTTAGCACTTCCTCATCATAAAATATTTATGTACCAAAAATATCGAATATACAAAATATCAAAGCAGCTTACAAATACTTTTATAAATGCAAATAATACATATTTATGTCACAAAACCCTCTACTGAGATTCGATTTTTTTTTCTTTAATCAATACCGATACTTATATGTACTCGGTATTAGTTGTTCCTGAGATCAATTAATGTCTTAGAGGCCATTATGTCTATTCGTGCAAGTCCTTTAGCAAAAGAGAGCAGTAATTGCCTCACTATATCTTTGCTTGGTTTTCTCTCTAACAACCCAAAAAGTCCCAAGACATCTGACAGCAATTCTTTGAGCGTCTAAATGAGCATGTTTTGCCTGCAGTTTAGACAGCATAAAAAAAATGTTGGCACTTTCAAATCATGAGCATAAAAGTTTTCTTTGAGCCACTTTTCATATAACTTATATCCTCGGGACAAAAAAATTGGAAAGTAACCATACATAAAGGAAATGCTAAATCGTAGTTACTGTATCAAAATCAAATTTTTATATTTAGAAAATCTAAATCAGATTCAATTTAGATTCCACCAGACGTATGGGAAACCACCAGCATGTATCCACTTCTTTGATAATTGTGTGATCTTGTTTATTTTACAAGTTTATGTTGTGCATACATGTACATTTTTCTCTCAACCATTAAATCCTCTGCCAATCAAAATTCAGGAAATGTTGTTTTGCTCCAGAGTTGTTGGGTCTTGTTTGGGTGTTGGGCTCTTGTTCTGTAACTTTTACCTTTTCCTTTAAATACAAAAAAAAAAGAAAAAGAAAAAAGAAAAAAAAATCACGAAATGTCAAAATTTGGTTAAGCATCTTGAAAAAAATAAAATTTGGTTGGATTGGACATTGGGCATTGTATACGGAATCGATTTGGCCATTGTGCAGATCACTGTTAATTCTGTGCTACCATGCATATTACAATAGTATTGGATCAACTGATATAGGTTTTCTGTAGCAGGTTTAAACGTCCAATGCACTTGTCATCGCCGTGGCATTGCAGGATTGTCAACACCAGTTTTACTTCTGAATCTTACTTCCGCACATGAACAAAATGGCTGAAGAAGGTTAGCCATTATATTTTCTAACGTCTTCTTTTTTTACGGTGCACTTTTATCACAATTGTCAGTCTTTTACTATGCTTACATGACCTTGGTGTCTGTTCATTCTTGGTATGTTGGTATCCTTTTTAGGACCGGAAGATTCTATATCATCGGCTACAATATTAGCTTCATATCGCGACTCCACTCGGTCGAGAAAATATAAAAAGGTCTGTTTATGGTTTTTCTTTCTAAACTACTCTCTTCAACGGTTCCAAAATGCACATCATATAGTATAAATGTCTTCTACAGTCAGAAATCATTTAGTTGTGTTAAATTAGCTACCTCTTACAATGACGCTCATCAAAATAATTGCTTTCGTATCTTTTCTGTACCGGAAACTCCGGTCCTCTGAACCTCCATCAATCGTATCGAAATGTATGAGTAAGCGTAATCTTGGCTTACAGAATCCTGTACATCGGCCCTTCAATTTAAGTATGTCTTTATTATTTTACATTTGTCATCTTTTTAATATTTCAATTTATATTAGTTGCTTTTTGAAGCACTGACTGTATAATGCATTATCTTTTCCCTATACTTAATAAGCAGGTAATGACGACGCATCCACATCCGACGCTATTGGTGATTCCATTTCTTCAGACATGATGTTAAGTACCTATTTAGGTTTGACCACTACCCGACCTTTGGAAACGTATTACCACAAAACACATTTACTGAGTTTTGTCCTTTCTGTTTTCACCTTTAAATTAGATTACTCTAAATAATAACCCAATTTCGTGTTTTGTCTATTTTTTTTTCCATTTTGGTGTAATTTTAGATTGTGAATGTTTTCCAACATAACTACAAGATTTTTTCCATGATGCCGCTTGAGTTATTAAAGCTTTGCCTAATATGAGTTCAGCTGTCTATTATAATTTTTTTGAGTTGTTTTAGTTTAACATAAGAGATTGAAATACCCTCATTGAATTTGAGTTTTTGGGCTATTTATATACAATAGTTTTTTTAAAAATTCATTTGCTTGTGTTACTAAGTATTCCAGGAAGCCTAATGAATTAATTTTAAAGGTCATTTTAGCTATCATGTCTTCTTAGGGCTATTCTGATCTGGAGAAAGCTGCAATCAATAGGAAAAAACCCCATTTCTCGAAAGGAAGAACTTGAAATTCTTTTTCCTTTCCCCAGCCTTTTTTTTACCATTAGCAAGAACTTGTTTCAGTTGCGGATCATAAGGAATTCGAACAACTGTCTATGTTTTATTTTCTTATTACATTAATAACTTCATGTTTCTTTACAGCAAACTCTTCCTCTCCTATCAACCACACAGTCACACCCAAATGGTAAATATATGCTTTTCTATATTCAGCTTATACCATATTTCCTTTACGCTACACGCATTTACAACTTGTGTTCATTTTATGCTGCTTACTTTTACTATCATGTTGGTACAACAAGTTGTAGTTATCCCTGCCTAATAACGTAATAAATACGTACTGCAGGAGCACGGACTTCTACTGACACCACTTCTGAATCTGTTCCTTCAGAAACGGTACTGAGTACTTTTCTGGCGTTGAAGAATAAGAACTCTTCCATAAAGGTACAAGAATATGTACATCAATTATTTATAAATACAGTATTTATTTTCATGGCGATTCCATCATAAAGAAACATGTTTTCGGGAAAACCTTCCTTTCTCTTGAGAATACTAGGATTTGGAAAAAAATACTTCCCAGTACGCAGGTAGAAACATAGTTTTTTTTTTTCCCCCGTTTTCTTTCGTAAATTGTTAGTAACTGATTACATATCCAAGCAAATGTTTTGTAGATATTATTAGTAACTGTCAAGAAATGAAAAATCAAATACAAACTAAATGGTTGGGGACGTGCTATTTTAATCCTTGTTTTAACTTAAACTTCTGCCACGTTACTTGTTAATATTGTCAAATTTCAGGAAAAAAATGTTTTCCCAATAGAAATAGCTTAGACAAAAAATTAAAATGTTAATTGATCGGGGATCAATTATATTTTTAGAATAGTATATAGGTTACCAACACTTGCTCTTGCATTGTTTTTACATTATGTATTTTTCAGGCAAATAAGAAATTAACGACGACATGCGAACGGTCTAAGGTCCCCTACATGTCTGCACGCCAATTATTCTTTGCGCAAGAGCTTCCGGATATAGAGAGTAAGTCAATATGAAATCCAAATCTCTTTCACGCTTTTGCTGTTCTGATTTTGTTTTCACACTTGTTCGATACAGCTGTCGCCACCACCCTTTTCCCCTCTTCCTCTCTGTCACCCGCTCCCTCTCCTTCATCCTCTCTTCCTCTCTCCCGCGCGAGCGCCGACCCCGACTGCGCGCGCGCCTCTGCCGACTGCGCGACTGCGCGACCAGGCGCCGCCATCTCTCCCTATCGCCTGTTGTCTCTCTGTCCTCGCGCTCACTCGACGCGCGCTTCCGAGTCCTCTGCGCGACTTGACAAGACTCTTTCTCCTCCGCCGAGTCCGCCTCTGCCAAGCCGCTTCCGCCTCGTCGCTGACCTCTGCTCTGTCCTCGCTGGCAACGACGCTTCCGAAGAATCTCGGCCGCCCGATTCCTCTGTCTTCGTCATCAGCTTCCAGACTTTTAGGTTTGTAAATTAGGGGTTTTTTAATTGTTTTCTAAGGTTTGAAATTGTCATCTGATTTGGGGATTCCGAAATCGTGGTTGTTTGGATTGATTTAGTTGGTGATTCATGGTTTTTGGTTGATTGAGATTTTAGGCTGACTTATTGATTGAGTTTCAATTAGATTGATTGATCTCATTATGATTTCAAGAGTGTGGATTGTTAATGGTGAAGTCCTACATCTTGGCATTGTGTAGAGATCTTGTTTTGCTTAATTTCGGCTCGGCAGATCAAGTGGCGATCCAGCTGATGCGAAGACTTTTAGTTCAAGTTTCCGGAGCAGCTCCCTTGGAGAAGGATCTTGTAAAGAAGTTTAAGCGCATGCCTGATCATCTCAAGGTATCTCTCCTATATATTTTTTTTATACACATGTACCGTTGCAAGTCTTTTGTTTCACTGCTGAAATACAAGCTAATGATACGAAAGCAGGGAAACCCATCCATCCCAGAGAACAAGTTATTCAAATAAGTGCACTAAGAAACCAACGTAAAGAGATGGGAATATATGTGAATTTATAGGAGATACAAGATAACTTACGTATGCATAAATATGAATTAGCTTACAGTCACTAATATGGGATATGTTAGCTTACAGTCACCAACGTATGTTACCATATTTCAGCTACTGCATCTTTTTTTCATGTTCAAGTTATCTTTCAACGTGAGATGTTAGCTTACAGTCATTTATATATATCTCATTAAGCTCTATATCGGATTTACAAAGCTAATATGGGCTTTGTAGGATCATAACATACGTTTGATATTTTCCTCTGAATATTCCGAAAATAAAGAAAGATGAATTTGTATAATGATACGAAAAAAGTACACGAAGTGAAACCATACAATTTGAATAAGAAAGTGGTTTCACGTCAGCAGGAAGCGAAAGACAGCTGGCATGTTTTAGAAGTTATCTTGTAAAGGGTGTAAATAATGACTTTTGTAGAGTTCTTCTCTGGTATCCAGTTGTGTTTCAGCTTGTAGTTAAGTTGCAATGGAACAAACATATTTGTTCAAATCTGTAGCCTTTACTGGTTATATATGTTTGGGTTGTTGCTATTATCGGTGTAAATGTCAATATTTCTCTACCGATGTTCGCCAGGTTCATTACAGAAATGCAAAAAGCTTTACGTTGTTCACTTGTCGGAGAGAGAGTACTCGCAGTTCCGTTGTTTGAGCTCTACGACAACGTCCAGGTACAGAGGTTATGGGATTAGGTTGTGAAAGTTTAGTTCATACTTCATATTATGATTTTGTTTTCTGTATGTTTAATGCTTCATAGAGAAGAAAAGGGACTCACCCTTTATATTATAAGGGAAACATAGCATGTCACAAACAAGAGGCTCCTACTGAGATGGGAAATTCCGGGCATATATATATATTTCCTACTTATCATTTTGTTTATGGTGTTGTAGTTTCCTGAAATCATTGACCAAGGGTCCACAAACAGGAAGAAGTGAGGCTGTCACAGCATGACTGATGTAGAGCGTAATATAGGAAAGAGAGATAATCGCAAATTGCAATATTGACTTCTTTTTACTATTTCATAAAATCTACCAAATTACATCAATGGAGAATAATACTTATAGAGTTGAAAAGGGCGTAAAAAAGGAAATAAACCATAATCAATGCACCAAATTCTAAAATTGAAATGAAATAAAACTGATCACAATTGATGCTCATAATTCGTCCGAAGTGGAGAAAATTTGTCCTAGAATTTGTAAGGGTGTGTTTTTTTTCTTATGGACATTGAGAGGTTCACAAAGACTGATCTTCTCGGCCTTCACACGGGCGGTTTGTCGGGAGGCTTCTTGTTAGGAATCAACATGGAATCCACCTCGATTTTCTTTGTGTCCTCATCGATCCACGCTGAAATTTTAAGCCTGTTTCTAAGTTCTTATTTTCTTCATTAATTATCATTTTATTTCTTAATTATCTTTTACATTTTTCATTAATTTTTATTTGGTGAAAAAATTCTTCTATTTTTCTATTTTATTCTGTTCAAAATCAGCTCAGTTCTTATTTTCTTCTTTTCTTTTTAAATATTAACTATTTCGAAATAAACTATCGTTATTTTGAACAAAAGAAAGTGAAATAATTGTGAATGATGTTTTTCATTTTTCAAATATTATGTGAATGATTTTGAGGGCATTTTTGTTATTTCGAAAAACAGAGTTATGGAGTCTTCAATTTTAAAAGAGATAATTAAACAATAAACTTAGAATATTTATTATTTGATAGAAACCTCAGATACATGGATTAAAATTGCTCAGATAGATATGCTATTTTCCGGCAAAGAATGATTACGATTGTTTTTTTAATTTATTCCGAAAAAATGTGTTGAATTTGGAGCTTTTAATAAACACTTAAAAATCTCTGTTGTGTCAGTTTTAATCCGGTGATTAAAAGCTGATTAGTTGTTAGTCAATCGCTCCTAATTACACAGGAATGCATTAAATAGAAACCAATAATTTAGCTATTCCTCAAAAATTTGCATAGCAATAGCAAGTCTATATAATACATTCAAACCAAGCCATTAAAACTAGTGATCAAACAAGCTCAACCTTACAAAGACGTCAATGACATTCTCTGCTTCCGTTCCTCTTTTGTACTTGCATTATATTATTATTATTTATAACTAGTTTCAGTTGAGCCAATTTGATCACCCATTAAAGCCTCTCTTTTTTCACACACAACTTATTTATGGCGCGACTCAGTAAAGCTAAAGATCGGGACACCATTTCCGGAAAGGAGATCTTGGTGGATCGATCGTCAATCCTTAAAAACGACCTCTTTCGAGATGGAATAGTGGAAAGTGAAGTTGTGGGGAATCCACTCGATGCCCTTGGAACCTTTCTTGTGGACGAATTTGCTTCGAGAATCGAGCATCAAATTATCGACCATATCGGCCAGATAAGCAGTTGTCAACCCGAGTCCTTTGCGAAAGACTCCACGATCTTCGGGAGAAGAATCTTTTGCTCTTTCTGCGCGAACAAGCTCGACCGGATGAACACATCTCTTGCTTTTTCCATCTCCTCGAACACCCTTTTCCGAGTAAATACACGAACCTGAAATAAAAGTCAATACTTACTAGACGTGGTGCCCAAAAAAAAAAATTGTCCAAACTCCACATCAGATTGGATCACCAGCTTTTATTTGAAAAGGCACGTCCGGTTTGGTTTCAAGTAATGGAAACCGCAGTCCAAACGAAATCGTATCAGAAATTTTTTATTATTTTCAATTTGCAAGGATTTAAAACTTGTTAATTAAAGATGAATCCGTGCTTATTTTAAGACTTGGTAGCATGGATGAAATTTATACGCCGCTTCATTTACTTGGAGTTTCGAAATTTGAAAAAAATAAAAATTTAAACGTATCCAAAACGATAGTCTGGTTAAGATATCTTAACAAGTAAAAATTTATTTTTATTTTTTCTCAGGCACAATTCAGTCTCAATTTCAAACGATCTGGTCTAGTCCGGTTAAGATAATTAGCAATTAAAGACCCCTACTATGAAGATTACTAGGCCAACAAGTAAAGAAGAAATATCAGGTGTACCGCGGGATCGGATTTGCTTCCCAAGCAAATCAAGAAGTGTAGAAGAGGCTCGATTCTTTGGATGGCAAAAGGTCTCCGAGCATCTCCAATTTTGAACCTGCTCTTTAACGAAAAAAGCATCCTCAACCACTGCTGATAAACAACAACAAAAAAAGGTAAGGCAAAAAAGCAATGATCAAACAGTTTCAATGATATTAATAAAATGAGAATCGGTTTTAATTGTCCCGGTCGAGGTAATCGACACCCTAGGATGGAATTCTGAATCGTATCGACGCTTATGGTATGACTCCCAAAGTTAAACGCGACCTAATTTACACACATTCGAAAGATCATACCGAGGATAATTCAGAGGCTTAAATTTGATTAAAAACACCAGGTTATACCAGAGGAACTTAGGTGATAATGTTGTATATCAAAGTGACGGCGACAGAAGAAAGAAAGTACGAATGAGTGAAATGCTATAGCTTCCATGCATTTCCAAATCATCTGTGCTTTCTCTCTTCTGTCATCGTCTATAAACATATAGACCACCATGTTTCCTCTAATTAACAAAAACATAAATATAATAAATATGTATGTATATAAAAACATGCTGGCAGCTTCACTTTCTCAATTGTAAACATTAACAATCGGAACATATATGATATATACATATATTTATATATTACAAGTGCGGGACTCTTATGTGCGTGTGGGCATGAAATAATCGATTAGGTGGGCTTTATATTTATAGACGAAGATGACGCTGAGAAAGAGAAAGGAGAGAGAGGGGGAGAAGAAATATTAATACAATATTTATGGCTATTAAAAATGCTTCGCACGTCGGTTAGTCGGTACAACGACAACTGTCCAAACATTGACGACAAGAGAGAGAGAGAGAGAGAGAGAGAGAGATGGGTTGGGAGTCTTGGGACTTGGAACTCTTTGCTTTGGGGTGGTGGTGTATTTATAGTGGAGGAAAAAAAAGAGGGTATATTAATTGAGCCGTTGATTAATTCAAAAAGCACATACTTTACGATGTATTTATATTATTATTGGAGAAGAAATATTAATACAATATTTATGGCTATTAAAAATGCTTTGCACGTCGGTACAACGACAACTGTCCAAACATTGACGACAAGAGAGAGAGAGAGAGAGAGAGAGAGAGAGAGAGAGCTGTACTATTCATAAATTAAT
Organism: Urtica dioica subsp. dioica; assembly: GCF_054948205.1. Lineage (NCBI taxonomy): Eukaryota > Viridiplantae > Streptophyta > Magnoliopsida > Rosales > Urticaceae > Urtica > Urtica dioica. The sequence goes on from NC_142763.1 coordinate 19,861,021, forward strand.
AACACAATAAAAAAATAAAAATAGCAGCAGGGCTTCGTAGCACAAACAATAAATTTGTGCATTGTTTGAGTTGTTTACTCGAATTTCGAGGAAGAAGACGCTGAGAAAGAGAAAGGAGAGAGAGGAGGAGAGAGCAATAAATTTGGCCCACCTAACTTTCTTACCGATTAAATTGTATGAGTAAAAAAAAAATGACTGATCGCTTTACATCTAATTAGAAAGGAATGGTACCAAAATAAAGGTAAAAGTCACCACGCACGTTTTAAACTTGTTGGGGGGTTCTAGTATGCTTTACGCCTTTACCTCTCTTTTGTCTCTTCTCATGTGGCTTGTCTGTCATTTATCTGATTTAATTATATTTAATTATGATAGTAATAACCAACCAGATGCATTCCCCCTTTTAAAGAAAAAAGAAAAAACAAAAAAAAGAGTTGCATAATGATAATGTTAATAATAAAAACCAATCTGAGCCGACAGTATAGACATCTGTAATATATATAATAGTTCTTTTTTTTCTTCGTTAAAACTGTAATATATTATTATTGGAGAAGAAATATTAATACAATATTTATGGCTATTAAAAATGCTTTGCACGTCGGTACAACGATAACTGTCCAAACATTGACGACGATCTAATGAACTTGAGCATATTTTTTATTTTATTTTGCTTATTAATAAACTAGGTGGACATTTTGCTTGCCTAGCTTTTCATTAACACCGCTTTGTTGTTGTTTTTTTTTTATTATTTGTAGGGAATTACATTAAATTATATTAATGAGAAATGTTGATATAAAAAAGCTTGAAGTTCATACGAACGTGATAAATGGTAAATAAATAAAAAAACATATCATGAGGTAAAATCATCGTAACAAAATAACTCTTCGAATAGTTAATAAAAAAATTTCGATTGAAAAACATAGTTAGCTAAATTTATATAAAAATAAATCTCAATATGTCCGAATTTCAAAAAATAGATTTGATGATGGATAAAACTTTGGATTAGAATCCCAGAGAAGAGCATAATCAGAATATTTAATTTAAATTTTGTAAATAATTTGACTAAAAGTTAAATACACATATTTTAAATATTTTTCTCTTTAAATAATTTAGTATTCATTTATAATAAAATAAATTTGATAAATTATAAAGATAAAATTAATAATTTTACATTATTAGTGAGATTGTATATAAGTCACGCTCTCAGGCAAGGAAGGAAGGGTGCAATATGCACCCCTTTTAAGCACGCAATTGATGATAATTCTCATTAAGTTAACAATTAATTAAATAACTGTTAAGCCGTTTTTTGGTTTTAACATTTCAGTACACGTGGTGGGCCTGGAATAGTCACGTACCTAGTATTGGATCGGCCCAAATTACTTTCCGAGAGTCCAAAGGGCTCAAGGAAGTTCGGGACAAAGCCCAAAGCGTCCAAGAGCTTCAGAGGATCTTAGAATCGCAAAGAGGGAAATAATGCTTTGCTTTCTTCTTCGTCGGGAATGCGTTCTTTGTCTTTGATTCCTGGCCTGGAGGTTGAGCCTACCTGGAGGTCGAACCTGCCTGGAGGTCGAGCTCGCCTGGAAGTCGAGCCTGGCCTGGAGGTCGACCCTGGCTGGAGGTCGAGCCTGCCTTGAGGTTGAGCTCGTCTGGGGGGTCGAGCTCGCCTGGAGGTCGAGCCTGGCCTGGAGGTCGACCCTGGCTGGAGGTCGAGCTCGCCTGGAGGTCGAGACTGGCCTGGAGGTCGACCCTGGCTGGAGGTCGAGTCTGGCCTGGAGGTCGACCCTGGCTGGAGGTCGAGCTCGCCTGGAGGTCGAGCCTGGCCTGGGTGGTTGAGCTCGCCTGGGGCGTCGAGCTCGCCTGGAGGCCGAGCCTGGCCTGGAGGTCGACCCTGGCTGGAGGTCGAGCCTGCCTGGAGGTTGAGCTCGCCTGGGGGGTCGAGCTCGCCTGGAGGTCGAGCTCGCCTGGAGGTCGACCCTGGCTGGAGGTCGGGCCTGCCTGGAGGTTGAGCTCGCCTGGGGGTCGAGCTCGCCTGGAGGTCGACCCTGGCTGGAGGTCGAGCCTGCCTGGGGGTTGAGCTCGCCTGGGGGGTCGAGCTCGCCTGGAGGTCGACCCTGGCTGGAGGTCGAGCCTGCCTGGGGGTTGAGCTCGCCTGGGGGGTCGAGCTCGCCTGGAGGTCGACCCTGGCTGGAGGTCGGGCCTGCCTGGAGGTTGAGCTCGCCTGGGGGGTCGAGCTCGCCTGGAGGTCGAACCTGGCTGGAGGTCGATCCTGGGGGGTGTGACCGTGCTCTTCGTGAGCTGCCTACGCACCCGCTTTGCGGGATCAGGTCATGACGTAGTTCAGGGCGAGTGTGTTTGCTATGTGAATGGATTCTTGGATTTTTGTTTTTTTCCTCCCGCCGAGAGGTGGCTCTCGGTTTTTGTTTATGATCCGGGATAATTTTGAAGTTGGGAGAGTATTTGGCTGAGAGAATTCTGGGGTTGAGAGAATTTTGGGGTTGAGAGAATTTTGAGTTCAAAGGATTCTCTGTCCCTTTTGATTTGTGTGAGTGAGCTATTTATAGGGAAAACATGCCGCTTGTTGAAAATTTGCTTGTCACTTGTCGCTTGTTGAAAATTCGCTTGTCGCTTGTCGCTTGTTGAAAATTTGCTTGTCGCATGTTGAAAATTCGCTTTTCGCTTGTTTTAGTCATGCGTATTTTTAGCATTTGACTAAATTGTCCTTCTATATTGTAACGTCGTTTTTGCAATTGAGGCGTCGTTTTTACCATAAGAAAAAGACGGCATAACATTAACCCCCCAGTTTCGCGTGCGACTTGTCGTGTGGGAAACTTTGCTTCTCATCCTCTTCTTTATTGATTTATTATTTATAATATTGTATGTGTATAATATCTTTATTATCTTTTTAGGAAAGGTGACTAATCCGGTTATAACTTTTGAAAAATACATGCACAAGTACCCACACATTTGCAAGTTGCGTAGGTTTCTTTTTAGGCATAGACTTATATATGTATTTTGATGTACTATAGGTAGCCAGTTTTTATATCATCATTACTCCGTGTATAGGTATATGCCCATTATCCTATTTATCATTTATTATTATTATTATTATTATTTCCTATACTCTGTGCATAGATTGGTTTACTCATTTGTTTTTTTTTTACTTTAACACCTACCCCATGCTCTCTTTCTTTAAAAACTGAGATGTATCCGGGGATTGAGCTGCCATCACAGGAGCGTAGCAGAGTTGAGATCAGCAAATCTCCTTGGATTTTCTGGCTTCCTTCTTGAGGTTGGTTTCTTCTTTGGTGATTATATATATTCTTTACTTCTCACTTTGCCATTTCTTTCTTTTTCACTCCGTCTCTCGACCCTCTTGTCCCCTTCCTTGAATCTTTCTGGCTTATCTTCCAAAATACTGTGATGACTCTTAATAATCTGATCAATGGTGGGCCTAATTCGCCCCGTGGTCCCAACGACCTAGTGGTCCCACCCGATTGTTCTAGAGCTTTTGACACTTTCGATTTTGGTGAGTCGTGGGTGTTTGATGACTTTCCATGCGCTTTTGGCGAAGGTATGGGTTCCACAAATTCGCCTAATGGTTTCGGTGATGGCGACCTCGATGCCTTTCTTGATGTGGTCCTCGGACGGAGGCCGGTTCCGCGTGTGTCAGGTCTGTGTTTCGATGGGAGAGGTAATGTCGTTCGATCAGCGGCCCATGGCGAGTCGTCTCGGTCCCCGCTGGCCGTGAGAGGCTGCGAGGTAGGTCCAGCGAATGAAGATGGTGTCACACCGGGTGTTCTCCGGAGTTTGGAAAGTGATACTCCCTTGACTTCGACGCCGCTTTTCTTCACAAACGGGTCCCCGTCGCTGCCGGCGGACTTCGGAGCATCAAGGGGTGGGTTTCTTCCGGCGTCGATGGGCGGCGAGGTCGGTCTGGACCGAGGCTCTGTCATCGGCGGGCCTTCGTTGACATCAGGGGAGGGCAACGTAGACGTTCTTCTGAATGCCTGCTCGTCGTTTGCCGCAGAGGGCGTAGAGGCTCCAGCAAGCGAGCATCGTTGTAGCTCCCCAAAAAACGGGAAGAAGATGTCGTTGTTGCTCGAGGCGTTTGGTCATTTGGTCGGAGGTGAGACTTCGGCACGTCACATCCCAGGACGCGACGACGAAGGCCTCGGTGCCAACTCCTCGGCGAGCGGCGAGGTGAGTTTTCCGTCTCTTGGGGTTGATATTGATGATGATGGTGATAAGGTTGTTATGGCAGAATGCTCTGAGGGAGAGGTCGAGTCTTATCGGTGCAACTCGTTTATAGTTGAGCCCCCAAAACGGCCGCGGTCTTGGTCGAGGCGTTCGAGATGCGGGGATTTTGCTGGCCTCGATGCCGTGAGCTTGACAACGGAAGATAGAGTTAGGTTCCTCCGTGAGAAGTACGAGATCCCGCCGGAAATCTCCATCATTGTTCCCTCCGTCGATGATTATTCCGACCAGCCACCCGAGGGATATACAACCGTCTACGTGGAGAGTCTTAAGCATGGGTTGAAGCTCCCTCCACACCCCTTCATATGCAATTTGCTCGAGAGGATCAAGCTGCCACCCGGTCAACTAAATCCAAGGAGCTATTGGGTCATCGTGGCTTGTTATATCATGTGGTTCCGGGAAAAGCACCGTGAAATGACGGTGTGTGAATTTCTAAGTTTGTGTGCTGTGATTCCGAATTACAGAACGAAAGGGTCGTTCTTTCTTCGTAACAATACGTCAAAAAAAATACTCGACAAACTACCCGGCACGGGGCGTGAGTGGGTCGATGAGTTCTTTTACACGCACGTCGACTATTTTGGAAACATTCCCCTTGGTTTTCGTACATCGGCTGATTGCCCAAAACCCCCTGATTAGCGATCCAAGGTTGCTTCTTTTCTTGAAGGGATACCTCTTAGTGATCGCGAGGCTAACTTGTTTCTTGACGACAAGCTGTGGGAAGAGGTTGGGTGGTTCCCTTACCGTTCGGCCGACGAGGTTCCATTGCTGTTTTCGCGCTCTTTTCCGTCCTCGGCAGAGTCTGGTGGTATAGTAATAGGGTTTTTATTTTTATTTTTTATTATTGCTATCACAATTTGGTTCCCATATGTATACATATCTCCATATTTGACAAGAGAAAAAACTCTAATTCTCTCGACGATCCCTCGCAGGTATGGCGGCTTATGGGGCCCGAGGTGTTACAGGGCCGGGACTCTCTGCGGGGCGGTCGTTGCCGGTTCCTCTTCTTGGTTCGGAGGCGTCGCTCCCTTCGCAGCCCTCAAGGGTAGGCTTATCTCCTCGCGCTACTACAGCATCTATGTCAACCATAAAAGTAGCGATTACTAGTTCAAAAAGAGCGCGAGATGAGGCTCCGTTAGTGGCTTCCTCGCGTGCCAATTTTGGGAAGAAGTTTAAAGCTCCTCTTCGCTCGTCGTCCGACATAGTTGTCAGGTTCTCGGTCGCTGACTCCTTTGGCCCGTAAAGGCATTAGTGGTATCGTGTCCACTCATGCATCGGAGGTGACTAAGTTGGATCGGATGACCGCGATTGCCCTTGCTGAGTTGCTGACTCGCGAGGCCCGACAGGTTTTCCTCCACGTGCATGGCCCAATATTTTCTTTGTTCACCATCTTTTCACCTCTTTTATATACCTATTTTTTTTGTAGTGCTATCTGGCTTCTGTTGCAACTAAGCGAAATGTTCGCGAGTTGGTGAGGAAATTAGGACACGAGACCGAGGCCCGTCGTCTGGCACAGGTGGATGCCGATGGTCGCGCGGAGGCCCTCGAGGCTGAGATTGCAGGGCTCAGGAAAGGTGCTGTGGATGATGCTATGAAGATATGTGAGCAAAGAGCCGAGCTTCAGCGTTTGCGTATCGAACTGGGGACCATTCAGGCAGAGCGGGCTAGTTCGGCTATCGACTGGGCACACCGCGACTTGGTTGCATACTGGAGTGGATCGGGAAAGGAAAATCCTCCGAAGGGAGCGGAGAGACTCTCCGCCTTAGATGATAGTGACTCGTCTCTTTCCCCCTTTTTTTGTGATGGACTAACGGCCTTATCGCCCCTTTTTGTATGTGAATTCGGGCAAACTTCCATTCGTCAGGATTTTTCTTTTTGATGGCGTGGTCGGTTGTGCGTCTCTCAAGACCCGTTGTGTTTTTTGCGGGCCCCGATTTCGGGTATAACTCTAACGAATGGGCATTTTCCCTTTTTTGCGTAGTTTCTGTGTTTGTATGCTTTTGGGAAAACTGTCATTTGTTGGTTTTTTCCTTTTGGTGGCGCAGCTTGTTTGAGCGTCCTTCTAGTCCGCTCGTCTAGTCGAGCTCGTCACCAGCTAGTCGAGCTCGTCACCTCGTCTAGTCGAGCTCATCACGTTGTCCAGTCGAGCTCGTCTCTCGTCTAGTCGAGCTTGTCTCCTCGTCTAGTCGAGCTCGGCACCAGCTAGTCGAGCTCGTCACCTCGCCTAGTCGAGTTCGTCACGTTGTCTAGTCGAGCTTGTCTCCTCGTCTAGTCGAGCTCGTCACGTTGTCCAGTCGAGCTCGTCTCTCGTCTAGTCGAGCTTGTCTCCTCGTCTAGTCGAGCTTGTCTCCTCGTCTAGTCGAGCTCGTCACCAACTAGTCGAGCTCGTCACCTCGCCTAGTCGAGCTCGTCACGTTGTCTAGTCGAGCTCGTCTCTCGTCTAGTCGAGCTTGTCTCCTCGTCTAGTCGAGCTCGTCACGTTGTCTAGTCGAGCTCGTCTCTCGTCTAGTCGAGCTTGTCTCCTCGTCTAGTCGAGCTCGTCACGTTGTCTAGTCGAGCTTGTCTCCTCGTCTAGTCGAGCTCGTCACACAGTTCGTGACGAGCCGGAATGACTTCGACACTTTGTCCAAACGTCTTTTTCGTGTTTGTCGTATGGAAATGCTTTGAGCTTGTGCGGGGCTCCTGCTGCCTTTTCCCTTCTTGCGCCTTGAGCAGGCTTCGAGGTGGGTCGGGTTCTCGATGGCGCGAGTTCCCTTATCTTGGGCTTCACAAGATTCTTTGAGGTGTGTTCGGAGTTTCAATGTTGCGAAATCTCATTTCTCGGATCCCGTGGACACTTTGAGGTCGGTCGGGGACTTGATGGCGCAAGTCCCCTCATCTCGGGTCGTACGGGATTTTTTTTTAGATGTGTTCGGAGTTTCAACGTTGTGAAACCCCATTTCTCGGATCCGTAGACGCTTTGAGGTTGGTCGGGGACTTGATGGCGCAAGTCCCCTCATCTTGGGTCGCACGGAGTTCTTTGCGATACGTTCGGGTTTCAACGTTGCGAAACCCCATTTCTCGGACTCCGTGGACGCTTTGAGGTCGGTCGGGGACTTGATGGCGCAAGTCCACTCATCTCGGGTCGCACGGAGTTCTTTGCGATACGTTCGGGGTTTTAACGTTGCGAAACCCCATTTCTCGGACTCCGTGGACGCTTTGAGGTCGGTCGGGGACATGGTGGCGCAAGCCCCCTCATCTCGGGTCGTACGGGATTTTTTTTAGATGTGTTCGGAGTTTCGACGTTGCGAAACCCCATTTCTCGGATCCGTAGACGCTTTGAGGTTGGTCGGGGACTTGATGGCGCAAGTCCCTTCATCTCAGGTCGCACGGAGTTCTTTGCGATACGTTCGGGGTTTCAACGTTGCGAAACCCCATTTCTCGGACTCCGTGGACGCTTTGAGGTTGGTCGGGGACTTGATGGCGCAAGTCCCCTCATCTCGGGTCGCACGGAGTTCTTTGCGATACGTTCGGGGTTTCAACGTTGCGAAACCCCATTTCTCGGACTCCGTGGACGCTTTGAGGTCGGTCGGGGACTTGATGGTGCAAGTCCCCTCATCTCGGGTCGCACGGAGTTCTTTGCGATATGCTCGGGGTTTCAACGTTGCGAAACCCCATATCTCGGACTCCGTGGACGCTTTGAGGTGCGTTTGGGGCTCGATGTCGCGGTTGCTATGTCTGTATTCCTGCATTTTCACATGTATGCATATATTTTTTTTTGTTGCATTTTCCGTGGTGCTTGGTGTTTGTCTTACTCTATTAACCCCCCAGTTTTTATGCAATTTTGTTTAAATTGTATGAAAAGTTAGGAGCTAAAGATTGCAAACTGAACGCGAATTTCGACTTCATTCATTGATTGGGCGAATGGCCTGCTTTTGAAAAATTCAAAGTTCATTGGGGCCGGTGGTCGCTTTTGGAAAACTAAAAATTTGAAAGGACTTGATTTGTTGTTCAGGTTTCGTCGCTTGCTAACCTTCAGGTGCCTTGGCGCCACGGCCTATTGGTAGTATTGGCGGAGATGCTCCGCGTTCCACGGGTGTCTAATTTCCTTGCCGTCCATCTCGTCGAGATGGTAAGTTCCGTCGTGTATCACCTTTCGAATTCGGTAAGGCCCTTCCCAGTTCGGCCCGAGTACCCCTGCTCCGTGAACCTGGGTGTTTTGGAACACCCTCCTCAGGACGAGGCTTCCTTCGGCGCAACGGCGGATTTTGACCCTTGTGTTGTAATGCTTCTCAACGATCCTCTTCTGCGCGGCCATGCGGGCGAACGCTTCAGCTCTCCTTTCTTCGATCATGTCGAGCTCCATTCGGAGGGCTTCGTTGTTGCTGTCTTCGTCGAAGGTCTCTGTTCGGAATGACGGCGCTCCGATCTCAACGGGGATGACGGCTTCAACCCCGTAAGTGAGGGAGAAAGGCGTTTCGCCTGTGGCGGTCCGCGTGGTTGTCCGGTAAGCCCAAAGGACAAGGGGGAGCTCGTCGGCCCATGCACCTTTCTTTTCTTCCAGCTTCTTCTTCAAAGTCTCCTTGATCGTCTTGTTCACGGCCTCAACTTGGCCGTTTGCCTGTGGGTGGCGTGGTGAGGAGAAGGTCTTGCTGATCTTCAATTGCTCGCATATCCTTCGGACCATCGCGTTGTCGAACTGGCTGCCGTTGTCGGTGACGATCGAGGCGGGGATGCCGTGGCGGCATATGATCGATTTCCACATAAAGCTTGTAGTGTTTGCTTCGGTTTGTGGCCAGAGGCTCCGCCTCCACCCATTTCGTGAAGTAGTCGATGGCGACTATCGCCCAGACTTGCTGGCCGGACGCCATCGGGAGCTTGCCTATGAGGTCCACCCCCACTTCGCGAATGGACGTGCCACGAGGATCGGGCACAATGGGGCCGGGGCCTGTCTCGGAATATGCGAGAATCTTTGGCACTTGTCGCATTTTTGCGCCCAACTGAACGCGTCTTTCTTCATCGTTGGCCAGAAGTAGCCTTGCTTGAGCGCCTTCAAGGTCAGGGACTGACCTGCGGAGTGATTCCCGCAAATTCCTTCATGGATTTCCCTCAAGACGTAGTCGGCTTCGGCGTCGTCCAGGCATCGGAGGAGTGGCTGCGAATACCATCTCTTATAGAGTGTGGATCCTCGCCAGACATATTTGTGTGCGTGATACTTCACCTTCTTAGCTTCAGCCTGGTCGGTGGGGAGGACGCCATCGCGGAGGTATTTGATGATCGGTGTCATCCAGTTCGGTTGGGGCTCTTCTTCGATCAGGTTCACTTCTTCCTTGGTGATGGACGGGAGCTTCAAGGTCTCGACAGGTACCTTGCCTAACTCCTCGCTGTCGCAGCCAGATGCCATCCTAGCCAAGGCGTCGGCCTCAGCGTTCGAACCCCTGGGGACCTGCACGATCTCGTACCAGGAGATTGCCTCTAGTCGGAGCTTGGTTTCCTCCAGGTACGCCGCCATGTTCTCCTCCTTCGCCTGGTATTCTCCCTTGACTTGGTTGACGATGAGGAGCGAGTCGTAGTGGATCTTAAGGTTTTCGGCCCCGAGCTTCCTGGCTATGTCGAGTTCGGCTAGGAGGGCTTTGTATTCGGCCTCGTTGTTCGAGGCTTTGAATTGGAAGTGGATGGAGTACTTGAGCTTTTCTCCGTCCGGGTTGACGAAGACGATTCATGCCCCTGACCTGCGGACATTGGATGCTCCGTCCACGTGCAGGTTCCAGACCGGCCCATCGGGAGCGGCCTTCCTTTTCTTTTTCGGATCCTTGTCCCCCGCGGTTTCTTCTTCTCGCTTGTCTTCCTCGTCTTTGCATAGATTCACATCGTAAGTGAATTCGGCGATGAAGTCGGCGACGGCCTGTCCCTTAATCGCGATCCTTGGCTGGAACTCCACCCCGTATTCTCCTAGCTCCTGGGACCAGACGGCCATTCTCGTTGAGGTGCCCTTCTGCAGAGCTTTCTTGACTGGGTACCCGGTCCTCACTATGACTTGGTGTGCTTGGAAATATGGTCGAAGCTTTCTTGCGGACATCGTCAGAGCAAGGGAGAGCTTCTTTATCTCCGGGTATCGTGTCTCAGCGTCCAGGAGCGCCTTGCTTACATAATACACGGGCCATTGTATCTTCTCTTCTTCTCGGACGAGGACAGCGCTGACCGCCCTCGTCGACACAGAGAGGTACAGGTAGAGGGCATCGCCGTCCTTGGGCTTCGCTAGGAGAGGTGGCGTGGCGAAGTATGTCTTCAAGTCCTGGAATGCGGTTTCGCACTCGTTTGTCCACTTAAAGTCGGCTCCTCCTTTGATGGCTTGGAAGAAAGGCTGACATCGGTCGGTGGCCTTGGAGACGAACCGACTTAGCGTAGCCACGCGTCCAGTGAGGCTTTGGACTTCCTTCGCCTTGGTTGGGGACCTCATGTCCAGGAGTGCCTGTATTTTTTCGGGGTTGGCTTCGATGCCTCGCTGGTTGACGATAAATCCCAGGAATTTCCCTGACTCTACACCGAACGCGCACTTGTTCGGGTTCAACTTCATCTTGTACTTTCGAAGAAGGGCGAAGGTCTCCTCCAGGTCTTTGACGTGGTCAGGCGCCTCGAGGCTTTTGACGAGCATGTCGTCGACATAGATCTCCATCGTCTTCCCGATTTGCTTGGCGAACATTTGGTTTACCAAGCGCTGATAAGTGGCTCCGGCGTTCTTCAGCCCGAACGGCATCACCTGGTAACAGAATAGGCCTCGATCGGTGGTGAAAGTGGTCTTCAACTCGTCCGGTCCGTACATTCTGATCTGATTGTATCCTGAGTAGGCGTCCATGAAACTCAAGAGTTCGTGCCCTGCGGTGGAATCGACCAGCTGATCGATCCTCGACAGGGGGAAGCAATCCTTCGGGCAAGCCTTGTTGAGGTCGGTGTAGTGGATACAGATTCGCCACTTCCCGTTCGACTTTTTCACCATGACCACATTAGAGACCCAACTAGGGAACTTGGCCTCGCGGACGAATCTAGCGGTGATTAGCTTCTCGACCTCCTTGTTGATCGCGAGATACCTTTCGAGGTTGAACGATCTTCTTTTTTGGATTTTTCCCTTCTCTCCAGGGAGTACGTTGAGCCTGTGGGTGATAATCTCCGGGTCGATCCCCGGCATGTCTGCGTGTGTCCACGCAAAGACGTCTTTGTGTTCTTGGAGGAACGCTCCGAGCCGATCTTTTAGTTCGGCTGGCAGGTGTGCTCCGATCATGACGACATGTTCGGGGTTGGCGCTGTCGAGTATCACAGGTACGAGGTCGCTCGACGCCTCTACTTTCTTGGAGTTGGCTTCTTCTCGCGGGTCCAGGTCCTCGAGTGTTTGCGCCTTGCCGATCTCGCCTGAGAGGTCGTCTCCGACCTCACATATAACACTCACCATGGCGTCGCCTTTCCTGATGCGGGATCCCTGGACGTGGCATGCCCTGGAGTCGGCTTGGCTTCATCGCATCACCCCTACTCCCTTCGGTGTCGGGAATTTCATGAGGAGGTGGTATGTTGAGGTGACCGCGCGCAGCCTGTTGAGCGTCGGTCGCCCTATAATGACATTGTGAGTGGAAGGTCGGTCCACAATTAGGAAGTCCACCAGGCGCGTGACCTGGGCTCCCCCCTCCTGTCCAAATGTGACTGGGAGGCTTATGGAACCTTCTGTGTAAACGCACTCTCCTGGAAACCCGAAGAGCGGGGTCTTGACTGGGGTTGGACGAACTTCTCCAAGGTCCATCCGGTCGAGGGCAGTTTTGAATAGGATGTCGGCTGAGCTCCCGTTGTCAATGAGAATCTTCTTCACCATATTATTTGCTACTTGCGTCTTGACAACGATGGCGTCGTTGTGCGGGTGCATCACCTGGCGGGCCTCTGCCTCGGTGAAGTGGATTGTTTCGTATGGCGTAATCGGGCATGTGCTCTGGGTGAGGTTGATATGGTGGGAGGGACCCTCTCCGTTCGCCGCTCGCGCATATTTCTTTCGTTCGTGCGCGGTATCTCCCATTTATGGCCCCCCAAAGATAGTGGTTACCAAGTTGAGTGGGGCGTTGGCCACGTTACCTCGGGTGTTGTTGTTGTTGCTTCCACCCGCGACAACTTCTTTCCCACGTTTCTGTCGCCTGTCGTTTTGGGGAACCTGTCTCCTCGGTGCGGGGTTCGGATTGGCGACCATGGCCATCACGAACTCCTTCAGCTCGCCATTTTGGATGTGACTTTCGATCTGCCTCCTGAGCTCGAAGCATTCGACGGTGAGGTGACCGTGGTCTTTGTGGAAACGGCAGTACTTGTTCTTGTTGCGTTCTGATGGGTCCTTCGCCATGGGTCGGGGCTCGGTGAACATGTCCCCGTGCAAGGCCAGAATTCGATCCGGCGTAGCTTTGAGTGGCGTGAAGTCGGCGTTCCTCTGGAACTTCTCGACTAGTAGGGGTCTCTGTCTTGACGAGGGTCGGACGTTCGAAGCCGCGGCGCTGGCGCCCCGGCTCTTCTTTCTTCGTTGTTCGTCGTCGACCTCGTCCTCGTCCCTGCGCCGGTTTCCCCTCTCGCGGATCCTCCGACTTTCGTAGTACTCCTCGACGGAGATGTGCTGGGTAGCTTGGGAGATGAGCTCCGTCATCGTGGCGGGTCGCTGCTTCACCAGCGACGTCAGGAGGTCGCCAGCCCGTAGGCCGTCGATGAAGGCGTAGACAGCGTCGCCGTCCTCGTAATTGTCCACCTTGTTGGACTCCTCGATGAACCGGTTGAGGTAGTGTTGGAGCGTCTCGGAGCCGCCCTGTTTGATCGTCAGGAGGTATGATTTTTCCTTTCTCCGGACCCGTGAGGCGGAGAAGCGAGTGAGGAACCTCTCCTGGAGGTCTTCGAACGATTGCACGGACCCTCGCACGAGCCTTTGGAACCACTCGAACGCGGTACCGGTGAGGGTGAGACAAAATGCCTGGCACATCGTTGACGGGGATTGTCCCGCCATCCTCATGTTGGTCTGGTACTGGTGGATGTGGTAAAGAGGGTCTGTGCTTCCGTCATAGAGCGGCATGGTGGGCGGACGGAAGCTCCCCCCGGTGTCGTTAGCGAGCACGTGTGCCGCGAATGGCGAAGCCACGCCCTCGATCATGCTTCTCACCAAGGGGGTTCTTGTATGTGCTGCCTGCAACTCTCGGATTTCCTCTCTCAACACGTGGAACATGTTAGTTACTTCATTATTTCCGGCATGTATGGTGGTAGGCGCAAATCTGGTGGTACGTTCTCTTTCATTCGTTGCTTGATCGATCAGAGTGATATGTGCTGCTGGCGGCGTTGCCGTAATTGGAGGGGCGACTTCTTGTGGTTCGCCTGTTTCGGGGACGGCTTGGCGCCCCGGGATCTCCCATCGAGCGTTGAGGTGACGTCGTAGATCCACGTTGGGCACTAAGCGTCCTGGCGACCCCGTACGTCGCGGCCCAATCTATCGAGAGCAGACCTTCGTGATTCGGCTCCGGTTCCTACGATGGAGCGGGCGGCCTGGGGGATACTGACGCGTTGTGGGTCGGTGCCTAAGTTCTGCGGTCCATGTTGATCTAGCCCCCGAGCGGTTCTTCGTTCTGCCTGGTGGTGGCGGTCGATGTCTCGAATACTTGGGTCAGGGTCGTCGTCTTGTCTGCCTTCGATGTTCGCATTTAGTGTTTGCCCTTGTTCGCGCCTTTCACCCCCAGAGTTAGCGTTTTGCGGGCGTCCTTCTCTTGCATGGGCGTGTAAAGTCATGACCCTCTCCTCTCGATCTCTAGCGAACTCGCTTGCTAGCAGGAAAAGACTGTTCTCGAGGCGCTCCATGCGACTGTCTCGTTCGACGAAGACAGTGTCGAGGGCGGGATTTCTAACGCCGGTGGTATTTGGGTGTGGCAGAGGCGCGGTGCCTGCTACCGGGACGACGCTTGGTGGCGAGGTTTCTTGACCGTGCCTAGCCTGAGTTCGGGCCCGTGTGTGAAGTGCTACGCTCTCCGCCTGTTGAGGGGCGTTGCTCCCAGAAGCGGCGACGCGGTTGGACATTTTGCAGGAGATTTTTGCCGGAGGAATCTTCCGGTTATGATGATTTGGCGGATTAGTCCTCCGGTCTTGAGACTTTCGGTGGAGGATTCTTCTGGTTTTGAAAAGAGAAGGTCTACCAGGGAGGCTTGTGATGGTCCCGTGAAGGGAGGTGGATTTGCCGGTGGAGAACTCGTGGTTGTTTTCGAGTCCCACTCCTTCTAGCGCCAAAATGTTAAGCCATTTTTTGGTTTTAACATTTGAGGACACGTGGTGGGCCTGCAATAGTCACGTGCCTAGTATTGGATCGGCCCAAATTACTTTTCGAGAGTCCAAAGGGCTCAAGGAAGTTCGGGACAAAGCCCAAAGCGTCCAAGAGCTTCAGAGGATCTTAGAATCGCAAAGAGGGAAATAATGCTTTGCCTTCTTCTTCGTCGGGAATGCGTTCTTCGTCTTTGATTCCTGGCCTGGAGGTTGAGCCTGCCTGGAGGTCGAACCTGCCTGAAGGTCGAGCTCGCCTGGAAGTCGAGCATGGCCTGGAGGTCGACCCTGGCTGGAGGTCGAGCCTGCCTGGAGGTTGAGCTCGCATGGGGGGTCGAGCTCGCCTGGAGGTCGAGCCTGGCCTAGAGGTCGACCCTGGCTGGAGGTCGAGCTCGCCTGGAGGTCGAGCTCGCCTGGAGGTCGAGTCTGGCCTGGAGGTCGAGTCTGGCCTGGAGGTCGACCCTGGCTGGAGGTCGAGCTCGCCTGGAGGTCGAGCCTGGCCTGGGGGTTGAGCTCGTCTGGGGGGTTGAGCTCGCCTGGAGGCCGAGCCTGGCCTGGAGGTCGACCCTGGCTGGAGGTCGAGCCTGTCTGGAGGTTGAGCTCGCCTGGGAGGTCGAGCTCGCCTGGAGGTCGACCCTGGCTGGAGATCGGGCCTGCCTGGAGGTTGAGCTCGCCTGGGGGGTCGAGCTATCCTGGAGGTCGACCCTGGCTGGAGGTCGAGCCTGCCTGGGGGTTGAGCTCGCCTGGGGGGTCGAGCTCGCCTGGAGGTCGACCCTGGCTGGAGGTCGGGCCTGCCTGGAGGTTGAGCTCGCCTGGGGGGTCGAGCTCGCCTGGAGATCGAACCTCGCTGGAGGTCGATCCTGGGGGGTGTGACCGTGCTCTTCGTGAGCTGCCTACGCACCCGCTTTGTGGGATCAGGTCATGACGTAGTTCAGGGCGAGTGTGTTTGCTATGTGAATGGATTCTTGGATTTTTGTTTTTTTTTCCTCCCGCCGAGAGGTGGCTCTCGGTTTTTGTTTATGATCCGGGATAATTTTGAAGTTGGGAGAGTATTTGACTGAGAGAATTCTGGGGTTGAGAGAATTTTGAGTTCAAAGGATTCTCTATTCCTTTTGATTTGTGTGAGTGAGCTATTTATAGCGAAAACATGCCGCTTGTTGAAAATTCGCTTGTCGCTTGTCTCTTGTTGAAAATTCGCTTGTCGCTTGTTGAAAATTCGTTTGTCGCTTGTTGAAAATTCGCTTGTCGCTTGTTTTTAGTCATGCGTATTTTTAGCATTTGACTAAATTGTCCTTCTATATTGTAACGTCGTTTTTGCAATTGAGGCGTCGTTTTTACCATAAGAAAAGGACGGCATAACAATAACTATACCATAAAAATTTGGAGATATGACAAAACTTAAATTTACATATGACTTTATATCTGAAGAGAGCCCTTAAATTAATTTATTAGTACATAGAAATTTTTACCGATTAAATTGTATGAGTGATAAAAAAATGAAGGTAAAAGTCACCACGCACGTTTTAAACTTGGGGGTTCTAGCATGCTTTACCTCTCTTTTGTCTCTTCTCATGTGGCATGTCTGTCATTTATCTGATTTAATTAGATTTAATTATGATAGTAATAAGTTAATAACCAACCAGATGCATTCCCCCTTTAAAAAAAAAAAGAAAAAAAAGAGTTGCATAATGATAATGTTAATAATAAAAACCAATCTGAGCCGACAGTATAGACATCTGTAATATATATAATAGTTCTTTTTTTTCTTCGTTAAAACTGTAAGAGTATATTATTATTGGAGAAGAAATATTAATACAATATTTATGGCTATTAAAAATGCTTTGCACGTCGGTAGTGTACAACGATAACTGTCCAAACAGACGACGATCTGTGGAGAGAGAGAGATATAGATATGAGAGGTGCAGATAGATATAGGTAGAAAGGAAACAGCTATAGATGTAAAATAGGTAGCTGGGGATCAATAAATATGTATCATTAGGAGAGATCAGCTTAAAAGACAAATTAATACCACAATAAAAAAATAAAAATAGCAGCATTGTTTGAGTTGGTCTCATATGGACTAGCTAGCAATAGCATTAGCATAGTAGGACTGTGCTACGACAGTAATGTTGGAAACTGTTTCAATGAGTTGGAAATGAATGCAAACACAAACTGCAAATAGGATGGCAACGGGTACGAGTAAAGTCGGGTACACCGATTTCGTTACTCGTACCCGCTATAATTTATATACGTTCCTGTTTAATTTTATTTATTTATTTTAGGAAAACAAAATAATTTTGGATTGGGTCTTCATGACAAAGTCTTGAGAGGCATATTATGTCTCTAATCTCTCTATGCATGCATTACTCAAATATTATATATATTAAATTTTGGTTATGTAAATATCATAAAATTTATTATTATTATATTCATAAGCTAATATTTTTTTTAAATAGCATAACTCTATTTTTTTTCACTTACCCGCAACTACGCGAGGGTTAAATAACTTTATATAAATCGAAAGCTGTTGTTTTTATTAATAGCGTTTCTTTAATAAGTGATTGAGATTGGCCCTCTAAACTCTCATTCTCTCTAACCTTCCAATACTGACACCATTGCAACTTGCCCAAGAAATTAATGGTGTGCGACAAATATTTCACTTTATCTCTATGCACTCACAAAAAAAATCCAAAGCATCTCTGCACTCATTTCTTATCTACCATATCACTTTATCTGTCTAGTCTTGGTAGTTGCCCAAGAAATTAATGGTGTGCGTATTTCACTTTATCTCTATGCACTCACAAAAAAATCCAAAGCATCTATCTGTCTAGTCTTGGTAGTTGCCCAAGAAATTAATGGTGTGCGTATAAAAAGCCTAATTTATTTATTTTAATAATGAAACAATCACTTGAAATAAATTAATGGTGTGCGTATAAAAATAAATTAATGGTGTGCGTATAAATTAATATGCTAATTGATTCTTTCGGAAACAGTAAATAAAATATTTGTTAACATATGGAAAACTAGTTATTTGCTAGTAATCCTCTGAAATTACTAAACGGGTGTAAAATAGTTGTTCAATTATGAATGAAACAATTTGTTGACCAGCTGATCGTTTTTAAGCAGTTCTAATCTTTTATTCAAAGTGATAAACTAACAAACAATCAAATAGAAATAAAAAATACAAGACTATTGGTAATTATGTCTGGTGTAAACCACCACTCAAAGAGACTGATCATGATGTGAAAACAGACTTTTGGCGTCACTTTATCTAAGAGCAACGCTGTAGTTTTAATTCTGTAATGAATTTATACATATAATGTCGCACGCACCTAACTGGACTCATTATCGCACACACATAATTACTCCTTACAACATTGTGAACCTTACAGATGCATAACTGGACTGATTATCTACAATTATTGATTAGCAGCGCTAACATTTTTTGTATGAAAGAAATTTATGTTTTTGTAGGTCCTCACCAATAATTCCACTGTTTCTTTTCGCTATGATTTATCATTTATGGACCTGTGGCTGTGGTTCCCACATTTGCATTGCATCTTTGCAATTTGCACGTTGTTTCAAAATGTGATTTTACGCAATCTGCTGTTTGAACGGAAATTAATAATTAATCAGCACCAAACAAATGTGGCTATTTGATATGTGTTATTTTATACCTATTTTATTAAGTGTTTCAATATTGTTTTTTTTTTTTAGAAGGCCGGGCATGTTTGGTTTAAAATAAAAAATGGAATGTTAATGGCAATGGGAATGATAATGGCAATGACAATGGAATGGTATTATATTTTTTTGTTTGGTTTGTAATATTAACTCCAAAAGAATGGAAAGTAAAATTTACCATATTACCATTTTCATAACTTTACCAACTTTCTCTTTTTTATCACTACCACTTCGTCTTCTTCTCAGCATGGACTGATACAGTAAAACAAGATGAACTAAAATGGACTTTAAACCATATTTCTCAATAAAACTTCAAATCCATTGTCTATTTAGGAGAATAATCTGAGGGCCCGATTTTTTTTCCCTTTCATTGGGTGTTGTGCAGGCAAAACCAATTTCAATTTTTTTGGATCTTTACTGGTTAATCTCCCATGCCTAACAATTTCCATACACAAACTCGACAAAACAATCGATAAAAGAAAAAAAATGAAAATATGTTGAAATCGCTTTGCGTTCATCTATGAACCTACTCTAGACTACTCGTCTCCGTCGTCTTCATCGTCGGCGTCGCATCTTCTCCGACAAGAGAACGGCGGCGAAGGCGGGTGGTGCCGAATGTCTCGTCAAAGACCTTCACAACCTCCCATATCAAAGTTACCATTTGCGGTGGCTCGGCTGTCGACGGCCCCTTCGAGATCCCTCCGGCGTCAATCTTCACTGTCGCCGCCCTGGGAATGATCGTCTCCGTCGTGCTCTACGAGAAGGCGCTCGTTTTAGTTTTAGATTACAAATATAAATATATATTAAATGATATAAAAGGTCAGTTTGTGAAGAATATTTCATTACACGGTGGAATGGTTCATTCATCCCAATTTATAAAGAATCAAATTAATGCAATGATCATTCCGTATAATGATGATTACCTCATTTAAAAATGAATCAAATAAAAGAATAATAAATTTAAGGAATCCATTCCATTCCATTCCCTTAAAAAGTCACCAACCAAACATACCCTAAATTCTTTTGGTTATCAGCCATGACTTCGCTCCTCGTTTGAGATCCACGCGCGTCAGCCCTAACCGTCGTCGGACCAGGGTTGTCGTGGTGGTTCTCCTCAGTCGGCATCTCGGTATCCATGGCTTCACTCGGCGGCCCTCCCGGATTGATCTCTTTATCCTTCGTCGGCTCATCTTCCCTTGTCGGTGGCTTGGTCAGAGTCGCGGTCGGGCCGGTCTCTGTCTCCATCGGCGGCGATTGTTTTTCCTTCCCACGCCTCTGTTTCTCGCCTCTCTCCCCCGACTCCTCTTGCAAAGCTTTTGACGAGTCCCGGTGAGTTTTCGCAGAACAGGACTCCGGCCCAGCCCAACCAGGTTCCCGGTTAGGTCCCACACCGTTAAACCTCCAAGTACCACCGTTAGATTTGTGAGGGGGCTGTCCTCTCAGCCCAGCTCCATACTTGGGGTTCGCCCCCCACACCCAGCTCCTCCTTCTCATGACAGTCAGAGCCACAGTGCCCGAGCCTTCCACACACGAAACAAAAGTCTCCGAGTTTTTCGTATCGGAAAGTCACCCAGGCCTTCCCCTCCTCCGTCCCAAGCTTTAGAAATGTTCCCTTCATCAGAGGTTTGCCTATGTCCACCGCGACACGGACCCGAATGAAATCCCCACTGATTCTACCCTCCTTATCCTTGTCAACTTTGGTAACCCGTCCTATTCGTCCTCCGACAAGCTCACCCATTCTTGCCGACCGAAACTTGAGAGGGATTCCGTGAATCTGAACCCAGAAATCCACATGTCGGAATTCATCATCTTTGTCCTTTTCAATCTCAGGGTCATTCAAAACTAGGAGGGATTTGTCAAACGTCCATGGCCCCAATTCCAAGACCCGCCTCTTATCGGCCCTGTTCCCGAACCGGAAGCAGAGGATTCCGTCCCGGTGATCGCTGATTTCGAGCTTTCCACTCGTCCTCCAAATCGTGGCCATGACCGACTTAAGCGCACCTCGGTTGAAGGCTTTTTGCCGGAGCAGCCTCCCGAGAAGGCAGTCAGAGAGATCGACCGCCGTGCTCGCAAGTTCCTCCTCTTCAATGACTAACACATCCCCGTCCTCTTCCTCTCCGATGCCCATCTCAGACCATTTGTCGCACAAATCCTCCATACTTCGAGAAGAAGGAGGAGGCTTGACGAAATCAACATCTGTAAATGTAACTTCAACACCAGACTGCTCAGTGATAGCTCCAACTGACAGTAAGTTGAACTTGAATCCAGGAACATACAACACACTTCTCAAAACCAGATTATTGTTGAGTCTGACATCTCCAAACAAATGAACTGGTATGACAGTATGGTTGGGTAGTGTAACAGTAGCACCACTGATGGGCTTGAGGATTATGAACTGAGAGCTATGAGCATATATGTGCTTGGAAGCTCCAGAATCTGAAAGCCATAATGTATGTGTGTTTGACAAGTAATCACAAGAGTTGGCATAGTAACAGGCACCTGTGACATAGGTAGTCTGATTGACATCTGAATTGGATGAGCCAGGCTTGGAGGTGTTCATGTGACTGGAGAGCATCGCCATCAACTGGTTGCACTGCTCATACAACTGAGTTGTTGTCAGCTGGTCTTGATCCTCATGCTTGACTGCCTGATCTTTGGCCTCAGCACAGTTGACCTGACTCTTCGGCTTCCTGCTCCCCGGGGGATAGCCATGGAGTTTGTAGCACTTGTCAGCAGTGTGGCCTGGGATCTTGCAATGAGCACACGTCGGTTTCTCCTTGTCCTTTTTGTATGGCTTCTTCTGCAAGTCATCTTTCACTGCCATCGCCACAGTACTGGTTTGTTCCATGTTGCCATGCTCATTTCCAACACTTCGCTGTTTCTCCTCTTGTGTAATTAATGCAAACACCTTGTTGATTGCAGGAATAGGATCCATGAGTAGCACTTGACTCCTTACTGCTGAGAACGAGTCATTGAGTCCCATAAGGAAGCTCATCACATACTCATTTTGGAAGAACTCATTAAGTTTCTTCACACCTCCACATTTACACGTTCCACAAGTACAATTTGGTCGAAATTTGTTCAACTCCTCCCAAATTGCTTTCAACCTTGTGAAGTACATCCCAACCGATCGCTGATCTTGAGTTAGGTTTGTGAGTTCTCGTTTCAACTGGAAAATGCGCGGTCCATTGGATTGCTGAAACCTCTCGTTCAGATCATTCCAGATCTCCGCAGCTGATTCTCTGAACAAAATGTTCGATGAAATTTCCTTCGAAACAGAGTTCAACAACCAAGAGATCACGATATGGTTGTTGCGTCTCCATGAATTCAATAGGTGTGGATCAGATCCATCAGGTTTCACGATAGATCCATCAACAAACCCTAACTTGTTCTTCACGGACAGCGCAATCAACATCGATCGATTCCACGACGCATAATTATCTCCATTCAGCAATTGAGATACGAGAACTGTACCTGGATTGTCTGAATGATGCAGATAATATGCACTCAGTGGATCATCGATTACTGACCTTCGTGAAGCTCCGAACGCTAAATTCTCCATCGAAGTGTTGCTTTGTTCCTCCATTCACTTGGTGCCAGAAACAGAGTATCGCCGATGATTCGAGTTCAGGTAAAGACGAAGCTCCAAAATGCTCTAACAATGGCGGAATTTAGAGCTCTGATACCATATTGAGATCAGACTAAGAGAGTGTTTGGGAGAGAATGGTCTCGACTCAATGTGAGATCGAGTATGCAAATTCTCATTAACCAGAAAATGTACAATGTGTGTGTTTATATACACGGAGCAACTAACATAACTAATTTAGCCTATCCGTGCTATACACGTGTCTATACACAAGATAAAATAAAAACAAAAGCAGAGACTGAAACGACTGCATTTCATCTCTAATATAAATCACTTCACTTGATTTGTAAATGAGATTTGTAGATCTAGCTAGAAGACGAGATCACCGTGTTTAAAGATGTTAAAACTTGGAAAATTAAAATGCTATAGGAATAGTTAGTTCTTTTGAGTGTCCAATATTGTTTATCACTTTAAGGATGAAAGGGCCATCGCGCGTCGGGAACTGTACTAAGGTATGCTTATGATCGACATTTGATAGAAACAACCCTGAAGGGGTCCACACCTGATCACAGCCAGCTCACCTGCCGTGCCAGCTGAGCGCCCATTGGTCAAGGCGCTGGTCAAGACGGTTAGGCGGTTAGGAAGATAGTTAGATAAATACAATGTATCTAGACAGTTATGGTTTATATAAATACGTGTAACTCAATTAATTCAGTTAAGCAATACAAATACACAAAAAGGCTCATAGAGAAGATTCTCTCTCTAGAGCATTGGATTCTCCTAGATCTGAGATTATCCAAAGCTTCACTTGGTATCAGAGATATATCAATGGCGTTCGACGGAATTTCCTCGTCGTCATCAGAGATCCCGAGATCATCAGTCTCTCCACACTTCGCTCCTACTCTCTCATCTGCAATCTCTGTCAAGCTCGACAAAGAAAACTACTCTGTTTGGAGAAGCCAAGTCTTACCAGCAGTAATTGGACACAACCTTGAAGGATTTGTCTTCGGAACGAAGATCTACCCCAAGGAATTCGTCAAACACACAGATCCGCAAGGAAATGTCACGAAATCAACAAATCCAGAGTATATCCAGTGGTTGAGAGAGGATCAGCTTCTCTTGAGTTGGCTCATTTCGTCTCTATCAACCACGATTCTCAGGTCAGTCACAAGAATCCGTTCTTCTCATGGAATGTGGATTGCTCTGGAACAGAGGTTTGCTGTCAGATCGAAGGCTAGGTTAATTCCTCTGAAGACTCAGCTCCAAGCAACAAAGAAAGGAAGTCTTTCGATCTGTGACTACTTCGCCAAAATGGAAGCCATCGTAGACTCAATTTTCTTGGCTGGTGGTGACATCTCCGACGATGATCTGATCCTGGCACTACTCATGGGATTACCTGTTGAGTATGATGTTGTTGTTGCATTGGTAAACAACCGTCTGCAACAATGTGATGGTGAATCGTCTGGAATAACCGTCCAAGAGGTCTTAGCTATGGCTCTCTCACAAGAAACGCGCATTGACCAGCTCACCTCACAATCAACGATTGATGTTCAGTCAGTCTCAACAAACTACAATGGAGCAATGGCGAACTATACAGATACTCATGGTAGAGGTCGCTCTAGGGGCAGAGGTGGTCGAGGACGTTTCACTGGTGGTCGAGGTTCAAACTCAAGACCTACTTGTCAGATCTGTGGTAAGCAAGGACACGTGGCTATTGCGTGTTGGCACAGACTCGATGAGTCCTTCCAAGGACCTATCTCAGCACCAGCAACAAGCAACAACAACAATCCACTCAACAAGGCAGCGTTCTATGCTGGTCCTGAAACTGTAGCTGATCCAGCGTGGTATGCTGATTCTGGTGCAACGAATCACGTGACTGCTGAGCTGGACAAGCTTCACATGAACACTGAGTACAATGGCAGTGACAAACTCATGGTCGGGAATGGTAAATGTCTCTCCATCACTCACACTGGACTGTCTCATTTACATTCCAAATCAACAAAAAATAAATTAAGAAATGTCTTGCGCAAGAGCTTCCGGATATAGAGAATAAGTCAATATGAAATCCAAATCTCTTTCACGCTTTTGCTGTTCTGATTTTGTTTTCACACTTGTTCGATACAGCTGTCGCCACCACCCTTTTCCCCTCTTCCTCTCTCTCACCCGCTCCCTCTCCTTCGTCCTCTCTTCCTCTCTCCCGCGCGAGCGCCGACCCCGACCGCGCGCGCGCCTCTGCCGACTGCGCGACCAGCGACCGGGCGCCGCCATCTCTCCCTCTCGCCTGTTGTCTCTCTGTCCTCGCGCTCACTCGACGCGCGCTTCCGAGTCCTCTGCGCGACTTGACAGGACTCTTTCTCCTCCGCCGAGTCCGCCTCTGCCAAGCCGCTTCCGCCCCGTCGCTGACCTCTGCTCTGTCCTCGCTGGCAACGACGCTTCCGAAGAATCTCGGCCGCCCGATTCCTCTGTCTTCGTCATCAGCTTCCAGACTTTTAGGTTTGTAAATTAGGGGTTTTTTAATTGTTTTCTAAGGTTTGAAATTGTCATCTGATTTGGGGATTCCGAAATCGTGGTTGTTTGGATTGATTTAGTTGGTGATTCATGGTTTTTGGTTGATTGAGATTTTAGGCTGACTTATTGATTGAGTTTCAATTAGATTGATTGATCTCATTATGATTTCAAGAGTGTGGATTATTAATGGTGAAGTCCTACATCTTGGCATTGTGTAGAGTTCTTGTTTTGCTTAATTTCGGCTCGGCAGATCAAGTGGCGATCCAGCTGATGCGAAGACTTTTAGTTCAAGTTTCCGGAGCAGCTCCCTTGGAGAAGGATCTTGTAAAGAAGTTTAAGCGCATGTCTGATCATCTCAAGGTATCTCTCCTATATTTTTTTTTATACACATGTACCGTTGCAAGTCTTTTGTTTCACAGCTGAAATACAAGCTAATGATACGAAAGCAGGGAAACCCATCCATCCCAGAGAACAAGTTATTCAAATAAGTGCACTAAGAAACCAACGTAAAGAGATGGGGATATATGTGAATTTATAGGAGATACAAGATAACTTACGTATGCATAAATATGAATTAGCTTACAGTCACTAATATGGGAGATGTTAGCTTACAGTCACCAACGTATGTTACCATATTTCAGCTACTGCATCTTTTTTTCATGTTCAAGTTATCTTTCAACGTGAGATGTTAGCTTACAGTCATTTATATATATCTCATTAAGCTTTATATCGGATTTACAAAGCTAATATGGGCTTTGTAGGATCATAACATACGTTTGATATTTTCCTCTGAATATTCCGAAAATAAAGAAAGATGAATTTGTATAATGATACGGAAAGAGTACATGACGTGAAACCATACAATTTGAATAAGAAAGTGGTTTCACGTCAGCAGGAAGCGAAAGACAGCTGGCATGTTTTAGAAGTTATCTTGTAAAGGGTGTAAATAATGACTTTTGTAGAGTTCTTCTCTGGTATCCAGTTGTGTTTCAGCTTGTAGTTAAGTTGCAATGGAACAAACATATTTGTTCAAATCTGTAGCCTTTACTGGTTATATATGTTTGGGTTGTTGCTATTATCGGTGTAAATGTCAATATTTCTCTTCCGATGTTTGCCAGGTTCATTACAGAAATGCAAAAAGCTTTACGTTGTTCACTTGTCGGAGAGAGAGTACTCGCAGTTCCGTTGTTTGAGCTCTACGACAACGTCCAGGTACAGAGGTTATGGGATTAGGTTGTGAAAGTTTAGTTCATACTTCATATTATGATTTTGTTTTCTGTATATAGTATGTTTTCTGTTGTCGCACGAAAATGAACAACTATTTAAAACCTCGGGCGGTTCGATCCAAGGCCGGACCAAGTGATCGCACCCGGGCCAAGAGTGTGAACTCGATAGTCTCGAGCTAGGGCTCTCTCCGATCAACCCGCCTCTCGGGAGAGGTAGGGGGTGAGGAGGATGAGTGACCGTGCCTTGGTTGTCGGCTGCCTACGTACCCGTGCGTGGGATCAGGTCAGAACGTAGTTCAAGCGTGTGTGACGCAGTATGAGGCGTGGAGCCTTGGTGAACAGGCGTGCTCGATGAAGGAAACGGGGCGCGAGGAGTCCTCGGCCACGTCTCAGAACTTCGGAGATCGCGTACGCGTCTAGCGTGTTAGACGCGCGAGGGTAGCTCTAGTTGAGAACCCTAGGGGCGTGCTTGAGCACCGGAGAACGTTCGGTCAAACGGAGCGACGTCCGGGAAGTTCCCGTGAGTGCTTCGGGACCTTTGAGAACGAGGGAGAGAGAAGAGAACCTGCTTCAGGCCAAATATGGCATCCAGAGAAGCAGAGAAATCGAGCGTGTCGATAAGAGATGAAGAGAATTATTAGATATTCTTGGATATCTTGGGATGGCTTTCCCCTCAATGGGAGAGGGTATTTATAGGTGTTTGGGAGCCTTAGAAGGTCCCTTTTTCGTCCATGTGGGACTAGGAATGCGTGTGGCATCAAGTGGAGGCGCACGGCGCGCGCGGCGCACAAAGGGCGGCGCACAACGCGCGGCGCGCGGCGCGCGGCGCAGGGGGCGCGGCGCGCGGGTCACCGGGCGCGGCGCGCGGGTCACCGGGCGCGGCGCGCGGGTCACCGGGCGCGGCGCGCGGGTCACCGGGCGCGGCGCGGGACGCGCGGCGCAGGACGCGCGGCGCAGGGTTCCTTGACCGGCGCGGCGCGCTGCCTGGCCGGCGCGGCGCGCTGCCTGCTGCCCGGCTGGCCGGTGCAGCGCGTTGCGTGCGCAGTGAGCGGCTCGTCTCGCCGGGCTCTTGCGGGCCTTCGAATGCCATTCTTCTCTCGTGAAATATGAAGCTTTCTACTTGATGAGAGCGACTCGATCCGAGGGGCAAGGCTCGGCCCGGCGAGAGCGACTAGCGACTCGATTCGAGGAGTGACTCGAGGATGACTCGAGGCTCGACTCGAAAGTGACTCGAGGCTCGACTCGAGGGACAATTAAAGGCTCGACTCGAGGAACCACTCAAGGCTCGACTCGAGGAGCGAAGCTCGACTCGAGGAGATTGACTCAAGGCTCGACTCGAGGAGCGAAGCTCGACTCGAGGAGTCAGGAGTTTGGGCGAGGGCTTGAAGATTTGCCGCTCTTCAGGACCTCCGGCCTGACCATCGGCCCTTTGAGCGACGTGCCCTCTCGGCGTCTCGGGTTTTCCGAAAACGACCGACAACATTAGCCCCCCAAGTTCGTCGTTCGGGAGGCGTCCCAGCGATGAACTTTTTGTTCTTCTAGTTGGGTGTTTGAGGAAAATGTTTCCCGTGCCTTGTGGCCCCGAGGAAAATTTTTTCCTCTTCTCTTTTTCTTTCTTTTCTTTTTTTTTTTTTTTTTTTTTTTTTTTCAGGTGGTGGCCGCGCGGCGCGCGCCCTGGACGGCGCGGCGCGCGGTCTGCGCGGCACGACCCGCGCGGCGCGCGGGCTTGGCGCGCGGCGCGCCCCGTGCGCGGGGCTGGGTCGCTTCGCGCGGGAGAACTCCGACTTTTTGGAGTTTCTACTCCGATTTTGCTCCTTGTGGGAGTAGGATTTCGACTCCTACCCCCCTAGAAGTCTATAAATAGACCTCCCCCCTTCCCTTCACTCCTCACATTATTTTTTCTCTTTTCTTACGCTTGTTTTCTTCTTTTACGTTTGCATTATGGGTGTCCCTCCCCTTTTCTCAGCTGAGAGTCCCGAGATTGATTTCTCTCTCTTGTTTCAGGGTTCTGAACACGCAGAGGATGATCTCTTCGCGGGATTAAGGGAAGTTCCTCTGCACGTGGAAGAAAATCCAAGCGGAGTAGAGCAGTGGTTGGAGGAAGGCGAGCTGGGTGCGACCGTGCCCGCTGCTCAGCCTCTCGAAGAGTGCGTGCCAACTGGGCACGGTACAGGCGGGGAGTTTGATCGTCCCGCGTCCGGGGAGCCTGCCCCTCGCCTCGTGATCAACTTAGTTGGCGGGGGGGGTCCGTGACAAAGTTCGCCTCGACGCGCCGCAGTCCGACTTGGGCTTTCAAGGCGCGCCGGGAGGTGTTACGGACGCGGATGCGGTGACTCCGCTAGAGTCGGTTCTCGACGAGATAGACTGCGTGGACGACTTTGGTCCCGAGTCTGAAGATCCCGGAGGTGAGTCAGAGACATGCCCGGGGGCCGAAGGCCTCGCATCGGAGTGTCCCGAGGTACCGTCGGCAGCTGCCGTGGTCGTGTCGGAGGGCGGGGACCCTTCCGTGGAGCCAGGGGATTCTCAGCCCGAGACCCCTGACGCGGAGGCGTTGGTATCGGCGAGGTCGCTCGCTAGGACGGAGTGGTATCCCGAGGAGGGCCTTGCTGCTCCCGAGGACTTCGATTGTTCGGGGGTTGATGCTTCGAGCACGCTTACCTACCGGACATTCGTCGGTCTCCGGGAGGCTTTTGCCATTCCGTCATCCGTGGCGCTTCTCCGTCCTTTAAAGGACGACCGTCCTTTCCGGCCTCGTCGTGGTTTCGCCGCAGTTTCAGTTGCGAGTCTTAACTGCGGGTTGCGGTTGCCGTTTCAACCCATCGTTCAGCAGCTTCTCGCCCGTCTGGGGGTGCACGCATGTCAGATGAGCCCGGCATTCTACCGCATAGTGGCGATGTGCCATATGGAGTGGCATTGCCAGACCGAGCGGGTGATGACCGTGAGTGATTTTCGCAATCTCGTCGCGGTCTTCCCTGCGCCCGGGCAGCCCAGTTTCTTTGTGGCCCGCGATCGACGGAATACTAAGCTGATCATCGATTCAGAGAAGTACAATCGACGACCGTGGGTGTGGGTCTCGGCGGAGGCTTTTGGTGACGCCCCGCTCCGGTTCGGCCCCTTGTCCGAGTTTCCTGCTAACGAGGGGGCCGATGATCTCGACTTTGTGAAGGAGATCCGGGGAATGTCGGAGGCTCGGAAAGCCGTTGAACGATTTCGTTCTCCTGAGCTGATGGCTTCCACTGGGTGGTTCCCGCCGTTTCCTCAGCGGACCGGGGGTACCCCAAGTGCCGCATCATCTCTCTCGAGCGGCGATCCTCAAGGTATGTTGACGTTTCGTATTTTTGCTTTTGTTTTTAGCTCAAGGTTTTGACTTTGTCGCTTTTGCAGTCTCTTCGGCTAGGGCGAGGGCTCGGGCTCGTCTAGCGAAGGCTTCCCGGGACCCGAAGTCGTTGGCGGCGGTTCGCCGTCGGATTGCTGCGCGGGATGGTCGGGAGAAACTCGATACCGATCATCGGGCGGAGAGCGGTCCTCGCGCTTCCTTGAAGCGACCTTCCTCCTCGGCTTTGCCAGACACGTCTTCGGACTCTAAGCGCGTGAATTCGATGGTCGACGTGGAGGCCGCGGAGGTTAGGGGGGAATGTTCCCTGGGCCTTGCTCAATCTTCGATGAAGATGTGGAAGAGCGTTGTGGCCAGCAGTGACGTAGAGTTCTTTCGTCACGGCGTTTCCGATGCACAGAGAGTGAGTTTCCCTTGCCTTATTTGCGATGAATCTGTCTTCCGCTAAACTGTCTCTTTGCCTTCTCAGGTGCTTGCTCGAGCGACCCGGGGCGAGAAGATCCTTCACGACCTCATCAGGCGGATGAGTCGCGCTCAGGAGGAGCTTGCTCAAGCGAAGTCTCAGTTGGCTCACGCCGAGCGAGGTTCTCACTCAAAGGCGGAGTTTGCGAGTCTCCGCGAGCAGCTTCAGGAGGCTCGCGTGGAACTGGGAGTTACCCGCGGCAAGTGCGACCGCGCTCAGGCGGCGGTGGCGAAGATGGCTGAGGAGCTAACGACGGAACGTCAAGCCCTTGAAGTGGCGACTCGATCGACGGAGGTCTTCCGGAGCGAAGCGCGGGACCTTCGACGTCAGTTGGAATCGCGCACGGAAGAAGTTGGCATTCTTCAGGGCCAGCTTACATCGAGTGAGGCTGCCCGTGTTCGTGCGGAGCGTAAGCGTGACTCCTTGGCGGAGGAGGTGGCTCGGGTCACCGAGGAGAAAGCCGCGGCGGAGCAGCTTGCGTCCGACCTTCAGGACGACTTTGATGTCGGAGTCGAGGAGGCAAGGCACGCAGCGGCGGTGGAGTGTCGGGACGCCACAGCTGCCGAGAATGTTTCTCGGGGGGTCACCTTCGACTTCTTCGACTCGCTTTTCCCACCACTTGACGGGGCCGACCCTGTGGGCGACGATCCCGCCGAGTGACCGTTTTCTTTCTTTATTTTTCCTGCGCAAATGTTTTAGCGCGTGCTTTTTAGGTTTTTCCGTTCAGCGCACTTGTCTTAGCGCTTGCTTACTAGGATATTTCCCTTTAGCGCACTTGTCTTAGCGCATGCTTTCTAGGTTTTGAGGCAGTTGCCCCTTTCTTTTATGAGGAGTTATCCATTTATTTTTATGAATGTTTTCGCACACTTATCTTCTACGGCATGTATGGATGATCACTTGTTTGTGTCAATGATTTTGTCCATCCTTTTATCTCAGCAGGATACTTTTTCCAACACGCCAGTCACTTGGATGGTTTGTGTTCTTAAGCATTTTCAACTGCGAGTCAGCCA
The DNA here is from genome assembly GCF_054948205.1 of Urtica dioica subsp. dioica. NCBI lineage: Eukaryota > Viridiplantae > Streptophyta > Magnoliopsida > Rosales > Urticaceae > Urtica > Urtica dioica. Next base: position 19,891,364 of record NC_142763.1, read on the forward strand.
TGCTATGTAGGTGTGTTACGTGCGCCGGATTGCGCCACGTGGGCGTCTCAAATCGCGCCGTGTAGGCATCTTGGGTTGCGCCATATAAGCGACTTACGTGCGCCATGTAGGCGTCTTACGGGTTGCGCCATGTAGGCGTCTTATGGGCTGCGCCTTTAAGCGACTTACGTGCGCCATGTAGGCGTCTTAGGTTGCGCCATGTAGGCGTCTTACGGGCTGCGCCTTTACGCGACTTACGTGCGCCATGTAGGCGTCTTGGGTTGCGCCATGTAGGCGTCTTACGGGCTGCGCCTTTACGCGACTTACGTGCGCCATGTAGGCGTCTTAGGTTGCGCCATGTAGGCGTCTTACGGGCTGCGCCTTTACGCGACTTACGTGCGCCATGTAGGCGTCTTAGGTTGCGCCATGTAGGCGTCTTACGGGCTGCGCCTTTACGCGACTTACGTGCGCCATGTAGGCGTCTTGGGTTGCGCCATGTAGGCGTCTTACGGGCTGCGCCTTTACGCGACTTACGTGCGCCATGTAGGCGTCTTAGGTTGCGCCATGTAGGCGTCTTACGGGCTGCGCCTTTACGCGACTTACGTGCGCCATGTAGGCGTCTTAGGTTGCGCCATGTAGGCGTCTTACGGGCTGCGCCTTTACGCGACTTACGTGCGCCATGTAGGCGTCTTAGGTTGCGCCATGTAGGCGTCTTACGGGCTGCGCCTTTACGCGACTTACGTGCGCCATGTAGGCGTCTTAGGTTGCGCCATGTAGGCGTCTTACGGGCTGCGCCTTTACGCGACTTACGTGCGCCATGTAGGCGTCTTAGGTTGCGCCATGTAGGCGTCTTACGGGCTGCGCCTTTACGCGACTTACGTGCGCCATGTAGGCGTCTTAGGTTGCGCCATGTAGGCGTCTTACGGGCTGCGCCTTTACGCGACTTACGTGCGCCATGTAGGCGTCTTAGGTTGCGCCATGTAGGCGTCTTACGGGCTGCGCCTTTACGCGACTTACGTGCGCCATGTAGGCGTCTTAGGTTGCGCCATGTAGGCGTCTTACGGGCTGCGCCTTTACGCGACTTACGTGCGCCATGTAGGCGTCTTGGGTTGCGCCATGTAGGCGTCTTACGGGCTGCGCCTTTACGCGACTTACGTGCGCCATGTAGGCGTCTTGGGTTGCGCCATGTAGGAGTCTTACGGGCTGCGCCTTTACGCGACTTACGTGCGCCATGTAGGCGTCTTAGGTTGCGCCATGTAGGCGTCTTACGGGCTGCGCCTTTACGCGACTTACGTGCGCCATGTAGGCGTCTTAGGTTGCGCCATGTAGGCGTCTTACGGGCTGCGCCTTTACGCGACTTACGTGCGCCATGTAGGCGTCTTGGGTTGCGCCATGTAGGCGTCTTACGGGCTGCGCCTTTACGCGACTTACGTGCGCCATGTAGGCGTCTTGGGTTGCGCCATGTAGGCGTCTTACGGGCTGCGCCTTTACGCGACTTACGTGCGCCATGTAGGCGTCTTGGGTTGCGCCATGTAGGCGTCTTACGGGCTGCGCCTTTACGCGACTTACGTGCGCCATGTAGGCTTCTTAGGTTTTTTTGGTGGAGCGTGTTCTTTTGAGAGTTTCCTTACCATAGCTAGCCCCCCTAAGTTTTTTGGGTTATAAGTTAAATGTTGATAACCAGAAAACTTGCATAAAACGGAATTGAAATGGAAAACTTGAGTTTTATTACTTTTGCGAAAGAAAAAACTTGCGAGAAAATTTAAATCCTAAAACATTGGCTCGTAGGCCTTATTGAAAATGGAAATAAAAAGCGATAAAAAAGCGGGGGACGCTAGCTACTGATAGTACTGCCTCAAGTGCTCCGCGTTCCACGGGTGGCGAATCGGAGTCCCGTCCGTGTGCTCGATGTAGTATGTCCCGTCGTGAATGACTTTGCGGACTCTGTAAGGGCCTTCCCAGTTTGGGCCTAGGACGCCGGCGCCTTGGACTTGTGTGTTTTGGAACACTCGTCTGAGGACAAGGCTTCCGACGGCAAAGGTTCGCCTTTTGATTTTGGAGTTGTAGTATCTTTCGACCTTGCGTTTCTGTGCGGCGAGGCGTCTGAATGCTTCCGCCCTCTTTTCGTCGATCAGGTCCAACTCAAGGCGCATGGCCTCGTTGTTTTCCGCTTCGTCGAACGTGTCGACTCGGAACGTGGGTATCTCGGTTTCGATTGGAACCACAGCCTCGACCCCATATGCAAGGGAGAATGGCGTCTCGCCGGTGGCGTTTCGCGCGGTTGTCCTATACGCCCATAGGACGAATGGTAATTCATCGGCCCAGGCGCCTTTCTTGTCTTCGAGCTTCTTTTTCAGGTTGCTCTTGATAGTCTTGTTGACTGCCTCGACTTGGCCGTTGGCCTGAGGATGTCGCGGCGAGGAGAAGGTCTTGCTGATCTTCAGTTGATCGCAGATATCTCTTACTCGCGCGTTGTCAAATTGTGCCCCGTTGTCGGTCACAATCGAGGCGGGGATACCGTGCCTGCATATGATGTTCTTCCAGATGAAGTTCGTCGTGTTTGCTTCAGTTATTCTGGCAAGCGGCTCGGCCTCTACCCACTTAGTGAAGTAGTCGATGGCGATAATGGCGTACTCGTATTGCCTTGGTGCTCTAGGGAGCTTGCCAATGATGTCCACGCCCCACTTAGCAAAGGGACGTGGGACAACGATGCTGCTTAACGGGGTCGGGGGCTGTCGCGGAATTTCCGCGAAGCGCTGGCATTTATCGCAACGCCTTGCCCATTCGTAAGCATCTCGCTTCATGGAAGGCCAGAAATAGCCTTGCTTAAGCGCTTTGAGCGCAAGGGAAGTTCCAGCGGCGTGGTTTCCGCAGATGCCCTCATGGATTTCGCGGAGGACCTTGGTCGACTCAACGCTATCGAGGCATCGGAGCAGCGGTGTCGAATAACCGCGCTTATAGAGCGTGCCCTCACGGAGCGTGTATTTGGATGCTAAGGCCCTCAATTTATCGGCTTCCTTGCGGTCTTCGGGGAGTTCCCCTCTTCGCAAAAACTCGACAATTGAGTCCATCCAAGTGGGCTGAGATGCCACTTCTATGGTCCCGACTTCGTCTCGGGAGACGGATGGTCGTGGGAGAGATTCAATGGGCACAGTCCCCAATCCGTCTTCGTCGATGCCAGATCCGAGGCGAGCAAGCGCATCAGCCTCCGAATTTTGTTCTCTCGGGATTTGGTGAATCTCGAACCAAGAGAAAGCCTCGAGTTTGGAGTTCGTCTTAGCCAGGTATGCGACCATGTTGGGCTCCTTGGCGATGTAATCTCCCTTAACCTGGTTTACGATCAACTGCGAGTCGCAGTGTATTCGCAGGTTATGGGAGCCGAGCTTCTGTGCTAGCTCTATCCCTACAATGAGCGCTTCGTATTCAGCTTCATTGTTGGAGGCTTGGAAGCCGTAGTGGAGGGCATATCGCAGCTTTTCCCCATCGGGGTTAATTAGGATTATTCCGGCGCCAGCCCCCCGAGCATTAGATGCTCCGTCTACGTATAACTTCCAGATGGGACCCGTTGGGTCTACCTTCCTTTTCCGAGTTAGCTCGTTATCGTTTAAGTCAGTTTCCGCTCTTCCCATATCGGGAGCGTAGGAGAATTCTGCCACGAAGTCGGCTAAGGCCTGCCCCTTTATAGCCGTTCTTGGGTGGAACTCAATCCCGTACTCGCTCAATTCTTGGGACCAGATCGCCATGCGAGTCGACGTTCCCTTTTGAAGAGCTTTACCGATTGGACGCTCAGTTCGCACCGCAATTGGGTGAGCTTGGAAATACGGTCGTAGCTTCTTAGCTGCCGTTACGAGAGCCAGAGAAAGTTTCTCAATCTCGGTATAGCGTGTTTCCGCGTCAAGTAAGGCCTTGCTTACGTAGTAGATTGGCCATTGGACCTTGTTCTCTTCGCGGACAAGGACGGCGCTTACAGCTCTTTCAGAGACGGCGAGATACACGTACAGCGTCTCGCCCTCTTTTGGTTTAGAGAGGAATGGTGGGGACCCAAAGTAAGCCTTCATTTCTCGGAAGGCACTTTCGCATTCGTCCGTCCACTCAAAGCCGTCCGTCTTCTTCAGAGCTTTGAAGAACGGTTGACACTTGTCGGTGGCTTTAGACACGAAGCGTGTCAGAGCGGCAATCCGACCGGTCAGGCTTTGCACTTCTTTGACTCGTCTTGGCGACTTCATTTCAAGGAGTGCCTTGATTTTTTCCGGGTTCGCTTCTATGCCTCGTCGGCTGACGATATAACCAAGGAACTTTCCGGATTCAACCCCAAATACGCATTTGTTGGGGTTGAGCTTCATTTTATATCGGCGGAGGATTGTGAACATCTCCCTAAGGTCGCGTACGTGGTTAGTTGCCAGCAGGCTTTTAACGAGCATGTCGTCCACGTATACTTCCATTGTCTTGCCGATTTGATCGGCGAAGATCCGATTTACCAAGCGTTGGTATGTTGCTCCCGCGTTCTTAAGACCGAAAGGCATGACCTTGTAACAGTAGAGACCTCGATCAGTGACAAAGGTTGTCTTAATTTGATCGGGCTCGTGCATTCGAATTTGGTTGTAGCCTGAATAGGCGTCCATGAAGCTTAGGAGTTCATGGCCGGCCGTGGCGTCCACCAGTTGTTCGATGCGCGGGAGTGGAAAGCAATCCTTAGGGCAGGCTTTGTTAAGATCTTTGTAATCTATACAAATTCGCCACTTCCCGTTGGGCTTTTTTACCATTACCACGTTGGCGACCCACTTGGGGTACTTAGCCTCTCGAATGAAGTTTGCGGTGAGGAGTTTCTCGACCTCTTCATTTATGGCCAGGTATCGTTCTGGGTTGAACGTTCGTCTAGCCTGCACTTTTTCAGCGACCTTTGGGTCATCGTTCAATCGGTGCACTATTACCTCGGGATCGATTCCGGGCATGTCCGCATGAGTCCATGCAAAAACATCCTTGAACTCCCTAAGGAAGGCGGTGAGCTGAGTTTTGATGGCGAGTGGAAGTCGGGTGCCGATTTTTACAACTTGATCAGGCTTTGACTCGTCCAGGACGATTGGCACAAGATCATCGGAGGTTTCCACTTTGAGTCTTTCGATTTCATCACGGGGGTCAAGTTCTCCGAACTTCCTTGCATCCCTTAGGTTGCATGGGTAATCGTCTTCCAGTTGGAAGATTGTGTTGACCGCTTTTCCCGCGGACTTGCCATCAACTCCTTGCACGTAGCATATTCTGGCTTGGGATTGGTCTCCAGCCATGATGCCAATTCCCCCTTCGGTGGGGAACTTCACCAGTAGGTGATACGTGGAAGTGATTGCCCTCAGCCGGTTCAACGTGGGTCGCCCAATGATTAAGTTGTAGGGCGAGTCTTGATTGACCACTAGGAATGGGACCATGTGAACGGCTTCGATTCCTCCAGGGGTTCCAAAGGTGACCGGCAGGTCGATGACGCCCTCAGTCATAACCTTTTCCCCAGTGAACCCAAACAATGGCGTTTGGGTCGGAGTCGGGCGCAGCCCCCCGAGCTTCATGCGCTCTAGGGTGGACTTGAAGATTATGTCGGCAGCGCTGCCGTTATCGATGAGAACCCTTTTCACCAAGTTATTGGCCACTTGGGCTTTGAGCACGATCGCGTCATTGTGCGGATGCACAACTCGCTTGGCCTCTTCATTGGTGAAATACATCGTCTCGTGAGGCACGGACGGAGGTTCTTCATATGTGAAGTTGACGTGCATAGCAGCGTCTTCCTGAGACACGGCCCTAAGGAATTTCTTCCGTTGACGGGCCGAATCCCCATCCTGTGGACCTCCCAGTATGGTGGTTACCACGTGCAGTTGTGGGTTGGCGTTGGCAGTAACCGGGGTTTGGTTGGCAGAGGCGGCTGCTCCTCCTCCTTGACCAGACTGCTGTCTGTTCGCGGTGGGGCCCGCAGCGCCAATCATGCGCAACACGAACTCCTTCAGCTCGCCCCGTTGGATCAGAGCCTCGATTTGCCTTTTGAGGTTGTAGCATTCCGAGGTCAAATGACCATATTCCCGATGGAACTCACAATACCTGGACCGATCGCGAGTTGCGGGATCCTTCTTCATTGGAGCCGGGGGCGTGAACTTGTCACGTGCCAGAGCCAAGATCCTTTCCGGCGCCGTGTTCAGCGGCGTGAACGACGAGTACCCTTTGAAGTTTTCCGCAAGTCGCGGTTTCTGAGGTACAGGGAGTTGGTTGTTAGGAACCTGGTTCCCCTTGTTTCGCCTCTTACGAGGTTCGTTCTGCTCGCGGATAGGTTCTTCCCGACGGCGAGAGCTTTGATTAGTGCTCTTGCGGCCGTCGAGGTAGTCTTCGACTCCCATGAAGGTCTTAGCCCGAGTCATTAACTCGGCCATGGTGGAAGGGACACGGCCGATGACAGACTTGAGGAAGTCACTCGTACGCAAGCCTTCTATGATAGCGGCAATCGCGTCACTGTCGTCAAAGCGGTCGACCTTGTTTGACTCTTCTGTGAATCGGGCGAGGTATCGTCTAAGAGACTCGCCACTCTCTTGCCTGATTGACCACAGGTACATCTTGGTTTTCTTTTGGACCATAGACGTAGCGAATCGTGCTAGGAACATGTCCTTCAGGTCTTTGAACGAGTGGATGCTTCCTGGTCTCAAGTTTTTGAACCACTCAAAGCCGGGTCCGGTGAGGGTCAAACTAAAGGCTTGGCACATGGCACCAGGAGAAACACCCTGCATCGTCATCCAGGTTTCATAGTGCTGGATGTGGTAAGCAGGATCTGCTTTCCCATCATAGGGAGCGAGGTTCGGGAGCTTGAAATTCCCCGTACAAACCTCAGCCAATATCTGAGTAGTGAAAGGCGATGAGTTCTCCTCAACGACTCCGTAGGCGCTTCCACCTATTCCGTACTCTCGGAGATCTCGTACCTCATTTCGAAGGTTGTGGATCATAGTGACCACATCGAGACCGGTTGTTGGAGTAACCCCTTGATCGGGAGGAGTCACCTGCAGCCTCTCGTTAGACCCCTGTCCTGCGCGGCGGTTCCCGTTAGTTGGGGCTGCCAGCGGGATGTTGGGTCTAGAGCTTAGTCGCTCTCTCAGATCATTGCCACGCCCAATGCGTTGAGCAGTGAGGTGGTCCCTAAGATCAGGGCTGGCCGTATGAAGGCGCCGGCTCTGCTTGCGACGTTGCGCTCTCCGCGCGCCCTGACTTTCCGCAACATTCTCCCTCGGACCTAGTCGGTCGAGGGCTGAACGTCGGGAATTCCCCTCTTGAGAAGCTACCGGCGCATCGCCTGTTCGGGGTAAGGGATTTGACGGACCGGCTTCAAACACGGCGGGGAGTCCCCCGTCCTTCGTGAGAGAAGTCTCGACATCCTCCGAGTCACCAGTATCCTCATAATCAGGGTCGCGGCTTTCCTCGTTGAGGTTCTCAGGGTCCCCGTTGGGGATCGTCGTGTCACGCATAGGTTGCTTCGCAGCCAGTTGGCGGTGATACCTTGCGTTCCTCGCCTTCAGTCGGCGGATACTCTCCTCCAATTCCGTGATGCGGTTGTCCCTGCTATCAGGAGATGGAGATGGTGAGCGGGTCGAGCTCTCTTCGTGGAGCGACTCTTCGTCACCATGCGCTCGGGAGCGCAAGAAGTATTTCTTGGTCTTAGCGACGTTTTCGGGGTTGTTTGCGCCCTCAGAACGTACGGGTGGTTGGCTACTCATCGTTTCTCAAGTTCGAGAAGGTTGAGTTCGCAGAAGAAAAGAAGAAGATGAATAGAAGGGATTTCGGGCTGAATAGGTCGGGAAGTCCCCTCCTTCTAGCGCCAAAATGTTGTCGCACGAAAATGAACAACTATTTAAAACCTCGGGCGGTTCGATCCAAGGCCGGACCAAGTGATCGCACATGGGCCAAGAGTGTGAACTCGATAGTCTCGAGCTAGGGCTCTGTCCGATCAACCCGCCTCTCGGGAGAGGTAGGGGGTGAGGAGGATGAGTGACCGTGCCTTGGTTGTCGGCTGCCTACGTACCCGTGCGTGGGATCAGGTCAGAACGTAGTTCAAGCGTGTGTGACGCAGTATGAGGCGTGGAGCCTTGGTGAAGAGGCGTGCTCGATGAAGGAAACGGGGCGCGAGGAGTCCTCGGCCACGTCTCAGAACTTCGGAGATCGCGTACGCGTCTAGCGTGTTGGACGCGCGAGGGTAGCTCTAGTTGAGAACCCTAGGGGCGTGCTTGAGCACCGGAGAACGTTCGGTCAAAGGGAGCGACGTCCGGGAAGTTCCCGTGAGTGCTTCGGGACCTTTGAGAACGAGGGAGAGAGAAGAGAACCTGCTTCAGGCCAAATATGGCATCCAGAGAAGCAGAGAAATCGAGCGTGTCGATAAGAGATGAAGAGAATTATTAGATATTCTTGGATATCTTGGGATGGCTTTCCCCTCAATGGGAGAGGGTATTTATAGGTGTTTGGGAGCCTTAGAAGGTCCCTTTTTCGTCCATGTGGGACTAGGAATGCGTGTGGCATCAAGTGGAGGCGCACGGCGCGCGCGGCGCACAAAGGGCGGCGCACAACGCGCGGCGCGCGGCGCGCGGCGCAGGGGGCGCGGCGCGCGGGTCACCGGGCGCGGCGCGCGGGTCACCGGGCGCGGCGCGGGACGCGCGGCGCAGGGTTCCTTGACCGGCGCGGCGCGCTGCCTGGCCGGCGCGGCGCGCTGCCTGCTGCCCGGCTGGCCGGTGCAGCGCGTTGCGTGCGCAGTGAGCGGCTCGTCTCGCCGGGCTCTTGCGGGCCTTCGAATGCCATTCTTCTCTCGTGAAATATGAAGCTTTCTACTTGATGAGAGCGACTCGATCCGAGGGGCAAGGCTCGGCCCGGCGAGAGCGACTAGCGACTCGATTCGAGGAGTGACTCGAGGATGACTCGAGGCTCGACTCGAAAGTGACTCGAGGCTCGACTCGAGGGACAATTAAAGGCTCGACTCGAGGAACCACTCAAGGCTCGACTCGAGGAGCGAAGCTCGACTCGAGGAGATTGACTCAAGGCTCGACTCGAGGAGCGAAGCTCGACTCGAGGAGTCAGGAGTTTGGGCGAGGGCTTGAAGATTTGCCGCTCTTCAGGACCTCCGGCCTGACCATCGGCCCTTTGAGCGACGTGCCCTCTCGGCGTCTCGGGTTTTCCGAAAACGACCGACAACATTTTCCTTGACTTTTAAAGAATACACACAGAAAGCTCATTGACTTTTTAAAAAATAATATGCTTTCCTTGAAGTAGCAACAATTTTTTTTTTTTTTTGACAAACTTTCTGCAGAACAATTTGATGGATATAGGTATATAGTATGGTCTATGGTGTTGTGCACTTGTAGTAGAGAATCAAATACCGAGTACGAAATTGAATTGATTCACAGTATTTTATTGTATGCGTGATCTGTTTTACATTTATATACGTATATATGCATTGATTTTTTAATGTCAACAATGCTTTCCTTGAAGTAGCTACAATTTTTTTTTTTTTTTGGACAAACTTTCTGCAGAACAATTTGATGGATATAGGTATATAGTATGGTCTATGGTGTTGTGCACTTGTAGTAGAGAATCAAATACCGAGTACGAAATTGAATTGATTCACAGTATTTTATTGTATGCGTGATCTGTTTTACATTTATATAAGTATATATGCATTTATTTTTTTATGTCAACAATGCTGGTTTAACGAAAATTATGCAGAACTTTAATAAAACCATAATGTATAAAAATTTAAAGAGTTATATTTTTTATTGGCAACAATTTAACCAAAAATAGTCGCATGGCTGTAGATACTTAAAGACACGTAATTGCTGAAATTAGTTAAATAAAATAGGGGAACACACTCTCAACACATTAATTTAGCACTTCCTCATCATAAAATATTTATGTACCAAAAATATCGAATATACAAAATATCAAAGCAGCTTACAAATACTTTTATAAATGCAAATAATACATATTTATGTCACAAAACCCTCTACTGAGATTCGATTTTTTTTTCTTTAATCAATACCGATACTTATATGTACTCGGTATTAGTTGTTCCTGAGATCAATTAATGTCTTAGAGGCCATTATGTCTATTCGCGCAAGTCCTTTAGCAAAAAAGAGCAGTAATTGCCTCACTATATCTTTGCTTGGTTTTCTCTCTAACAACCCAAAAAGTCCCAAGACATCTGACAGCAATTCTTTGAGCGTCTAAATGAGCATGTTTTGCCTGCAGTTTAGACAGCATAAAAAAAATGTTGGCACTTTCAAATCATGAGCATAAAAGTTTTCTTTGAGCCACTTTTCATATAACTTATATCCTCGGGACAAAAAAATTGGAAAGTAACCATACATAAAGGAAATGCTAAATCGTAGTTACTGTATCAAAATCAAATTTTTATATTTAGAAAATCTAAATCAGATTCAATTTAGATTCCACCAGACGTATGGGAAACCACCAGTATGTATCCACTTCTTTGATAATTGTGTCATCTTGTTTATTTTACAAGTTTATGTTGTGCATACATGTACATTTTTCTCTCAACCATTAAATCCTCTGCCAATCAAAATTCAGGAAATGTTGTTTTGCTCCAGAGTTGTTGGGTCTTGTTTGGGTGTTGGGCTCTTGTACTGTAACTTTTACCTTTTCCTTTAAATACAAAAAAAAAGAAAAAGAAAAAAGAAAAAAAAAATCACGAAATGTCAAAATTTGGTTAAGCATCTTGAAAAAAATAAAATTTGGTTGGATTGGACATTGGGCATTGTATACGGAATCGATTTGGCCATTGTGCAGATCACTGTTAATTCTGTGCTACCATGCATATTACAATAGTATTGGATCAACTGATATAGGTTTTCTGTAGCAGGTTTAAACGCCCAATGCACTTGTCATCGCCGTGGCATTGCAGGATTGTCAACACCAGTTTTACTTCTGAATCTTACTTCCGCACATGAACAAAATGGCTGAAGAAGGTTAGCCATTATATTTTCTAACGTCTTCTTTTTTTACGGTGCACTTTTATCACAATTGTCAGTCTTTTACTATGCTTACATGACCTTGGTGTCTGTTCATTCTTGGTATGTTGGTGTCCTTTTTAGGACCGGAAGATTCTATATCATCGGCTACAATATTAGCTTCATATCGCGACTCCACTCGGTCGAGAAAATATAAAAAGGTCTGTTTATGGTTTTTCTTTCTAAACTACTCTCTTCAACGGTTCCAAAATGCGCATCATATAGTATAAATGTCTTCTACAGTCAGAAATCATTTAGTTGTGTTAAATTAGCTACCTCTTACAATGACGCTCATCAAAATAATTGCTTTCGTATCTTTTCTGTACCGGAAACTCCGGTCCTCTGAACCTCCATCAATCGTATCGAAATGTATGAGTAAGCGTAATCTTGGCTTACAGAATCCTGTACATCGGCCCTTCAATTTAAGTATGTCTTTATTATTTTACATTTGTCATCTTTTTAATATTTCAATTTATATTAGTTGCTTTTTGAAGCACTGACTGTATAATGCATTATCTTTTCCCTATACTTAATAAGCAGGTAATGACGACGCATGCACATCCGACGCTATTGGTGATTCCATTTCTTCAGACATGATGTTAAGTACCTATTTAGGTTTGACCACTACCCGACCTTTGGAAACGTATTACCACAAAACACATTTACTGAGTTTTGTCCTTTCTGTTTTCACCTTTAAATTAGATTACTCTAAATAATAACCCAATTTCGTGTTTTGTCTATTTTTTTTTTCCATTTTGGTGTAATTTTAGATTGTGAATGTTTTCCAACATAACTACATGATTTTTTCCATGATGCCGCTTGAGTTATTAAAGCTTTGCCTAATATGAGTTCAGCTGTCTATTATAATTTTTTGAGTTGTTTTAGTTTAACATAAGAGATTGAAATACCCTCATTGAATTTGAGTTTTTGGGCTATTTATATACAATAGTTTTTTTAAAAATTCATTTGCTTGTGTTACTAAGTATTCCAGGAAGCCTAATGAATTAATTTTAAAGGTCATTTTAGCTATCATGTCTTCTTAGGGCTATTCTGATCTGGAGAAAGCTGCAATCAATAGGAAAAAACCCCATTTCTCGAAAGGAAGAACTTGAAATTCTTTTTCCTTTCCCCAGCCTTTTTTTTACCATTAGCAAGAACTTGTTTCAGTTGCGGATCATAAGGAATTCGAACAACTGTCTATGTTTTATTTTCTTATTACATTAATAACTTCATGTTTCTTTACAGCAAACTCTTCCTCTCCTATCAACCACACAGTCACACCCAAATGGTAAATATATGCTTTTCTATATTCAGCTTATACCATATTTCCTTTACGCTACACGCTTTTACAACTTGTGTTCATTTTATGCTGCTTACTTTTACTATCATGTTGGTACAACAAGTTGTAGTTATCCCTGCCTAATAACGTAATAAATACGTACTGCAGGAGCACGGACTTCTACTGACACCACTTCTGAATCTGTTCCTTCAGAAACGGTACTGAGTACTTTTCTGGCGTTGAAGAATAAGAACTCTTCCATAAAGGTACAAGAATATGTACATCAATTATTTATAAATACAGTATTTATTTTCATGGCGATTCCATCATAAAGAAACATGTTTTCGGGAAAACCTTCCTTTCTCTTGAGAATACTAGGATTTGGAAAAAAATACTTCCCAGTACGCAGGTAGAAACATAGTTTTTTTTTTTTCCCCGTTTTCTATCGTAAATTGTTAGTAACTGATTACATATCCAAGCAAATGTTTTGTAGATATTATTAGTAACTGTCAAGAAATGAAAAATCAAATACAAACTAAATGGTTGGGGACGTGCTATTTTAATCCTTGTTTTAACTTAAACTTCTGCCACGTTACTTGTTAATATTGTCAAATTTCAGGAAAAAAATGTTTTCCCAATAGAAATAGCTTAGACAAAAAATTAAAATGTTAATTGATCGGGGATCAATTATATTTTTAGAATAGTATATAGGTTACCAACACTTGCTCTTGCATTGTTTTTACATTATGTATTTTTCAGGCAAATAAGAAATTAACGACGACATGCGAACGGTCTAAGGTCCCCTACATGTCTGCAAGCCAATTATTCTTTGCGCAAGAGCTTCCGGATATAGAGAGTAAGTCAATATGAAATCCAAATCTCTTTCACGCTTTTGCTGTTCTGATTTTGTTTTCACACTTGTTCGATACAGCTGTCGCCACCACCCTTTTCCCCTCTTCCTCTCTGTCACCCGCTCCCTCTCCTTCGTCCTCTCTTCCTCTCTCCCGCGCGAGCGCCGACCCCGACTGCGCGCGCGCCTCTGCCGACTGCGCGACCAGCGACCGGGCGCCGCCATCTCTCCCTCTCGCCTGTTGTCTCTCTGTCCTCGCGCTCACTCGACGCGCGCTTCCGAGTCCTCTGCGCGACTTGACAGGACTCTTTCTCCTCCGCCGAGTCCGCCTCCGCCAAGCCGCTTCCGCCCCGTCGCTGACCTCTGCTCTGTCCTCGCTGGCAACGACGCTTCCGAAGAATCTCGGCCGCCCGATTCCTCTGTCTTCGTCATCAGCTTCCAGACTTTTAGGTTTGTAAATTAGGGGTTTTTTAATTGTTTTCTAAGGTTTGAAATTGTCATCTGATTTGGGGATTCCAAAATCGTGGTTGTTTGGATTGATTTAGTTGGTGATTCATGGTTTTTGGTTGATTGAGATTTTAGGCTGACTTATTGATTGAGTTTCAATTAGATTGATTGATCTCATTATGATTTCAAGAGTGTGGATTGTTAATGGTGAAGTCCTACATCTTGGCATTGTGTAGAGTTCTTGTTTTGCTTAATTTCGGCTCGGCAGATCAAGTGGCGATCCAGCTGATGCGAAGACTTTTAGTTCAAGTTTCCGGAGCAGCTCCCTTGGAGAAGGATCTTGTAAAGAAGTTTAAGCGCATGCCTGATCATCTCAAGGTATCTCTCCTATATATTTTTTTTTATACACATGTACCGTTGCAAGTCTTTTGTTTCACTGCTGAAATACAAGCTAATGATACGAAAGCAGGGAAACCCATCCATCCCAGAGAACAAGTTATTCAAATAAGTGCACTAAGAAACCAACGTAAAGAGATGGGGATATATGTGAATTTATAGGAGATACAAGATAACTTACGTATGCATAAATATGAATTAGCTTACAGTCACTAATATGGGATATGTTAGCTTACAGTCACCAACGTATGTTACCATATTTCAGCTACTGCATCTTTTTTTCATGTTGAAGTTATCTTTCAACGTGAGATGTTAGCTTACAGTCATTTATATATATCTCATTAAGCTCTATATCGGATTTACAAAGCTAATATGGGCTTTGTAGGATCATAACATACGTTTGATATTTTCCTCTGAATATTCCGAAAATAAAGAAAGATGAATTTGTATAATGATACGGAAAGAGTACACGAAGTGAAACCATACAATTTGAATAAGAAAGTGGTTTCACGTCAGCAGGAAGCGAAAGACAGCTGGCATGTTTTAGAAGTTATCTTGTAAAGGGTGTAAATAATGACTTTTGTAGAGTTCTTCTCTGGTATCCAGTTGTGTTTCAGCTTGTAGTTAAGTTGCAATGGAACAAACATATTTGTTCAAATATGTAGCCTTTACTGGTTATATATGTTTGGGTTGTTGCTATTATCGGTGTAAATGTCAATAGTTCTCTACCGATGTTCGCCAGGTTCATTACAGAAATGCAAAAAGCTTTACGTTGTTCACTTGTCGGAGAGAGAGTACTCGCAGTTCCGTTGTTTGAGCTCTACGACAACGTCCAGGTACAGAGGTTATGGGATTAGGTTGTGAAAGTTTAGTTCATACTTCATATTATGATTTTGTTTTCTGTATGTTTAATGCTTCATAGAGAAGAAAAGGGACTCACCCTTTATATTATAAGGGAAACATAGCATGTCACAAACAAGAGGCTCCTACTGAGATGGGAAATTCCGGGCATATATATATATATATTTCCTACTTATCATTTTGTTTATGGTGTTGTAGTTTCCTGAAATCATTGACCAAGGGTCCACAAACAGGAAGAAGTGAGGCTGTCACAGCATGACTGATGTAGAGCGTAATATAGGAAAGAGAGATAATCGCAAATTGCAATATTGACTTCTTTTTACTATTTCATAAAATCTACCAAATTACATCAATGGAGAATAATACTTATAGAGTTGAAAAGGGCGTAAAAAAGGAAATAAACCATAATCAATGCACCAAATTCTAAAATTGAAATGAAATAAAACTGATCACAATTGATGCTCATAATTCGTCCGGAGTGGAGAAAATTTGTCCTCGAATTTGTAAGGGTGTGTTTTTTTTCTTATGGACATTGAGAGGTTCACAAAGACTGATCTTCTCGGCCTTCACACGGGCGGTTTGTCGGGAGGCTTCTTGTTAGGAATCAACATGGAATCCACCTCGATTTTCTTTGTGTCCTCATCGATCCACGCTGAAATTTTAAGCCTGTTTCTAAGTTCTTATTTTCTTCATTAATTATCATTTTATTTCTTAATTATCTTTTACATTTTTCATTAATTTTTATTTGGTGAAAAAATTCTTCTATTTTTCTATTTTATTCTGTTCAAAATCAGCTCAGTTCTTATTTTCTTCTTTTCTTTTTAAATATTAACTATTTCGAAATAAACTATCGTTATTTTGAACAAAAGAAAGTGAAATAATTGTGAATGATGTTTTTCATTTTTCAAATATTATGTGAATGATTTTGAGGGCATTTTTGTTATTTCGAAAAACAGAGTTATGGAGTCTTCAATTTTAAAAGAGATAATTAAACAATAAACTTAGAATATTTATTATTTGATAGAAACCTCAGATACATGGATTAAAATTGCTCAGATAGATATGCTATTTTCCGGCAAAGAATGATTACGATTGTTTTTTTAATTTATTCCGAAAAAATGTGTTGAATTTGGAGCTTTTAATAAACACTTAAAAATCTCTGTTGTGTCAGTTTTAATCCGGTGATTAAAAGCTGATTAGTTGTTAGTCAATCGCTCCTAATTACACAGGAATGCATTAAATAGAAACCAATAATTTAGCTATTCCTCAAAAATTTGCATAGCAATAGCAAGTCTATATAATACATTCAAACCAAGCCATTAAAACTAGTGATCAAACAAGCTCAACCTTACAAAGACGTCAATGACATTCTCTGCTTCCGTTCCTCTTTTGTACTCGCATTATATTATTATTATTTATAACTAGTTTCAGTTGAGCCAATTTGATCACCTATTAAAGCCTCTCTTTTTTCACACACAGCTTATTTATGGCGCGACTCAGTAAAGCTAAAGATCGGGACACCATTTCCGGAAAGGAGATCTTGGTGGATCGATCGTCAATCCTTAAAAACGACCTCTTTCGAGATGGAATAGTGGAAAGTGAAGTTGTGGGGAATCCACTCGATGCCCTTGGAACCTTTCTTGTGGACGAATTTGCTTCGAGAATCGAGCATCAAATTATCGACCATATCGGCCAGATAAGCAGTTGTCAACCCGAGTCCTTTGCGAAAGACTCCACGATCTTCGGGAGAAGAATCTTTTGCTCTTTACGCACGAACAAGCTCGACCGGATGAACACATCTCTTGCTTTTTCCATCTCCTCGAACACCCTTTTCCGAGTAAATACACGAACCTGAAATAAAAGTCAATACTTACTAGACGTGGTGCCCAAAAAAAAAATTGTCCAAACTCCACATCAGATTGGATCACCAGCTTTTATTTGAAAAGGCACGTCCGGTTTGGTTTCAAGTAATGGAAACCGCAGTCCAAACAAAATCGTATCAGAAATTTTTTATTATTTTCAATTTGCAAGGATTTAAAACTTGTTAATTAAAGATGAATCCGTGCTTATTTTATGACTTGGTAGCATGGATGAAATTTATACGCCGCTTCATTTACTTGGAGTTTCGAAATTTGAAAAAAAGAAAAATTTAAACGTATCCAAAACGATAGTCTGGTTAAGATATCTTAACAAGTAAAAATTTATTTTTATTTTTTCTCAGGCACAATTCAGTCTCAATTTCAAACGATCTGGTCTAGTCTTGTTAAGATAATTAGCAATTAAAGACCCCTACTATGAAGATTACTAGGCCAACAAGTAAAGAAGAAATATCAGGTGTACCGCGGGATCGGATTTGCTTCCCAAGCAAATCGAGAAGTGTAGAAGAGGCTCGATTCTTTGGATGGCAAAAGGTCTCCGAGCATCTCCAATTTTGAACCTGCTCTTTAACGAAAAAAGCATCCTCAACCACTGCTGATAAACAACAACAAAAAAAGGTAAGGCAAAAAAGCAATGATCAAACAGTTTCAATGATATTAATAAAATAAGAATCGGTTTTAATTGTCCCGGTCGAGGTTATCGACACCCTAGGATGGAATTCTGAATCGTATCGACGCTTATGGTATGACTCCCAAAGTTAAACGCGACCTAATTTACACACATTCGAAAGATCATACCGAGGATAATTCAGAGGCTTAAATTAGATTAAAAAACACCAGGTTATACCAGAGGAACTTAGGTGATAATGTTGTATATCAAAGTGACGGCGACAGAAGAAAGAAAGTACGAATGAGTGAAATGCTATAGCTTCCATGCATTTCAAATCATCTGTGCTTTCTCTCTTCTGTCATCGTCTATAAACATATAGACCACCATGTTTCCTCTAATTAACAAAAACATAAGTATAATAAATATGTATGTATATAAAAACATGCTGGCAGCTTCACTTTCTCAATTGTAAACATTAACAATCGGAACATATATGATATATACATATATTTATATATTACAAGTGCGGGACTCTTATGTGCGTGTGGGCATGAAATAATCGATTAGGTGGGCTTTATATTTATAGACGAAGATGACGCTGAGAAAGAGAAAGGAGAGAGAGGGGGATAAGAAATATTAATACAATATTTATGGCTATTAAAAATGCTTCGCACGTCGGTTAGTCGGTACAACGACAACTGTCCAAACATTGACGACAAGAGAGAGAGAGAGAGAGAGAGAGAGAGAGAGAGAGAGAGAGATTGGTTGGGAGTCTTGGGACTTGGAACTCTTTGCTTTGGGGTGGTGGTGTATTTATAGTGGAGGAAAAAAAAGAGGGTATATTAATTGAGCCGTTGATTAATTCAAAAAGCACATACTTTACGATGTATTTATATTATTATTGGAGAAGAAATATTAATACAATATTTATGGCTATTAAAAATGCTTTGCACGTCGGTACAACGACAACTGTCCAAACATTGACGACAAGAGAGAGAGAGAGAGAGAGAGAGAGAGCTGTACTATTCATAAATTAATAACACAATAAAAAAATAAAAATAGCAGCAGGGCTTCGTAGCACAAACAATAAATTTGTGCATTGTTTGAGTTGTTTACTCGAATTTCGAGGAAGAAGACGCTGAGAAAGAGAAAGGAGAGAGAGGAGGAGAGAGCAATAAATTTGGCGCACCTAACTTTCTTACCGATTAAATTGTATGAGTAAAAAAAAATGACTGATCGCTTTACATCTAATTAGAAAGGAATGGTACCAAAATAAAGGTAAAAGTCACCACGCACGTTTTAAACTTGTTGGGGGGTTCAAGTATGCTTTACGCCTTTACCTCTCTTTTGTCTCTTCTCATGTGGCTTGTCTGTCATATATCTGATTTAATTAGATTTAATTATGATAGTAATAACCAACCAGATGCATTCCCCCTTTTAAAGAAAAAAGAAAAAACAAAAAAAAGAGTTGCATAATGATAATGTTAATAATAAAAACCAATCTGAGCCGACAGTATAGACATCTGTAATATATATAATAGTTCTTTTTTTTCTTCGTTAAAACTGTAATATATTATTATTGGAGAAGAAATATTAATACAATATTTATGGCTATTAAAAATGCTTTGCACGTCGGTACAACGATAACTGTCCAAACATTGACGACGATCTAATGAACTTGAGCATATTTTTTATTTTATTTTGCTTATTAATAAACTAGGTGGACATTTTGCTTGCCTAGCTTTTCATTAACACCGCTTTGTTGTTGTTTTTTTTTATTATTTGTAGGGAATTACATTAAATTATATTAATGAGAAATGTTGATATAAAAAAGCTTGAAGTTCATACGAACGTGATAAATGGTAAATAAATAAAAAAACATATCATGAGGTAAAATCATCGTAACAAAATAACTCTTCGAATAGTTAATAAAAAAATTTCGATTGAAAAACATAGTTAGCTAAATTTATATAAAAATAAATCTCAATATGTCCGAATTTCAAAAAATAGATTTGATGATGGATAAAACTTTGGATTAGAATCCCAGAGAAGAGCATAATCAGAATATTAAATATTAACTATAAAGTAAACAAATATAATAAAATAAATAAAACTATCTGAACATAACTTTACGAGTAATAAATCATTTTTCAATGGAATAACAAAGCTAATAGGTATTTAGTTGCAATTAAATCTCAGTAACTATTGATCTAAAAATAATATTGATGATAAATAAAAAATCCATGTAATCATCCAAGAGTACGAATTCACAATTTAGAAGACAAAAATGAAATTTACAGAATTGGTATACAAAGTGATGAAAATGATTATTTAGGATGTCAATAATTAAAAATATTTAATTTAAATTTTGTAAATAATTTGACTAAAAGTTAAATACACATATTTTAAATATTTTTCTCTTTAAATAATTTAGTATTCATTTATAATAAAATAAATTTGATAAATTATAAAGATAAAATTAATAATTTTACATTATTAGTGAGATTGTATACAAGTCACGCTCTCAGGCAAGGAAGGAAGGGTGCAATATGCACCCCTTTTAAGCACGCAATTGATGATAATTCTCATTAAGTTAACAATTAATTAAATAACTGTTAAGCCGTTTTTTGGTTTTAACATTTGAGTACACGTGGTGGGCCTGGAATAGTCACGTGTCTAGTATTGGATCGGACCAAATTACTTTCCGAGAGTCCAAAGGGCTCAAGGAAGTTCGGGACAAAGCCCAAAGCGTCCAAGAGCTTCAGAGGATCTTGGAATCGCAAAGAGGGAAATAATGCTTTGCTTTCTTCTTCGTCGGGAATGCGTTCTTCGTCTTTGATTCCTGGCCTGGAGGTTGAGCCTACCTGGAGGTCGAACCTGCCTGGAGGTCGAGCTCGCCTGGAAGTCGAGCCTGGCCTGGAGGTCGACCCTGGCTGGAGGTCGAGCCTGCCTGGAGGTTGAGCTCGTCTGGGGGGTCGAGCTCGCCTGGAGGTCGAGCCTGGCCTGGAGGTCGACCCTGGCTGGAGGTCGAGCTTGCCTGGAGGTCGAGCTCGCCTGGAGGTCGAGACTGGCCTGGAGGTTGACCCTGGCTAGAGGTCGAGTCTGGCCTGGAGGTCGACCCTGGCTGGAGGTCGAGCTCGCCTGGAGGTCGAGCCTGGCCTGGGGGGTTGAGCTCGCCTGGGGCGTCGAGCTCGCCTGGAGGCCGAGCCGGGCCTGGAGGTCGACCCTGGCTGGAGGTCGAGCCTGCCTGGAGGTTGAGCTCGCCTGGGGGGTCGAGCTCGCCTGGAGGTCGACCCTGGCTGGAGGTCGGGCCTCCCTGGAGGTTGAGCTCGCCTGGGGGGTCGAGCTCGCCTGGAGGTCGACCCTGGCTGGAGGTCGAGCATGCCTGGGGGTTGAGCTCGCCTAGGGGGTCGAGCTCGCCTGGAGGTCGACCCTGGCTGGAGGTTGAGCCTGCCTGGGGGTTGAGCTCGCCTGGGGGGTCGAGCTCGCCTGGAGGTCGACCCTGGCTGGAGGTCGGGCCTGCCTGGAGGTTGAGCTCGCCTGGGGGGTCGAGCTCGCCTGGAGGTCGAACCTGGCTGGAGGTCGATCCTGGGGGGTGTGACCGTGCTCTTCGTGAGCTGCCTACGCACCCGCTTTGCGGGATCAGGTCATGACGTAGTTCAGGGCGAGTGTGTTTGCTATGTGAATGGATTCTTGGATTTTTGTTTTTTTTCCTCCCGCCGAGAGGTGGCTCTCGGTTTTTGTTTATGATCCGGGATAATTTTGAAGTTGGGAGAGTATTTGGCTGAGAGAATTCTGGGGTTGAGAGAATTTTGGGGTTGAGAGAATTTTGAGTTCAAAGGATTCTCTGTCCCTTTTGATTTGTGTGAGTGAGCTATTTATAGGGAAAACATGCCGCTTGTTGAAAATTTGCTTGTCACTTGTCGCTTGTTGAAAATTCGCTTGTCGCTTGTCGCTTGTTGAAAATTTGCTTGTCGCTTGTTGAAAATTCGCTTGTCGCTTGTTTTAGTCATGCGTATTTTTAGCATTTGACTAAATTGTCCTTCTATATTGTAACGTCGTTTTTGCAATTGAGGCGTCGTTTTTACCATAAGAAAAAGACGGCATAACATTAACCCCCCAGTTTCGCGTGCGACTTGTCGTGTGGGAAACTTTGCTTCTCATCCTCTTCTTTATTGATTTATTATTTATAATATTGTATGTGTATAATATCTTTATTATCTTTTTAGGAAAGGTGACTAATCCGGTTATAACTTTTGAAAAATACATGCACAAGTACCCACACATTTGCAAGTTGCGTAGGTTTCTTTTTAGGCATAGACTTATATATGTATTTTGATGTACTATAGGTAGCCAGTTTTTATATCATCATTACTCCGTGTATAGGTATATGCCCATTATCCTATTTATCATTTATTATTATTATTATTATTATTTCCTATACTCTATGCATAGATTGGTTTACTCATTTGTTTTTTTTTTTACTTTAACACCTACCCCATGCTCTCTTTCTTTAAAAACTGAGATGTATCCGGGGATTGAGCTGCCATCACAGGAGCGTAGCAGAGTTGAGATCAGCAAATCTCCTTCGATTTTCTGGCTTCCTTCTTGAGGTTGGTTTCTTCTTTGGTGATTATATATATTCTTTACTTCCACTTTGCCATTTCTTTCTTTTTCACTCCGTCTCTCGACCCTCTTGTCCCCTTCCTTGAATCTTTCTGGCTTTTCTTCCAAAATACTGTGATGACTCTTAATAATCTGATCAATGGTGGGCCTAATTCGCCCCGTGGTCCCAACGACCTAGTGGTCCCACCCGATTGTTCTAGAGCTTTTGACACTTTCGATTTTGGTGAGTCGTGGGTGTTTGATGACTTTCCATGCGCTTTTGGCGAAGGTATGGGTTCCACAAATTCGCCTAATGGTTTCGGTGATGGCGACCTCGATGCCTTTCTTGATGTGGTCCTCGGACGGAGGCCGGTTCCGCGTGTGTCGGGTCTGTGTTTCGATGGGAGAGGTAATGTCGTTCGATCAGCGGCCCATGGCGAGTCGTCTCGGTCCCCGCTGGCCGTGAGAGGCTGCGAGGTAGGTCCAGCGAATGAAGATGGTGTCACACCGGGTGTTCTCCGGAGTTCGGAAAGTGATACTCCCTTGACTTCGACGCCGCTTTTCTTCACAAACGGGTCCCCATCGCTGCCGGCGGACTTCGGAGCATCAAGGGGTGGGTTTCTTCCGGCGTCGATGGGCGGCGAGGTCGGTCTGGACCGAGGCTCTGTCATCGGCGGGCCTTCGTTGACATCAGGGGAGGGCAACGTAGACGTTCTTCCGAATGCCTGCTCGTCGTTTGCCGCAGAGGGCGTAGAGGCTCCAGCAAGCGAGCATCGTTGTAGCTCCCCAAAAAACGGGAAGAAGATGTCGTTGTTGCTCGAGGCGTTTGGTCATTTGGTCGGAGGTGAGACTTCGGCACGTCACATCCCAGGACGCGACGACGAAGGCCTCGGTGCCAACTCCTCGGCGAGCGGCGAGGTGAGTTTTCCATCTCTTGGGGTCGATATTGATGATGATGGTGATAAGGTTGTTATGGCAGAATGCTCTGAGGGAGAGGTTGAGTCTTATCGGTGCAACTCGTTTATAGTTGAGTCCCCAAAACGGCCGCGGTCTTGGTCGAGGCGGTCGAGATGCGGGGATTTTGCTGGCCTCGATGCCGTGAGCTTGACAACGGAAGATAGAGTTAGGTTCCTCCGTGAGAAGTACGAGATCCCGCCGGAAATCTCCATCATTGTTCCCTCCGTCGATGATTATTCCGACCAGCCACCCGAGGGATATACAACCGTCTACGTGGAGAGTCTTAAGCATGGGTTGAAGCTCCCTCCACACCCCTTCATATGCAATTTGCTCGAGAGGATCAAGCTGCCACCCGGTCAACTAAATCCAAGGAGCTATTGGGTCATCGTGGCTTGTTATATCATGTGGTTCCGGGAAAAGCACCGTGAAATGACGGTGTGTGAATTTCTAAGTTTGTGTGCTGTGATTCTGAATTACAGAACGAAAGGGTCGTTCTTTCTTCGTAACAATACGTCAAAAAAAATACTCGACAAACTACCCGGCACGGGGCGTGAGTGGGTCGATGAGTTCTTTTACACGCACGTCGACTATTTTGGAAACATTCCCCTTGGTTTTCGTACATCGGCTGATTGCCCAAAACCCCCTGATTAGCGATCCGAGGTTGCTTCTTTTCTTGAAGGGATACCTCTTAGTGATCGCGAGGCTAACTTGTTTCTTGACGACAAGCTGTGGGAAGAGGTTGGGTGGTTCCCTTACCGTTCGGCCGACGAGGTTCCATTGCTGTTTTCGCGCTCTTTTCCGTCCTCGGCAGAGTCTGGTGGTATAGTAATAGGGTTTTTATTTTTATTTTTTATTATTGCTATCACAATTTGGTTCCCATATGTATACATATCTCCATATTTGACAAGAGAAAAAACTCTAATTCTCTCGACGATCCCTCGCAGGTATGGCGGCTTATGGGGCCCGAGGTGTTACAGGGCCGGGACTCTCTGCGGGGCGGTCGTTGCCGGTTCCTCTTCTTGGTTCGGAGGCGTCACTCCCTTTGCAGCCCTCAAGGGTAGGCTTATCTCCTCGCGCTACTACAGCATCTATGTCAACCATAAAAGTAGCGATTACTAGTTCAAAAAGAGCGCGAGATGAGGCTCCGTTAGTGGCTTCCTCGCGTGCCAATTTTGGGAAGAAGTTTAAAGCTCCTCTTCGCTCGTCGTCCGACATAGTTGTCAGGTTCTCGGTCGCTGACTCCTTTGGCCCGTAAAGGCATTAGTGGTATCGAGTCCACTCATGCATCGGAGGTGACTAAGTTGGATCGGATGACCGCGATTGCCCTTGCTGAGTTGCTGACTCGCGAGGCCCGACAGGTTTTCCTCCACGTGCATGGCCCAATATTTTCTTTGTTCACCATCTTTTCACCTCTTTTATATACCTATTTTTTTTTTTGTAGTGCTATCTGGCTTCTGTTGCAACTAAGCGAAATGTTCGCGAGTTGGTGAGGAAATTAGGACACGAGACCGAGGCCCGTCGTCTGGCACAGGTGGATGCCGATGGTCGCGCGGAGGCCCTCGAGGCTGAGATTGCAGGGCTCAGGAAAGGTGTTGTGGATGATGCTATGAAGATATGTGAGCAAAGAGCCGAGCTTCAGCGTTTGCGTATCGAACTGGGGACCATTCAGGCGGAGCGGGCTAGTTCGGCTATCGACTGGGCACACCGCGACTTGGTTGCATACTGGAGTGGATCGGGAAAGGAAAATCCTCCGGAGGGAGCGGAGAGACTCTCCGCCTTAGATGATAGTGACTCGTCTCTTTCCCCCTTTTTTTGTGATGGACTAACGGCCTTATCGCCCCTTTTTGTATGTGAATTCGGGCAAACTTCCATTCGTCAGGATTTTTCTTTTTGATGGCGCGGTCGGTTGTGCGTCTCTCAAGACCCGTTGTGTTTTTTGCAGGCCCCGATTTCGGGTATAACTCTGACGAATGGGCATTTTCCCTTTTTCGCGTAGTTTCTGTGTTTGTATGCTTTTGGGAAAACTGTCATTTGTTGGTTTTTTCCTTTTGGTGGCGCAGCTTGTTTGAGCGTCCTTCTAGTCCGCTCGTCTAGTCGAGCTCGTCACCAGCTAGTCGAGCTCGTCACCTCATCTAGTCGAGCTCGTCACGTTGTCCAGTCGAGCTCGTCTCTCGTCTAGTCGAGCTTGTCTCCTCGTCTAGTCGAGCTCGGCACCAGCTAGTCGAGCTCGTCACCTCGCCTAGTCGAGTTCGTCACGTTGTCTAGTCGAGCTTGTCTCCTCGTCTAGTCGAGCTCGTCACGTTGTCCAGTCGAGCTCGTCTCTCGTCTAGTCGAGCTTGTCTCCTCGTCTAGTCGAGCTTGTCTCCTCGTCTAGTTGAGCTCGTCACCAACTAGTCGAGCTCGTCACCTCGCCTAGTCGAGCTCGTCACGTTGTCTAGTCGAGCTCGTCTCTCGTCTAGTCGAGCTTGTCTCCTCGTCTAGTCGAGCTCGTCACGTTGTCTAGTCGAGCTCGTCTCTCGTCTAGTCGAGCTTGTCTCCTCGTCTAGTCGAGCTCGTCACGTTTTCTAGTCGAGCTTGTCTCCTCGTCTAGTCGAGCTCGTCACACAGTCCGTGACGAGCCGGAATGACTTCGACACTTCGTCCAAACGTCTTTTTCGTGTTTGTCGTATGGAAATGCTTTGAGCTTGTGCGGGGCTCCTGCTGCCTTTTCCCTTCTTGCGCCTTGAGCAGGCTTCGAGGTGGGTCGGGTTCTCGATGGCGCGAGTTCCCTTATCTTGGGCTTCATAAGATTCTTTGAGGTGTGTTTGGAGTTTCAATGTTGCGAAATCTCATTTCTCGGATCCCGTGGACACTTTGAGGTCGGTCGGGGACTTGATGGCGCAAGTCCCCTCATCTCGGGTCGTACGGGATTTTTTTTTAGATGTGTTCGGAGTTTCAACGTTGTGAAACCCCATTTCTCGGATCCGTAGACGCTTTGAGGTTGGTCGGGGACTTGATGGCGCAAGTCCCCTCATCTTGGGTCGCACGGAGTTCTTTGCGATACGTTCGGGGTTTCAACGTTGCGAAACCCCATTTCTCGGACTCCGTGGACGCTTTGAGGTCGGTCGGCGACTTGATGGCGCAAGTCCCCTCATCTCGGGTCGCACGGAGTTCTTTGCGATACGTTCGGGGTTTTAACGTTGCGAAACCCCATTTCTCAGACTCCGTGGACGCTTTGAGGTCGGTCGGGGACTTGGTGGCGCAAGCCCCCTCATCTCGGGTCGTACGGGATTTTTTTTAGATGTGTTCGGAGTTTCGACGTTGCGAAACCCCATTTCTCGGATCCGTAGACGCTTTGAGGTTGGTCGGGGACTTGATGGCGCAAGTCCCTTCATCTCAGGTCGCACGGAGTTCTTTGCGATACGTTCGGGGTTTGAGGGGTCGAGCTCGCCTGGAGGTCGAGCCTGGCCTGGAGGTCGACCCTGGCTGGAGGTCGAGCTCGCCTGGAGGTCGAGCTCGCCTGGAGGTCGAGTCTGGCCTGGAGGTCGACCCTGGCTGGAGGTCGAGTCTGGCCTGGAGGTCGACCCTGGCTGGAGGTCGAGCTCGCCTGGAGGTCGAGCCTGGCCTGGGGGTTGAGCTCGTCTGGGGGGTTGAGCTCGCCTGGAGGCCGAGCCTGGCCTGGAGGTCGACCCTGGCTGGAGGTCGAGCCTGCCTGGAGGTTGAGCTCGCCTGGGGGGTCGAGCTCGCCTGGAGGTCGACCCTGGCTGGAGGTCGAGCCTGCCTGGGGGTTGAGCTCGCCTGGGGGGTCGAGCTCGCCTGGAGGTCGACCCTGGCTGGAGGTCGGGCCTGCCTGGAGGTTGAGCTCGCCTGGGGGGTCGAGCTCGCCTGGAGGTCGAACCTGGCTGGAGGTCGATCCTGGGGGGTGTGACCGTGCTCTTCGTGAGCTGCCTACGCACCCGCTTTGTGGGATCAGGTCATGACGTAGTTCAGGGCGAGTGTGTTTGCTATGTGAATGGATTCTTGGATTTTTGTTTTTTTTTCCTCCCGCCGAGAGGTGGCTCTCGGTTTTTGTTTATGATCCGGGATAATTTTGAAGTTGGGAGAGTATTTGGCTGAGAGAATTCTGGGGTTGAGAGAATTTTGAGTTCAAAGGATTCTCTATTCCTTTTGATTTGTGTGAGTGAGCTATTTATAGGGAAAACATGCCGCTTGTTGAAAATTCGCTTGTCGCTTGTCTCTTGTTGAAAATTCGCTTGTCGCTTGTTGAAAATTCGTTTGTCGCTTGTTGAAAATTCGCTTGTCGCTTGTTTTTAGTCATGCGTATTTTTAGCATTTGACTAAATTGTCCTTCTATATTGTAACGTCGTTTTTGCAATTGAGGCGTCGTTTTTACCATAAGAAAAGGACGGCATAACAATAACTATACCATAAAAATTTGGAGATATGACAAAACTTAAATTTACATATGACTTTATATCTGAAGAGAGCCCTTAAATTAATTTATTAGTACATAGAAATTTTTACCGATTAAATTGTATGAGTGATAAAAAAAATGAAGGTAAAAGTCACCACGCACGTTTTAAACTTGGGGGTTCTAGCATGCTTTACCTCTCTTTTGTCTCTTCTCATGTGGCATGTCTGTCATTTATCTGATTTAATTAGATTTAATTATGATAGTAATAAGTTAATAACCAACCAGATGCGTTCCCCCTTTAAAAAAAAAAGAAAAAAAAGAGTTGCATAATGATAATGTTAATAATAAAAACCAATCTGAGCCGACAGTATAGACATCTGTAATATATATAATAGTTCTTTTTTTTTCTTCGTTAAAACTGTAAGAGTATATTATTATTGGAGAAGAAATATTAATACAATATTTATGGCTATTAAAAATGCTTTGCACGTCGGTAGTGTACAACGATAACTGTCCAAACAGACGACGATCTGTGGAGAGAGAGAGAGATAGATATGAGAGGTGCAGATAGATATAGGTAGAAAGGAAACAGCTATAGATGTAAAATAGGTAGCTGGGGATCAATAAATATGTATCATTATGAGAGATCAGCTTAAAAGACAAATTAATACCACAATAAAAAAATAAAAATAGCAGCATTGTTTGAGTTGGTCTCATATGGACTAGCTAGCAATAGCATTAGCATAGTAGGACTGTGCTACGACAGTAATGTTGGAAACTGTTTCAATGAGTTGGAAATGAATGCAAACACAAACTGCAAATAGGATGGCAACGGGTACGAGTAAAGTCGGGTACACCGATTTCGTTACTCGTACCCGCTATAATTTATATACGTTCCTGTTTAATTTTATTTATTTATTTTAGGAAAACAAAATAATTTTGGATTGGGTCTTCATGACAAAGTCTTGAGAGGCATATTATGTCTCTAATCTCTCTATGCATGCATTACTCAAATATTATATATATTAAATTTTGGTTATGTAAATATCATAAAATTTATTATTATTATATTCATAAGCTAATATTTTTTTTAAATAGCATAACTCTATTTTTTTTTCACTTACCCGCAACTACGCGAGGGTTAAATAACTTTATATAAATCGAAAGCTGTTGTTTTTATTAATAGCGTTTCTTTAATAAGTGATTGAGATTGGCCCTCTAAACTCTCATTCTCTCTAACCTTCCAATACTGACACCATTGCAACTTGCCCAAGAAATTAATGGTGTGCGACAAATATTTCACTTTATCTCTATGCACTCACAAAAAAATCCAAAGCATCTCTGCACTCATTTCTTATCTACCATATCACTTTATCTGTCTAGTCTTGGTAGTTGCCCAAGAAATTAATGGTGTGCGTATTTCACTTTATCTCTATGCACTCACAAAAAAATACAAAGCATCTATCTGTCTAGTCTTGGTAGTTGCCCAAGAAATTAATGGTGTGCGTATAAAAAGCCTAATTTATTTATTTTAATGATGAAACAATCACTTGAAATAAATTAATGGTGTGCGTATAAAAATAAATTAATGGTGTGCGTATAAATTAATATGCTAATTGATTCTTTCGGAAACAGTAAATAAAATATTTGTTAACATATGGAAAACTAGTTATTTGCTAGTAATCCTCTGAAATTACTAAACGGGTGTAAAATAGTTGTTCAACTATGAATGAAACAATTTGTTGACCAGCTGATCGTTTTTAAGCAGTTCTAATCTTTTATTCAAAGTGATAAACTAACAAACAATCAAATAGAAATAAAAAATACAAGACAATTGGTAATTATGTCTGGTGTAAACCACCACTCAAAGAGACTGATCATGATGTGAAAACAGACTTTTGGCGTCACTTTATCTAAGAGCAACGCTGTAGTTTTAATTCTGTAATGAATTTATACATATAATGTCGCACGCACCTAACTGGACTCATTATCGCACACACATAATTACTCCTTACAACATTGTGAACCTTACAGATGCATAACTGGACTGATTATCTACAATTATTGATTAGCAGCGCTAACATTTTTTGTATGAAAGAAATTTATGTTTTTGTAGGTCCTCACCAATAATTCCACTGTTTCTTTTCGCTATGATTTATCATTTATGGACCTGTGGCTGTGGTTCCCACATTTGCATTGCATCTTTGCAATTTGCACGTTGTTTCAAAATGTGATTTTACGCAATCTGCTGTTTGAACGGAAATTAATAATTAATCAGCACCAAACAAATGTGGCTATTTGATATGTGTTATTTTATACCTATTTTATTAAGTGTTTCAATATTGTTTTTTTTTTAGAAGGCCGGGCATGTTTGGTTTAAAATAAAAAATGGAATGTTAATGGAAATGGGAATGATAATGGCAATGACAATGGAATGGTATTATATTTTTTTGTTTGGTTTGTAATATTAACTCCAAAAGAATGGAAAGTAAAATTTACCATATTACCATTTTCATAACTTTACCAACTTTCTCTTCTTTATCACTACCACTTCGTCTTCTTCTCAGCATGGACTGATACAGTAAAACAAGATGAACTAAAATGGACTTTAAACCATATTTCTCAATAAAACTTCAAATCCATTGTCTATTTAGGAGAATAATCTGAGGGCCCGATTTTTTTTCCCTTTCATTGGGTGTTGTGCAGGCAAAACCAGTTTCAATTTTTTTGGATCTTTACTGGTTAATCTCCCATGCCTAACAATTTCCATACACAAACTCGACAAAACAATCGATAAAAGAAAAAAATGAAAATATGTTGAAATCGCTTTGCGTTCATCTATGAACCTACTCTAGACTACTCGTCTCCGTCGTCTTCATCGTCGGCGTCGCATCTTCTCCGGCAAGAGAACGGCGGCGAAGGCGGGTGGTGCCGAATGTCTCGTCAAAGACCTTCACAACCTCCCATATCAAAGTTACCATTTGCGGTGGCTCGGCTGTCGACGGCGCCTTCGAGATCCCTCCGGCGTCAATCTTCACTGTCGCCGCCCTGGGAATGATCGTCTCCGTCGTGCTCTACGAGAAGGCGCTCGTTTTAGTTTTAGATTACAAATATAAATATATATTAAATGATATAAAAGGTCAGTTTGGGAAGAATATTTCATTACACGGTGGAATGGTTCATTCATCCCAATTTATAAAGAATCAAATTAATGCAATGATCATTCCGTATAATGATGATTACCTCATTTAAAAATGAATCAAATAAAAGAATAATAAATTTAAGGAATCCATTCCATTCCATTCCCTTAAAAAGTCACCAACCAAACATACCCTAAATTCTTTTGGT
This sequence comes from Urtica dioica subsp. dioica, assembly GCF_054948205.1. Classification (NCBI taxonomy): domain Eukaryota; kingdom Viridiplantae; phylum Streptophyta; class Magnoliopsida; order Rosales; family Urticaceae; genus Urtica; species Urtica dioica. The sequence continues at coordinate 19,921,993 of NC_142763.1, forward strand.
TATCAGCCATGGCACCTTTGACGTCTGTTATATTTTTTTTTTTTGAGGAAACGTGGTCGGAGCCACGAAAATTCATAAAAGCCCTCACGTATGGCGGAGGAAAACCGTGGTTACAAAGATAGGAGATAAACAGAAACCAACGGAAAAGGAAAAGGAAGCTCAAAACAAACAGGGCCCTAGGAGACCATGCGGGACCTCAACTCGCGATCATCGGCCCTAATGGCCTCTTCCGAACAAGGCAGGACTAAACCCAGCCAGGTCGAGGACGAGTGATGGTTAACCGCATAACGCGCTAGATTATGCGCAGCAACATTACAAAGACGAGAAATATGCATAATGCGAAAAACCTCAAGCTCCCTCGCCTCTCTGGAGATGCGGAGCAAGATCGTCCCAAGCTCTGTCGCAGGCGTCACGCCCTCATCAATCATCCTCACCACCCCCAAGCAGTCAGACTGGATCTCTGCTCTCCTGCCACCGACGCTGCGAACTAGCTCTATGCCCTGGAGGACAGCATACGCTTCCGCAAGCTGGGGGGAGAACCCCCTAGCCAGGAAAAGCGTCTGCGAGGCGATCACCACTCCGGTGTGGTCTCGAACAATACAACCGACACCGAAGCCTCCACGGTCGCGAGCGAGTGCCGTGTCGACGTTAATCGAGAGGGTCCCGTCCGTAGGGGGGTCCATCTGGGGGTCGTAGTCACCCTCGTGTTCGTCGGAGACTCCCCAACCATAGCCGCTCTGTACTCCTCGAGGAAGCTCGCCGTCCACTGGACTAGCTGTGGCTGGCTCCAAGCTGATCTCCCGGCCAAGACATTGTTCCTGTGGTTCCAAAGTTCCCAAATAATGGTAATGAAAAGCTCATGGAAACGAACCTCAAGGGTCTCCATCGCTCTGAGGATAGCGTCGAAAACATCGCTGTCTCTAAAAGGCGGAAGAATGTGGCCGAAGCCCACCTCTTTCCAGACTCTCCTGCTCCACCTGCAACCCAAAAACGCGTGGAAAACAGTCTCTCTCGCCTCCTGACAGACAGGGCAGCTGTCGTCAGAGGTGATCCTCTTTTTGGCTAAGACTGCTCTGGCCGGGATCTGGCCTAAACAGACTCGCCAAAAGAAGAGTTTCACCTTAGGAGGGACTCTCAGCTACCAGAACTTCGTCCACCACTTCTCCATCACCGTCGGATCTGAAGAGCTGGCGACCGGAGTACTGGCTCTCTCCATCGCAACACGGAAGCCGCTCTTGATGGAGTACTCTCCGTTCTCAGTGAAATGCCAGCGACGCACGTCAGGAGTGCCCTCGCCCCCACACGGAATGCTCAGGATCGCCGCAGCGTCCTCCTCACCGAACATCGCTGTGATAAGATCAACGTCCCAGCTACCGTCGGGTCTCATAAGCTCAGCTACCCGCATACCGGGGGGAATCCAATGGGGGTCAATCCAGGTGGCCGGTCTGTCCCTAGGAACCCAACTGTCGCCCATGACCAACACAGACTCCCCGTCCCTGATCCGCCATCTCGAACCGGACTGAATGATCTCACGTCCCCAGAGAAGACTGCGCCAAATGGAAGAGCTGCACGAGCCAGGGAGAGCTGTCATAATATCACCGTCGGGGAAGTAGCTCTGACTATAGACTCGACCTACCAGACTATCCGGTCTCCTGAGAAGTCTCCAGATACTCTTAGCCAAAAGGGCCTGGTTGGACTTCTCCAGATCTCTGAAGCCCATCCCGCCCTTTGACTTGTGTCACGTGAGGTCCTCCCACTTGCACCAGTGGATCTTCTTCGTCGCCGTTCCACCCCCCCACCAGAATCTGGCGATCGCCGAGTGGATGTCTCTAATCAAACGCAGCGGGATCTTGTGGCACGAGGCCACGTAACTGGGGATCGACTGAAGGACGGATTTAATGAGGACCTCTCTACCAGCCTGCGAGAGGGAGAGGCCATTCCAACTCTTAATCTTAGCCCAAACACGGTCTCTCACAAAACCAAAAAGCTTCGCCTTCCGCCGACCCGTGAACGCGGGAAGACCCAGGTATCGCTTATGGCAGTCCGTCTTCCTGACACCTAGGATCTGAGCCAACACCTCACCCTCCTCATCGCTAACCTCCGTACCGAAACAAACATCGGACTTCTGAAAGTTCACCATCTGGCCCGAGGCCATAGAATAAGTTCGAAGAATGTCAGTAATCCTCTCACACTCGTCAAGAGTCGCTCGGCAAAAAACCAAGCTATCATCCGCAAAGAGAAGGTGAGACACATGGATATCCCGGAACCGGACTCCTAAAATCGCTCCGGAATCCTCACTCGCTCGAAAGAGGCTCGAGAGACCCTCAGAGCAGAAGAGGAAGAGGAAAGGAGAGAGAGGGTCCCCCTGGCGGAGGCCTCTGAACGGAGTCACACTGCCTCGAATGGAGCCGTTGATGTTGAAAGCAAATCTGACTGAGGTAACGCATCTCATGATAAGGTGCACCCAACGCGTGCTGTATCCCAGTCTCAGCATCATCGACTCCAGGTAGACCCACTCAACCCTGTCGAAAGCCTTCGCCATGTCGAGCTTGAGAGACGCACACTTTCCATTACCGAAGCGTTTCCGCTTCATCGTGTGGAGAGCCTCGAAACCAACCATGACATTATCGAAGATCAGTCTACCACCAACGAAAGCGCTCTGGGACTCAGAAATAGCGACGTGCATAGTAGTCTTAAGACGGTTGACCAAGCACTTGGCCACTATCTTATAGATCACGTTGCACAGGCTAATCGTCTTGGGTCCTCGACTTTGGGGATAAGGGTGACCACAGTATCATTAATGGTGGCCACCTCGTCCCCGTCGTTAAGAATCCCAAGGCAGGTCTTCAAGACCGATTCGCCTACTACGTCCCAATATCTCTGGTAAAAAATCGCGGGAAAGCCGTCACTTCCCGGGGCCTTGATCGCATCCATCGAGAAAAGCGCCTTTTTCACCTCCCATGGCTCAAAAGGGCGCTCCAACTCGGCGTTCAAAGCCTCTGAGATCCTAGGCTGTACGTCCGCAGAAACTAACTCGATACTCTGCGAAGAAGGCCTCGTGGAAGAGAAAATGTCACCAAAGTAACCGGAGACGATCCTCTCTATCTCAGTGTCTCCACTGTGCCAATCCCCGTGATCGTCCTCCAGTCCTCTGATAGCGTTCCTCTTCCTCCTAGCAGAAGCCTTGCGGTGAAAAAGCTTCGTGTTCTTATCCCCGCACCGCATCCAGGACACTCTGCTCCTCTGTCTCCAGTACTGCTCTTCCTTCTGAACTAAGGCGTCAAGCTGTCTCTCCTCCCGTCTGAAGGACTCCATACAGAAGTTCGGGCCCGAAAGACCCGCAAGCTCAACGATCTTCTTCTGCTTCTCAATCCTGTCTCTGATCTCTCTGTTCCTCTCTCCGCCCCAGCGGGAGAGACTCTGTCTGCACTGACAGATCGCATCAGCTAAGCTCGGACTCTGATCACCACTCTGGCCCATCTCCCAAGCTCTACGGATCCACTCGTCGCACTCAGGCTCACCTATCCAAGACTCCTCAAAGAAGAAACGCCTCGGCCTCCTGCTCCGCCGGCGATCTCTGAGACCCGCTGTAAGCAGAAGAAGTGGTCTATGGTCCGAACTCCAGAACCTCAAGTGTCGAACAGTGGCCGAAGGGAAGAGATCGCTCCACTCGTGACTCGCGAGGCATCTATCCAAGCGTTCCTCTATACTTCCTCTGCGCCAGGTGAAGGGGTCTCCCTCAAAGCCTAAGTCATGGATGTCGCAATCCGAAATCATCTCTCTGAAAGAAGACAACTGGCCGGGACCTCTATCTCTACCTCCTCTAATCTCAGAGTTGGAGGCGACTTCGTTCATGTCGCCCCCAACTAACCAAGGACCCGTGTAAGAATTTCGGAGGCGACGAAGAAGCTCCCAAGTATGTCTCCTCTGAGCGCTCACTGGATCACCGTAGATCCCCGCAAATCTCCAACTCTCGCCTAACTCGTTAACCAAATCTCCCTCGATGTGATATCTCGAAAACGTCCCGAGTAGGAATCTCACAGGCTCTTTCCAAAGTAACATCAAGCCTCCACTCCTACCAAGACAGTCCACCGTCATACAACCATCAGAACCCAGCAACACTCTCACTCTTTCAGCCCCCTCACTCCGTAGTCTAGTCTCCGACAGAAAGATAAAATCGGGACTATGATCACGAACGTGGGCGAGGAGGGCTGACCTCGTCCCGGGGTTGCCTAACCCCTGGACGTTCCAGATAACGCCTATCATCGCGTTCGGCGGCCCTCGCTCTCGAGGGGCGCCGCTCTCTCATCAGTAACAACTAAGGTCGAATCTAACGAACTAGAAACTTCCAAAGTGCGAGTAACAGAAAATAAGTCTCTCCTCCCTAGGTCATGTGTGGCAGAAAGTAAGTCTCTATGTCCTATATCAAACTGAAGCGCAAGAGAATGAAGGGAGATAGATGGACTTACCTGAGTGTCGAGCGTGGATCTCAACACTCTCCCTTGCCCACTCTCACCATCGGACCCGGGGCCCGTGTCAGCTACCATCTCCCACTGGATCACCCGACGAGTGGAAGAAGGGCTCGCCTTGTTCCCGTCGGTGTAGCCTCCCTCACTGGTCTCACCTCCGCCGGCTTCAAACATGCGTGCCATCTTCTTGACGTTCCCAATTCTGACCCTCTCGCTCGATTTCCTCTTCCCCGACCCACCTTCACTGTCGCCGGCAGCCCCCGCTTTTGTCTCGGCTCCCACATCCCGTCCTAGACCCGGTTTGCACCCAAGGGGCCTTTTCCTGGTGTCGCAGGGCGTTCTCTTGGCAGTGAAACTCCCAGGGGGGTCCTGGCCCTTTTGCTGAAGAGCCCCAAAGGGGTCCAGGCCCGGTTGAAAAAGGGGCCCAGACTGGCCTTTGGAGCGTTGCCGAAGAGGCCCAGCAAGTTTCCCAGCCAAGTCATGGGCAAGGCCTTCCAAGCCGTTGGGCTTAAAAATTCTGGTAGGCCCAACAAGGTCTTCCCCTCCATCTTTGACCAAATCCTCCTCTGCCCCAAGGACAGTGGGTCCCAGCTCACTCGAAATACCCACTAGGTCCTCAGTGGGATTGATAAATCCTTCACCAACTGCCCCAGAATTCATGCTCTTTGTAGCTTTCTCTTTACCAGAACTAGTAACCTGCTCCAAAGAGCCGTTGTCACTTCCTCTCCCCGAAACGGCCCCAAAACCCTCCTCCTTTTTTTTAGGGTAAGTTTTGCCTACCCCAGACTGGCAATGAGACCCGGTGGCCGAGGGATTGACTTCGCTCCTCGTTTGAGATCCACGCGCGTCAGCCCTAACCGTCGTCGGACCAGGGTTGTCGTGGTGGTTCTCCTCAGTCGGCATCTCGGTATCCATGGCTTCACTCGGCGGCCCTCCCGGATTGATCTCTTTATCCTTCGTCGGCTCATCTTCCCTTGTCGGTGGCTTGGTCAGAGTCGCGGTCGGGCCGGTCTCTGTCTCCATCGGCGGCGATTGTTTTTCCTTCCCACGCCTCTGTTTCTCGCCTCTCTCCCCCGACTCCTCTTGCAAAGCTTTTGACGAGTCCCGGTGAGTTTTCGCAGAACAGGACTCCGGCCCAGCCCAACCAGGTTCCCGGTTAGGTCCCACACCGTTAAACCTCCAAGTACCACCGTTAGATTTGTGAGGGGGCTGTCCTCTCAGCCCAGCTCCATACTTGGGGTTCCTCCCACACCCAGCTCCTCCTTCTCATGACAGTAAGAGCCACAGTGCCCGAGCCTTCCACACACGAAACAAAAGTCTCCGAGTTTTTCGTATCGGAAAGTCACCCAGGCCTTCCCCTCCTCCGTCCCAAGCTTTAGAAATGTTCCCTTCATCAGAGGTTTGCCTATGTCCACCGCGACACGGACCCGAATGAAATCCCCACTGATTCTACCCTCCTTATCCTTGTCAACTTTGGTAACCCGTCCTATTCGTCCTCCGACAAGCTCACCCATTCTTGCCGACCGAAACTTGAGAGGGATTCCATGAATCTGAACCCAGAAATCCACATGTCGGAATTCATCATCTTTGTCCTTTTCAATCTCAGGGTCATTCAAAACTAGGAGGGATTTGTCAAACGTCCATGGCCCCAATTCCCAGACCCGCCTCTTATCGGCCCTGTTCCCAAACCGGAAGCAGAGGATTCCGTCCCGGTGATCGCTGATTTCGAGCTTTCCACTCGTCCTCCAAATCGTGGCCATGACCGACTTAAGCGCACCTCGGTTGAAGGCTTTTTGCCGGAGCAGCCTCCCGAGAAGGCAGTCAGAGAGATCGACCGCCGTGCTCGCAAGTTCCTCCTCTTCAATGACTAACACATCCCCGTCCTCTTCCTCTCCGATGCCCATCTCAGACCATTTGTCGCACAAATCCTCCATACTTCGAGAAGAAGGAGGAGGCTTGACGAAATCAACATCTGTAAATGTAACTTCAACACCAGACTACTCAGTGATAGCTCCAACTGACAGTAAGTTGAACTTGAATCCAGGAACATACAACACACTTCTCAAAACCAGATTATTGTTGAGTCTGACATCTCCAAACAAATGAACTGGTATGACAGTATGGTTGGGTAGTGTAACAGTAGCACCACTGATGGGCTTGAGGCTTATGAACTGAGAGCTATGAGCACATATGTGCTTGGAAGCTCCAGAATCTGAAAGCCATACTGTATGTGTGTTTGACAAGTAATCACAAGAGTTGGCATAGTAACAGGCACCTGTGACATAGGTAGTCTGATTGACATCTGAATTGGATGAGCTAGGCTTGGAGGTGTTCATGTGACTGGAGAGCATCGCCATCAACTGGTTGCACTGCTCATACAACTGAGTTGTTGTCAGCTGGTCTTGATCCTCATGCTTGACTGCCTGATCTTTGGCCTCAGCACAGTTGACCTGACTCTTCGGCTTCCTGCTCCCCGGGGGATAGCCATGGAGTTTGTAGCACTTGTCAGCAGTGTGGCCTGGGATCTTGCAATGAGCACACGTCGGTTTCTCCTTGTCCTTTTTGTATGGCTTCTTCTGCAAGTCATCTTTCACTGCCATCGCCACAGTACTGGTTTGTTCCATGTTGCCATGCTCGTTTCCAACACTTCGCTGTTTCTCCTCTTGTGTAATTAATGCAAACACCTTGTTGATTGCAGGAATAGGATCCATGAGTAGCACTTGACTCCTCACTGCTGAGAACGAGTCATTGAGTCCCATAAGGAAGCTCATCACATACTCATTTTGGAAGAACTCATTAAGTTTCTTCACACCTCCACATTTACACGTTCCACAAGTACAATTTGGTCGAAAATTGTTCAACTCCTCCCAAATTGCTTTCAACCTTGTGAAGTACATCCCAACCGATCGCTGATCTTGAGTTAGGTTTGTGAGTTCTCGTTTCAACTGGAAAATGCGCGGTCCATTGGATTGCTGAAACCTCTCGTTCAGATCATTCCAGATCTCCGCGGCTGATTCTCCGAACAAAATGTTCGATGAAATTTCCTTCGAAACAGAGTTCAACAACCAAGAGATCACGATATGGTTGTTGCGTCTCCATGAATTCAATAGGTGTGGATCAGATCCATCAGGTTTCACGATAGATCCATCAACAAACCCTAACTTGTTCTTCAAGGACAGCGCAATCAACATCGATCGATTCCACGACGCATAATTATCTCCATTCAGCAATTGAGATACGAGAACTGTACCTGGATTGTCTGAATGATGCAGATAATATGCACTTAGTGGATCATCGATTACTGACCTTCGTGAAGCTCCTAACGCTAAATTCTCCATCGAAGTGTTGCTCTGTTCCTCCATTCACTTGGTGCCAGAAACAGAGTATCGCCGATGACTCGAGTTCAGGTAAAGACGAAGCTCCAAAATGCTCTAACAATGGCGGAATTTAGAGCTCTGATACCATATTGAGATCAGACTGAGAGAGTGTTTGGGAGAGAATGGTCTCGACTCAATGTGAGATCGAGTATGCAAATTCTCATTAACCAGAAAATGTACAATGTGTGTGTTTATATACACGGAGCAACTAACATAACTAATTTAGCCTATCCGTGCTATACACGTGTCTATACACAAGATAAAATAAAAACAAAAGCAGAGACTGAAACGACTGCATTTCATCTCTAATATAAATCACTTCACTTGATTTGTAAATGAGATTTGTAGATCTAACTAGAAGACGAGATCACCGAGTTTAAAGATGTTAAAACTTGGAAAATTAAAATGCTATAGGAATAGTTAGTTCTTTTGAGTGTCCAATATTGTTAGTCACTTTAAGGATGAAAGGGCCATCGCGCGTCGGGAACTGTACTAAGGTATGCTTATGATCGACATTTGATAGAAACAACCCTGAAGAGGTCCACACCTGATCACAGCCAGCTCACCTGCCGTGCCAGCTGAGCGCCCATTGGTCAAGGCGCTGGTCAAGACGGTTAGGCGGTTAGGAAGATAGTTAGATAAATACAATGTATCTAGACAGTTATGGTTTATATAAATACGTGTAACTCAATTAATTCAGTTAAGCAATACAAATACACAAAAAGGCTCATAGAGAAGATTCTCTCTCTAGAGCATTGGATTCTCCTAGATCTGAGATTATCCAAAGCTTCACTTGGTATCAGAGATATATCAATGGCGTTCGACGGAATTTCCTCGTCGTCATCAGAGATCCCGAGATCATCAGTCTCTCCACACTTCGCTCCTACTCTCTCATCTGCAATCTCTGTCAAGCTCGACAAAGAAAACTACTCTGTTTGGAGAAGCCAAGTCTTACCAGCAGTAATTGGACACAACCTTGAAGGATTTGTCTTCGGAACGAAGATCTACCCCAAGGAATTCATCAAACACACAGATCCGCAAGGAAATGTCACGAAATCAACAAATCCAGAGTATATCCAGTGGTTGAGAGAGGATCAGCTTCTCTTGAGTTGGCTCCTTTCGTCTCTATCAACCACGATTCTCAGGTCAGTCACAAGAATCCGTTCTTCTCATGGAATGTGGATTGCTCTGGAACAGAGGTTTGCTGTCAGATCGAAGGCTAGGTTAATTCCTCTGAAGACTCAGCTCCAAGCAACAAAGAAAGGAAGTCTTTCGATCTGTGACTACTTCGCCAAAATGGAAGCCATCGTAGACTCAATTTTCTTGGCTGGTGGTGACATCTCCGACGATGATCTGATCCTGGCACTACTCATGGGATTACCTGTTGAGTATGATGTTGTTGTTGCATTGGTAAACAACCGTCTGCAACAATGTGATGGTGAATCGTCTGGAATAACCGTCCAAGAGGTCTTAGCTATGGCTCTCTCACAAGAAACGCGCATTGACCAGCTCACCTCACAATCAACGATTGATGTTCAGTCAGTCTCAACAAACTACAATGGAGCAATGGCGAACTACACAGATACTCATGGTAGAGGTCGCTCTAGGGGCAGAGGTGGTCGAGGACGTTTCACTGGTGGTCGAGGTTCAAACTCAAGACCTACTTGTCAGATCTGTGGTAAGCAAGGACACGTGGCTATTGCGTGTTGGCACAGACTCGATGAGTCCTTCCAAGGACCTATCTCAGCACCAGCAACAAGCAACAACAACAATCCACTCAACAAGGCAGCGTTCTATGCTGGTCCTGAAACTGTAGCTGATCCAGCGTGGTATGCTGATTCTAGTGCAACGAATCACGTGACTGCTGAGCTGGACAAGCTTCACATGAACACTGAGTACAATGGCAGTGACAAACTCATGGTCGGGAATGGTAAATGTCTCTCCATCACTCACACTGGACTGTCTCATTTACATTCCAAATCAACAAAAAATAAATTAAGAAATGTCTTGCGCAAGAGCTTCCGGATATAGAGAGTAAGTCAATATGAAATCCAAATCTCTTTCACGCTTTTGCTGTTCTGATTTTGTTTTCACACTTGTTCGATACAGCTGTCGCCACCACCCTTTTCCCCTCTTCCTCTCTCTCACCCGCTCCCTCTCCTTCGTCCTCTCTTCCTTTCTCCCACGCGAGCGCCGACCCCGACTGCGCGCGCGCCTCTGCCGACTGCGCGACCAGTGACCGGGTGCCGCCATCTCTCCCTCTCGCCTGTTGTCTCTCTGTCCTCGCGCTCACTCGACGCGCGCTTCCGAGTCCTCTGCGCGAATTGACAGGACTCTTTCTCCTCCGCCGAGTCCGCCTCTGCCAAGCCGCTTCCGCCCCGTCGCTGACCTCTGCTCTGTCCTCGCTGGCAATGACGCTTCCGAAGAATCTCGGCCGCCCGATTCCTCTGTCTTCGTCATCAGCTTCCAGACTTTTAGGTTTGTAAATTAGGGGTTTTTTAATTGTTTTCTAAGGTTTGAAATTGTCATCTGATTTGGGGATTCCGAAATCGTGGTTGTTTGGATTGATTTAGTTGGTGATTCATGGTTTTTGGTTGATTGAGATTTTAGGCTGACTTATTGATTGAGTTTCAATTAGATTGATTGATCTCATTATGATTTCAAGAGTGTGGATTGTTAATGGTGAAGTCCTACATCTTGGCATTGTGTAGAGTTCTTGTTTTGCTTAATTTCGGCTCGGCAGATCAAGTGGCGATCCAGCTGATGCGAAGACTTTTAGTTCAAGTTTCCGGAGCAGCTCCCTTGGAGAAGGATCTTGTAAAGAAGTTTAAGCGCATGCCTGATCATCTCAAGGTATCTCTCCTATATTTTTTTCTTATACACATGTACCGTTGCAAGTCTTTTGTTTCACTGCTGAAATACAAGCTAATGATACGAAAGCAGGGAAACCCATCCATCCCAGAGAACAAGATATTCAAATAAGTGCACTAAGAAACCAACGTAAAGAGATGGGGATATATGTGAATTTATAGGAGATACAAGATAACTTACGTATGCATAAATATGAATTAGCTTACAGTCACTAATATGGGAGATGTTAGCTTACAGTCATCAACGTATGTTACCATATTTCAGCTACTCCATCTTTTTTTCATGTTCAAGTTATCTTTCAACGTGAGATGTTAGCTTACAGTCATTTATATATATCTCATTAAGCTTTATATCGGATTTACAAAGCTAATATGGGCTTTGTAGGATCATAACATACGTTTGATATTTTCCTCTGAATATTCCGAAAATAAAGAAAGATGAATTTGTATAATGATACGGAAAGAGTACACGAAGTGAAACCATACAATTTGAATAAGAAAGTGGTTTCACGTCAGCAGGAAGCGAAAGACAGCTGGCATGTTTTAGAAGTTATCTTGTAAAGGGTGTAAATAATGACTTTTGTAGAGTTCTTCTCTGGTATCCAGTTGTGTTTCAGCTTGTAGTTAAGTTGCAATGGAACAAACATATTTGTTCAAATCTGTAGCCTTTACTGGTTATATATGTTTGGGTTGTTGCTATTATCGGTGTAAATGTCAATATTTCTCTTCCGATGTTTGCCAGGTTCATTACAGAAATGCAAAAAGCTTTACGTTGTTCACTTGTCGGAGAGAGAGTACTCGCAGTTCCGTTGTTTGAGCTCTACGACAACGTCCAGGTACAGAGGTTATGGGATTAGGTTGTGAAAGTTTAGTTCATACTTCATATTATGATTTTGTTTTCTGTATATAGTATGTTTTCCTTGACTTTTAAAGAATACACACAGAAAGCTCATTGACTTTTTAAAAAATAATATGCTTTCCTTGAAGTAGCTACAATTTTTTTTTTTTTTTTGAAAAACTTTCTGCAGAACAATTTGATGGATATAGGTATATAGTATGGTCTATGGTGTTGTGCACTTGTAGTAGAGAATCAAATACCGAGTATGAAATTGAATTGATTCACAGTATTTTATTGTATGCGTGATCTGTTTTACATTTATATACGTATATATGCATTGATTTTTTAATGTCAACAATGCTTTCCTTGAAGTAGCTACAATTCTTTTTTTTTTTGACAAACTTTCTGCAGAACAATTTGATGGATATAGGTATATAGTATGGTCTATGGTGTTGTGCACTTGTAGTAGAGAATCAAATACCGAGTACGAAATTGAATTGATTCACAGTATTTTATTGTATGCGGGATCTGTTTTACATTTATATAAGTATATATGCATTTATTTTTTTATGTCAACAATGCTGGTTTAACGAAAATTATGCAGAACTTTAATAAAACCATAATGTATAAAAATTTAAAGAGTTATATTTTTTTATTGGCAACAATTTAACCAAAAATAGTCGCATGGCTGTAGATACTTAAAGACACGTAATTGCTGAAATTAGTTAAATAAAATAGGGGAACACACTCTCAACACATTAATTTAGCACTTCCTCATCATAAAATATTTATGTACCAAAAATATCGAATATACAAAATATCAAAGCAGCTTACAAATACTTTTATAAATGCAAATAATACATATTTATGTCACAAAACCCTCTACTGAGATTCGATTTTTTTTTCTTTAATCAATACCGATACTTATATGTACTCGGTATTAGTTGTTCCTGAGATCAATTAATGTCTTAGAGGCCATTATGTCTATTCGCGCAAGTCCTTTAGCAAAAGAGAGCAGTAATTGCCTCACTATATCTTTGCTTGGTTTTCTCTCTAACAACCCAAAAAGTCCCAAGACATCTGACAGCAATTCTTTGAGCGTCTAAATGAGCATGTTTTGCCTGCAGTTTAGACAGCATAAAAAAAATGTTGGCACTTTCAAATCATGAGCATAAAAGTTTTCTTTGAGCCACTTTTCATATAACTTATATCCTCGGGACAAAAAAATTGGAAAGTAACCATACATAAAGGAAATGCTAAATCGTAGTTACTGTATCAAAATCAAATTTTTATATTTAGAAAATCTAAATCAGATTCAATTTAGATTCCACCAGACGTATGGGAAACCACCAGTATGTATCCACTTCTTTGATAATTGTGTCATCTTGTTTATTTTACAAGTTTATGTTGTGCATACATGTACATTTTTCTCTCAACCATTAAATCCTCTGCCAATCAAAATTCAGGAAATGTTGTTTTGCTCCAGAGTTGTTGGGTCTTGTTTGGGTGTTGGGCTCTTGTACTGTAACTTTTACCTTTTCCTTTAAATACAAAAAAAAAAAGAAAAAGAAAAAAGAAAAAAAAAATCACGAAATGTCAAAATTTGGTTAAGCATCTTGAAAAAAATAAAATTTGGTTGGATTGGACATTGGGCATTGTATACGGAATCGATTTGGCCATTGTGCAGATCACTGTTAATTCTGTGCTACCATGCATATTACAATAGTATTGGATCAACTGATATAGGTTTTCGGTAGCAGGTTTAAACGTCCAATGCACTTGTCATCGCCGTGGCATTGCAGGATTGTCAACACCAGTTTTACTTCTGAATCTTACTTCCGCACATGAACAAAATGGCTGAAGAAGGTTAGCCATTATATTTTCTAACGTCTTCTTTTTTTACGGTGCACTTTTATCACAATTGTCAGTCTTTTACTATGCTTACATGACCTTGGTGTCTGTTCATTCTTGGTATGTTGGTGTCCTTTTTAGGACCGGAAGATTCTATATTATCGGCTACAATATTAGCTTCATATCGCGACTCCACTCGGTCGAGAAAATATAAAAAGGTCTGTTTATGGTTTTTCTTTCTAAACTACTCTCTTCAACGGTTCCAAAATGCGCATCATATAGTATAAATGTCTTCTACAGTCAAAAATCATTTAGCTGTGTTAAATTAGCTACCTCTTACAATGACGCTCATCAAAATAATTGCTTTCGTATCTTTTCTGTACCGGAAACTCCGGTCCTCTGAACCTCCATCAATCGTATCGAAATGTATGAGTAAGCGTAATCTTGGCTTACAGAATCCTGTACATCGGCCCTTCAATTTAAGTATGTCTTTATTATTTTACATTTGTCATCTTTTTAATATTTCAATTTATATTAGTTGCTTTTTGAAGCACTGACTGTATAATGCATTATCTTTTCCCTATACTTAATAAGCAGGTAATGACGACGCATCCACATCCGACGCTATTGGTGATTCCATTTCTTCAGACATGATGTTAAGTACCTATTTAGGTTTGACCACTACCCGACCTTTGGAAACGTATTACCACAAAACACATTTACTGAGTTTTGTCCTTTCTGTTTTCACCTTTAAATTAGATTACTCTAAATAATAACCCAATTTCGTGTTTTATCTATTTTTTTTCCATTTTGGTGTAATTTTAGATTGTGAATGTTTTCCAACATAACTACATGATTTTTTCCATGATGCCGCTTGAGTTATTAAAGCTTTGCCTAATATGAGTTCAGCTGTCTATTATAATTTTTTGAGTTGTTTTTGTTTAACATAAGAGATTGAAATACCCTCATTGAATTTGAGTTTTTGGGCTATTTATATACAATAGTTTTTTTAAAAATTCATTTGCTTGTGTTACTAAGTATTCCAGGAAGCCTAATGAATTAATTTTAAAGGTCATTTTAGCTATCATGTCTTCTTAGGGCTATTCTGATCTGGAGAAAGCTGCAATCAATAGGAAAAAACCCCATTTCTCGAAAGGAAGAACTTGAAATTCTTTTTCCTTTCCCCAGCCTTTTTTTTACCATTAGCAAGAACTTGTTTCAGTTGCGGATCATAAGGAATTCGAACAACTGTCTATGTTTTATTTTCTTATTACATTAATAACTTCATGTTTCTTTACAGCAAACTCTTCCTCTCCTATCAACCACAGAGTCACACCCAAATGGTAAATATATGCTTTTCTATATTCAGCTTATACCATATTTCCTTTACGCTACACGCTTTTACAACTTGTGTTCATTTTATGCTGCTTACTTTTACTATCATGTTGGTACAACAAGTTGTAGTTATCCCTGCCTAATAACGTAATAAATACGTACTGCAGGAGCACGGACTTCTACTGACACCACTTCTGAATCTGTTCCTTCAGAAACGGTACTGAGTACTTTTCTGGCGTTGAAGAATAAGAACTCTTCCATAAAGGTACAAGAATATGTACATCAATTATTTATAAATACAGTATTTATTTTCATGGCGATTCCATCATAAAGAAACATGTTTTCGGGAAAACCTTCCTTTCTCTTGAGAATACTAGGATTTGGAAAAAAATACTTCCCAGTACGCAGGTAGAAACATAGTTTTTTTTTTTTCCCCCGTTTTCTATCGTAAATTGTTAGTAACTGATTACATATCCAAGCAAATGTTTTGTAGATATTATTAGTAACTGTCAAGAAATGAAAAATCAAATACAAACTAAATGGTTGGGGACGTGCTATTTTAATCCTTGTTTTAACTTAAACTTCTGCCACGTTACTTGTTAATATTGTCAAATTTCAGGAAAAAAATGTTTTCCCAATAGAAATAGCTTAGACAAAAAATTAAAATGTTAATTGATCGGGGATCAATTATATTTTAAGAATAGTATATAGGTTACCAACACTTGCTCTTGCATTGTTTTTACATTATGTATTTTTCAGGAAAATAAGAAATTAACGACGACATGCGAACGGTCTAAGGTCCCCTACATGTCTGCACGCCAATTATTCTTTGCGCAAGAGCTTCCGGATATAGAGAGTAAGTCAATATGAAATCCAAATCTCTTTCACGCTTTTGCTGTTCTGATTTTGTTTTCACACTTGTTCGATACAGCTGTCGCCACCACCCTTTTCCCCTCTTCCTCTCTGTCACCCGCTCCCTCTCCTTCGTCCTCTCTTCCTCTCTCCCGCGCGAGCGCCGACCCCGACTGCGCGCGCGCCTCTGCCGACTGCGCGACCAGCGACCGGGCGCCGCCATCTCTCCCTCTCGCCTGTTGTCTCTCTGTCCTCGCGCTCACTCGACGCGCGCTTCCGAGTCCTCTGCGCGACTTGACAGGACTCTTTCCCCTCCGCCGAGTCCGCCTCTGCCAAGCCGCTTCCGCCCCGTCGCTGACCTCTGCTCTGTCCTCGCTGGCAACGACGCTTCCGAAGAATCTCGGCCGCCCGATTCCTCTGTCTTCGTCATCAGCTTCCAGACTTTTAGGTTTGTAAATTAGGGGTTTTTTAATTGTTTTCTAAGGTTTGAAATTGTCATCTGATTTGGGGATTCCGAAATCGTGGTTGTTTGGATTGATTTAGTTGGTGATTCATGGTTTTTGGTTGATTGAGATTTTAGGCTGACTTATTGATTGAGTTTCAATTAGATTGATTGATCTCATTATGATTTCAAGAGTGTGGATTGTTAATGGTGAAGTCCTACATCTTGGCATTGTGTAGAGTTCTTGTTTTGCTTAATTTCGGCTCGGCAGATCAAGTGGCGATCCAGCTGATGCGAAGACTTTTAGTTCAAGTTTCCGGAGCAGCTCCCTTGGAGAAGGATCTTGTAAAGAAGTTTAAGCGCATGCCTGATCATCTCAAGGTATCTCTCCTATATTTTTTTTTATACACATGTACCGTTGCAAGTCTTTTGTTTCACTGCTGAAATACAAGCTAATGATACGAAAGCAGGGAAACCCATCCATCCCAGAGAACAAGTTATTCAAATAAGTGCACTAAGAAACCAACGTAAAGAGATGGGGATATATGTGAATTTATAGGAGATACAAGATAACTTACGTATGCATAAATATGAATTAGCTTACAGTCACTAATATGGGAGATGTTAGCTTACAGTCATCAACGTATGTTTCCATATTTCAGCTACTCCATCTTTTTTTCATGTTCAAGTTATCTTTCAACGTGAGATGTTAGCTTACAGTCATTTATATATATCTCATTAAGCTTTATATCGGATTTACAAAGCTAATATGGGCTTTGTAGGATCATAACATACGTTTGATATTTTCCTCTGAATATTCCGAAAATAAAGAAAGATGAATTTGTATAATGATACGGAAAGAGTACACGAAGTGAAACCATACAATTTGAATAAGAAAGTGGTTTCACGTCAGCAGGAAGCGAAAGACAGCTGGCATGTTTTAGAAGTTATCTTGTAAAGGGTGTAAATAATGACTTTTGTAGAGTTCTTCTCTGGTATCCAGTTGTGTTTCAGCTTGTAGTTAAGTTGCAATGGAACAAACATATTTGTTCAAATCTGTAGCCTTTACTGGTTATATATGTTTGGGTTGTTGCTATTATCGGTGTAAATGTCAATATTTCTCTACCGATGTTCGCCAGGTTCATTACAGAAATGCAAAAAGCTTTACGTTGTTCACTTGTCGGAGAGAGAGTACTCGCAGTTTCGTTGTTTGAGCTCTACGACAACGTCCAGGTACAGAGGTTATGGGATTAGGTTGTGAAAGTTTAGTTCATACTTCATATTATGATTTTGTTTTCTGTATGTTTAATGCTTCATAGAGAAGAAAAGGGACTCACCCTTTATATTATAAGGGAAACATAGCATGTCACAAACAAGAGGCTCCTACTGAGATGGGAAATTCCGGGCATATATATATATTTCCTACTTATCATTTTGTTTATGGTGTTGTAGTTTCCTGAAATCATTGACCAAGGGTCCACAAACAGGAAGAAGTGAGGCTGTCACAGCATGACTGATGTAGAGCGTAATATAGGAAAGAGAGATAATCGCAAATTGCAATATTGACTTCTTTTTACTATTTCATAAAATCTACCAAATTACATCAATGGAGAATAATACTTATAGAGTTGAAAAGGGCGTAAAAAAGGAAATAAACCATAATCAATGCACCAAATTCTAAAATTGAAATGAAATAAAACTGATCACAATTGATGCTCATAATTCGTCCGGAGTGGAGAAAATTTGTCCTCGAATTTGTAAGGGTGTGTTTTTTTTCTTATGGACATTGAGAGGTTCACAAAGACTGATCTTCTCGGCCTTCACACGGGCGGTTTGTCGGGAGGCTTCTTGTTAGGAATCAACATGGAATCCACCTCGATTTTCTTTGTGTCCTCATCGATCCACGCTGAAATTTTAAGCCTGTTTCTAAGTTCTTATTTTCTTCATTAATTATCATTTTATTTCTTAATTATCTTTTACATTTTTCATTAATTTTTATTTGGTGAAAAAATTCTTCTATTTTTCTATTTTATTCTGTTCAAAATCAGCTCAGTTCTTATTTTCTTCTTTTCTTTTTAAATATTAACTATTTCGAAATAAACTATCGTTATTTTGAACAAAAGAAAGTGAAATAATTGTGAATGATGTTTTTCATTTTTCAAATATTATGTGAATGATTTTGAGGGCATTTTTGTTATTTCGAAAAACAGAGTTATGGAGTCTTCAATTTTAAAAGAGATAATTAAACAATAAACTTAGAATATTTATTATTTGATAGAAACCTCAGATACATGGATTAAAATTGCTCAGATAGATATGCTATTATCCGGCAAAGAATGATTACGATTGTTTTTTTAATTTATTCCGAAAAAATGTGTTGAATTTGGAGCTTTTAATAAACACTTAAAAATCTCTGTTGTGTCAGTTTTAATCCGGTGATTAAAAGCTGATTAGTTGTTAGTCAATCGCTCCTAATTACACAGGAATGCATTAAATAGAAACCAATAATTTAGCTATTCCTCAAAAATTTGCATAGCAATAGCAAGTCTATATAATACATTCAAACCAAGCCATTAAAACTAGTGATCAAACAAGCTCAACCTTACAAAGACGTCAATGACATTCTCTGCTTCCGTTCCTCTTTTGTACTCGCATTATATTATTATTATTTATAACTAGTTTCAGTTGAGCCAATTTGATCACCCATTAAAGCCTCTCTTTTTTAACACACAGCTTATTTATGGCGCGACTCAGTAAAGCTAAAGATCGGGACACCATTTCCGGAAAGGAGATTTTGGTGGATCGATCGTCAATCCTTAAAAACGACCTCTTTCGAGATGGAATAGTGGAAAGTGAAGTTGTGGGGAATCCACTCGATGCCCTTGGAACCTTTCTTGTGGACGAATTTGCTTCGAGAATCGAGCATCAAATTATCGACCATATCGGCCAAATAAGCAGTTGTCAACCCGAGTCCTTTGCGAAAGACTCCACGATCTTCGGGAGAAGAATCTTTTGCTCTTTCTGCGCGAACAAGCTCGACCGGATGAACACATCTCTTGCTTTTTCCATCTCCTCGAACACCCTTTTCCGAGTAAATACACGAACCTGAAATAAAAGTCAATACTTACTAGACGTGGTGCCCAAAAAAAAAATTGTCCAAACTCCACATCAGATTGGATCACCAGCTTTTATTTGAAAAGGCACGTCCGGTTTGGTTTCAAGTAATGGAAACCGCAGTCCAAACGAAATCGTATCAGAAATTTTTTATTATTTTCAATTTGCAAGGATTTAAAACTTGTTAATTAAATATGAATCCATGCTTATTTTAAGACTTGGTAGCATGGATGAAATTTATACGCCGCTTCATTTACTTGGAGTTTCGAAATTTGAAAAAAAGAAAAATTTAAACGTATCCAAAACGATAGTCTGGTTAAGATATCTTAACAAGTAAAAATTTATTTTTATTTTTTCTCAGGCACAATTCAGTCTCAATTTCAAACGATCTGGTCTAGTCCGGTTAAGATAATTAGCAATTAAAGACCCCTACTATGAAGATTACTAGGCCAACAAGTAAAGAAGAAAAATCAGGTGTACCGCGGGATCGGATTTGCTTCCCAAGCAAATCGAGAAGTGTAGAAGAGGCTTGATTCTTTGGATGGCAAAAGGTCTCCGAGCATCTCCAATTTTGAACCTGCTCTTTAACGAAAAAAGCATCCTCAACCACTGCTGATAAACAACAACAAAAAAAGGTAAGGCAAAAAAGCAATGATCAAACAGTTTCAATGATATTAATAAAATGAGAATCGGTTTTAATTGTCCCGGTCGAGGTAATCGACACCCTAGGATGGAATTCTGAATCGTATCGACGCTTATGGTATGACTCCCAAAGTTAAACGCGACCTAATTTACACACATTCGAAATATCATACCGAGGATAATTCAGAGGCTTAAATTAGATTAAAAAACACCAGGTTATACCAGAGGAACTTAGGTGATAATGTTGTATATCAAAGTGACGGCGACAGAAGAAAGAAAGTACGAATGAGTGAAATGCTATAGCTTCCATGCATTTCAAATCATCTGTGCTTTCTCTCTTCTGTCATCGTCTATAAACATATAGACCACCATGTTTCCTCTAATTAACAAAAACATAAATATAATAAATATGTATGTATATAAAAACATGCTGGCAGCTTCACTTTCTCAATTGTAAACATTAACAATCGGAACATATATGATATATACATATATTTATATATTACAAGTGCGGGACTCTTATGTGCGTGTGGGCATGAAATAATCGATTAGGTGGGCTTTATATTTATAGACGAAGATGACGCTGAGAAAGAGAAAGGAGAGAGAGGGGGATAAGAAATATTAATACATTATTTATGGCTATTAAAAATGCTTCGCACGTCGGTTAGTCGGTACAACGACAACTGTCCAAACATTGACGACAAGAGAGAGAGAGAGAGAGAGAGAGAGAGAGAGAGAGAGAGATGGGTTAGGAGTCTTGGGACTTGGAACTCTTTGCTTTGGGGTGGTGGTGTATTTATAGTGGAGGAAAAAAAAGAGGGTATATTAATTGAGCCGTTGATTAATTCAAAAAGCACATACTTTACGATGTATTTATATTATTATTGGAGAAGAAATATTAATACAATATTTATGGCTATTAAAAATGCTTTGCACGTCGGTACAACGACAACTGTCCAAACATTGACGACAAGAGAGAGAGAGAGAGAGAGAGAGAGAGAGAGAGAGCTGTACTATTCATAAATTAATAACACAATAAAAAAATAAAAATAGCAGCAGGGCTTCGTAGCACAAACAATAAATTTGTGCATTGTTTGAGTTGTTTACTCGAATTTCGAGGAAGAAGACGCTGAGAAAGAGAAAGGAGAGAGAGGAGGAGAGAGCAATAAATTTGGCCCACCTAACTTTCTTACCGATTAAATTGTATGAGTAAAAAAAAATGACTGATCGCTTTACATCTAATTAGAAAGGAATGGTACCAAAATAAAGGTAAAAGTCACCACGCACGTTTTAAACTTGTTGGGGGGTTCTAGTATGCTTTACGCCTTTACCTCTCTTTTGTCTCTTCTCATGTGGCTTGTCTGTCATTTATCTGATTTAATTAGATTTAATTATGATAGTAATAACCAACCAGATGCATTCCCCCTTTTAAAGAAAAAAGAAAAAACAAAAAATAGAGTTGCATAATGATAATGTTAATAATAAAAACCAATCTGAGCCGACAGTATAGACATCTGTAATATATATAATAGTTCTTTTTTTTCTTCGTTAAAACTGTAATATATTATTATTGGAGAATAAATATTAATACAATATTTATGGCTATTAAAAATGCTTTGCACGTCGGTACAACGATAACTGTCCAAACATTGACGACGATCTAATGAACTTGAGCATATTTTTTATTTTATTTTGCTTATTAATAAACTAGGTGGACATTTTGCTTGCTTAGCTTTTCATTAACACCGCTTTGTTGTTGTTTTTTTTGTTTTTGTTTTTTTTTTTTTTATTATTTGTAGGGAATTACATTAAATTATATTAATGAGAAATGTTGATATAAAAAAGCTTGAAGTTCATACGAACTTGATAAATGGTAAATAAATAAAAAAACATATCATGAGGTAAAATCATCGTAACAAAATAACTCTTCGAATAGTTAATAAAAAAATTTCGATTGAAAAACATAGTTAGCTAAATTTATATAAAAATAAATCTCAATATGTCCGAATTTCTAAAAATAGATTTGATGATGGATAAAACTTTGGATTAGAATCCCAGAGAAGAGCATAATCAGAATATTAAATATTAACTAAAAAGTAAACAAATATAATAAAATAAATAAAACTATCTGAACATAACTTTACGAGTAATAAATCATTTTTCAATGGAATAACAAAGCTAATAGGTATTTAGTTGCAATTAATTCTCAGTAACTATTGATCTAAAAATAATATTGATGATGAATAAAAAATCCATGTAATCATCCAAGAGTACAAATTCACAATTTAGAAGACAAAAATGAAATTTACAGAATTGGTATACAAAGTGATGAAAATGATTATTTAGGATGTCAATAATTAAAAATATTTAATTTAAATTTTGTAAATAATTTGACTAAAAGTTAAATACACATATTTTAAATATTTTTCTCTTTAAATAATTTAGTATTCATTTATAATAAAATAAATTTGATAAATTATAAAGATAAAATTAATAATTTTACATTATTAGTGAGATTGTATATAAGTCACGCTATCAGGCAAGGAAGGAAGGGTGCAATATGCACCCCTTTTAAGCACGCAATTGATGATAATTCTCATTAAGTTAACAATTAATTAAATAACTGTTAAGCCGTTTTTTGGTTTTAACATTTGAGTACACGTGGTGGGCCTGGAATAGTTACGTGCCTAGTATTGGATCGGCCCAAATTACTTTCCGAGAGTCCAAAGGGCTCAAGGAAGTTCGGGACAAAGCCCAAAGCGTCCAAGAGCTTCAGAGGATCTTAGAATAGCAAAGAGGGAAATAATGCTTTGCTTTCTTCTTCGTCGGGAATGCGTTCTTCGTCTTTGATTCCTGGCCTGGAGGTTGAGCCTACCTGGAGGTCGAACCTGCCTGGAGGTCGAGCTCGCCTGGAAGTCGAGCCTGGCCTGGAGGTCGACCCTGGCTGGAGGTCGAGCCTGCCTGGAGGTTGAGCTCGTCTGGGGGGTCGAGCTCGCCTGGAGGTCGAGCCTGGCCTGGAGGTCGACCCTGGCTGGAGGTCGAGCTCGCCTGGAGGTCGAGCTCGCCTGGAGGTCGAGCTCGCCTGGAGGTCGAGACTCGCCTGGAGGTCGACCCTAGCTGGAGGTCGAGTCTGGCCTGGAGGTCGACCCTGGCTGGAGGTCGAGCTCGCCTGGAGGTCGAGCCTGGCCTGGGGGGTTGAGCTCGCCTGGGGCGTCGAGCTCGCCTGGAGGCCGAGCCTGGCCTGGAGGTCGACCCTGGCTGGAGGTCGAGCCTGCCTGGAGGTTGAGCTCGCCTGGGGGGTCGAGCTCGCCTGGAGGTCGAGCTCGCCTGGAGGTCGACCCTGGCTGGAGGTCGGGCCTGCCTGGAGGTTGAGCTCGCCTGGGGGGTCGAGCTCGCCTGGAGGTCGACCCTGGCTGGAGGTCGAGCCTGCCTGGGGGTTGAGCTCGCCTGGGGGGTCGAGCTCGCCTGGAGGTCGACCCTGGCTGGAGGTCGAGCCTGCCTGGGGGTTGAGCTCGCCTGGGGGGTCGAGCTCGCCTGGAGGTCGACCCTGGCTGGAGGTCGGGCCTGCCTGGAGGTTGAGCTCGCCTGGGGGGTCGAGCTCGCCTGGAGGTCGAACCTGGCTGGAGGTCGATCCTGGGGGGTGTGACCGTGCTCTTCGTGAGCTGCCTACGCACCCGCTTTGCGGGATCAGGTCATGACGTAGTTCAGGGCGAGTGTGTTTGCTATGTGAATGGATTCTTGGATTTTTGTTTTTTTTCCTCCCGCCGAGAGGTGACTGTCGGTTTTTGTTTATGATCCGGGATAATTTTGAAGTTGGGAGAGTATTTGGCTGAGAGAATTCTGGGGTTGAGAGAATTTTGGGGTTGAGAGAATTTTGAGTTCAAAGGATTCTCTGTCCCTTTTGATTTGTGTGAGTGAGCTATTTATAGGGAAAACATGCCGCTTGTTGAAAATTTGCTTGTCACTTGTCGCTTGTTGAAAATTCGCTTGTCGCTTGTCGCTTGTTGAAAATTTGCTTGTCGCTTGTTGAAAATTCGCTTGTCGCTTGTTTTAGTCATGCGTATTTTTAGCATTTGACTAAATTGTCCTTCTATATTGTAACGTCGTTTTTGCTATTGAGGCGTCGTTTTTACCATAAGAAAAAGACGGCATAACATTAACCCCCCAGTTTCGCGTGCGACTTGTCGTGTGGGAAACTTTGCTTCTCATCCTCTTCTTTATTGATTTATTATTTATAATATTGTATGTGTATAATATCTTTATTATCTTTTTAGGAAAGGTGACTAATCCGGTTATAACTTTTGAAAAATACATGCACAAGTACCCACACATTTGCAAGTTGCGTAGGTTTCTTTTTAGGCATAGACTTATATATGTATTTTGATGTACTATAGGTAGCCAGTTTTTATATCATCATTACTCCGTGTATTGGTATATGCCCATTATCCTATTTATCATTTATTATTATTATTATTATTATTATTATTTCCTATACTCTGTGCATAGATTGGTTTACTCATTTGTTTTTTTTTTACTTTAACACCTACCCCATGCTCTCTTTCTTTAAAAATTGAGATGTATCCGGGGATTGAGCTGCCATCACAGGAGCGTAGCAGAGTTGAGATCAGCAAATCTCCTTGGATTTTCTGGCTTCCTTCTTGAGGTTGGTTTCTTCTTTGGTGATTATATATATTCTTTACTTCTCACTTTGCCATTTCTTTCTTTTTCACTCCGTCTCTCGACCCTCTTGTCCCCTTCCTTGAATCTTTCTGGCTTTTCTTCCAAAATACTGTGATGACTCTTAATAATCTGATCAATGGTGGGCCTAATTCGCCCCGTGGTCCCAACGACCTAGTGGTCCCACCCGATTGTTCTAGAGCTTTTGACACTTTCGATTTTGGTGAGTCGTGGGTGTTTGATGACTTTCCATGCGCTTTTGGCGAAGGTATGGGTTCCACAAATTCGCCTAATGGTTTCGGTGATGGCGACCTCGATGCCTTTCTTGATGTGGTCCTCGGACGGAGGCCGGTTCCGCGTGTGTCGGGTCTGTGTTTCGATGGGAGAGGTAATGTCGTTCGATCAGCGGCCCATGGCGAGTCGTCTCGGTCCCCGCTGGCCGTGAGAGGCTGCGAGGTAGGTCCAGCGAATGAAGATGGTGTCACACCGGGTGTTCTCCGGAGTTTGGAAAGTGATACTCCCTTGACTTCGACGCCGCTTTTCTTCACAAACGGGTCCCCGTCGCTGCCGGCGGACTTCGGAGCATCAAGGGGTGGGTTTCTTCCGGCGTCGATGGGCGGCGAGGTCGGTCTGGACCGAGGCTCTGTCATCGGCGGGCCTTCGTTGACATCAGGGGAGGGCAACGTAGACGTTCTTCCGAATGCCTGCTCGTCGTTTGCCGCAGAGGGCGTAGAGGCTCCAGCAAGCGAGCATCGTTGTAGCTCCCCAAAAAACGGGAAGAAGATGTCGTTGTTGCTCGAGGCGTTTGGTCATTTGGTCGGAGGTGAGACTTCGGCACGTCACATCCCAGGACGCGACGACGAAGGCCTCGGTGCCAACTCCTCGGCGAGCGGCGAGGTGAGTTTTCCGTCTCTTGGGGTTGATATTGATGATGATGGTGATAAGGTTGTTATGGCAGAATGCTCTGAGGGAGAGGTCGAGTCTTATCGGTGCAACTCGTTTATAGTTGAGCCCCCAAAACGGCCGCGGTCTTGGTCGAGGCGGTCGAGATGCGGGGATTTTGCTGGCCTCGATGACGTGAGCTTGACAACGGAAGATAGAGTTAGGTTCCTCCGTGAGAAGTACGAGATCCCGCCGGAAATCTCCATCATTGTTCCCTCCGTCGATGATTATTCCGACCAGCCACCCGAAGGATATACAACCGTCTACGTGGAGAGTCTTAAGCATGGGTTGAAGCTCCCTCCACACCCCTTCATATGCAATTTGCTCGAGAGGATCAAGCTGCCACCCGGTCAACTAAATCCAAGGAGCTATTGGGTCATCGTGGCTTGTTATATCATGTGGTTCCGGGAAAAGCACCGTGAAATGACGGTGTGTGAATTTCTAAGTTTGTGTGCTGTGATTCTGAATTACAGAACGAAAGGGTCGTTCTTTCTTCGTAACAATACGTCAACAAAAATACTCGACAAACTACCAGGCACGGGGCGTGAGTGGGTCGATGAGTTCTTTTACACGCACGTCGACTATTTTGGAAACATTCCCCTTGGTTTTCGTACATCGGCTGATTGCCCAAAACCCCCTGATTAGCGATCCGAGGTTGCTTCTTTTCTTGAAGGGATACCTCTTAGTGATCGCGAGGCTAACTTGTTTCTTGACGACAAGCTGTGGGAAGAGGTTGGGTGGTTCCCTTACCGTTCGGCCGACGAGGTTCCATTGCTGTTTTCGCGCTCTTTTCCGTCCTCGGCAGAGTCTGGTGGTATAGTAATAGGGTTTTTATTTTTATTTTTTATTATTGCTATCACAATTTGGTTCCCATATGTATACATATCTCCATATTTGACAAGAGAAAAAACTCTAATTCTCTCGACGATCCCTCGCAGGTATGGCGGCTTATGGGGCCCGAGGTGTTACGGGGCCGGGACTCTCTGCGGGGCGGTCGTTGCCGGTTCCTCTTCTTGGTTCGGAGGCGTCGCTCCCTTCGCAGCCCTCAAGGGTAGGCTTATCTCCTCGCGCTACTACAGCATCTATGTCAACCATAAAAGTAGCGATTACTAGTTCAAAAAGAGCGCGAGATGAGGCTCCGTTAGTGGCTTCCTCGCGTGCCAATTTTGGGAAGAAGTTTAAAGCTCCTCTTCGCTCGTCGTCCGACATAGTTGTCAGGTTCTCGGTCGCTGACTCCTTTGGCCCGTAAAGGCATTAGTGGTATCGAGTCCACTCATGCATCGGAGGTGACTAAGTTGGATCGGATGACCGCGATTGCCCTTGCTGAGTTGCTGACTCGCGAGGCCCGACAGGTTTTCCTCCACGTGCATGGCCCAATATTTTCTTTGTTCACCATCTTTTCACCTCTTTTATATACCTATTTTTTTTGTAGTGCTATCTGGCTTCTGTTGCAACTAAGCGAAATGTTCGCGAGTTGGTGAGGAAATTAGGACACGAGACCGAGGCCCGTCGTCTGGCACAGGTGGATGCCGATGGTCGCGCGGAGGCCCTCGAGGCTGAGATTGCAGGGCTCAGGAAAGGTGCTGTGGATGATGCTATGAAGATATGTGAGCAAAGAGCCGAGCTTCAGCGTTTGCGTATCGAACTGGGGACCATTCAGGCGGAGCGGGCTAGTTCGGCTATCGACTGGGCACACCGCGACTTGGTTGCATACTGGAGTGGATCGGGAAAGGAAAATCCTCCGGAGGGAGCGGAGAGACTCTCCGCCTTAGATGATAGTGACTCGTCTCTTTCCCCCTTTTTTGTGATGGACTAACGGCCTTATCGCCCCTTTTTGTATGTGAATTCGGGCAAACTTCCATTCGTCAGGATTTTTCTTTTTGATGGCGCGGTCGGTTGTGCGTCTCTCAAGACCCGTTGTGTTTTTTGCGGGCCCCGATTTCGGGTATGACTCTGACGAATGGGCATTTTCCCTTTTTTGCGTAGTTTCTGTGTTTGTATGCTTTTGGGAAAACTGTCATTTGTTGGTTTTTTCCTTTTGGTGGCGCAGCTTGTTTGAGCGTCCTTCTAGTCCGCTCGTCTAGTCGAGCTCGTCACCAGCTAGTCGAGCTCGTCACCTCGTCTAGTCGAGCTCGTCACGTTGTCCAGTCGAGCTCGTCTCTCGTCTAGTCGAGCTTGTCTCCTCGTCTAGTCGAGCTCGGCACCAGCTAGTCGAGCTCGTCACCTCGCCTAGTCGAGTTCGTCACGTTGTCTAGTCGAGCTTGTCTCCTCGTCTAGTCGAGCTCGTCACGTTGTCCAGTCGAGCTCGTCTCTCGTCTAGTCGAGCTTGTCTCCTCGTCTAGTCGAGCTTGTCTCCTCGTCTAGTCGAGCTCGTCACCAACTAGTCGAGCTCGTCACCTCGCCTAGTCGAGCTCGTCACGTTGTCTAGTCGAGCTCGTCTCTCGCCTAGTCGAGCTTGTCTCCTCGTCTAGTCGAGCTCGTCACGTTGTCTAGTCGAGCTCGTCTCTTGTCTAGTCGAGCTTGTCTCCTCGTCTAGTCGAGCTCGTCACGTTTTCTAGTCGAGCTTGTCTCCTCGTCTAGTCGAGCTCGTCACACAGTCCGTGACGAGCCGGAATGACTTCGACACTTCGTCCAAACGTCTTTTTCGTGTTTGTCGTATGGAAATGCTTTGAGCTTGTGCGGGGCTCCTGCTGCCTTTTCCCTTCTTGCGCCTTGAGCAGGCTTCGAGGTGGGTCGGGTTCTCGATGGCGTGAGTTCCCTTATCTTGGGCTTCACAAGATTCTTTGAGGTGTGTTCGGAGTTTCAATGTTGCGAAATCTCATTTCTCGGATCCCGTGGACACTTTGAGGTCGGTCGGGGACTTGATGGCACAAGTCCCCTCATCTCGGGTCGTACGGGATTTTTTTTAGATGTGTTCGGAGTTTCAACGTTGTGAAACCCCATTTCTCGGATCCGTAGACGCTTTGAGGTTGGTCGGGGACTTGATGGCGCAAGTCCCCTCATCTTGGGTCGCACGGAGTTCTTTGCGATACGTTCGGGGTTTCAACGTTGCGAAACCCCATTTCTCGGACTCCGTGGACGCTTTGAGGTCGGTCGGGGACTTGATGGCGCAAGTCCCCTCATCTCGGGTCGCACGGAGTTCTTTGCGATACGTTCGGGGTTTTAACGTTGCGAAACCCCATTTCTCGGACTCCGTGGACGCTTTGAGGTCGGTCGGGGACTTGGTGGCGCAAGCCCCCTCATCTCGGGTCGTACGGGATTTTTTTTAGATGAGTTCGGAGTTTCGACGTTGCGAAACCCCATTTCTCGAATCCGTAGACGCTTTGAGGT
Organism: Urtica dioica subsp. dioica; assembly: GCF_054948205.1. Classification (NCBI taxonomy): domain Eukaryota; kingdom Viridiplantae; phylum Streptophyta; class Magnoliopsida; order Rosales; family Urticaceae; genus Urtica; species Urtica dioica. The sequence goes on from NC_142763.1 coordinate 19,950,732, forward strand.
TGGTCGGGGACTTGATGGCGTAAGTCCCTTCATCTCAGGTCGCACGGAGTTCTTTGCGATACGTTCGGGGTTTCAACGTTGCGAAACCCCATTTCTCGGACTCCGTGGACGCTTTGAGGTTGGTCGGGGACTTGATGGCGCAAGTCCCCTCATCTCGGGTCGCACGGAGTTCTTTGCGATACGTTCGGGGTTTCAACGTTGCGAAACCCCATTTCTCGGACTCCGTGGACGCTTTGAGGTCGGTCGGGGACTTGATGGTGCAAGTCCCCTCATCTCGGGTCGCACGGAGTTCTTTGCGATATGCTCGGGGTTTCAACGTTGCGAAACCCCATATCTCGGACTCCGTGGACGCTTTGAGGTGCGTTTGGGGCTCGATGTCGCGGTTGCTATGTCTGTATTCCTGCATTTTCACATGTATGCATATATTTTTTTTTTTGTTGCGTTTTCCGTGGTGCTTGGTGTTTGTCTTACTCTATTAACCCCCCAGTTTTTATGCAATTTTGTTTAAATTGTATGAAAAGTTAGGAGCTTAAGATTGCAAACTGAACGCGAATTTCGACTTCATTCATTAATTGGGCGAATGGCCTGCTTTTGAAAAATTCAAAGTTCATTGGGGCCGGTGGTTGCTTTTGGAAAACTAAAAATTTGAAAGGACTTGATTTGTTGTTCAGGTTTCGTCGCTTGCTAACCTTCAGGTGCCTTGGCGCCACGGCCTATTGGTAGTATTGGCGGAGATGCTCCGCGTTCCACGGGTGTCTAATTTCCTTGCCGTCCATCTCGTCGAGATGGTAAGTTCCGTCGTGTATCACCTTTCGAATTCGGTAAGGCCCTTCCCAGTTCAGCCCGAGTACCCCTGCTCCGTGAACCTGGGTGTTTTGGAACACCCTCCTCAGGACGAGGTTTCCTTCGGCGCAACGGCGGATTTTGACCCTTGTGTTGTAATGCTTCTCAACGATCCTCTTCTGCGCGGCCATGCGGGCGAACGCTTCAGCTCTCCTTTCTTCGATCATGTCGAGCTCCATTCGGAGGGCTTCGTTGTTGCTGTCTTCGTCGAAGGTCTCTGTTCGGAATGACGGCGCTCCGATCTCAACGGGGATGACGGCTTCAACCCCGTAAGTGAGGGAGAAAGGCGTTTCGCCTGTGGCGGTCCGCGTGGTTGTCCGGTAAGCCCAAAAGACAAGGGGGAGCTCGTCGGCCCATGCGCCTTTCTTTTCTTCCAGCTTCTTCTTCAAAGTCTCCTTGATCGTCTTGTTCACGGCCTCAACTTGGCCGTTTGCCTGTGGGTGGCGTGGTGTGGAGAAGGTCTTGCTGATCTTCAATTGCTCGCATATCCTTCGGACCATCGCGTTGTCGAACTGGCTGCCGTTGTCGGTGACGATCGAGGCGGGGATGCCGTGGCGGCATATGATCGATTTCCACATAAAGCTTGGTTTCCTCCAGGTACGCCGCCATGTTCTCCTCCTTCGCCTGGTATTCTCCCTTGACTTGGTTGACGATGAGGAGCGAGTCGTAGTGGATCTTAAGGTTTTCGGCCCCGAGCTTCCTGGCTATGTCGAGTCCGGCTAGGAGGGCTTTGTATTCGGCCTCGTTGTTCGAGGCTTTGAATTGGAAGTGGATGGAGTACTTGAGCTTTTCTCCGTCCGGGTTGACGAAGACGATTCATGCCCCTGACCCGCGGACATTGGATGCTCCGTCCACGTGCAGGTTCCAGACCGGCCCATCGGGAGCGGCCTTCCTTTTCTTTTTCGGATCCTTGTCCCCCGCGGTTTCTTCTTCTCGCTTGTCTTCCTCGTCTTTGCATAGATTCACATCGTAAGTGAATTCGGCGATGAAGTCGGCGACGGCCTGTCCCTTAATCGCGATCCTTGGCTGGAACTCCACCCCGTATTCTCCTAGCTCCTGGGACCAGACGGCCATTCTCGTTGAGGTGCCCTTCTGCAGAGCTTTCTTGACTGGGTACCCGGTCCTCACTATGACTTGGTGTGCTTGGAAATATGGTCGAAGCTTTCTTGCGGACATCGTCAGAGCAAGGGAGAGCTTCTTTATCTCCGGGTATCGTGTCTCAGCGTCCAGGAGCGCCTTGCTTACATAATACACGGGCCATTGTATCTTCTCTTCTTCTCGGACGAGGACAACGCTGACCGCCCTCGTCGACACAGAGAGGTACAGGTAGAGGGCATCGCCGTCCTTGGGCTTCGCTAGGAGCGGTGGCGTGGCGAAGTATGTCTTCAAGTCCTGGAATGCGGTTTCGCACTCGTTAGTCCACTTAAAGTCGGCTCCTCCTTTGATGGCTTGGAAGAAAGGCTGACATCGGTCGGTGGCCTTGGAGACGAACCGACTTAGCGTAGCCACGCGTCCAGTGAGGCTTTGGACTTCCTTCGCCTTGGTTGGGGACCTCATGTCCAGGAGTGCCTGTATTTTTTCGGGGTTGGCTTCGATGCCTCGCTGGTTGACGATAAATCCCAGGAATTTCCCTGACTCTACACCGAACGCGCACTTGTTCGGGTTCAACTTCATCTTGTACTTTCGGAGAAGGGCGAAGGTCTCCTCCAGGTCTTTGACGTGGTCAGGCGCCTCGAGGCTTTTGACGAGCATGTCGTCGACATAGACCTCCATCGTCTTCCCGATTTGCTTGGCGAACATTTGGTTTACCAAGCGCTGATAAGTGGCTCCGGCGTTCTTCAACCCGAACGGCATCACCTGGTAACAGAATAGGCCTCGATCGGTGGTGAAAGTGGTCTTCAACTCGTCCGGTCCGTACATTCTGATCTGATTGTATCCTGAGTAGGCGTCCATGAAACTCAAGAGTTCGTGCCCTGCGGTGGAATCGACCAGCTGATCGATCCTCGGCAGGGGGAAGCAATCCTGCGGGCAAGCCTTGTTGAGGTCGGTGTAGTCGATACAGATTCGCCACTTCCCGTTCGACTTTTTCACCATGACCACATTAGAGACCCAACTAGGGAACTTGGCCTCGCGGACGAATCCAGCGGTGATTAGCTTCTCGACCTCCTTGTTGATCGCGAGATACCTTTCGAGGTTGAACGATCTTCTTTTTTGGATTTTTCCCTTCTCTCCAGGGAGTACGTTGAGCCTGTGGGTGATAATCTCCGGGTCAATCCCCGGCATGTCTGCGTGTGTCCACGCAAAGACGTCTTTGTGTTCTTGGAGGAACGCTCCGAGCCGATCTTTTAGTTCGGCTGGCAGGTGTGCTCCGATCATGACGACATGTTCGGGGTTGGCGCTGTCGAGTATCACAGGTACGAGGTCGCTCGACGCCTCTACTTTCTTGGAGTTGGCTTCTTCTCGCGGGTCCAGGTCCTCGAGTGTTTGCGCCTTGCCGATCTCGCCTGAGAGGTTGTCTCCGACCTCACATATGACACTCACCATGGCGTCGCCTTTCCTGATGCGGGATCCCTGGACGTGGCATGCCCTGGAGTCGGCTTGGCTTCATCGCATCACCCCTACTCCCTTCGGTGTCGGGAATTTCATGAGGAGGTGGTATGTTGAGGTGACCGCGTGCAGCCTGTTGAGCGTCGGTCGCCCTATAATGACATTGTGAGTGGAAGGTCGGTCGACAATTAGGAAGTCCACCAGGCGCGTGACCTGGGCTCCCCCCTCCTGTCCAAATGTGACTGGGAGGCTTATGGAACCTTCTGTGTAAACGCACTCTCCTGCAAACCCGAAGAGCGGGGTCTTGACTGGGGTTGGACGAACTTCTCCAAGGTCCATCCGGTCGAGGGCAGTTTTGAATAGGATGTCGGCTGAGCTCCCGTTGTCAATGAGAATCTTCTTCACCATATTGTTTGCTACTTGCGTCTTGACAACGATGGCGTCGTTGTGCGGGTGCATCACCTGGCGGGCCTCTGCCTCGGTGAAGTGGATTGTTTCGTATGGCGTAATCGGGCATGTGCTCTGGGTGAGGTTGATATGGTGGGAGGGACCCTCTCCGTTCGCCGCTCGCGCATATTTCCTTCGTTCGTGCGCGGTATCTCCCATTTATGGCCCCCCAAAGATAGTGGTTACCAAGTTGAGTGGGGCGTTGGCCACGTTACCTCGGGTGTTGTTGTTGTTGCTTCCACCCGCGACAACTTCTTTCCCACGTTTCTGCCGCCTGTCGTTTTGGGGAACCTGTCTCCTCGGTGCGGGGTTCGGATTGGCGACCATGGCCATCACGAACTCCTTCAGCTCGCCATTTTGGATGTGACTTTCGATCTGCCTCCTGAGCTCGAAGCATTCGATGGTGAGGTGACCGTGGTCTTTGTGGAAACGGCAGTACTTGTTCTTGTTGCGTTCTGATGGGTCCTTCGCCATGGGTCGGGGCTCGGTGAACATGTCCCCGTGCAAGGCCAGAATTCGATCCGGCGTAGCTTTGAGTGGCGTGAAGTCGGCGTTCCTCTGGAACTTCTCGACTAGTAGGGGTCTCTGTCTTGACGAGGGTCGGACGTTCGAAGCCGCGGCGCTGGCGCCCCGGCTCTTCTTTCTTCGTTGTTCGTCGTCGACCTCGTCCTCGTCCCTGCGCCGGTTTCCCCTCTCGCGGATCCTCCGACTCTCGTAGTACTCCTCGACGGAGATGTGCTGGGTAGCTTGGGAGATGAGCTCCATCATCGTGGCGGGTCGCTGCTTCACCAGCGACGTCAGGAGGTCGCCAGCCCGTAGGCCGTCGATGAAGGCGTAGACAGCGTCGCCGTCCTCGTAATTGTCCACCTTGTTGGACTCCTCGATGAACCGGTTGAGGTAGTGTTGGAGCGTCTCGGAGCCGCCCTGTTTGATCGTCAGGAGGTATGATTTTTCCTTTCTCCGGACCCGTGAGGCGGAGAAGCGAGTGAGGAACCTCTCCTGGAGGTCTTCGAACGATTGCACGGACCCTCGCACGAGCCTTTGGAACCACTCGAACGCGGTACCGGTGAGGGTGAGACAAAATGCCTGGCACATCGTTGACGGGGATTGTCCCGCCATCCTCATGTTGGTCTGGTACTGGTGGATGTGGTAAAGAGGGTCTGTGCTTCCGTCATAGAGCGGCATGGTGGGCGGACGGAAGCTCCCCCCGGTGTCGTTAGCGAGCATGTGTGCCGCGAATGGCGAAGCCACGCCCTCGATCATGCTTCTCACCAAGGGGGTTCTTGTATGTGCTGCCTGCAACTCTCGGATTTCCTCTCTCAACACGTGGAACATGTTAGTTACTTCATTATTTCCGGCATGTATGGTGGTAGGCGCAAATCTGGTGGTACGTTTTCTTTCATTCGATGCTTGATCGATCAGAGTGATATGTGCTGCTGGCGGCGTTGCCGTAATTGGAGGGGCGACTTCTTGTGGTTCGCCTGTTTCGGGGATGGCTTGGCGCCCCGGGATCTCCCATCGAGCGTTGAGGTGACGTCGTAGATCCACGTTGGGCACTAAGCGTCCTGGCGACCCCGTACGTCGCGGCCCAATCTATCGAGAGCAGACCTTCGTGATTCGGCTCCGGTTCCTACGACGGAGCGGGCGGCCTGGGGGATACTGACGCGTTGTGGGTCGGTGCCTAAGTTCTGCGGTCCATGTTGATCTAGCCCCCGAGCGGTTCTTCGTTCTGCATGGTGGTGGCGGTCGATGTCTCGAATACTTGGGTCAAGGTCGTCGTCTTGTCTGCCTTCGATGTTCGCATTTAGTGTTTGCCCTTGTTCGCGCCTTTCACCCCCAGAGTTAGCGTTTTGCGGGCGTCCTTCTCTTGCATGGGCGTGTAAAGTCATGACCCTCTCCTCTCGATCTCTAGCAAACTCGCTTGCTAGTAGGAAAAGACTGTTCTCGAGGCGCTCCATGCGACTGTCTCGTTCGATGAAGACAGTGTCGAGGGCGGGATTTCTAGCGCCGGTGGTATTTGGGTGTGGCAGAGGCGCGGTGCCTGCTGCCGGGACGACGCTTGGTGGCGAGGTTTCTTGACCGTGCCTAGCCTGAGTTCGGGCCCGTGTGTGAAGTGCTACGCTCTCCGCCTGTTGAGGGGCGTTGCTCCTAGAAGCGGCGACGCGGTTGGACATTTTGCAGGAGATTTTTGCCGGAGGAATCTTCCGGTTATGATGATTTGGCGGATTAGTCCTCCGGTCTTGAGACTTTCGGTGGAGGATTCTTCTGGTTTTGAAAAGAGAAGGTCTACCAGGGAGGCTTGTGATGGTCCCGTGAAGGGAGGTGGATTTGCCGGTGGAGAACTCGTGGTTGTTTTCGAGTCCCACTCCTTCTAGCGCCAAAATGTTAAGCCGTTTTTTGGTTTTAACATTTGAGGACACGTGGTGGGCCTGCAATAGTCACGTGCCTAGTATTGGATCGGCCCAAATTACTTTCCGAGAGTCCAAAGGGCTCAAGGACGTTCGGGACAAAGCCCAAAGCGTCCAAGAGCTTCAGAGGATCTTAGAATCGCAAAGAGGGAAATAATGCTTTGCCTTCTTCTTCGTCGGGAATCCGTTCTTCGTCTTTGATTCCTGGCCTGGAGGTTGAGCCTGCCTGGAGGTCGAACCTGCCTGGAGGTCGAGCTCGCCTGGAAGTCGAGCCTGGCCTGGAGGTCGACCCTGGCTGGAGGTCGAGCCTGCCTGGAGGTTGAGCTCGCATGGGGGGTCGAGCTCGCCTGGAGGTCGAGCCTGGCCTGGAGGTCGACCCTGGCTGGAGGTCGAGCTCGCCTGGAGGTCGAGTCTGGCTTGGAGGTCGACCCTGGCTGGAGGTCGAGTCTGGCCTGGAGGTCGACCCTGGCTGGAGGTCGAGCTCGCCTGGAGGTCGAGCCTGGCCTGGGGGTTGAGCTCGTCTGGGGGGTTGAGCTCGCCTGGAGGCCGAGCCTGGCCTGGAGGTCGACCCTGGCTGGAGGTCGAGCCTGCCTGGAGGTTGAGCTCGCCTGGGGGGTCGAGCTCGAGTGGAGGTCGACCCTGGCTGGAGGTCGGGCCTGCCTGGAGGTTGAGCTCGCCTGGGGGGTCGAGCTCGCCTGGAGGTCGACCCTGGCTGGAGGTCGAGCCTGCCTGGGGCGATCCAGCTGATGCGAAGACTTTTAGTTCAAGTTTCCGGAGCAGCTCCCTTGGAGAAGGATCTTGTAAAGAAGTTTAAGCGCATGCCTGATCATCTCAAGGTATCTCTCCTATATTTTTTTTTTATACACATGTACCGTTGCAAGTCTTTTGTTTCACTGCTGAAATACAAGCTAATGATACGAAAGCAGGGAAACCCATCCATCCCAGAGAACAAGTTATTCAAATAAGTGCACTAAGAAACCAACGTAAAGAGATGGGGATATATGTGAATTTATAGGAGATACAAGATAACTTACGTATGCATAAATATGAATTAGCTTACAGTCACTAATATGGGAGATGTTAGCTTACAGTCACCAACGTATGTTACCATATTTCAGCTACTGCATCTTTTTTTCATGTTCAAGTTATCTTTCAACGTGAGATGTTAGCTTACAGTCATTTATATATATCTCATTAAGCTTTATATCGGATTTACAAAGCTAATATGGGCTTTGTAGGATCATAACATACGTTTGATATTTTCCTCTGAATATTCCGAAAATAAAGAAAGATGAATTTGTATAATGATACGGAAAGAGTACATGACGTGAAACCATACAATTTGAATAAGAAAGTGGTTTCACGTCAGCAGGAAGCGAAAGACAGCTGGCATGTTTTAGAAGTTATCTTGTAAAGGGTGTAAATAATGACTTTTGTAGAGTTCTTCTCTGGTATCCAGTTGTGTTTCAGCTTGTAGTTAAGTTGCAATGGAACAAACATATTTGTTCAAATCTGTAGCCTTTACTGGTTATATATGTTTGGGTTGTTGCTATTATCGGTGTAAATGTCAATATTTCTCTTCCGATGTTTGCCAGGTTCATTACAGAAATGCAAAAAGCTTTACGTTGTTCACATGTCGGAGAGAGAGTACTCGCAGTTCCGTTGTTTGAGCTCTACGACAACGTCCAGGTACAGAGGTTATGGGATTAGGTTGTGAAAGTTTAGTTCATACTTCATATTATGATTTTGTTTTCTGTATATAGTATGTTTTCCTTGACTTTTAAAGAATACACACAGAAAGCTCATTGACTTTTTAAAAAATAATATGCTTTCCTTGAAGTAGCTACAATTTTTTTTTTTTGACAAACTTTCTGCAGAACAATTTGATGGATATAGGTATATATTATGGTCTATGGTGTTGTGCACTTGTAGTAGAGAATCAAATACCGAGTACGAAATTGAATTGATTCACAGTATTTTATTGTATGCGTGATCTGTTTTACATTTATATACGTATATATGCATTGATTTTTTAATGTCAACAATGCTTTCCTTGAAGTAGCTACAATTTTTTTTTTTTTGACAAACTTTCTGCAGAACAATTTGATGGATATAGGTATATAGTATGGTCTATGGTGTTGTGCACTTGTAGTAGAGAATCAAATACCGAGTACGAAATTGAATTGATTCACAGTATTTTATTGTATGCGTGATCTGTTTTACATTTATATAAGTATATATGCATTTATTTTTTTATGTCAACAATGCTGGTTTAACGAAAATTATGCAGAACTTTAATAAAACCATAATGTATAAAAATTTAAAGAGTTATATTTTTTTATTGGCAACAATTTAACCAAAAATAGTCGCATGGCTGTAGATACTTAAAGACACGTAATTGCTGAAATTAGTTAAATAAAATAGGGGAACACACTCTCAACACATTAATTTAGCACTTCCTCATCATAAAATATTTATGTACCAAAAATATCGAATATACAAAATATCAAAGCAGCTTACAAATACTTTTATAAATGCAAATAATACATATTTATGTCACAAAACCCTCTACTGAGATTCGATTTTTTTTTCTTTAATCAATACCGATACTTATATGTACTCGGTATTAGTTGTTCCTGAGATCAATTAATGTCTTAGAGGCCATTATGTCTATTCGCGCAAGTCCTTTAGCAAAAGAGAGCAGTAATTGCCTCACTATATCTTTGCTTGGTTTTCTCTCTAACAACCCAAAAAGTCCCAAGACATCTGACAGCAATTCTTTGAGCGTCTAAATGAGCATGTTTTGCCTGCAGTTTAGACAGCATAAAAAAATGTTGGCACTTTCAAATCATGAGCATAAAAGTTTTCTTTGAGCCACTTTTCATATAACTTATATCCTCGGGACAAAAAAATTGGAAAGTAACCATACATAAAGGAAATGCTAAATCGTAGTTACTGTATCAAAATCAAATTTTTATATTTAGAAAATCTAAATCAGATTCAATTTAGATTCCACCAGACGTATGGGAAACCACCAGTATGTATCCACTTCTTTGATAATTGTGTGATCTTGTTTATTTTACAAGTTTATGTTGTGCATACATGTACATTTTTCTCTCAACCATTAAATCCTCTGCCAATCAAAATTCAGGAAATGTTGTTTTGCTCCAGAGTTGTTGGGTCTTGTTTGGGTGTTGGGCTCTTGTACTGTAACTTTTACCTTTTCCTTTAAATACAAAAAAAAAAAGAAAAAGAAAAAAGAAAAAAAAATCACGAAATGTCAAAATTTGGTTAAGCATCTTGAAAAAAATAAAATTTGGTTGGATTGGACATTGGGCATTGTATACGGAATCGATTTGGCCATTGTGCAGATCACTGTTAATTCTGTGCTACCATGCATATTACAATAGTATTGGATCAACTGATATAGGTTTTCTGTAGCAGGTTTAAACGTCCAATGCACTTGTCATCGCCGTGGCATTGCAGGATTGTCAACACCAGTTTTACTTCTGAATCTTACTTCCGCACATGAACAAAATGGCTGAAGAAGGTTAGCCATTATATTTTCTAACGTCTTCTTTTTTTACGGTGCACTTTTATCACAATTGTCAGTCTTTTACTATGCTTACATGACCTTGGTGTCTGTTCATTCTTGGTATGTTGGTGTCCTTTTTAGGACCGGAAGATTCTATATCATCGGCTACAATATTAGCTTCATATCGCGACTCCACTCGGTCGAGAAAATATAAAAAGGTCTGTTTATGGTTTTTCTTTCTAAACTACTCTCTTCAACGGTTCCAAAATGCGCATCATATAGTATAAATGTCTTCTACAGTCAGAAATCATTTAGTTGTGTTAAATTAGCTACCTCTTACAATGACGCTCATCAAAATAATTGCTTTCGTATCTTTTCTGTACCGGAAACTCCGGTCCTCTGAACCTCCATCAATCGTATCGAAATGTATGAGTAAGCGTAATCTTGGCTTACAGAATCTTGTACATCGGCCCTTCAATTTAAGTATGTCTTTATTATTTTACATTTGTCATCTTTTTAATATTTCAATTTATATTAGTTGCTTTTTGAAGCACTGACTGTATAATGCATTATCTTTTCCCTATACTTAATAAGCAGGTAATGACGACGCATCCACATCCGACGCTATTGGTGATTCCATTTCTTCAGACATGATGTTAAGTACCTATTTAGGTTTGACCACTACCCGACCTTTGGAAACGTATTACCACAAAACACATTTACTGAGTTTTGTCCTTTCTGTTTTCACCTTTAAATTAGATTACTCTAAATAATAACCCAATTTCGTGTTTTGTCTATTTTTTTTTCCATTTTGGTGTAATTTTAGATTGTGAATGTTTTCCAACATAACTACATGATTTTTTCCATGATGCCGCTTGAGTTATTAAAGCTTTGCCTAATATGAGTTCAGCTGTCTATTATAATTTTTTGAGTTGTTTTAGTTTAACATAAGAGATTGAAATACCCTCATTGAATTTGAGTTTTTGGGCTATTTATATACAATAGTTTTTTTAAAAATTCATTTGCTTGTGTTACTAAGTATTCCAGGAAGCCTAATGAATTAATTTTAAAGGTCATTTTAGCTATCATGTCTTCTTAGGGCTATTCTGATCTGGAGAAAGCTGCAATCAATAGGAAAAAACCCCATTTCTCGAAAGGAAGAACTTGAAATTCTTTTTCCTTTCCCCAGCCTTTTTTTTACCATTAGCAAGAACTTGTTTCAGTTGCGGATCATAAGGAATTCGAACAACTGTCTATGTTTTATTTTCTTATTACATTAATAACTTCATGTTTCTTTACAGCAAACTCTTCCTCTCCTATCAACCACACAGTCACACCCAAATGGTAAATATATGCTTTTCTATATTCAGCTTATACCATATTTCCTTTACGCTACACGCTTTTACAACTTGTGTTCATTTTATGCTGCTTACTTTTACTATCATGTTGGTACAACAAGTTGTAGTTATCCCTGCCTAATAACGTAATAAATACGTACTGCAGGAGCACGGACTTCTACTGACACCACTTCTGAATTTGTTCTTTTCAGAAACGGTACTGAGTACTTTTCTGGCGTTGAAGAATAAGAACTCTTCCATAAAGGTACAAGAATATGTACATCAATTATTTATAAATACAGTATTTATTTTCATGGCGATTCCATCATAAAGAAACATGTTTTCGGGAAAACCTTCCTTTCTCTTGAGAATACTAGGATTTGGAAAAAAATACTTCCCAGTACGCAGGTAGAAACATAGTTTTTTTTTTTTTTTTCCCCGTTTTCTATCGTAAATTGTTAGTAACTGATTACATATCCAAGCAAATGTTTTGTAGATATTATTAGTAACTGTCAAGAAATGAAAAATCAAATACAAGCTAAATGGTTGGGGACGTGCTATTTTAATCCTTGTTTTAACTTAAACTTCTGCCACGTTACTTGTTAATATTGTCAAATTTCAGGAAAAAAATGTTTTCCCAATAGAAATAGCTTACACAAAAAATTAAAATGTTAATTGATCGGGGATCAATTATATTTTTAGAATAGTATATAGGTTACCAACACTTGCTCTTGCATTGTTTTTACATTATGTATTTTTCAGGCAAATAAGAAATTAACGACGACATGCGAACGGTCTAAGGTCCCCTACATGTCTGCACGCCAATTATTCTTTGCGCAAGAGCTTCCGGATATAGAGAGTAAGTCAATATGAAATCCAAATCTCTTTCACGCTTTTGCTGTTCTGATTTTGTTTTCACACTTGTTCGATACAGCTGTCGCCACCACCCTTTTCCCCTCTTCCTCTCTCTCACTTGCTCCCTCTCCTTCGTCCTCTCTTCCTCTCTCCCGCGCGAGCGCCGACCCCGACTGCGCGCGCGCCTCTGCCGACTGCGCGACCAGCGACCGGGCGCCGCCATCTCTCCCTCTCGCCTGTTGTCTCTCTGTCCTCGCGCTCACTCGACGCGCGCTTCCGAGTCCTCTGCGCGACTTGACAGGACTCTTTCTCCTCCGCCGAGTCCGCCTCTGCCAAGCCGCTTCCGCCCCGTCGCTGACCTCTGCTCTGTCCTCGCTGGCAACGACGCTTCCGAAGAATCTCGGCCGCCCGATTCCTCTGTCTTCGTCATCAGCTTCCAGACTTTTAGGTTTGTAAATTAGGGGTTTTTTAATTGTTTTCTAAGGTTTGAAATTGTCATCTGATTTGGGGATTCCGAAATCGTGGTTGTTTGGATTGATTTAGTTGGTGATTCATGGTTTTTGGTTGATTGAGATTTTAGGCTGACTTATTGATTGAGTTTCAATTAGATTGATTGATCTCATTATGATTTCAAGAGTGTGGATTGTTAATGGTGAAGTCCTACATCTTGGCATTGTGTAGAGTTCTTGTTTTGCTTAATTTCGGCTCGGCAGATCAAGTGGCGATCCAGCTGATGCGAAGACTTTTAGTTCAAGTTTCCGGAGCAGCTCCCTTGGAGAAGGATCTTGTAAAGAAGTTTAAGCGCATGCCTGATCATCTCAAGGTATCTCTCCTATATTTTTTTTTTATACACATGTACCGTTGCAAGTCTTTTTGTTTCACTGCTGAAATACAAGCTAATGATACGAAAGCAGGGAAACCCATCCATCCCAGAGAACAAGTTATTCAAATAAGTGCACTAAGAAACCAACGTAAAGAGATGGGGATATATGTGAATTTATAGGAGATACAAGATAACTTACGTATGCATAAATATGAATTAGCTTACAGTCACTAATATGGGATATGTTAGCTTACAGTCACCAACGTATGTTACCATATTTCAGCTACTGCATCTTTTTTTCATGTTCAAGTTATCTTTCAACGTGAGATGTTAGCTTACAGTCATTTATATATATCTCATTAAGCTCTATATCGGATTTACAAAGCTAATATGGGCTTTGTAGGATCATAACATACGTTTGATATTTTCCTCTGAATATTCCGAAAATAAAGAAAGATGAATTTGTATAATGATACGGAAAGAGTACACGAAGTGAAACCATACAATTTGAATAAGAAAGTGGTTTCACGTCAGCAGGAAGCGAAAGACAGCTGGCATGTTTTAGAAGTTATCTTGTAAAGGGTGTAAATAATGACTTTTGTAGAGTTGTTCTCTGGTATCCAGTTGTGTTTCAGTTTGTAGTTAAGTTGCAATGGAACAAACATATTTGTTCAAATCTGTAGCCTTTACTGGTTATATATGTTTGGGTTGTTGCTATTATCGGTGTAAATGTCAATATTTCTCTACCGATGTTCGCCAGGTTCATTACAGAAATGCAAAAAGCTTTACGTTGTTCACTTGTCGGAGAGAGAGTACTCGCAGTTCCGTTGTTTGAGCTCTACGACAACGTCCAGGTACAGAGGTTATGGGATTAGGTTGTGAAAGTTTAGTTCATACTTCATATTATGATTTTGTTTTCTGTATGTTTAATGCTTCATAGAGAAGAAAAGGGACTCACCCTTTATATTATAAGGGAAACATAGCATGTCACAAACAAGAGGCTCCTACTGAGATGGGAAATTCCGGGCATATATATATATTTCCTACTTATCATTTTGTTTATGGTGTTGTAGTTTCCTGAAATCATTGACCAAGGGTCCACAAACAGGAAGAAGTGAGGCTGTCACAGCATGACTGATGTAGAGCGTAATATAGGAAAGAGAGATAATCGCAAATTGCAATATTGACTTCTTTTTACTATTTCATAAAATCTACCAAATTACATCAATGGAGAATAATACTTATAGAGTTGAAAAGGGCGTAAAAAAGGAAATAAACCATAATCAATGCACCAAATTCTAAAATTGAAATGAAATAAAACTGATCACAATTGATGCTCATAATTCGTCCGGAGTGGAGAAAATTTGTCCTCGAATTTGTAAGGGTGTGTTTTTTTTCTTATGGACATTGAGAGGTTCACAAAGACTGATCTTCTCGGCCTTCACACGGGCGGTTTGTCGGGAGGCTTCTTGTTAGGAATCAACATGGAATCCACCTCGATTTTATTTGTGTCCTCATCGATCCACGCTGAAATTTTAAGCCTGTTTCTAAGTTCTTATTTTCTTCATTAATTATCATTTTATTTCTTAATTATCTTTTACATTTTTCATTAATTTTTATTTGGTGAAAAAATTCTTCTATTTTTCTATTTTATTCTGTTCAAAATCAGCTCAGTTCTTATTTTCTTCTTTTCTTTTTAAATATTAACTATTTCGAAATAAACTATCGTTATTTTGAACAAAAGAAAGTGAAATAATTGTGAATGATGTTTTTCATTTTTCAAATATTATGTGAATGATTTTGAGGGCATTTTTGTTATTTCGAAAAACAGAGTTATGGAGTCTTCAATTTTAAAAGAGATAATTAAACAATAAACTTAGAATATTTATTATTTGATAGAAACCTCAGATACATGGATTAAAATTGCTCAGATAGATATGCTATTTTCCGGCAAAGAATGATTACGATTGTTTTTTTAATTTATTCCGAAAAAATGTGTTGAATTTGGAGCTTTTAATAAACACTTAAAAATCTTTGTTGTGTCAGTTTTAATCCGGTGATTAAAAGCTGATTAGTTGTTAGTCAATCGCTCCTAATTACACAGGAATGCATTAAATAGAAACCAATAATTTAGCTATTCCTCAAAAATTTGCATAGCAATAGCAAGTCTATATAATACATTCAAACCAAGCCATTAAAACTAGTGATCAAACAAGCTCAACCTTACAAAGACGTCAATGACATTCTCTGCTTCCGTTCCTCTTTTGTACTCGCATTATATTATTATTATTTATAACTAGTTTCAGTTGAGCCAATTTGATCACCCATTAAAGCCTCTCTTTTTTCACACACAGCTTATTTATGGCGCGACTCAGTAAAGCTAAAGATCGGGACACCATTTCCGGAAAGGAGATCTTGGTGGATCGATCGTCAATCCTTAAAAACGACCTCTTTCGAGATGGAATAGTGGAAAGTGAAGTTGTGGGGAATCCACTCGATGCCCTTGGAACCTTTCTTGTGGACGAATTTGCTTCGAGAATCGAGCATCAAATTATCGACCATATCGGCCAGATAAGCAGTTGTCAACCCGAGTCCTTTGCGAAAGACTCCACGATCTTCGGGAGAAGAATCTTTTGCTCTTTCTGCGCGAACAAGCTCGACCGGATGAACACATCTCTTGCTTTTTCCATCTCCTCGAACACCCTTTTCCGAGTAAATACACGAACCTGAAATAAAAGTCAATACTTACTAGACGTGGTGCCCAAAAAAAAAAATTGTCCAAACTCCACATCAGATTGGATCACCAGCTTTTATTTGAAAAGGCACGTCCGGTTTGGTTTCAAGTAATGGAAACCGCAGTCCAAACGAAATCGTATCAGAAATTTTTTATTATTTTCAATTTGCAAGGATTTAAAACTTGTTAATTAAAGATGAATCCGTGCTTATTTTAAGACTTGGTAGCATGGATGAAATTTATACGCCGCTTCATTTACTTGGAGTTTCGAAATTTGAAAAAAAGAAAAATTTAAACGTATCCAAAACGATAGTCTGGTTAAGATATCTTAACAAGTAAAAATTTATTTTTATTTTTTCTCAGGCACAATTCAGTCTCAATTTCAAACGATCTGGTCTAGTCCGGTTAAGATAATTAGCAATTAAAGACCCCTACTATGAAGATTACTAGGCCAACAAGTAAAGAAGAAATATCAGGTGTACCGCGGGATCGGATTTGTTTCCCAAGCAAATCGAGAAGTGTAGAAGAGGCTCGATTCTTTGGATGGCAAAAGGTCTCCGAGCATCTCCAATTTTCAACCTGCTCTTTAACGAAAAAAGCATCCTCAACCACTGCTGATAAACAACAACAAAAAAAGGTAAGGCAAAAAAGCAATGATCAAACAATTTCAATGATATTAATAAAATGAGAATCGGTTTTAATTGTCCCGGTCGAGGTAATCGACACCCTAGGATGGAATTCTGAATCGTATCGACGCTTATGGTATGACTTCCAAAGTTAAACGCGACCTAATTTACGCACATTCGAAAGATCATACCGAAGATAATTCAGAGGCTTAAATTAGATTAAAAAACACTAGGTTATACCAGAGGAACTTAGGTGATAATGTTGTATATCAAAGTGACGGCGACAGAAGAAAGAAAGTACGAATGAGTGAAATGCTATAGCTTCCATGCATTTCAAATCATCTGTGCTTTCTCTCTTCTGTCATCGTCTATAAACATATAGACCACCATGTTTCCTCTAATTAACAAAAACATAAATATAATAAATATGTATGTATATAAAAACATGCTGGCAGCTTCACTTTCTCAATTGTAAACATTAACAATCGGAACATATATGATATATACATATATTTATATATTACAAGTGCGGGACTCTTATGTGCGTGTGGGCATGAAATAATCGATTAGGTGGGCTTTATATTTATAGACGAAGATGACGCTGAGAAAGAGAAAGGAGAGAGAGGGGGAGAAGAAATATTAATACAATATTTATGGCTATTAAAAATGCTTCGCACGTCGGTTAGTCGGTACAACGACAACTGTCCAAACATTGACGACAAGAGAGAGAGAGAGAGAGAGAGAGAGAGAGAGAGAGAGAGAGATGGGTTGAGAGTCTTGGGACTTGGAACTCTTTGCTTTGGGGTGGTGGTGTATTTATAGTGGAGGAAAAAAAAGAGGGTATATTAATTGAGCCGTTGATTAATTCAAAAAGCACATACTTTACGATGTATTTATATTATTATTGGAGAAGAAATATTAATACAATATTTATGGCTATTAAAAATGCTTTGCACGTCGGTACAACGACAACTGTCCAAACATTGACGACAAGAGAGAGAGAGAGAGAGAGAGAGAGCTGTACTATTCATAAATTAATAACACAATAAAAAAATAAAAATAGCAGCAGGGCTTCGTAGCACAAACAATAAATTTGTGCATTGTTTGAGTTGTTTCCTCGAATTTCGAGGAAGAAGACGCTGAGAAAGAGAAAGGAGAGAGAGGAGGAGAGAGCAATAAATTTGGCCCACCTAACTTTCTTACCGATTAAATTATATGAGTAAAAAAAAATGACTGATCGCTTTACATCTAATTAGAAAGGAATGGTACCAAAATGAAGGTAAAAGTCACCACGCACGTTTTAAACTTGTTGGGGGGTTCTAGTATGCTTTACGCCTTTACCTCTCTTTTGTCTCTTCTCATGTGGCTTGTCTGTCATTTGTCTGATTTAATTATGATAGTAATAACCAACCAGATGCATTCCCCCTTTTAAAGAAAAAAGAAAAAACAAAAAAAAGAGTTGCATAATGATAATGTTAATAATAAAAACCAATCTGAGCCGACAGTATAGACATCTGTAATATATATAATAGTTCTTTTTTTTCTTCGTTAAAACTGTAATATATTATTATTGGAGAAGAAATATTAATACAATATTTATGGCTATTAAAAATGCTTTGCACGTCGGTACAACGATAACTGTCCAAACATTGACGACGATCTAATGAACTTGAGCATATTTTTTATTTTATTTTGCTTATTAATAAACTAGGTGGACATTTTGCTTGCTTAGCTTTTCATTAACACCGCTTTATTGTTGTTTTTTTTGTTTTTGTTTTTTTTTATTATTTGTAGGGAATTACATTAAATTATATTAATGAGAAATGTTGATATAAAAAAGCTTGAAGTTCATACGAACGTGATAAATGGTAAATAAATAAAAAAAACATATCATGAGGTAAAATCATCGTAACAAAATAACTCTTCGAATAGTTAATAAAAAAATTTCGATTGAAAAACATAGTTAGCTAAATTTATATAAAAATAAATCTCGATATGTCCGAATTTCAAAAAATAGATTTGATGATGGATAAAACTTTGGATTAGAATCCCAGAGAAGAGCATAATCAGAATATTAAATATTAACTATAAAGTAAACAAATATAATAAAATAAATAAAACTATCTGAACATAACTTTACGAGTAATAAATCATTTTTCAATGGAATAACAAAGCTAATAGGTATTTAGTTGCAATTAAATCTCAGTAACTATTGATCTAAAAATAATATTGATGATGAATAAAAAATCCATGTAATCATCCAAGAGTACGAATTCACAATTTAGAAGACAAAAATGAAATTTACAGAATTGGTATACAAAGTGATGAAAATGATTATTTAGGATGTCAATAATTAAAAATATTTAATTTAAATTTTGTAAATAATTTGACTAAAAGTTAAATACACATATTTTAAATATTTTTCTCTTTAAATAAATAAGTATTCATTTATAATAAAATAAATTTGATAAATTATAAAGATAAAATTAATAATTTTACATTATTAGTGAGATTGTATATAAGTCACGCTCTCAGGCAAGGAAGGAAGGGTGCAATATGCACCCCTTTTAAGCACGCAATTGATGATAATTCTCATTAAGTTAACAATTAATTAAATAACTGTTAAGCCGTTTTTTGGTTTTAACATTTGAGTACACGTGGTGGGCCTGGAATAGTCACGTGCCTAGTATTGGATCGGCCCAAATTACTTTCCGAGAGTCCAAAGGGCTCAAGGAAGTTCGGGACAAAGCCCAAAGCGTCCAAGAGCTTCAGAGGATCTTAGAATCGCAAAGAGGGAAATAATGCTTTGCTTTCTTCTTCGTCGGGAATGCGTTCTTCGTCTTTGATTCCTGGCCTGGAGGTTGAGCCTACCTGGAGGTCGAACCTGCCTGGAGGTCGAGCTCGCCTGGAAGTCGAGCCTGGCCTGGAGGTCGACCCTGGCTGGAGGTCGAGCCTGCCTAGAGGTTGAGCTCGTCTGGGGGGTCGAGCTCGCCTGGAGGTCGAGCCTGGCCTGGAGGTCGACCCTGGCTGGAGGTCGAGCTCGCCTGGAGGTCGAGACTGGCCTGGAGGTCGACCCTGGCTGGAGGTCGAGTCTGGCCTGGAGGTCGACCCTGGCTGGAGGTCGAGCTCGCCTGGAGGTCGACCCTGGCCTGGGGGGTTGAGCTCGCCTGGGGCGTCGAGCTCGCCTGGAGGCCGAGCCTGGCCTGGAGGTCGACCCTGGCTGGAGGTCGAGCCTGCCTGGAGGTTGAGCTCGCCTGGGGGGTCGAGCTCGCCTGGAGGTCGAGCTCGCCTGGAGGTCGACCCTGGCTTGAGGTCGGGCCTGCCTGGAGGTTGAGCTCGCCTGGGGGATCGAGCTCGCCTGGAGGTCGACCCTGGCTGGAGGTCGAGCCTGCCTGGGGGTTGAGCTCGCCTGGGGGGTCGAGCTCGCCTGGAGGTCGACCCTGGCTGGAGGTCGAGCCTGCCTGGGGGTTGAGCTCGCCTGGGGGGTCGAGCTCGCCTGGAGGTCGACCCTTGCTATAGGTCGGGCCTGCCTGGAGGTTGAGCTCGCCTGGGGGGTCGAGCTCGCCTGGAGGTCGAACCTGGCTGGAGGTCGATCCTGGGGGGTGTGACCGTGCTCTTCGTGAGCTGCCTACGCACCCGCTTTGCGGGATCAGGTCATGACGTAGTTCAGGGCGAGTGTGTTTGCTATGTGAATGGATTCTTGGATTTTTGTTTTTTTTCCTCCCGCCGAGAGGTGGCTCTCGGTTTTTGTTTATGATCCGGGATAATTTTGAAGTTGGGAGAGTATTTGGCTGAGAGAATTCTGGGGTTGAGAGAATTTTGGGGTTGAGAGAATTTTGAGTTCAAAGGATTCTCTGTCCCTTTTGATTTGTGTGAGTGAGCTATTTATAGGGAAAACATGCCGCTTGTTGAAAATTTGCTTGTCACTTGTCGCTTGTTGAAAATTCGCTTGTCGCTTGTTGAAAATTCGCTTGTCGCTTGTTGAAAATTCGCTTGTCGCTTGTTTTAGTCATGCGTATTTTTAGCATTTGACTAAATTGTCCTTCTATATTGTAACGTCGTTTTTGCAATTGAGGCGTCTTTTTTACCATAAGAAAAAGACGGCATAACATTAACCCCCCAGTTTCGCGTGCGACTTGTCGTGTGGGAAACTTTGCTTCTCATCCTCTTCTTTATTGATTTATTATTTATAATATTGTATGTGTATAATATCTTTATTATCTTTTTAGGAAAGGTGACTAATCCGGTTATAACTTTTGAAAAATACATGCACAAGTACCCACACATTTGCAAGTTGCGTAGGTTTCTTTTTAGGCATAGACTTATATATGTATTTTGATGTACTATAGGTAGCCAGTTTTTATATCATCATTACTCCGTGTATAGGTATATGCCCATTATCCTATTTATCATTTATTATTATTATTATTATTATTTCCTATACTCTGTGCATAGATTGGTTTACTCATTTGTTTTTTTTTACTTTAACACCTACCCCATGCTCTCTTTCTTTAAAAACTGAGATGTATCCGGGGATTGAGCTGCCATCACAGGAGCGTAGCAGAGTTGAGATCAGCAAATCTCCTTGGATTTTCTGGCTTCCTTCTTGAGGTTGGTTTCTTCTTTGGTGATTATATATATTCTTTACTTCTCACTTTGCCATTTCTTTCTTTTTCACTCCGTCTCTCGACCCTCTTGTCCCCTTCCTTGAATCTTTCTGGCTTTTCTTCCAAAATACTGTGATGACTCTTAATAATCTGATCAATGGTGGGCCTAATTCGCCCCGTGGTCCCAACGACCTAGTGGTCCCACCCGATTGTTCTAGAGCTTTTGACACTTTCGATTTTGGTGAGTCGTGGGTGTTTGATGACTTTCCATGCGCTTTTGGCGAAGGTATGGGTTCCACAAATTTGCCTAATGGTTTCGGTGATGGCGACCTCGATGCCTTTCTTGATGTGGTCCTCGGACGGAGGCCGGTTCCGCGTGTGTCGGGTCTGTGTTTCGATGGGAGAGGTAATGTCGTTCGATCAGCGGCCCATGGCGAGTCGTCTCGGTCCCCGCTGGCCATGAGAGGCTGCGAGGTAGGTCCAGCGAATGAAGATGGTGTCACACCGGGTGTTCTCCGGAGTTTGGAAAGTGATACTCCCTTGACTTCGACGCCGCTTTTCTTCACAAACGGGTCCCCGTCGCTGCCGGCGGACTTCGGAGCATCAAGGGGTGGGTTTCTTCCGGCGTCGATGGGCGGCGAGGTCGGTCTGGACCGAGGCTCTGTCATCGGCGGGCCTTCGTTGACATCAGGGGAGGGCAACGTAGACGTTCTTCCGAATGCCTGCTCGTCGTTTGCCGCAGAGGGCGTAGAGGCTCCAGCAAGCGAGCATCGTTGTAGCTCCCCAAAAAACGGGAAGAAGATGTCGTTGTTGCTCGAGGCGTTTGGTCATTTGGTCGGAGGTGAGACTTCGGCACGTCACATCCCAGGACGCGACGACGAAGGCCTCGGTGCCAACTCCTCGGCGAGCGGCGAGGTGAGTTTTCCGTCTCTTGGGGTTGATATTGATGATGATGGTGATAAGGTTGTTATGGCAGAATGCTCTGAGGGAGAGGTCGAGTCTTATCGGTGCAACTCGTTTATAGTTGAGCCCCCAAAACGGCCGCGGTCTTGGTCGAGGCGGTCGAGATGCGGGGATTTTGCTGGCCTCGATGCCGTGAGCTTGACAACGGAAGATAGAGTTAGGTTCCTCCGTGAGAAGTACGAGATCCCGCCGGAAATCTCCATCATTGTTCCCTCCGTCGATGATTATTCCGACCAGCCACCCGAGGGATATACAACCGTCTACGTGGAGAGTCTTAAGCATGGGTTGAAGCTCCCTCCACACCCCTTCATATGCAATTTGCTCGAGAGGATCAAGCTGCCACCCGGTCAACTAAATCCAAGGAGCTATTGGGTCATCGTGGCTTGTTATATCATGTGGTTTCGGGAAAAGCACCGTGAAATGACGGTGTGTGAATTTCTAAGTTTGTGTGCTGTGATTCTGAATTACAGAACGAAAGGGTCGTTCTTTCTTCGTAACAATACGTCAAAAAAAATACTCGACAAACTACCCGGCACGGGGCGTGAGTGGGTCGATGAGTTCTTTTACACGCACGTCGACTATTTTGGAAACATTCCCCTTCGTTTTCGTACATCGGCTGATTGCCCAAAACCCCCTGATTAGCGATCCGAGGTTGCTTCTTTTCTTGAAGGGATACCTCTTAGTGATCGCGAGGCTAACTTGTTTCTTGACGACAAGCTGTGGGAAGAGGTTGGGTGGTTCCCTTACCGTTCGGCCGACGAGGTTCCATTGCTGTTTTCGCGCTCTTTTCCGTCCTCGGCAGAGTCTGGTGGTATAGTAATAGGGTTTTTATTTTTATTTTTTATTATTGCTATCACAATTTGGTTCCCATATGTATACATATCTCCATATTTGACAAGAGAAAAAACTCTAATTCTCTCGACGATCCCTCGCAGGTATGGCGGCTTATGGGGCCCGAGGTGTTACAGGGCCGGGACTCTCTGCGGGGCGGTCGTTGCCGGTTCCTCTTCTTGGTTCGGAGGCGTCGCTCCCTTCGCAGCCCTCAAGGGTAGGCTTATCTCCTCGCGCTACTACAGCATCTATGTCAACCATAAAAGTAGCGATTACTAGTTCAAAAAGAGCGCGAGATGAGGCTCCGTTAGTGGCTTCCTCGCGTGCCAATTTTGGGAAGAAGTTTAAAGCTCCTCTTCGCTCGTCGTCCGACATAGTTGTCAGGTTCTCGGTCGCTGACTCCTTTGGCCCGTAAAGGCATTAGTGGTATCGAGTCCACTCATGCATCGGAGGTGACTAAGTTGGATCGGATGACCGCGATTGCCCTTGCTGAGTTGCTGACTCGCGAGGCCCGACAAGTTTTCCTCCACGTGCATGGCCCAATATTTTCTTTGTTCACCATCTTTTCACCTCTTTTATATACCTATTTTTGTTTGTAGTGCTATCTGGCTTCTGTTGCAACTAAGCGAAATGTTCGCGAGTTGGTGAGGAAATTAGGACACGAGACCGAGGCCCGTCGTCTGGCACAGGTGGATGATGATGGTCGCGCGGAGGCCCTCGAGGCAGAGATTGCAGGGCTCAGGAAAGGTGCTGTGGATGATGCTATGAAGATATGTGAGCAAAGAGCCGAGCTTCAGCGTTTGCGTATCGAACTGGGGACCATTCAGGCCGGGCTAGTTCGGCTATCGACTGGGCACACCGCGACTTGGTTGCATACTGGAGTGGATCGGGAAAGGAAAATCCTCCGGAGGGAGCGGAGAGACTCTCCGCCTTAGATGATAGTGACTCGTCTCTTTCCCCCTTTTTTTGTGATGGACTAACGGCCTTATCGCCCCTTTTTGTATGTGAATTCGGGCAAACTTCCATTCGTCAGGATTTTTCTTTTTGATGGCACGGTCGGTTGTGCGTCTCTCAAGACCCGTTGTGTTTTTTGCGGGCCCCGATTTCGGGTATAACTCTGACGAATGGGCATTTTCCCTTTTTTGCGTAGTTTCTGTGTTTGTATGCTTTTGGGAAAACTGTCATTTGTTGGTTTTTTCCTTTTGGTGGCACAGATTGTTTGAGCGTCCTTCTAGTCCGCTCGTCTAGTCGAGCTCGTCACCAGCTAGTCGAGCTCGTCACCTCGTCTAGTCGAGCTCGTCACGTTGTCCAGTCGAGCTCGTCTCTCGTCTAGTCGAGCTTGTCTCCTCGTCTAGTCGAGCTCGGCACCAGCTAGTCGAGCTCGTCACCTCGCCTAGTCGAGTTCGTCACGTTGTCTAGTCGAGCTTGTCTCCTCGTCTAGTCGAGCTCGTCACGTTGTCCAGTCGAGCTCGTCTCTCGTCTAGTCGAGCTTGTCTCCTCGTCTAGTCGAGCTTGTCTCCTCGTCTAGTCGAGCTCGTCACCAACTAGTCGAGCTCGTCACCTCGCCTAGTCGAGCTCGTCACGTTGTCTAGTCGAGCTCGTCTCTCGTCTAGTCGAGCTTGTCTCCTCGTCTAGTCGAGCTCGTCACGTTGTCTAGTCGAGCTCGTCTCTCGTCTAGTCGAGCTTGTCTCCTCGTCTAGTCGAGCTCGTCACGTTGTCTAGTCGAGCTTGTCTCCTCGTCTAGTCGAGCTCGTCACACAGTCCGTGACGAGCCGGAATGACTTCGACACTTCGTCCAAACGTCTTTTTCGTGTTTGTCGTATGGAAATGCTTTGAGCTTGTGCGGGGCTCCTGCTGCCTTTTCCCTTCTTGCGCCTTGAGCAGGCTTCGAGGTGGGTCGGGTTCTCGATGGCGCGAGTTCCCTTATCTTGGGCTTCACAAGATTCTTTGAGGTGTGTTCGGAGTTTCAATATTGCGAAATCTCATTTCTCGGATCCCGTGGACACTTTGAGGTCGGTCGGGGATTTGATGGCGCAAGTCCCCTCATCTCGGGTCGTACGGGATTTTTTTTAGATGTGTTCGGAGTTTCAACGTTGTGAAACCCCATTTCTCGGATCCGTAGATGCTTTGAGGTTGGTCGGGGACTTGATGGCGCAAGTCCCCTCATCTTGGGTCGCACGGAGTTCTTTGCGATACGTTCGGGGTTTCAACGTTGCGAAACCCCATTTCTCGGACTCCGTGTACACTTTAAGGTCGGTCGGGGACTTGATGGCGCAAGTCCCCTCATCTCGGGTCGCACGGAGTTCTTTGCGATACGTTCGGGGTTTTAACGTTGCGAAACCCCATTTCTCGGACTCTGTGGACGCTTTGAGGTCGGTCGGGGACTTGGTGGTGCAACCCCCTCATCTCGGGTCGTACGGGATTTTTTTTAGATGTGTTCGGAGTTTCGACGTTGCGAAACCCCATTTCTTGGATCCGTAGACGCTTTGAGGTTGGTCGGGGACTTGATGGCGCAAGTCCCTTCATCTCAGGTCGCACGGAGTTCTTTGCGATACGTTCGGGGTTTCAACGTTGCGAAACCCCATTTCTCGGACTCCGTGGACGCTTTGAGGTTGGTCGGGGACTTGATGGCGCAAGTCCCCTCATCTCGGGTCGCACGGAGTTCTTTGCGATACATTCGGGGTTTCAACGTTGCGAAACCCCATTTCTCGGACTCCGTGGACTCTTTGAGGTCTGTCGGGGACTTGATGGTGCAAGTCCCCTCATCTCGGGTCGCACGGAGTTCTTTGCGATATGCTCGGGGTTTCAACGTTGCGAAACCCCATATCTCGGACTCCGTGGACGCTTTGAGGTGCGTTTGGGGCTCGATGCCGCGGTTGCTATGTCTGTATTCCTGCATTTTCACATGTATGCATATATTTTTTTTTTGTTGCGTTTTCCGTGGTGCTTGGTGTTTGTCTTACTCTATTAACCCCCCAGTTTTTATGCAATTTTGTTTAAATTGTATGAAAAGTTAGGAGCTAAAGATTGCAAACTGAACGCGAATTTCGACTTCATTCATTAATTGGGCGAATGGCCTGCTTTTGAAAAATTCAAAGTTCATTGGGGCCGGTGGTCGCTTTTGGAAAACTAAAAATTTGAAAGGACTTGATTTGTTGTTCAGGTTTCGTCGCTTGCTAACCTTCAGGTGCCTTGGCGCCACGGCCTATTGGTAGTATTGGCGGAGATGCTCCGCGTTCCACGGGTGTCTAATTTCCTTGCCGTCCATCTCGTCGAGATGGTAAGTTCTGTCGTGTATCACCTTTCGAATTCGGTAAGGCCCTTCCCAGTTCGGCCCGAGTACCCCTGCTCCGTGAACCTGGGTGTTTTGGAACACCCTCCTCAGGACGAGGCTTCCTTCGGCGCAACGGCGGATTTTGACCCTTGTGTTGTAATGCTTCTCAACGATCCTCTTCTGCGCGGCCATGCGAGCGAACGCTTCAGCTCTCCTTTCTTCGATCATGTCGAGCTCCATTCGGAGGGCTTCGTTGTTGCTGTCTTCGTCGAAGGTCTCTGTTCGGAATGACGGCGCTCCGATCTCAACGGGGATGACGGCTTCAACCCCGTAAGTGAGGGAGAAAGGCATTTCGCCTGTGGCGGTCCGCGTGGTTGTCCGGTAAGCCCAAAGGACAAGGGGGAGCTCGTCGGCCCATGCGCCTTTCTTTTCTTCCAGCTTCTTCTTCAAAGTCTCCTTGATCGTCTTGTTCACGGCCTCAACTTGGCCGTTTGCCTGTGGGTGGCGTGGTGAGGAGAAGGTCTTGCTGATCTTCAATTGCTCGCATATCCTTCGGACCATCGCGTTGTCGAACTGGCTGCCGTTGTCGGTGACGATCGAGGCGGGGATGCCGTGGCGGCATATGATCAATTTCCACATAAAGCTTGTAGTGTTTGCTTCGGTTTGTGGCCAGAGGCACCGCCTCCACCCATTTCGTGAAGTAGTCGATGGCGACTATCGCCCAGACTCGCTGGCCGGACGCCATCGGGAGCTTGCCTATGAGGTCCACCCCCACTTCGCGAATGGACGTGCCACGAGGATCGGGCACAATGGGGCCGGGGCCTGTCTCGGAATATGCGAGAATCTTTGGCACTTGTCGCATTTTTGCGCCCAACTGAACGCGTCTTTCTTCATCGTTGGCCAGAAGTAGCCTTGCTTGAGCGCCTTCAAGGTCAGGGACTGACCTGCGGAGTGATTCCCGCAAATTCCTTCATGGATTTCCCTCAAGACGTAGTCGGCTTCGGCGTCGTCCAGGCATCGGAGGAGTGGCTGCGAATACCATCTCTTATAGAGTGTGGATCCTCGCCAGACATATTTGTGTGCGTGATACTTGACCTTCTTAGCTTCAGCCTGGTCGGTGGGGAGGACGCCATCGCGGAGGTATTTGATGATCGGTGTCATCCAGTTCGGTTGGGGCTCTTCTTCGATCAGGTTCACTTCTTCCTTGGTGATGGACGGGAGGTTCAAGGTCTCGACAGGTACCTTGCCTAACTCCTCGCTGTCGCAGCCAGATGCCATCCTAGCCAAGGCGTCGGCCTCAGCGTTCGAACCCCTGGGGACCTGCACGATCTCGTACCAGGAGATTGCCTCTAGTCGGAACTTGGTTTCCTCCAGGTACGCCGCCATGTTCTCCTCCTTCGCCTGGTATTCTCCCTTGACTTGGTTGACGATGAGGAGCGAGTCGTAGTGGATCTTAAGGTTTTCGGCCCCGAGCTTCCTGGCTATGTCGAGTCCGGCTAGGAGGGCTTCGTATTCGGCCTCGTTGTTCGAGGCTTTGAATTGGAAGTGGATGGAGTACTTGAGCTTTCCTCCGTCCGGGTTGACGAAGACGATTCATGCCCCTGACCCGCGGACATTGGATGCTCCGTCCACGTGCAGGTTCCAGACCGGCCCATCGGGAGCGGCCTTCCTTTTCTTTTTCGGATCCTTGTCCCCCGCGGTTTCTTCTTCTCGCTTGTCTTCCTCGTCTTTGCATAGATTCACATCGTAAGTGAATTCGGCGATGAAGTCGGCGACGGCCTGTCCCTTAATCGCGATCCTTGGCTGGAACTCCACCCCGTATTCTCTTAGCTCCTGGGACCAGACGGCCATTCTCGTTGAGGTGCCCTTCTGCAGAGCTTTCTTGACTGGGTACCCGGTCCTCACTATGACTTGGTGTGCTTGGAAATATGGTCGAAGCTTTCTTGCGGACATCGTCAGAGCAAGGGAGAGCTTCTTTATCTCCGGGTATCGTGTCTCAGCGTCCAGGAGCGCCTTGCTTACATAATACACGGGCCATTGTATCTTCTCTTCTTCTCGGACGAGGACAGCGCTGACCGCCCTCGTCGACACAGAGAGGTACAGGTAGAGGGCATCGCCGTCCTTGGGCTTCGCTAGGAGCGGTGGCGTGGCGAAGTATGTCTTCAAGTCCTGGAATGCGGTTTCGCACTCGTTGGTCCACTTAAAGTCGGCTCCTCCTTTGATGGCTTGGAAGAAAGGCTGACATCGGTCGGTGGCCTTGGAGACGAACCGACTTAGCGTAGCCACGCGTCCAGTGAGGCTTTGGACTTCCTTCGCCTTGGTTGGGGACCTCATGTCCAGGAGTGCCTGTATTTTTTCGGGGTTGGCTTCGATGCCTCGCTGGTTGACGATAAATCCCAGGAATTTCCCTGACTCTACACCGAACGCGCACTTGTTCGGGTTCAACTTCATCTTGTACTTTCGAAGAAGGGCGAAGGTCTCCTCCAGGTCTTTGACGTGGTCAGGCGCCTCGAGGCTTTTGACGAGCATGTCGTCGACATAGACCTCCATCGTCTTCCCGATTTGCTTGGCGAACATTTGGTTTACCAAGCGCTGATAAGTGGCTCCGGCGTTCTTCAGCCCGAACGGCATCACCTGGTAACAGAATAGGCCTCGATCGGTGGTGAAAGTGGTCTTCAACTCGTCCGGTCCGTACATTCTGATCTGATTGTATCCTGAGTAGGCGTCCATGAAACTTAAGAGTTCGTGCCCTGCGGTGGAATCGACCAGCTGATCGATCCTCGGCAGGGGGAAGCAATCCTTCGGGCAAGCCTTGTTGAGGTCGGTGTAGTCGATACAGATTCGCCACTTCCCGTTCGACTTTTTCACCATGACCACATTAGAGACCCAACTAGGGAACTTGGCCTCGCGGACGAATCCAGCGGTGATTAGCTTCTCGACCTCCTTGTTGATCGCGAGATACCTTTCGAGGTTGAACGATCTTCTTTTTTGGATTTTTCCCTTCTCTCCAGGGAGTACGTTGAGCCTGTGGGTGATAATCTCCGGGTCGATCCCCGGCATGTCTGCGTGTGTCCACGCAAAGACGTCTTTGTGTTCTTGGAGGAACGCTCCGAGCCGATCTTTTAGTTCGGCTGGCAGGTGTGCTCCGATCATGACGACATGTTCGGGGTTGGCGCTGTCGAGTATCACAGGTACGAGGTCGCTCGACGCCTCTACTTTCTTGGAGTTGGCTTCTTCTCGCGGGTCCAGGTCCTCGAGTGTTTGCGCCTTGCCGATCTCGCCTGAGAGGTCGTCTCCGACCTCACATATGACACTCACCATGGCGTCGCCTTTCCTGATGCGGGATCCCTGGACGTGGCATGCCCTGGAGTCGGCTTGGCTTCATCGCATCACCCCTACTCCCTTCGGTGTCGGGAATTTCATGAGGAGGTGGTATGTTGAGGTGACCACGCGCAGCCTGTTGAGCGTCGGTCGCCCTATATGACATTGTGAGTGGAAGGTCGGTCCACAATTAGGAAGTCCACCAGGCGCGTGACCTGGGCTCCCCCCTCCTGTCCAAATGTGACTGGGAGGCTTATGGAACCTTCTGTGTAAACGCACTCTCCTGCAAACCCGAAGAGCGGGGTCTTGACTGGGGTTGGACGAACTTCTCCAAGGTCCATCCGGTCGAGGGCAGTTTTGAATAGGATGTCGGCTGAGCTCCCGTTGTCAATGAGAATCTTCTTCACCATATTGTTTGCTACTTGCGTCTTGACAACGATGGCGTCGTTGTGCGGGTGCATCACCTGGCGGGCCTCTGCCTCGGTGAAGTGGATTTTTTCGTATGGCGTAATCGGGCATGTGCTCTGGGTGAGGTTGATATGGTGGGAGGGACCCTCTCCGTTCGCCGCTCGCGCATATTTCCTTCGTTCGTGCGCGGTATCTCCCATTTATGGCCCCCCAAAGATAGTGGTTACCAAGTTGAGTGGGGCGTTGGCCACGTTACCTCGGGTGTTGTTGTTGTTGCTTCCACCCGCGACAACTTCTTTCCCACGTTTCTGCCGCCTGTCGTTTTGGGGAACCTGTCTCCTCGGTGCGGGGTTCGGATTGGCGACCATGGCCATCACGAACTCCTTCAGCTCGCCATTTTGGATGTGACTTTCGATCTGCCTCCTGAGCTCGAAGCATTCGACGGTGAGGTGACCGTGGTCTTTGTGGAAACGGCAGTACTTGTTCTTGTTGCGTTCTGATGGGTCCTTCGCCATGGGTCGGGGCTCGGTGAACATGTCCCCGTGCAAGGCCAGAATTCGATCCGGCGTAGCTTTGAGTGGCGTGAAGTCAGCGTTCCTCTGGAACTTCTCGACTAGTAGGGGTCTCTGTCTTGACGAGGGTCGGACGTTCGAAGCCGCGGCGCTGGCGCCCCGGCTCTTCTTTCTTCGTTGTTCGTCGTCGACCTCGTCCTCGTCCCTGCGCCGGTTTCCCCTCTCGCGGATCCTCCGACTCTCGTAGTACTCCTCGACGGAGATGTGCTGGGTAGCTTGGGAGATGAGCTCCGTCATCGTGGCGGGTCGCTGCTTCACCAGCGACGTCAGGAGGTCGCCAGCCCGTAGGCCGTCGATGAAGGCGTAGACAGCGTCGCCGTCCTCGTAATTGTCCACCTTGTTGGACTCCTCGATGAACCGGTTGAGGTAGTGTTGGAGCGTCTCGGAGCCGCCCTGTTTGATCGTCAGGAGGTATGATTTTTCCTTTCTCCGGACCCGTGAGGCGGAGAAGCGAGTGAGGAACCTCTCCTGGAGGTCTTCGAACGATTGCACGGACCCTCGCACGAGCCTTTGGAACCACTCGAACGCGGTACCGGTGAGGGTGAGACAAAATGCCTGGCACATCGTTGACGGGGATTGTCCCGCCATCCTCATGTTGGTCTGGTACTGGTGGATGTGGTAAAGAGGGTCTGTGCTTCCGTCATAGAGCGGCATGGTGGGCGGACGGAAGCTCCCCCCGGTGTCGTTAGCGAGCACGTGTGCCGCGAATGGCGAAGCCACGCCCTCGATCATGCTTCTCACCAAGGGGGTTCTTGTATGTGCTGCCTGCAACTCTCGGATTTCCTCTCTCAACACGTGGAACATGTTAGTTACTTCATTATTTCCGGCATGTATGGTGGTAGGCGCAAATCTGGTGGTACGTTCTCTTTCATTCGATGCTTGATCGATCAGAGTGATATGTGCTGCTGGCGGCGTTGCCGTAATTGGAGGGGCGACTTCTTGTGGTTCGCCTGTTTCGGGGACGGCTTGGCGCCCCGGGATCTCCCATCGAGCGTTGAGGTGACGTCGTAGATCGACGTTGGGCACTAAGCGTCCTGGCGACCCCGTACGTCGCGGCCCAATCTATCGAGAGCAAACCTTCGTGATTCGGCTCCGGTTCCTACGACGGAGCGGGCGGCCTGGGGGATACTGACGCGTTGTGGGTCGGTGCCTAAGTTCTGCGGTCCATGTTGATCTAGCCCCCGAGCGGTTCTTCGTTCTGCCTGGTGGTGGCGGTCGATGTCTCGAATACTTGGGTCAGGGTCGTCGGGTCGTCGTCTTGTCTGCCTTCGATGTTCGCATTTAGTGTTTGCCCTTGTTCGCGCCTTTCACCCCCAGAGTTAGCGTTTTGCGGGCGTCCTTCTCTTGCATGGGCGTGTAAAGTCATGACCCTCTCCTCTCGATCTCTAGCGAACTCGCTTGCTAGCAGGAAAAGACTATTCTCGAGGCGCTCCATGCGACTGTCTCGTTCGACGAAGACAGTGTCGAGGGCGGGATTTCTAACGCCGGTGTTATTTGGGTGTGGCAGAGGCGCGGTGCCTGCTGCCGGGACGACGCTTGGTGGCGAGGTTTCTTGACCGTGCCTAGCCTGAGTTCGGGCCCGTGTGTGAAGTGCTACGCTCTCCGCCTGTTGAGGGGCGTTGCTCCCAGAAGCGGCGACGCGGTTGGACATTTTGCAGGAGATTTTTGCCGGAGGAATCTTCCGGTTATGATGATTTGGCGGATTAGTCCTCCGGTCTTGAGACTTTCGGTGGAGGATTCTTCTGGTTTTGAAAAGAGAAGGTCTACCAGGGAGGCTTGTGATGGTCCCGTGAAGGGAGGTGGATTTGCCGGTGGAGAACTCGTGGTTGTTTTCGAGTCCCACTCCTTCTAGCGCCAAAATGTTAAGCCGTTTTTTGGTTTTAACATTTGAGGACACGTGGTGGGCCTGCAATAGTCACGTGCCTAGTATTGGATCGGCCCAAATTACTTTCCGAGAGTCCAAAGGGCTCAAGGAAGTTCGGGACAAAGCCCAAAGCGTCCAAGAGCTTCAGAGGATCTTAGAATCGCAAAGAGGGAAATAATGCTTTGCCTTCTTCTTCGTCGGGAATGCGTTCTTCGTCTTTGATTCCTGGCCTGGAGGTTGAGCCTGCCTGGAGGTCGAACCTGCCTGGAGGTCGAGCTCGCCTGGAAGTCGAGCCTGGCCTGGAGGTCGACCCTGGCTGGAGGTCGAGCCTGCCTGGAGGTTGAGCTCGCATGGGGGGTCGAGCTCGCCTGGCGGTCGAGCCTGGCCTGGAGGTCGACCCTGGCTGGAGGTCGAGCTCGCCTGGAGGTCGAGTCTGGCCTGGAGGTCGACCCTGGCTGGAGGTCGAGTCTGGCCTGGAGGTCGACCCTGGCTGGAGGTCGAGCTCGCCTGGAGGTCGAGCCTGGCCTAGGGGTTGAGCTCGTCTGGGGGGTTGAGCTCGCCTGGAGGCCGAGCCTGGCCTGGAGGTCGACCCTGGCTGGAGGTCGAGCCTGCCTGGAGGTTGAGCTCGCCTGGGGGGTCGAGCTCGCCTGGAGGTCGACCCAGGCTGGAGGTCGGGCCTGCCTGGAGGTTGAGCTCGCCTGGGGGGTCGAGCTCTCCTGGAGGTCGACCCTGGCTGGAGGTCGAGCCTGCCTGGGGGTTGAGCTCGCCTGGGGGGTCGAGCTCGCCTGGAGGTCGACCCTGGCTGGAGGTCGGGCCTGCCTGGAGGTTGAGCTCGCCTGGGGGGTCGAGCTCGCCTGGAGGTCGAACCTGGCTGGAGGTCGATCTTGGGGGGTGTGACCGTGCTCTTCGTGAGCTGCCTACGCACCCGCTTTGTGGGATCAGGTCATGACGTAGTTCAGGGCGAGTGTGTTTGCTATGTGAATGGATTCTTGGATTTTTGTTTTTTTTTCCTCCCGCCGAGAGGTGGCTCTCGGTTTTTGTTTATGATCCGGGATAATTTTGAAGTTGGGAGAGTATTTGGCTGAGAGAATTCTGGGGTTGAGAGAATTTTGAGTTCAAAGGATTCTCTATTCCTTTTGATTTGTGTGAGTGAGCTATTTATAGGGAAAACATGCCGCTTGTTGAAAATTCGCTTGTCGCTTGTCTCTTGTTGAAAATTCGCTTGTCGCTTGTTGAAAATTCGTTTGTCGCTTGTTGAAAATTCGCTTGTCGCTTGTTTTTAGTCATGCGTATTTTTAGCATTTGACTAAATTGTCCTTCTATATTGTAACGTCGTTTTTGCAATTGAGGCGTCGTTTTTACCATAAGAAAAGGACGGCATAACAATAACTATACCATAAAAATTTGGAGATATGACAAAACTTAAATTTACATATGACTTTATATCTGAAGAGAGCCCTTAAATTAATTTATTAGTACATAGAAATTTTTACCGATTAAATTGTATGAGTGATAAAAAAAATGAAGGTAAAAGTCACCACGCACGTTTTAAACTTGGGGGTTCTAGCATGCTTTACCTCTCTTTTGTCTCTTCTCATGTGGCATGTCTGTCATTTATCTGATTTAATTAGATTTAATTATGATAGTAATAAGTTAATAACCAACCAGATGCATTCCCCCTTTTAAAAAAAAAAGAAAAAAAAGAGTTGCATGATGATAATGTTAATAATAAAAACCAATCTGAGCCGACAGTATAGACATCTGTAATATATATAATAGTTCTTTTTTTTTCTTCGTTAAACCTGTAAGAGTATATTATTATTGGAGAAGAAATATTAATACAATATTTATGGCTATTAAAAATGCTTTGCACGTCGGTAGTGTACAACGATAACTGTCCAAACAGACGACGATCTGTGGAGAGAGAGAGAGATAGATATGAGAGGTGCAGATAGATATAGGTAGAAAGGAAACAGCTATAGATGTAAAATAGGTAGCTGGGGATCAATAAATATGTATCATTAAGAGAGATCAGCTTAAAAGACAAATTAATACCACAATAAAAAAATAAAAATAGCAGCATTGTTTGAGTTGGTCTCATATGGACTAGCTAGCAATAGCATTAGCATAGTAGGACTGTGCTACGACAGTAATGTTGGAAACTGTTTCAATGAGTTGGAAATGAATGCAAACACAAACTGCAAATAGGATGGCAACGGGTACGAGTAAAGTCGGGTACACCGATTTTGTTACTCGTACCCGCTATAATTTATATACGTTCCTGTTTAATTTTATTATTTATTTTAGGAAAACAAAATAATTTTGGATTGGGTCTTCATGACAAAGTCTTGAGAGGCATATTATGTCTCTAATCTCTCTATGCATGCATTACTCAAATATTATATATATTAAATTTTGGTTATGTAAATATCATAAAATTTATTATTATTATATTCATAAGCTAATATTTTTTTTAAATAGCATAACTCTATTTTTTTTTCACTTACCCGCAACTACGCGAGGGTTAAATAACTTTATATAAATCGAAAGCTGTTGTTTTTATTAATAGCGTTTCTTTAATAAGTGATTGAGATTGGCCCTCTAAACTCTCATTCTCTCTAACCTTCCAATACTGACACCATTGCAACTTGCCCAAGAAATTAATGGTGTGCGACAAATATTTCACTTTATCTCTATGCACTCACAAAAAAATCCAAAGCATCTCTGCACTCATTTCTTATCTACCATATCACTTTATCTGTCTAGTCTTGGTAGTTGCCCAAGAAATTAATGGTGTGCGTATTTCACTTTATCTCTATGCACTCACAAAAAAATCCAAAGCATCTATCTGTCTAGTCTTGGTAGTTGCCCAAGAAATTAATGGTGTGCGTATAAAAAGCCTAATTTATTTATTTTAATGATGAAACAATCACTTGAAATAAATTAATGGTGTGCGTATAAAAATAAATTAATGGTGTGCGTATAAATTAATATGCAAATTGATTCTTTCGGAAACAGTAAATAAAATATTTGTTAACATATGGAAAACTAGTTATTTGCTAGTAATCCTCTGAAATTACTAAACGGGTGTAAAATAGTTGTTCAACTATGAATGAAACAATTTGTTGACCAGCTGATCGTTTTTAAGCAGTTCTAATCTTTTATTCAAAGTGATAAACTAACACACAATCAAATAGAAATAAAAAATACAAGACAATTGGTAATTATGTCTGGTGTAAACCACCACTCAAAGAGACTGATCATGATGTGAAAACAGACTTTTGGCGTCACTTTATCTAAGAGCAACGCTGTAGTTTTAATTCTGTAATGAATTTATACATATAATGTCGCACGCACCTAACTGGACTCATTATCGCACACACATAATTACTCCTTACAACATTGTGAACCTTACAGATGCATAACTGGACTGATTATCTACAATTATTGATTAGCAGCGCTAACATTTTTTGTATGAAAGAAATTTATGTTTTTGTAGGTCCTCACCAATAATTCCACTGTTTCTTTTCGCTATGATTTATCATTTATGGACCTGTGGCTGTGGTTCCCACATTTGCATTGCATCTTTGCAATTTGCACGTTGTTTCAAAATGTGATTTTACGCAATCTGCTGTTTGAACGGAAATTAATAATTAATCAGCACCAAACAAATGTGGCTATTTGATATGTGTTATTTTATACCTATTTTATTAAGTGTTTCAATATTGTTTTTTTTTAGAAGGCCGGGCATGTTTGGTTTAAAATAAAAAATGGAATGTTAATGGCAATGGGAATGATAATGGCAATGACAATGGAATGGTATTATATTTTTTTGTTTGGTTTGTAATATTAACTCCAAAAGAATGGAAAGTAAAATTTACCATATTACCATTTTCATAACTTTACCAACTTTCTCTTCTTTATCACTACCACTTCGTCTTCTTCTCAGCATGGACTGATACAGTAAAACAAGATGAACTAAAATGGACTTTAAACCATATTTCTCAATAAAACTTCAAATCCATTGTCTATTTAGGAGAATAATCTGAGGGCCCGATTTTTTTTCCCTTTCATTGGGTGTTGTGCAGGCAAAACCAGTTTCAATTTTTTTGGATCTTTACTGGTTAATCTCCCATGCCTAACAATTTCCATACACAAACTCGACAAAACAATCGATAAAAGAAAAAAATGAAAATATGTTGAAATCGCTTTGCGTTCATCTATGAACCTACTCTAGACTACTCGTCTCCGTCGTCTTCATCGTCGGCGTCGCATCTTCTCCGGCAAGAGAACGGCGGCGAAGGCGGGTGGTGCCGAATGTCTCGTCAAAGACCTTCACAACCTCCCATATCAAAGTTACCATTTGCGGTGGCTCGGCTGTCGACGGCGCCTTCGAGATCCCTCCGGCGTCAATCTTCACTGTCGCCGCCCTGGGAATGATCGTCTCCGTCGTGCTCTACGAGAAGGCGCTCGTTTTAGTTTTAGATTACAAATATAAATATATATTAAATGATATAAAAGGTCAGTTTGGGAAGAATATTTCATTACACGGTGGAATGGTTCATTCATCCCAATTTATAAAGAATCAAATTAATGCAATGATCATTCCGTATAATGATGATTACCTCATTTAAAAATGAATCAAATAAAAGAATAATAAATTTAAGGAATCCATTCCATTCCATTCCCTTAAAAAGTCACCAACCAAACATACCCTAAATTCTTTTGGTTATCAGCCATGGCACCTTTGACGTCTGTTATATATTTTTTTTTTTTGAGGAAACGTGGTCGGAGCCACGAAAATTCATAAAAGCCCTCACGTATGGTGGAGGAAAACCGTGGTTACAAAGATAGGAGATAAACAGAAACCAACGGAAAAGGAAAAGGAAGCTCAAAACAAACAGGGCCCTAGGAGACCATGCGGGACCTCAACTCGCGATCATCGGCCCTAATGGCCTCTTCCGAACAAGGCAGGACTAAACCCAGCCAGGTCGAGGCTCAGTGATGGTTAACCGCATAACGCGCTAGATTATGCGCAGCAACATTACAAAGACGAGAAATATGCATAATGCGAAAAACCTCAAGCTCCCTCGCCTCTCTGGAGATGCGGAGCAAGATCGTCCCAAGCTCTGTCGCAGGCGTCACGCCCTCATCAATCATCCTCACCACCCCCAAGCAGTCAGACTGGATCTCTGCTCTCCTGCCACCGACGCTGCAAACTAGCTCTATGCCCTGGAGGACAGCATACGCTTCCGCAAGCTGGGGGGAGAACCCCCTAGCCAGGAAAAGCGTCTGCGAGGCGATCACCTCTCCGGTGTGGTCTCGAACAATACAACCGACACCGAAGCCTCCACGGTCGCGAGCGAGTGCCGCGTCGACGTTAATCGAGAGGGTCCCGTCCGTAGGGGGGTCCATCTGGGGGTCGTAGTCACCCTCGTGTTCGTCGGAGACTCCCCAACCATAGCCGCTCTGTACTCCTCGAGGAAGCTCGCCATCCACTGGACTAGCTGTGGCTGGCTCCAAGCTGATCTCCCGGCCAAGACATTGTTCCTGTGGTTCCAAAGTTCCCAAATAATGGTAATGAAAAGCTCATGGAAACGAACCTCAAGGGTCTCCATCGCTCTGAGGATAGCGTCGAAAACATCGCTGTCTCTAAAAGGCGGAAGAATGTGGCCGAAGCCCACCTCTTTCCAGACTCTCCTACTCCACCTGCAACCCAAAAACGCGTGGAAAACAGTCTATCTCGCCTCCTGACAGACAGGGCAGCTGTCGTCAGAGGTGATCCTCTTTTTGGCTAAGACTGCTCTGGCCGGGATCTGGCCTAAACAGACTCGCCAACAGAAGAGTTTCACCTTAGGAGTGACTCTCAGGTGCCAGAACTTCGTCCACCACTTCTCCATCACCGTCGGATCTGAAGAGTTGGCGACCGGAGTACTGGCTCCCTCCATCGCAACACGGAAGCCGCTCTTGACGGAGTACTCTCCGTTCTCAGTGAAATGCCAGCGACGCACGTCAGGAGTGCCCTCGCCCCCACACGGAATGCTCAGGATCGCCGCAGCGTCCTCCTCACCGAACATCGCTGTGATAAGATCAACGTCCCAGCTACCGTCGGGTCTCATAAGCTCAGCTACCCGCATATCGGAGGGAATCCAATGGGGGTCAATCCAGGTGGCCGGTCTGTCCCTCGGAACCCAACTGTCGCGCATGACCAACACAGACTCCCCGTCCCCGATCCGCCATCTCGAACAGGACTGAATGATCTCACGTCCCCAGAGAAGACTGCGCCAAATGGAAGAGCTGCACGAGCCAGGGAGAGCTGTCATAATATCACCGTCGGGGAAGTAGCTCTGACTATAGACTCGACCTACCAGACTATCCGGTCTCCTGAGAAGTCTCCAGACACTCTTAGGCAAAAGGGCCTGGTTGGACTTCTCCAGATCTCTGAAGCCCATCCCGCCCTCTGACTTGTGTCGCGTGAGGTCCTCCCACTTGCACCAGTGGATCTTCTTCGTCGCCGTTCCACCCCCCCACCAGAATCTGGCGATCGCCGAGTGGATGTCTCTAATCAAACGCAGCGGGATCTTGTGGCACGAGGCCACGTAACTGGGGATCGACTGAAGGACGGATTTAATGAGGACCTCTCTACCAGCCTGCGAGAGGGAGAGGCCATTCCAACTCTTAATCTTAGCCCAAACACGGTCTCTCACAAATCCAAAAAGCTTCGCCTTCCGCCGACCCGTGAACGCGGGAAGACCCAGGTATCGCTTATGGCAGTCCGTCTTCCTGACACCTAGGATCTGAGCCAACACCTCACCCTCCTCATCGCTAACCTCCGTACCGAAACAAACATCGGACTTCTGAAAGTTCACCATCTGGCCCGAGGCCATAGAATAAGTTCGAAGAATGTCAGTAACCCTCTCACACTCGTCAAGAGTCGCTCGGCAAAAAACCAAGCTATCATCCGCAAAGAGAAGGTGAGACACATGGATATCCCGGAACCGGACTCCTAAAATCGCTCTGGAATCCTCACTCGCTCGAAAGAGGCTCGAGAGACCCTCAGAGCAGAAGAGGAAGAGGAAAGGAGAGAGAGGGTCCCCCTGGCGGAGGCCTCTGAAAGGAGTCACACTGCCTCGAATGGAGCCGTTGATGTTTAAAGCAAATTTGACTGAGGTAACGCATCTCATGATAAGGTGCACCCAACGCGTGCTGTATCCCAGTCTCAGCATCATCGACTCCAGGTAGACCCACTCAACCCTGTCGAAAGCCTTCGCCATGTCAAGCTTGAGAGACGCACACTTTCCATTACCGAAGCGTTTCCGCTTCATCGTGTGGAGAGCCTCGAAACCAACCATGACATTATCGAAGATCAGTCTACCACCAACGAAAGCGCTCTGGGACTCAGAAATAGCGACGTGCATAGTAGTCTTAAGACGGTTGACCAAGCACTTGGCCACTATCTTATAGATCACGTTGCATAGGCTAATCGTCTCGGGTCCTCGACTTTGGGGATAAGGGTGACCACAGTATCATTAATGGTGGCCACCTCGTCCCCGTCGTTAAGAATCCCAAGGCAGGTCTTCAAGACCGATTCGCCTACTACGTCCCAATATCTCTGGTAAAAAATCGTGGGAAAGCCGTCACTTCCCGGGGCCTTGATCGCATCCATCGAGAAAAGCGCCTTTTTCACCTCCCATGGCTCAAAAGGGCGCTCCAACTCGGCGTTCAAAGCCTCTGAGATCCTAGGCTGTACGTCCGCAGAAACTAACTCGATACTCTGCGAAGAAGGCCTCGTGGAAGAGAAAATGTCACCAAAGTAACCGGAGACGATCCTCTCTATCTCAGTGTCTCCACTGTGCCAATCCCCGTGATCGTCCTCCAGTCCTCTGATAGCGTTCCTCTTCCTCCTAGCAGAAGCCTTGCGGTGAAAAAGCTTCGTGTTCTTATCCCCGCACCGCATCCAGGACACTCTGCTCCTCTGTCTCCAGTACTGCTCCTCCTTCTGAACTAAGGCGTCAAGCTGTCTCTCCTCCCGTCTGAAGGACTCCATAGAGAAGTTCGGGCTCGAAAGACCCGCAAGCTCAACGATCTTCTTTTGCTTCTCAATCCTGTCTCTGATCTCTCTGTTCCTCTCTCCGCCCCAGCGGGAGAGACTCTGTCTGCACTGACAGATCGCATCAGCTAAGCTCGGACTCTGATCACCACTCTGGCCCGTCTCCCAAGCTCTACGGATCCGCTCGTCGCACTCAGGCTCACCTATCCAAGACTCCTCAAAGAAGAAACGCCTCGGCCTCCTGCTCCGCCGGCGATCTCTGAGACCCGCTGTAAGCAGAAGAAGTGGTCTATGGTCCGAACTCCAGAACCTCAAGTGTCGAACAGTGGCCGAAGGGAAGAGATTGCTCCACTCGTGACTCGCGAGGCATCTATCCAAGCGCTCCTCTATACTTCCTCTGCGCCAGGTGAAGGGGCCTCCCTCAAAGCCTAAGTCATGGATGTCGCAATCCGAAATCATCTCTCTAAAAGAAGACAACTGGCCGGGACCTCTATCTCTACCTCCTCTAATCTCAGAGTTGGAGGCGACTTCGTTCATGTCGCCCCCAACTAACCAAGGACCCGTGTAAGAATTCCGGAGGCGACGAAGAAGCTCCCAAGTATGTATCCTCTGAGCGCTCACTGGATCACCGTAGATCCCCGCAAATCTCCAACTCTCGCCTAACTCGTTAACCAAATCTCCCTCGATGTGATATCTCGAAAACGTCCCGAGTAGGAATCTCACAGGCTCTTTCCAAAGTAACATCAAGCCTCCACTCCTACCAAGACAGTCCACCGTCATACAACCATCAAAACCCAGCAACACTCTCACTCTTTCAGCCCCCTCACTCCGTAGTCTAGTCTCCGACAGAAAGATAAAATCGGGACTATGATCACGAACGTGGGCGAGGAGGGCTGACCTCGTCCCGGGGTTGCCTAACCCCTGGACGTTCCAGATAACGCCTATCATCGCGTTCGGCGGCCCTCGCTCTCGAGGGGCGCCGCTCTCTCATCAGTAACAACTAAGGTCGAATCTAACGGACTAGAAACTTCCAAAGTGCGAGTAACAGAAAATAAGTCTCTCCTCCCTAGGTCATGTGTGGCAGAAAGTAAGTCTCTATGTCCTATATCAAACTGAAGCGCAAGAGAATGAGGGGAGATAGATGGACTTACCTGAGTGTCGAGCGTGGATCTCAACACTCTCCCTTGCCCACTCTCACCATCGGACCCGGGGGCCGTGTCAGCTACCATCTCCCACTGGATCACCCGACGAGTGGAAGATGGGCTCGCCTTATTCCCGTCGGTGTAGCCTCCCTCATTGGTCTCACCTCCGCCGGCTTCAAACATGCGTGCCATCTTCTTGACGTTCCCAATTCTGACGCTCTCGCTCGATTTCCTCTTCCCCGACCCACCTTCATTGTCACCGGCAGCCCCCGCTTTTGTCTCGGCTCCCACATCCCGTCCTAGACCCGGTTTGCACCCAAGGGGCCTTTTCCTGGTGTCGCAGGGCGTTCTCTTGGCAGTGAAACTCCCAGGGGGGTCCTGGCCCTTTTGCTGAAGAGCCCCAAAGGGGTCCAGG
This sequence comes from Urtica dioica subsp. dioica, assembly GCF_054948205.1. Lineage (NCBI taxonomy): Eukaryota > Viridiplantae > Streptophyta > Magnoliopsida > Rosales > Urticaceae > Urtica > Urtica dioica. The sequence goes on from NC_142763.1 coordinate 19,992,334, forward strand.
CCCGGTTGAAAAAGGGGCCCAGACTGGCCTTTGGAGCGTTGCCGAAGAGGCCCAGCAAGTTTCCCAGCCAAGTCATGGGCAAGGCCTTCCAAGCCGTTGGGCTTAAAAATTCTGGTAGGCCCAACAAGGTCTTCCCCTCCATCTTTGACCAAATCCTCCTCTGCCCCAAGGACAGTGGGTCCCAGCTCACTCGAAATACCCACTAGGTCCTCAGCGGGATTGATAAATCCTTCACCAACTGCCCCAGAATTCATGCTCTCTGTAGCTTTCTCTTTACCAGAACTAGTAACCTGCTCCAAAGAGCCGTTGTCACTTCCTCTCCCCGAAACGGCCCCAAAACCCTCCTCCTTTTTTTTAGGGTAAGTTTTGCCTACCCCAGACTGGCAATGAGACCCGGTGGCCGAGGGATTGACTTCGCTCCTCGTTTGAGATCCACGCGCGTCAGCCCTAACCGTCGTCGGACCAGGGTTGTCGTGGTGGTTCTCCTCAGTCGGCATCTCGGTATCCATGGCTTCACTCGGCGGCCCTCCCGGATTGATCTCTTTATCCTTCGTCGGCTCATCTTCCCTTGTCGGTGGCTTGGTCAGAGTCGCGGTCGGGCCGGTCTCTGTCTCCATCGGCGGCGATTGTTTTTCCTTCCCACGCCTCTGTTTCTCGCCTCTCTCCCCCGACTCCTCTTGCAAAGCTTTTGATGAGTCCCGGTGAGTTTTCGCAAAACAGGACTCCGGCCCAGCCCAACCAGGTTCCCGGTTAGGTCCCACACCGTTAAACCTCCAAGTACCACCGTTAGATTTGTGAGGGGGCTGTCCTCTCAGCCCAGCTCCATACTTGGGGTTCCCCCCACACCCAGCTCCTCCTTCTCATGACAGTCAGAGCCACAGTGCCCGAGCCTTCCACACACGAAACAAAAGTCTCCGAGTTTTTCGTATCGGAAAGTCACCCAGGCCTTCCCCTCCTCCGTCCCAAGCTTTAGAAATGTTCCCTTCATCAGAGGTTTGCCTATGTCCACCGCGACACGGACCCGAATGAAATCCCCACTGATTCTACCCTCCTTATCCTTGTCAACTTTGGTAACCCGTCCTATTCGTCCTCCGACAAGCTCACCCATTCTTGCCGACCGAAACTTGAGAGGGATTCCGTGAATCTGAACCCAGAAATCCACATGTCGGAATTCATCATCTTTGTCCTTTTCAATCTCATGGTCATTCAAAACTAGGAGGGATTTGTCAAACGTCCATGGCCCCAATTCCCAGACCCGCCTCTTATCGGCCCTGTTCCCGAACCGGAAGCAGAGGATTCCGTCCCGGTGATCGCTGATTTCGAGCTTTCCACTCGTCCTCCAAATCGTGGCCATGACCGACTTAAGCGCACCTCGGTTGAAGGCTTTTTGCCGGAGCAGCCTCCCGAGAAGGCAGTCAGAGAGATCGACCGCCGTGCTCACAAGTTCCTCCTCTTCAATGACTAACACATCCCCGTCCTCTTCCTCTCCGATGCCCATCTCAGACCATTTGTCGCACAAATCCTCCATACTTCGAGAAGAAGGAGGAGGCTTGACGAAATCAACATCTGTAAATGTAACTTCAACACCAGACTGCTCAGTGATAGCTCCAACTTGTTGTCAATGGTGACCACAAGAAGAGTTGTAGTCTTTATTTTGAACATTTGATGTAATAAAGTCTCATGAAGACTCTTGCTTGTAATTGCCTATTCATTCATTAATAAAGTTGAAACGTTCATTCAATCTCCCTTGTCTGAAGCTTTATGATAAAACCATAGTCTTTTAGTCCATAAACAAACTTAACAACTTACGAAGAGACAAATGTAGATTTGCATGAACAAACTCTTCGTAGTTTGCTTAAAACGATACATTCGCAATCTTAGGGTCAAAGGACTATTGACCTCAGTATGATTGTTAGAAGAATCTATGATGTCTGGTTATGAGGCATTGAGAGTTAGGAACTCTATAGCTCTTCTAGGTATCTTCCGAAGGTACTGAATTGACCAGTGCACTTCTAGAGACAAGATAAGAACAAACCATTTAACCTCTTATGTCTCGAAGTCACTATGTATGAATTGCATCATGCTTACCTTAATCCTGAAATGAGACATGCCATTTCACACCTTAGTATTCTCATTTGAGAAAGTCAAAGTTCGGACTCACTATGTGATTCCGAACAAGGCCTATTGGTGAAGTACTAAGTTGTGAGTCTGTCATGAGTAACTTTGTGAAGTTCTCATAGATATGGAATTCATGTACAAGATTGCTGAAATGCAATGTATGTCACCTCATGCTTTGTTCCTTGGAGTGTGAATAAATGAACTGGCCAGTGTCCAAATTGAGTCCTGACTCTTTTGGATGAAACAATGTGACTTGTTAGCTCCTCGTCAATACATTGTTTCTAACTTATTCACAAGCGACAAAGGAGTTGAGGAAATAACAGCTAGAAGGGTAAAATGGTAATTTAGTAAATCCCGACTAGCTGATGACATTCATGAAGGGTAAACATAGATAATATTCAGTGGATCCGCTCATCATAATTAGGTCGAATTCTTGAGTAGAAAATAAATTCATTTGAACCGAGAGATTTTCAGTGTCAGCTCTTTAGTGGAGTCAGTTGGCATTAAGCTAAACTTGGAAAAGGTTTGTGAACTTTTGAGTCCAAGTGTTTAGCTAAAGCTTTGTTCATTTGGGTCCATGAGGTCACTGTCACGAATCACATCGATAGGAATAGTTAAACTGGAAGCTAAGCCAAAACAAGAACGAAAATAGTTAAAAGGGTATTTTTGTCTTTTGAGACAAAGGATGAAATGAATGTCAATAAATTTTTTTGACAAGGTCATTTTATGACATGTTTCACTCGGCCATGACTTGATCATTGGGCCTTGTGAATTAATTTCATTTCATAAGAATTTCATTGAAAATTCTTAATGGGCCTTTTTCATGTTCTCATGAATAAATGAAGAAGCTTCTAGAAGCTCCTTCTAGAGACATGTTGGGCGCCCAACATACCTCAGGAAAGAGAGTTTATTTTGTGCATAAATGTATTTAGATACTTGCCAAAAGAAAAAGAGGAAACAAATTTCCCACACAAGCATGGGGAATTTTGGCCAAGAGAGCAATAGGCAAGCCAAGGAACAAAAAAGGAAACAAATCCTAGCCTTCTAGAAGGCTGCCTTGGGCGCCTAAGAGGAATGGGAAATAAGGGTTATTTTGCTCATGAATATGTGATATTCTATAGAAGAGGAAACTACCTTATTGAAGGTGAGACCTCTCCTATAAATAGGAGCCTCATTCTTCTCACAATTCATTCATCCAAGTTTAAGAGATTTGAGAGACTCTCTCTCTAGAACTTGGCCGAAGTCCTCTTCTCTCTCTCTCTAGTTTATTTTGGTTTTCTCTTGTCTTGGCACCTAGGTCCTCACTCGACCTAGTCTTTAGCTCTGCGACTTCGAGACTCGTTCTCAAGTCGTAGTGTTTAAAAGTGCCCACTCACTGATTCCTTCTTTTCGAGTGATTTAGTGATAGAAACTATCGTGGTTGCTCGAGTTCCCGAGGAAAGAAAAGAGAGACGTGCTGCGAGGGGAGACGAATGTTGCCAACCTTCCAAAGGCTCATCAACGTTCAAGCATCAAAAAGGTTAGTAACTTTTATAGCTCATATTAGTTTTTATTTACATGCATATGCTCTTGTCTAGGTTAGTAAAAACTAGTTTTACTTAAAAAGAAAATTTTTAAAATTCCGCCGCTTAACGAAGCGTTAAACTTTTTCTCAAACCGTAGATCGATTCCAACAAATGGTATCAGAGCTATGGTCAAAGGAATGCATGTGCATGTTTTTAAATTATGAGCTTGAAAATCGTTTTCGAAAGTTTACTAATTTTGTGACAAGTTAGAATTGTAATCTTAGATTTTTTTTAATTTATTGCTCTTGTCTCTAAATTAAAAACCATGTTGATTTTCTATGAGTTTGGGATGTTTTTAAAACACATTAGAATCAGTTCTAAAAGTTTTTAATTTTTTATATTGAAAAACGTGTTTTAAAGGTTTGAGAAATTTCGAGCAAAATTTTGTGACTAGTTTTGATATCTTGCTAGTTTCTTATTTTTACTTGAATCGTTTTATGCATGTTGTTATTTCTTTTATTCTATGTTATTACCCTGCTAATAAAACACAAATAAAAGCTTTAAACAACATCTTAAAACGTTCCGTTACGCTCGATTCTTTTTCGCACCTAAAAGGACGAAGCTTTAATTTATTTCTTTTTCTTCGAGCTGGAATGTAAACCCGCATTAAAAGCGGCATAACTCTCTGCTCAGAAATCGAAATTTAATGATTCTTGAATCCAATTAAAGCTCTGTCTGTCCTCTGTCCAATGCCACCGGTTTCGGCTCAAAAGGACATCGGAGCCGCCAGATATGGCGATTTTACTCCGAGGTGCGCGGCTGTCTGAAACTCCAGTTTTTTAGAAATCCGGATTTTCAAACCCCACTACCATGAGTTATAGAACTCTAATGAGAAAATTTTCTTGAGCAAAAATGTTTTTCATATGATTATAAACATGATGTGTAAGATTAAAATGTTTTGATTTTTGAAAGTTTAATTAAAATTGAATTTTTACAAAACTAGTTTGAATTTTGAAAAACCGTTTTCACTTTCAAACTTGAAAATATTTTGTCATCCAAATCAAATAAGTTTTCAAAATGTTTTCAAAACTATATCTATATCACATATGTTCAAAATCTATATGCTCTTGAAATTTTGAGTGGGAGGTCTCTTTGTAGACAAAACCGAAAAATAAAAAGATGTGTAATCTCAAACTTTCAAGTGTTCGAGTGAGTTGAAGTTCACACTTCCCTCACGCACTTTCCCGAAATAGAAAATAGGAAAAGATCGAGTATGTCCCTTGTGCCTTTATGCACTAATACTGCTCTGAACATGTCGATCTAGGATTCTCTTCTAGTTGTCCGCTCTGTCGCTCTCTAACTAGGAAATCTGTTTCCGAACTTATAAGAGTCGATGAACCAACTCCAAAAACTAAGTGGGAGGGTTATATTCGTTGTTTGTAACCCGCGATCCCCAACACTAGTGAAAGATGCAATAACGTGGGACTAAGAGCCGCTCTTGCGACCCTCACTTAAATGTGAGTACTCCAAGGCGTTATTGCTTCGATCATTGCTCAATGAGCTACGTCCGAGAGTGATGCAATGATGGCAAGGCCTCCCCTTGGGGGATTGTTTTTCAAAGCTGATCTTTTGGACTAAGTGGTTGGTTGCACACTTAGGCTCAATCCCTAGTATCCTCCCTTGAGGCTCTGCGAAAGGATGTGAGTGATCAAACCAATTTACAAGGTGGCTAGTCAAAATAGATGTATTGACATCTTGGCTTAGCATTAATGATGTGTCATTTACTTATAAATGGAGATTTTTTGCGGCCTTCTCTTGAGGGAGTAAATTATCGTTTGGTTTATAACACCTTTGGATTTTACAAAAGTCTTAATGAAACTTAAATCCTAAACCAAAGACTAATCATTAACTTGTTCCAACTTATATAAGCAACATGTCTCTCAAACATCTCTCAATCTTTCTTTCCTCGAATAAACTCGAAAACGAAAACTACGTAGATTCGAAACGTAACCTCGACATAATACCTACCGTCAACAAGCACAAATGGGTACTCACCACCCCGTGTACTCCTCTGACGAATGATGATTCAACTCAAGAGGACAATGACGCCTTAGCGGCCTGGCTTCGATCCGATGAGATTGTGAGGTGCTATATCTTGGCATCTATGAACAATATGCTGAAAGAGCAACATCGTGACTTCGAGACTGCCGCTGACATGCTCTACAATCTCCTTGAGATGTTTGGAGGGCAAAGGCGTCAGACAAGGCTACAAGCAGTCCGACAGTTTATGAACTGTCGCATGAAGGCTAGGACTCCTGTTAGGGACCATATGATGCTGATCATTAGTTACCTAAATGAAATGGAAGTCCTAGGATCTGAGATTAATGGGAAGAATATCATAGATATGATCTTAGAAACTCTCCCCGAGTCTCTTGATACCTTCATGCTGAACTACTCCATTACAAAGCTAAAGTACACTGTTACCCAGCTTATAAAGGAGCTTCACACTGCTGTAGGTCTCAATAAGAGAAAGAGGAATCAAGGAGAGGCACATGCTACTGAGCAAAAGGCCTCCGCCTCTGGAACTAAGAAGAGACCTCACAAGGCCGATAAAGAGAACTGTCCCGCCTATCTCAAAGCAAAGGAACATAGTATTGTACTAGTTACCGAAGCATGCTTAGTAGCTGATAATGTATCAACGTGGATTCTTGACTCCGCTGCTACTAACCATATTTGTTGTTCCTTGAATGGTTTCAAGAAAACCAAAAGCTTAGAGGAAGGCGAGTTCTGTTTCAAATGGGGTGATGGGAGCCTGGTGTCTGCTAAGGCTGTGGGATCCGTGACGCTGTCTTTTGAAGACCGCACTTTAAACTTGAATAATGTTTATTTTGTTCCTACCTTTGGGAAGAACTTAATATCCCTTGCTCGTCTTCTAGAGCAAGATTATTGTTTAAAGTTCATTAAGAATGGAATTCGTATTTCGTTTCCTGATAATTCTTTTGTCACTGATGCATGTATGAAGAATGCTCTTTTTTACATCTATCCCACTAAACCTTCTCTTTTAGACACCGAAATAGATAACGATCTAATTAGGGAGCCAAAGAGGATCAAACTTTCTGAATCCTCCGATCTAACAAAATCAACATACCTCTGGCACTTAAGACTTGGTCATATCAGTCTAGATAGGATTAAGAGACTTGTGAGGGATGGTCCACTCCAAGCCTCTGCAATAGGTTCACTACCTACTTGTGAATCCTGTATAGAAGGAAAAATGACTAAGCGACCTTTCTCCGATAAGGGTCGAAGAGCCACTGAGTTGCTGGAACTAATACATTCTGATGTATGTGGTCCGCTCAACCAACAGGCACGTGGAGGATACGAATACTTCGTTACCTTCACTGATGATTACTCAAGATATGGGTTTGTCTATTTGCTTAAACACAAATCCGAGACCTTTAACGTATTTAAGGTCTTTAGGGCTTTAGTGGAAAAGCAAACTGGCAAAGTGATCAAAACCCTTCGATCTGATCGAGGTGGTGAGTATATGTCTGGAGAGTTCGATGACTTTCTTAAAGAAGAAGGTATCGCTTCTCAGCTTACCGCACCTGGCACACCTCAACAAAACGGAGTGTCAGAGAGAAGAAACCGAACTCTTATGGAGATGGTTAGATCAATGATGAGTTACTCATCACTCCCGCTTTCCTTTTGGGGATATGCCCTCGAAACAGCCGCCTACATTCTGAACCAAGTTCCGTCCAAGACGGTTCCTGGTACTCCTTATGAACGATGGACTGGCCGTAAAGTGAATCTTGGCCGCATCCGAATTTGGGGTTGCCCTGCACACGTGCTGAGGCAAAAGACTAGCAAGTTGGCTAGTAGGTCCGAATTGTGCCTGTTTGTAGGATATCCGAAGGAAACCAAAGGTTTTACTTTCTATAGTCCCGAGGACGATAAGACTTTCGTTAGCACGAATGCTCGTTTCCTTGAGGAGGACTTTATGAAGGATGCGAAACCTAGAAGCAAAATTGTGCTTGAAGAAAAGTTGGGTGAGGAAGCTTCTACCTCATCTGTAAGAACTGTTCTTACCCCAACTGAAACACAACCTAACTCATCAGAATCTCGTCAAGTAGTACTTAGACGTAGTGGGAGGGCTACTCAAAAGCCTGACAGGTACATGTCTTATGGAGACTCTCTTGTAGCCGTCTCCGACATGGATGACCCTGTTTCCTATAGCCAAGCGATGGCTTGTTCTGAATCAAACCTTTGGCTTGACGCCATGAAAGTTGAAATGCACTCGATGTATGTCAACAAAGTCTGGAAACTTGTAGACCTTCCTGAAGGGATTATATCCGTAGGGTGTAAGTGGATATACAAGAAGAAAAGGGGTCCTGATGGGAACGTCGAGACGTTCAAAGCACGACTTGTGGCAAAGGGTTATACCCAACAAGAAGGGATTGACTATGAAGAAACCTTCTCGCCAGTCGCGATGCTTAAATCCATCCGCATACTCCTATCCATAGCTGCAGCTCTCGACTATGAGATCTGGCAAATGGATGTCAAGACAGCCTTTCTGAATGGCAATCTTGACGAGCGCATTTACATGGCTCAACCAGACGGTTTCGTGGATAAAGGTCAAGAGACCAAGGTTTGTGAGTTGCTTAAATCCATTTATGGACTAAAGCAAGCATCTAGGTCATGGAATATTAGATTTGATGAAACTGTAAAGAGCTTTGGCTTTGAACAGTCAATAGATGAGCCTTGTGTTTACAAGTTAATACACGAAGGTAAAGTTGTGTTTCTGGTACTATATGTCGATGATATACTTCTCATTGGTAATGACGTGGGTAAGTTATCTGAGGTTAAGGTCTAGCTAGCAAAGCAATTCGATATGAAGGATCTAGGAGAAGCCGCGTACATTCTGGGAATTCAAATCCTTCGAGATAGGAAAAACCGGACCCTGTCGCTCTCTCAAGCATCTTATATTGATAAGGTGATGGATCGCTTCTCGATGCAAGACTGCAAGAGGGGTCAACACCCTTTAGGCATGGAGTTTCACTCTCTAAGGACCAGTCTCCCAAGACTGCACAAGATATTGAAGACATGAGGAAAATTCCTTACGCCTCTGCCGTAGGAAGCCTCATGTATGCTATGCTTTGCACAAGACCTGATATATGTTTCGCCGTTGGCGTAGTTAGTCGTTTCCAATCCAACCCTGGACCCGAGCACTGGATTGCTGTTAAGCATGTTCTTAAGTATCTTCGAAGAACTAGGAACTTGATGCTTACATACTCAGGTACTGACCTGACTATGACGGGATATACCGACTCCGATTTTCAAGCGGATAAGGATTCCAGGAAATCCACTTCGGGATCTGTGTTCATCCTTAATGGTGGAGCTGTTGTGTGGAGAAGTATTAAGCAATCTTGCATTGCTGACTCCACAATGGAAGCAGAATATGTGGCTGCTTGTGAAGCATCCAAAGAGGCTGTATGGCTTAAGAAATTCCTTAAGTATTTGGAAGTTGTTCCAAACGTCGACGAGCCCATGACACTTTATTGTGATAATAGTGGGGCTGTCGCTAACTCAAAGGAACCTAGAAGCCATAAGCGCTCTAAGCATATTGAGAGGAAATACCATTTGATTCGAGAGATCGTGCAGCGCGGAGACGTGGAAGTGAAGAAGATCTCAACGGTGGACAACCTCGCAGATCCATTCACCAAGGCCCTAGCGAACAAGGTCTTCGACCAACATCGTGAGGGATTAGGCATAAAGGACTACACACACCTTCTTTGAGTCAAGTGGGAGTTTGTTGTCAATGGTGCCCACAAGAAGAGTTGTAGTCTTTATTTTGAACATTTGATGTAATGAAGTCTCATGAAGACTCTTGCTTGTAATTGCCTATTCATTCATTAATAAAGTTGAAACGTTCATTCAATCTCCCTTGTCTGAAGCTTTATGATAAAACCATAGTCTTTTAGTCCATAAACAAACTTAACAACTTACGAAGAGACAAATGTAGATTTGCATGAACAAACTCTTCGTAGTTTGCTTAAAACGATACATTCGCAATCTTAGGGTCAAAGGACTATTGACCTCAGTATGATTGTTAGAAGAATCTATGATGTCTGGTTATGAGGCATTGAGAGTTAGGAACTCTATAGTTCTTCTAGGTATCTTCCGAAGGTACTGAATTGACCAGTGCACTTCTAGAGACAAGATAAGAACAAACCATTTAACCTCTTATGTCTCGAAGTCACTATGTATGAATTGCATCATGCTTACCTTAATCCTGAAATGAGACATGCCATTTCACACCTTAGTATTCTCATTTGAGAAAGTCAAAGTTCGGACTCACTATGTGATTCCGAACAAGGCCTATTGGTGAAGTACTAAGTTGTGAGTCTGTCATGAGTAACTTTGTGAAGTTCTCATAGATATGGAATTCATGTACAAGATTGCTGAAATGCAATGTATGTCACCTCATGCTTTGTTCCTTGGAGTGTGAATAAATGAACTGGCCAGTGTCCAAATTGAGTCCTGACTCTTTTGGATGAAACAATGTGACTTGTTAGCTCCTCGTCAATACATTGTTTCTAACTTATTCACAAGCGACAAAGGAGTTGAGGAAATAACAGCTAGAAGGGTAAAATGGTAATTTAGTAAATCCCGACTAGCTGATGACATTCATGAAGGGTAAACATAGATAATATTCAGTGGATCCGCTCATCATAATTAGGTCGAATTCTTGAGTAGAAAATAAATTCATTTGAACCGAGAGATTTTCAGTGTCAGCTCTTTAGTGGAGTCAGTTGGCATTAAGCTAAACTTGGAAAAGGTTTGTGAACTTTTGAGTCCAAGTGTTTAGCTAAAGCTTTGTTCATTTGGGTCCATGAGGTCACTGTCACGAATCACATCGATAGGAATAGTTAAACTGGAAGCTAAGCCAAAACAAGAACGAAAATAGTTAAAAGGGTATTTTTGTCTTTTGAGACAAAGGATGAAATGAATGTCAATAAATTTTTTTGACAAGGTCATTTTATGACATGTTTCACTCGGCCATGACTTGATCATTGGGCCTTGTGAATTAATTTCATTTCATAAGAATTTCATTGAAAATTCTTAATGGGCCTTTTTCATGTTCTCATGAATAAATGAAGAAGCTTCTAGAAGCTCCTTCTAGAGACATGTTGGGCGCCCAACATACCTAAGGAAAGAGAGTTTATTTTGTGCATAAATGTATTTAGATACTTGCCAAAAGAAAAAGAGGAAACAAATTTCCCACACAAGCATGGGGAATTTCGGCCAAGAGAGCAATAGGCAAGCCAAGGAACAAAAAAGGAAACAAATCCTAGCCTTCTAGAAGGCTGCCTTGGGCGCCTAAGAGGAATGGGAAATAAGGGTTATTTTGCTCATGAATATGTAATATTCTATAGAAGAGGAAACTACCTTATTGAAGGTGAGACCTCTCCTATAAATAGGAGCCTCATTCTTCTCACAATTCATTCATCCAAGTTTAAGAGATTTGAGAGACTCTCTCTCTAGAACTTGGCCGAAGTCCTCTTCTCTCTCTCTCTAGTTTATTTTGGTTTTCTCTTGTCTTGGCACCTAGGTCCTCACTCGACCTAGTCTTTAGCTCTGCGACTTCGAGACTCGTTCTCAAGTCGTAGTGTTTAAAAGTGCCCACTCACTGATTCCTTCTTTTCGAGTGATTTAGTGATAGAAACTATCGTGGTTGCTCGAGTTCCCGAGGAAAGAAAAGAGAGACGTGCTGCGAGGGGAGACGAACGTTGCCAACCTTCCAAAGGCTCATCAACGTTCAAGCATCAAAAAGGTTAGTAACTTTTATAGCTCATATTAGTTTTTATTTACATGCATATGCTCTTGTCTAGGTTAGTAAAAACTAGTTTTACTTAAAAAGAAAATTTTTAAAATTCCGCCGCTTAACGAAGCGTTAAACTTTTTCTCAAACCCTAGATCGATTCCAACACAACTGACAGTAAGTTGAACTTGAATCCAGGAACATACAACACACTTCTCAAAACCAGATTATTGTTGAGTCTGACATCTCCAAACAAATGAACTGGTATGACAGTATGGTTGGGTAGTGTAACAGTAGCACCACTGATGGGCTTGAGGCTTATGAACTGAGAGCTATGAGCACATATGTGCTTGGAAGCTCCAGAATCTGAAAGCCATACTGTATGTGTGTTTGACAAGTAATCACAAGAGTTGGCATAGTAACAGGCACCTGTGACATAGGTAGTCTGATTGACATCTGAATTGGATGAGCTAGGCTTGGAGGTGTTCATGTGACTGGAGAGCATCGCCATCAACTGGTTGCACTGCTCATACAACTGAGTTGTTGTCAGCTGGTCTTGATCCTCATGCTTGACTGCCTGATCTTTGGCCTCAGCACAGTTGACCTGACTCTTCGGCTTCCTGCTCCCCCGGGGATAGCCATGGAGTTTGTAGCACTTGTCAGCAGTGTGGCCTGGGATCTTGCAATGAGCACACGTCGGTTTCTCCTTGTCCTTTTTGTATGGCTTCTTCTGCAAGTCATCTTACACTGCCATCGCCACAGTACTGGTTTGTTCCATGTTGCCATGCTCGTTTCCAACACTTCGTTGTTTCTCCTCTTGTGTAATTAATGCAAACACCTTGTTGATTGCAGGAATAGGATCCATGAGTAGCACTTGACTCCTCACTGCTGAGAACGAGTCATTGAGTCCCATAAGGAAGCTCATCACATACTCATTTTGGAAGAACTCATTAAGTTTCTTCACACCTCCACATTTACACGTTCCACAAGTACAATTTGGTCGAAAATTGTTCAACTCCTCCCAAATTTCTTTCAACCTTGTGAAGTACATCCCAACCGATCGGTGATCTTGAGTTAGGTTTGTGAGTTCTCGTTTCAACTGGAAAATGCGCGGTCCATTGGATTGCTGAAACCTCTCGTTCAGATCATTCCAGATCTCCGCAGCTGATTCTCCGAACAAAATGTTCGATGAAATTTCCTTCGAAACAGAGTTCAACAACCAAGAGATCACGATATGGTTGTTGCGTCTCCATGAATTCAATAGGTGTGGATCAGATCCATCAGGTTTCACGATAGATCCATCAACAAACCCTAACTTGTTCTTCACGGACAGTGCAATCAACATCGATCGATTCCACGACGCATAATTATCTCCATTCAGCAATTGAGATACGAGAACTGTACCTGGATTGTCTGAATGATGCAGATAATATGCACTCAGTGGATCATCGATTACTGACCTTCGTGAAGCTCCGAACGCTAAATTCTCCATCGAAGTGTTGCTCTGTTCCTCCATTCACTTGGTGCCAGAAACAGAGTATCGCCGATGACTCGAGTTCAGGTAAAGACGAAGCTCCAAAATGCTCTAACAATGGCGGAATTTAGAGTTCTGATACCATATTGAGATCAGACTGAGAGAGTGTTTGGGAGAGAATGGTCTCGACTCAATGTGAGATCGAGTATGCAAATTCTCATTAACCAGAAAATGTACAATGTGTGTGTTTATATACACGGAGCAACTAACATAACTAATTTAGCCTATCCGTGCTATACACGTGTCTATACACAAGATAAAATAAAAACAAAAGCAGAGACTGAAACGACTGCGTTTCATCTCTAATATAAATCACTTCACTTGATTTGTAAATGAGATTTGTAGATCTAGCTAGAAGACGAGATCACCGAGTTTAAAGATGTTAAAACTTGGAAAATTAAAATGCTATAGGAATAGTTAGTTCTTTTGAGTGTCCAATATTGTTAGTCACTTTAAGGATGAAAGGGCCATCGCGCGTCGGGAACTGTACTAAGGTATGCTTATGATCGACATTTGATAGAAACAACCCTGAAGAGGTCCACACCTGATCACAGCCAGCTCACCTGCCGTGCCAGCTGAGCGCCCATTGGTCAAGGCGCTGGTCAAGACGGTTAGCGGTTAGGAAGATAGTTAGATAAATACAATGTATCTAGACAGTTATGGTTTATATAAATACGTGTAACTCAATTAATTCAGTTAAGCAATACAAATACACAAAAAGGCTCATAGAGAAGATTCTCTCTCTAGAGCATTGGATTCTCCTAGATCTGAGATTATCCAAAGCTTCACTTGGTATCAGAGATATATCAATGGCGTTCGACGGAATTTCCTCGTCGTCATCAGAGATCCCGAGATCATCAGTCTCTCCACACTTCGCTCCTACTCTCTCATCTGCAATCTCTGTCAAGCTCGACAAAGAAAACTACTCTGTTTGGAGAAGCCAAGTCTTACCAGCAGTAATTGGACACAACCTTGAAGGATTTGTCTTCGGAACGAAGATCTACCCCAAGGAATTCGTCAAACACACAGATCCGCAAGGAAATGTCAAGAAATCAACAAATCCAGAGTATATCCAGTGGTTGAGAGAGGATCAGCTTCTCTTGAGTTGGCTCCTTTCGTCTCTATCAACCACGATTCTCAGGTCAGTCACAAGAATCCGTTCTTCTCATGGAATGTGGATTGCTCTGGAACAGAGGTTTGCTGTCAGATCGAAGGCTAGGTTAATTCCTCTGAAGACTCAGCTCCAAGCAACAAAGAAAGGAAGTCTTTCGATCTGTGACTACTTCGCCAAAATGGAAGCCATCGTAGACTCAATTTTCTTGGCTGGTGGTGACATCTCCGACGATGATCTGATCCTGGCACTACTCATGGGATTACCTGTTGAGTATGATGTTGTTGTTGCATTGGTAAACAACCGTCTACAACAATGTGATGGTGAATCGTCTGGAATAACCGTCCAAGAGGTCTTAGCTATGGCTCTCTCACAAGAAACGCGCATTGACCAGCTCACCTCACAATCAACGATTGATGTTCAGTCAGTCTCAATAAACTACAATGGAGCAATGGCGAACTACACAGATACTCATGGTAGAGGTCGCTCTAGGGGCAGAGGTGGTCGAGGACGTTTCACTGGTGGTCGAGGTTCAAACTCAAGACCTACTTGTCAGATCTGTGGTAAGCAAGGACACGTGGCTATTACGTGTTGGCACAGACTCGATGAGTCCTTCCAAGGACCTATCTCAGCACCAGCAACAAGCAACAACAACAATCCACTCAACAAGGCAGCGTTCTATGCTGGTCCTGAAACTGTAGCTGATCCAGCGTGGTATGCTGATTCTGGTGCAACGAATCACATGACTGCTGAGCTGGACAAGCTTCACATGAACACTGAGTACAATGGTAGTGACAAACTCATGGTCGGGAATGGTAAATGTCTCTCCATCACTCACACTGGACTATCTCATTTACATTCCAAATCAACAAAAAATAAATTAAGAAATGTCTTGCGCAAGAGCTTCCGGATATAGAGAGTAAGTCAATATGAAATCCAAATCTCTTTCACGCTTTTGTTGTTCTGATTTTGTTTTCACACTTGTTCGATACAGCTGTCGCCGCCACCCTTTTCCCCTCTTCCTCTCTCTCACCCGCTCCCTCTCCTTTGTCCTCTCTTCCTCTCTCCCGCGCGAGCGCCGACCCCGACTGCGCGCGCGCCTCTGCCGACTGCGCGACCAGCGACCGGGCGCCGCCATCTCTCCCTCTCGCCTGTTGTCTCTCTGTCCTCGCGCTCACTCGACGCGCGCTTCCGAGTCCTCTGCGCGACTTGACAGGACTCTTTCTCCTCCGCCGAGTCCGCCTCTGCGAAGCCGCTTCCGCCCCGTCGCTGACCTCTGCTCTGTCCTCGCTGGCAACGACGCTTCCGAAGAATCTCGGCCGCCCGATTCCTCTGTCTTCGTCATCAGCTTCCAGACTTTTAGGTTTGTAAATTAGGGGTTTTTTAATTGTTTTCTAAGGTTTGAAATTGTCATCTGATTTGGGGATTCCGAAATCGTGGTTGTTTGGATTGATTTAGTTGGTGATTCATGGTTTTTGGTTGATTGAGATTTTAGGCTGACTTATTGATTGAGTTTCAATTAGATTGATTGATCTCATTATGATTTCAAGAGTGTGGATTGTTAATGGTGAAGTCCTACATCTTGGCATTGTGTAGAGTTCTTGTTTTGCTTAATTTCGGCTCGGCAGATCAAGTGGCGATCCAGCTGATGCGAAGACTTTTAGTTCAAGTTTCCGGAGCAGCTCCCTTGGAGAAGGATCTTGTAAAGAAGTTTAAGCGCATGCCTGATCATCTCAAGGTATCTCTCCTATATTTTTTTTAATACACATGTACCGTTGCAAGTCTTTTGTTTCACTGCTGAAATACAAGCTAATGATACGAAAGCAGGGAAACCCATCCATCCCAGAGAACAAGTTATTCAAATAAGTGCACTAAGAAACCAACGTAAAGAGATGGGGATATATGTGAATTTATAGGAGATACAAGATAACTTACGTATGCATAAATATGAATTAGCTTACAGTCACTAATATGGGAGATGTTAGCTTAGAGTCACCAACGTATGTTACCATATTTCAGCTACTGCATCTTTTTTTCATGTTCAAGTTATCTATCAACGTGAGATGTTAGCTTACAGTCATTTATATATATCTCATTAAGCTTTATATCGGATTTACAAAGCTAATATGGGCTTTGTAGGATCATAACATACGTTTGATATTTTCCTCTGAATATTCCGAAAATAAAGAAAGATGAATTTGTATAATGATACGGAAAGAGTACATGACGTGAAACCATACAATTTGAATAAGAAAGTGGTTTCACGTCAGCAGGAAGCGAAAGACAGCTGGCATGTTTTAGAAGTTATCTTGTAAAGGGTGTAAATAATGACTTTTGTAGAGTTGTTCTCTGGTATCCAGTTGTGTTTCAGCTTGTAGTTAAGTTGCAATGGAACAAACATATTTGTTCAAATCTGTAGCCTTTACTGGTTATATATGTTTGGGTTGTTGCTATTATCGGTGTAAATGTCAATATTTCTCTTCCGATGTTTGCCAGGTTCATTACAGAAATGCAAAAAGCTTTACGTTGTTCACTTGTCGGAGAGAGAGTACTCGCAGTTCCGTTGTTTGAGCTCTACGACAACGTCCAGGTACAGAGGTTATGGGATTAGGTTGTGAAAGTTTAGTTCATACTTCATATTATGATTTTGTTTTCTGTATATAGTATGTTTTCCTTGACTTTTAAAGAATACACACAGAAAGCTCATTGACTTTTTAAAAAATAATATGCTTTCCTTGAAGTAGCTACAATTTTTTTTTTTTTTTTTGACAAACTTTCTGCAGAACAATTTGATGGATATAGGTATATAGTATGGTCTATGGTGTTGTGCACTTGTAGTAGAGAATCAAATACCGAGTACGAAATTGAATTGATTCACAGTATTTTATTGTATGCGTGATCTGTTTTACATTTATATACGTATATATGCATTGATTTTTTAATGTCAACAATGCTTTCCTTGAAGTAGCTACAATTTTTTTTTTTTTGACAAACTTTCTGCAGAACAATTTGATGGATATAGGTATATAGTATGGTCTATGGTGTTGTGCACTTGTAGTAGAGAATCAAATACCGAGTACGAAATTGAATTGATTCACAGTATTTTATTGTATGCGTGATCTGTTTTACATTTATATAAGTATATATGCATTTATTTTTTTATGTCAACAATGCTGGTTTAACGAAAATTATGCAGAACTTTAATAAAACCATAATGTATAAAAATTTAAAGAGTTATATTTTTTTATTGGCAACAATTTAACCAAAAATAGTCGCATGGCTGTAGATACTTAAAGACACGTAATTGCTGAAATTAGTTAAATAAAATAGGGGAACACACTCTCAACACATTAATTTAGCACTTCCTCATCATAAAATATTTATGTACCAAAAATATCGAATATACAAAATATCAAAGCAGCTTACAAATACTTTTATAAATGCAAATAATACATATTTATGTCACAAAACCCTCTACTGAGATTTGATTTTTTTTTCTTTAATCAATACCGATACTTATATGTACTCGGTATTAGTTGTTCCTGAGATCAATTAATGTCTTAGAGGCCATTATGTCTATTCGCGCAAGTCCTTTAGCAAAAGAGAGCAGTAATTGCCTCACTATATCTTTGCTTGGTTTTCTCTCTAACAACGCAAAACGTCCCAAGACATCTGACAGCAATTCTTTGAGCGTCTAAATGAGCATGTTTTGCCTGCAGTTTAGACAGCATAAAAAAAATGTTGGCACTTTCAAATCATGAGCGTAAAAGTTTTCTTTGAGCCACTTTTCATATAACTTATATCCTCGGGACAAAAAAATTGGAAAGTAACCATACATAAAGGAAATGCTAAATCGTAGTTACTGTATCAAAATCAAATTTTTATATTTAGAAAATCTAAATCAGATTCAATTTAGATTCCACCAGACGTATGGGAAACCACCAGTATGTATCCACTTCTTTGATAATTGTGTGATCTTGTTTATTTACAAGTTTATGTTGTGCATACATGTACATTTTTCTCTCAACCATTAAATCCTCTGCCAATCAAAATACAGGAAATGTTGTTTTGCTCCAGAGTTGTTGGGTCTTGTTTGGGTGTTGGGCTCTTGTACTGTAACTTTTACCTTTTCCTTTAAATACAAAAAAAAAGAAAAAGAAAAAAGAAAAAAAAAATCACGAAATGTCAAAATTTGGTTAAGCATCTTGAAAAAATTAAAATTTGGTTGGATTGGACATTGGGCATTGTATACGGAATCGATTTGGCCATTGTGCAGATCACTGTTAATTCTGTGCTACCATGCATATTACAATAGTATTGGATCAACTGATATAGGTTTTCTGTAGCAGGTTTAAACGTCCAATGCACTTGTCATCGCCGTGGCATTGCAGGATTGTCAACACCAGTTTTACTTCTGAATCTTACTTCCGCACATGAACAAAATGGCTGAAGAAGGTTAGCCATTATATTTTCTAACGTCTTCTTTTTTTACGGTGCACTTTTATCACAATTGTCAGTCTTTTACTATGCTTACATGACCTTGGTGTCTGTTCATTCTTGGTATGTTGGTGTCCTTTTTAGGACCGGAAGATTCTATATCATCGGCTACAATATTAGCTTCATATCGCGACTCCACTCGGTCGAGAAAATATAAAAAGGTCTGTTTATGGTTTTTCTTTCTAAACTACTCTCTTCAACGGTTCCAAAATGCGCATCATATAGTATAAATGTCTTCTACAGTCAGAAATCATTTAGTTGTGTTAAATTAGCTACCTCTTACAATGACGCTCATCAAAATAATTGCTTTCGTATCTTTTCTGTACCGGAAACTCCGGTCCTCTGAACCTCCATCAATCGTATCGAAATGTATGAGTAAGCGTAATCTTGGCTTACAGAATCCTGTACATCGGCCCTTCAATTTAAGTATGTCTTTATTATTTTACATTTGTCATCTTTTTAATATTTCAATTTATATTAGTTGCTTTTTGAAGCACTGACTGTATAATGCATTATCTTTTCCCTATACTTAATAAGCAGGTAATGACGACGCATCCACATCCGACGCTATTGGTGATTCCATTTCTTCAGACATGATGTTAAGTACCTATTTAGGTTTGACCACTACCCGACCTTTGGAAACGTATTACCACAAAACACATTTACTGAGTTTTGTCCTTTCTGTTTTCACCTTTAAATTAGATTACTCTAAATAATAACCCAATTTCGTGTTTTGTCTATTTTTTTTTCCATTTTGGTGTAATTTTAGATTGTGAATGTTTTCCAACATAACTACATGATTTTTTCCATGATGCCGCTTGAGTTATTAAAGCTTTGCCTAATATGAGTTCAGCTGTCTATTATAATTTTTTGAGTTGTTTTAGTTTAACATAAGAGATTGAAATACCCTCATTGAATTTGAGTTTTTGGGCTATTTATATACAATAGTTTTTTTAAAAATTCATTTGCTTGTGTTACTAAGTATTCCAGGAAGCCTAATGAATTAATTTTAAAGGTCATTTTAGCTATCATGTCTTCTTAGGGCTATTCTGATCTGGAGATAGCTGCAATCAATAGGAAAAAACCCCATTTCTCGAAAGGAAGAACTTGAAATTCTTTTTCCTTTCCCCAGCCTTTTTTTTACCATTAGCAAGAACTTGTTTCAGTTGCGGATCATAAGGAATTCGAACAACTGTCTATGTTTTATTTTCTTATTACATTAATAACTTCATGTTTCTTTACAGCAAACTCTTCCTCTCCTATCAACCACACAGTCACACCCAAATGGTAAATATATGCTTTTCTATATTCAGCTTATACCATATTTCCTTTACGCTACACGCTTTTACAACTTGTGTTCATTTTATGCTGCTTACTTTTACTATCATGTTGGTACAACAAGTTGTAGTTATCCCTGCCTAATAACGTAATAAATACGTACTGCAGGAGCACGGACTTCTACTGACACCACTTCTGAATCTGTTCCTTCAGAAACGGTACTGAGTACTTTTCTGGCGTTGAAGAATAAGAACTCTTCCATAAAGGTACAAGAATATGTACATCAATTATTTATAAATACAGTATTTATTTTCATGGCGATTCCATCATAAAGAAACATGTTTTCGGGAAAACCTTCCTTTCCCTTGAGAATACTAGGATTTGGAAAAAAATACTTCCCAGTACGCAGGTAGAAACATAGTTTTTTTTTTCCCCCGTTTTCTATCGTAAATTGTTAGTAACTGATTACATATCCAAGCAAATGTTTTGTAGATATTATTAGTAACTGTCAAGAAATGAAAAATCAAATACAAGCTAAATGGTTGGGGACGTGCTATTTTAATCCTTGTTTTAACTTAAACTTCTGCCACGTTACTTGTTAATATTGTCAAATTTCAGGAAAAAAATGTTTTCCCAATAGAAATAGCTTAGACAAAAAATTAAAATGTTAATTGATCGGGGATCAATTATATTTTTAGAATAGTATATAGGTTACCAACACTTGCTCTTGCATTGTTTTCACATTATGTATTTTTCAGGCAAATAAGAAATTAACGACGACATGCGAACGGTCTAAGGTCCCCTACATGTCTGCACGCCAATTATTCTTTGCGCAAGAGCTTCCGGATATAGAGAGTAAGTCAATATGAAATCCAAATCTCTTTCACGCTTTTGCTGTTCTGATTTTGTTTTCACACTTGTTCGATACAGCTGTCGCCACCACCCTTTTCCCCTCTTCCTTTCTCTCACCCGCTCCCTCTCCTTCGTCCTCTCTTCCTCTCTCCCGCGCGAGCGCCGACCCCGACTGCGCGCGCGCCTCTGCCGACTGCGCGACCAGCGACCGGGCGCCGCCATCTCTCCCTCTCGCCTGTTGTCTCTCTGTCCTCGCGCTCACTCGACGCGCGCTTCCGAGTCCTCTGCGCGACTTGACAGGACTCTTTCTCCTCCGCCGAGTCCGCCTCTGCCAAGCCGCTTCCGCCCCGTCGCTGACCTCTGCTCTGTCCTCGCTGGCAACGACGCTTCCGAAGAATCTCGGCCGCCCGATTCCTCTGTCTTCGTCATCAGCTTCCAGACTTTTAGGTTTGTAAATTAGGGGTTTTTTAATTGTTTTCTAAGGTTTGAAATTGTCATCTGATTTGGGGATTCCGAAATCGTGGTTGTTTGGATTGATTTAGTTGGTGATTCATGGTTTTTGGTTGATTGAGATTTTAGGCTGACTTATTGATTGAGTTTCAATTAGATTGATTGATCTCATTATGATTTCAAGAGTGTGGATTGTTAATGGTGAAGTCCTACATCTTGGCATTGTGTAGAGTTCTTGTTTTGCTTAATTTCGGCTCGGCAGATCAAGTGGCGATCCAGCTGATGCGAAGACTTTTAGTTCAAGTTTCCGGAGCAGCTCCCTTGGAGAAGGATCTTGTAAAGAAGTTTAAGCGCATGCCTGATCATCTCAAGGTATCTCTCCTATTTTTTTTTATACACATGTACCGTTGCAAGTCTTTTGTTTCACTGCTGAAATACAAGCTAATGATACGAAAGCAGGGAAATCCATCCATCCCAGAGAACAAGTTATTCAAATAAGTGCACTAAGAAACCAACGTAAAGAGATGGGGATATATGTGAATTTATAGGAGATACAAGATAACTTACGTATGCATAAATATGAATTAGCTTACAGTCACTAATATGGGATATGTTAGCTTACAGTCACCAACGTATGTTACCATATTTCAGCTACTGCATCTTTTTGTCATGTTCAAGTTATCTTTCATTCGTGAGATGTTAGCTTACAGTCATTTATATATATCTCATTAAGCTCTATATCGGATTTACAAAGCTAATATGGGCTTTGTAGGATCATAACATACGTTTGATATTTTCCTCTGAATATTCCGAAAATAAAGAAAGATGAATTTATATAATGATACGGAAAGAGTACACGAAGTGAAACGATACAATTTGAATAAGAAAGTGGTTTCACGTCAGCAGGAAGCGAAAGACAGCTGGCATGTTTTAGAAGTTATCTTGTAAAGGGTGTAAATAATGACTTTTGTAGAGTTGTTCTCTGGTATCCAGTTGTGTTTCAGCTTGTAGTTAAGTTGCAATGGAACAAACATATTTGTTCAAATCTGTAGCCTTTACTGGTTATATATGTTTGGGATGTTGCTATTATCGGTGTAAATGTCAATATTTCTCTACCGATGTTCGCCAGGTTCATTACAGAAATGCAAAAAGCTTTACATTGTTCACTTGTCGGAGAGAGAGTACTCGCAGTTCCGTTGTTTGAGCTCTACGACAACGTCCAGGTACAGAGGTTATGGGATTAGGTTGTGAAAGTTTAGTTCATACTTCATATTATGATTTTGTTTTCTGTATGTTTAATGCTTCATAGAGAAGAAAAGGGACTCACCCTTTATATTATAAGGGAAACATAGCATGTCACAAACAAGAGGCTCCTACTGAGATGGGAAATTCCGGGCATATATATATATTTTCTACTTATCATTTTGTTTATGGTGTTGTAGTTTCCTGAAATCATTGACCAAGGGTCCACAAACAGGAAGAAGTGAGGCTGTCACAGCATGACTGATGTAGAGCGTAATATAGGAAAGAGAGATAATCGCAAGTTGCAATATTGACTTCTTTTTACTATTTCATAAAATCTACCAAATTACATCAATGGAGAATAATACTTATAGAGTTGAAAAGGGCGTAAAAAAGGAAATAAACCATAATCAATGCACCAAATTCTAAAATTGAAATGAAATAAAACTGATCACAATTGATGCTCATAATTCGTCCGGAGTAGAGAAAATTTGTCCTCGAATTTGTAAGGGTGTGTTTTTTTTCTTATGGACATTGAGAGGTTCACAAAGACTGATCTTCTCGGCCTTCACACGGGCGGTTTGTCGGGAGGCTTCTTGTTAGGAATCAACATGGAATCCACCTCGATTTTCTTTGTGTCCTCATCGATCCACGCTGAAATTTTAAGCCTGTTTCTAAGTTCTTATTTTCTTCATTAATTATCATTTTATTTCTTAATTATCTTTTACATTTTTCATTAATTTTTATTTGGTGAAAAAATTCTTCTATTTTTCTATTTTATTCTGTTCAAAATCAGCTCAGTTCTTATTTTCTTCTTTTCTTTTTAAATATTAACTATTTCGAAATAAACTATCGTTATTTTGAACAAAAGAAAGTGAAATAATTGTGAATGATGTTTTTCATTTTTCAAATATTATGTGAATGATTTTGAGGGCATTTTTGTTATTTCGAAAAACAGAGTTATGGAGTCTTCAATTTTAAAAGAGATAATTAAACAATAAACTTAGAATATTTATTATTTGATAGAAACCTCAGATACATGGATTAAAATTGCTCAGATAGATATGCTATTTTCCGGCAAAGAATGATTACGATTGTTTTTTTAATTTATTCCGAAAAAATGTGTTGAATTTGGAGCTTTTAATAAACACTTAAAAATCTCTGTTGTGTCAGTTTTAATCCGGTGATTAAAAGCTGATTAGTTGTTAGTCAATCGCTCCTAATTACACAGGAATGCATTAAATAGAAACCAATAATTTAGCTATTCCTCAAAAATTTGCATAGCAATAGCAAGTCTATATAATACATTCAAACCAAGCCATTAAAACTAGTGATCAAACAAGCTCAGCCTTACAAAGACGTCAATGACATTCTCTGCTTCCGTTCCTCTTTTGTACTCGCATTATATTATTATTATTTATAACTAGTTTCAGTTGAGCCAATTTGATCACCCATTAAAGCCTCTCTTTTTTCACACACATCTTATTTATGGCGCGACTCAGTAAAGCTAAAGATCGGGACACCATTTCCGGAAAGGAGATCTTGGTGGATCGATCGTCAATCCTTAAAAACGACCTCTTTCGAGATGGAATAGTGGAAAGTGAAGTTGTGGGGAATCCACTCGATGCCCTTGGAACCTTTCTTGTGGACGAATTTGCTTCGAGAATCGAGCATCAATTTATCGACCATATCGGCCAGATAAGCAGTTGTCAACCCGAGTCCTTTGCGAAAGACTCCACGATCTTCGGGAGAAGAATCTTTTGCTCTTTCTGCGCGAACAAGCTCGACCGGATGAACACATCTCTTGCTTTTTCCATCTCCTCGAACACCCTTTTCCGAGTAAATACACGAACCTGAAATAAAAGTCAATACTTACTAGACGTGGTGCCCAAAAAAAAAAATTGTCCAAACTCCACATCAGATTGGATCACCAGCTTTTATTTGAAAAGGCACGTCCGGTTTGGTTTCAAGTAATGGAAACCGCAGTCCAAACGAAATCGTATCAGAAATTTTTTATTATTTTCAATTTGCAAGGATTTAAAACTTGTTAATTAAAGATGAATCCATGCTTATTTTAAGACTTGGTAGCATGGATGAAATTTATACGCCGCTTCATTTACTTGGAGTTTCGAAATTTGAAAAAAAGAAAAATTTAAACGTATCCAAAACGATAGTCTGGTTAAGATATCTTAACAAGTAAAAATTTATTTTTATTTTTTCTCAGGCACAATTCAGTCTCAATTTCAAACGATCTGGTCTAGTCCGGTTAAGATAATTAGCAATTAAAGACCCCTACTATGAAGATTACTAGGCCAACAAGTAAAGAAGAAATATCAGGTGTACCGCGGGATCGGATTTGCTTCCCAAGCAAATCGAGAAGTGTAGAAGAGGCTCGATTCTTTGGATGGCAAAAGGTCTCCGAGCATCTCCAATTTTGAACCTGCTCTTTAACGAAAAAAGCATCCTCAACCACTGCTGATAAACAACAACAAAAAAAGGTAAGTCAAAAAAGCAATGATCAAACAGTTTCAATGATATTAATAAAATGAGAATCGGTTTTAATTGTCCCGGTCGAGGTAATCGACACCCTAGGATGGAATTCTGAATCGTATCGACGCTTATGGTATGACTCCCAAAGTTAAACGCGACCTAATTTACACACATTCGAAAGATCATACCGAGGATAATTCAGAGGCTTAAATTAGATTAAAAAACACCAGGTTATACCAGAGGAACTTAGGTGATAATGTTGTATATCAAAGTGACGGCGACAGAAGAAAGAAAGTACGAATGAGTGAAATGCTATAGCTTCCATGCATTTCAAATCATCTGTGCTTTCTCTCTTCTGTCATCGTCTATAAACATATAGACCACCATGTTTCCTCTAATTAACAAAAGCATAAATATAATAAATATGTATGTATATAAAAACATGCTGGCAGCTTCACTTTCTCAATTGTAAACATTAACAATCGGAACATATATGATATATACATATATTTATATATTACAAGTGCGGGACTCTTATGTGCGTGTGGGCATGAAATAATCGATTAGGTGGGCTTTATATTTATAGACGAAGATGACGCTGAGAAAGAGAAAGGAGAGAGAGGGGGAGAAGAAATATTAATACAATATTTATGGCTATTAAAAATGCTTCGCACGTCGGTTAGTCGGTACAACGACAACTGTCCAAACATTGACGACAAGAGAGAGAGAGAGAGAGAGATGGGTTGGGAGTCTTGGGACTTGGAACTCTCTGCTTTGGGGTGGTGGTGTATTTATAGTGGAGGAAAAAAAAGAGGGTATATTAATTGAGCCGTTGATTAATTCAAAAAGCACATACTTTACGATGTATTTATATTATTATTGGAGAAGAAATATTAATACAATATTTATGGCTATTAAAAATGCTTTGCACGTCGGTACAACGACAACTGTCCAAACATTGACGACAAGAGAGAGAGAGAGAGAGAGAGAGAGAGAGAGCTGTACTATTCATAAATTAATAACACAATAAAAAAATAAAAATAGCAGCAGGGCTTCGTAGCACAAACAATAAATTTGTGCATTGTTTGAGTTGTTTACTCGAATTTCGAGGAAGAAGACGCTGAGAAAGAGAAAGGAGAGAGAGGAGGAGAGAGCAATAAATTTGGCCCACCTAACTTTCTTACCGATTAAATTGTATGAGTAAAAAAAAATGACTGATCGCTTTACATCTAATTAGAAAGGAATGGTACCAAAATAAAGGTAAAAGTCACCACGCACGTTTTAAACTTGTTGGGGGGTTCTAGTATGCTTTACGCCTTTACCTCTCTTTTGTCTCTTCTCATGTGGCTTGTCTGTCATTTATCTGATTTAATTAGATTTAATTATGATAGTAATAACCAACCAGATGCATTCCCCCTTTTAAAGAAAAAAGAAAAAACAAAAAAAAGAGTTGCATAATGATAATGTTAATAATAAAAACCAATCTGAGCCGACAGTATAGACATCTGTAATATATATAATAGTTCTTTTTTTTCTTCGTTAAAACTGTAATATATTATTATTGGAGAAGAAATATTAATACAATATTTATGGCTATTAAAAATGCTTTGCACGTCGGTACAACGATAACTGTCCAAACATTGACGACGATCTAATGAACTTGAGCATATTTTTTATTTTATTTTGCTTATTAATAAACTAGGTGGACATTTTGCTTGCCTAGCTTTTCATTAACACCGCTTTGTTGTTTTTTTTTTGTTTTTGTTTTTTTTTTTATTATTTGTAGGGAATTACATTAAATTATATTAATGAGAAATGTTGATATAAAAAAGCTTGAAGTTCATACGAACGTGATAAATGGTAAATAAATAAAAAAACATATCATGAGGTAAAATCATCGTAACAAAATAACTCTTCGAATAGTTAATAAAAAAATTTCGATTGAAAAACATAGTTAGCTAAATTTATATAAAAATAAATCTCAATATGTCCGAATTTCAAAAAATAGATTTGATGATGGATAAAACTTTGGATTAGAATCCCAGAGAAGAGCATAATCAGAATATTAAATATTAACTATAAAGTAAACAAATATAATAAAATAAATAAAACTATCTGAACATAACTTTACGAGTAATAAATCATTTTTCAATGGAATAACAAAGCTAATAGGTATTTAGTTGCAATTAAATCTCAGTAACTATTGATCTAAAAATAATATTGATGATGAATAAAAAATCCATGTAATCATCCAAGAGTACGAATTCACAATTTAGAAGACAAAAATGAAATTTACAGAATTGGTATACAAAGTGATGAAAATGATTATTTAGGATGTCAATAATTAAAAATATTTAATTTAAATTTTGTAAATAATTTGACTAAAAGTTAAATACACATATTTTAAATATTTTTCTCTTTAA
Source organism: Urtica dioica subsp. dioica (assembly GCF_054948205.1). Classification (NCBI taxonomy): domain Eukaryota; kingdom Viridiplantae; phylum Streptophyta; class Magnoliopsida; order Rosales; family Urticaceae; genus Urtica; species Urtica dioica. Next base: position 20,019,653 of record NC_142763.1, read on the forward strand.
ATAATTTAGTATTCATTTATAATAAAATAAATTTGATAAATTATAAAGATAAAATTAATAATTTTACATTATTAGTGAGATTGTATATAAGTCACGCTCTCAGGCAAGGAAGGAAGGGTGCAATATGCACCCCTTTTAAGCACGCAATTGATGATAATTCTCATTAAGTTAACAATTAATTAAATAACTGTTAAGCCGTTTTTTGGTTTTAACATTTGAGTACACGTGGTGGGCCTGGAATAGTCACGTGCCTAGTATTGGATCGGCCCAAATTACTTTCCGAGAGTCCAAAGGGTTCAAGGAAGTTCGGGACAAAGCCCAAAGCATCCAAGAGCTTCAGAGGATCTTAGAATCGCAAAGAGGGAAATAATGCTTTGCTTTCTTCTTCGTCGGGAATGCGTTCTTCGTCTTTGATTCCTGGCCTGGAGGTTGAGCCTACCTGGAGGTCGAACCTGCCTGGAGGTCGAGCTCGCCTGGAAGTCGAGCCTGGCCTGGAGGTCGACCCTGGCTGGAGGTCGAACCTGCCTGGAGGTTGAGCTCGTCTGGGGGGTCGAGCTCGCCTGGAGGTCGAGCCTGGCCTGGAGGTCGACCCTGGCTGGAGGTCGAGCTCGCCTGGAGGTCGAGCTCGCCTGGAGGTCGAGACTGGCCTGGAGGTCGACCCTGGCTGGAGGTCGAGTCTGGCCTGGAGGTCGACCCTGGCTGGAGGTCGAGCTCGCCTGGAGGTCGAGCCTGGCCTGGGGGGTTGAGCTCGCCTGGGGCGTCGAGCTCGCCTGGAGGCCGAGCCTGGCCTGGAGGTCGACCCTGGCTGGAGGTCGAGCCTGCCTGGAGGTTGAGCTCGCCTGGGGGGTCGAGCTCGCCTGGAGGTCGAGCTCGCCTGGAGGTCGACCCTGGCTGGAGGTTGGGCCTGCCTGGAGGTTGAGCTCGCCTGGGGGGTCGAGCTCGCCTGGAGGTCGACCCTGGCTGGAGGTCGAGCCTGCCTGGGGGTTGAGCTCGCCTGGGGGGTCGAGCTCGCCTGGAGGTCGACCCTGGCTGGAGGTCGAGCCTGCCTGGGGGTTGAGCTCGCCTGGGGGGTCGAGCTCGCCTGGAGGTCGACCCTGGCTGGAGGTCGGGCCTGCCTGGAGGTTGAGCTCGCCTGGGGGGTCGAGCTCGCCTGGAGGTCGAACCTGGCTGGAGGTCGATCCTCGGGGGTGTGACCGTGCTCTTCGTGAGCTGCCTACGCACCCGCTTTGCGGGATCAGGTCATGACGTAGTTCAGGGCGAGTGTGTTTGCTATGTGAATGGATTCTTGGATTTTTGTTTTTTTTCCTCCCGCCGAGAGGTGGCTCTCGGTTTTTGTTTATGATCCGGGATAATTTTGAAGTTGGGAGAGTATTTGGCTGAGAGAATTCTGGGGTTGAGAGAATTTTGGGGTTGAGAGAATTTTGAGTTCAAAGGATTCTCTGTCCCTTTTGATTTGTGTGAGTGAGCTATTTATAGGGAAAACATGCCGCTTGTTGAAAATTTGCTTGTCACTTGTCGCTTGTTGAAAATTCGCTTGTCGCTTGTCGCTTGTTGAAAATTTGCTTGTCGCTTGTTGAAAATTCGCTTGTCGCTTGTTTTAGTCATGCGTATTTTTAGCATTTGACTAAATTGTCCTTCTATATTGTAACGTCGTTTTTGCAATTGAGGCGTCGTTTTTACCATAAGAAAAAGATGGCATAACATTAACCCCCCAGTTTCGCGTGCGACTTGTCGTGTGGGAAACTTTGCTTCTCATCCTCTTCTTTATTGATTTATTATTTATAATATTGTATGTGTATAATATCTTTATTATCTTTTTAGGAAAGGTGACTAATCCGGTTATAACTTTTGAAAAATACATGCACAAGTACCCACACATTTGCAAGTTGCGTAGGTTTCTTTTTAGGCATAGACTTATATATGTATTTTGATGTACTATAGGTAGACAGTTTTTATATCATCATTACTCCGTGTATAGGTATATGCCCATTATCCTATTTATCATTTATTATTATTATTATTATTATTATTATTATTTCCTATACTCTGTGCATAGATTGGTTTACTCATTTGTTTTTTTTTTACTTTAACACCTACCCCATGCTCTCTTTCTTTAAAAACTGAGATGTATCCGGGGATTGAGCTGCCATCACAGGAGCGTAGCAGAGTTGAGATCAGCAAATCTCCTTGGATTTTCTGGCTTCCTTCTTGAGGTTGGTTTCTTCTTTGGTGATTATATATATTCTTTACTTCTCACTTTGCCATTTCTGTCTTTTTCACTCCGTCTCTCGACCCTCTTGTCCCCTTCCTTGAATCTTTCTGGCTTTTCTTCCAAAATACTGTGATGACTCTTAATAATCTGATCAATGGTGGGCCTAATTCGCCCCGTGGTCCCAACGACCTAGTGGTCCCACCCGATTGTTCTAGAGCTTTTGACACTTTCGATTTTGGTGAGTCGTGGGTGTTTGATGACTTTCCATGCGCTTTTGGCGAAGGTATGGGTTCCACAAATTCGCCTAATGGTTTCGGTGATGGCGACCTCGATGCCTTTCTTGATGTGGTCCTCGGACGGAGGCCGGTTCCGCGTGTGTCGGGTCTGTGTTTCGATGGGAGAGGTAATGTCGTTCGATCAGAGGCCCATGGCGAGTCGTCTCGGTCCCTGCTGGCCGTGAGAGGCTGCGAGGTAGGTCCAGCGAATGAAGATGGTGTCACACCGGGTGTTCTCCGGAGTTTGGAAAGTGATACTCCCTTGACTTCGACGCCGCTTTTCTTCACAAACGGGTCCCCGTCGCTGCCGGCGGACTTCGGAGCATCAAGGGGTGGGTTTCTTCCGGCGTCGATGGGCGGCGAGGTCGGTCTGGACCGAGGCTCTGTCATCGGCGGGCCTTCGTTGACATCAGGGGAGGGCAACGTAGACGTTCTTCCGAATGCCTTCTCGTCGTTCGCCGCAGAGGGCGTAGAGGCTCCAGCAAGCGAGCATCGTTGTAGCTCCCCAAAAAACGGGAAGAAGCTGTCGTTGTTGCTCGAGGCGTTTGGTCATTTGGTCGGAGGTGAGACTTCGGCACGTCACATCCCAGGATGCGACGACGAAGGCCTCGGTGCCAACTCCTCGGCGAGCGGCGAGGTGAGTTTTCCGTCTCTTGGGGTTGATATTGATGATGATGGTGATAAGGTTGTTATGGCAGAATGCTCTGAGGGAGAGGTCGAGTCTTATCGGTGCAACTCGTTTATAGTTGAGCCCCCAAAACGGCCGCGGTCTTGGTCGAGGCGGTCGAGATGCGGGGATTTTGCTGGCCTCGATGCCGTGAGCTTGACAACGGAAGATAGAGTTAGGTTCCTCCGTGAGAAGTACGAGATCCCGCCGGAAATCTCCATCATTGTTCCCTCCGTCGATGATTATTCCGACCAGCCACCCGAGGGATATACAACCGTCTACGTGGAGAGTCTTAAGCATGGGTTGAAGCTCCCTCCACACCCCTTCATATGCAATTTGCTCGAGAGGATCAAGCTGCCACCCGGTCAACTAAATCCAAGGAGCTATTGGGTCATCGTGGCTTGTTATATCATGTGGTTCCGGGAAAAGCACCGTGAAATGACGGTGTGTGAATTTCTAAGTTTGTGTGCTGTGATTCCGAATTACAGAACGAAAGGGTCGTTCTTTCTTCGTAACAATACGTCAAAAAAAATACTCGACAAACTACCCGGCACGGGGCGTGAGTGGGTCGATGAGTTCTTTTACACGCACGTCGACTATTTTGGAAACATTCCCCTTGGTTTTCGTACATCGGCTGATTGCCCAAAACCCCCTGATTAGCGATCCGAGGTTGCTTCTTTTCTTGAAGGGATACCTCTTAGTGATCGCGAGGCTAACTTGTTTCTTGACGACAAGCTGTGGGAAGAGGTTGGGTGGTTCCCTTACCGTTCGGCCGACGAGGTTCCATTGCTGTTTTCGCGCTCTTTTCCGTCCTCGGCAGAGTCTGGTGGTATAGTAATAGGGTTTTTATTTTTATTTTTTATTATTGCTATCACAATTTGGTTCCCATATGTATACATATCTCCATATTTGACAAGAGAAAAAACTCTAATTCTCTCGACGATCCCTCGCAGGTATGGCGGCTTATGGGGCCCGAGGTGTTACAGGGCCGGGACTCTCTGCGGGGCGGTCGTTGCCGGTTCCTCTTCTTGGTTCGGAGGTGTCGCTCCCTTCGCAGCCCTCAAGGGTAGGCTTATCTCCTCGCGCTAATACAGCATCTATGTCAACCATAAAAGTAGCGATTACTAGTTCAAAAAGAGCGCGAGATGAGGCTCCGTTAGTGGCTTCCTCGCGTGCCAATTTTGGGAAGAAGTTTAAAGCTCCTCTTCGCTCGTCGTCCGACATAGTTGTCAGGTTCTCGGTCGCTGACTCCTTTGGCCCGTAAAGGCATTAGTGGTATCGAGTCCACTCATGCATCGGAGGTGACTAAGTTGGATCGGATGACCGCGATTGCCCTTGCTGAGTTGCTGACTCGCGAGGCCCGACAGGTTTTCCTCCACGTGCATGGCCCAATATTTTCTTTGTTCACCATCTTTTCACCTCTTTTATATACCTATTTTTTTTTGTAGTGCTATCTGGCTTCTGTTGCAACTAAGCGAAATGTTCGCGAGTTGGTGAGGAAATTAGGACACGAGACCGAGGCCCGTCGTCTGGCACAGGTGGATGCCGATGGTCGCGCGGAGGCCCTCGAGGCTGAGATTGCAGGGCTCAGGAAAGGTGCTGTGGATGATGCTATGAAGATATGTGAGCAAAGAGCCGAGCTTCAACGTTTGCGTATCGAACTGGGGACCATTCAGGCGGAGCGGGCTAGTTCGGCTATCGACTGGGCACACCGCGACTTGGTTGCATACTGGAGTGGATCGGGAAAGGAAAATCCTCCGGAGGGAGCGGAGAGACTCTCCGCCTTAGATGATAGTGACTCGTCTCTTTCCCCCTTTTTTTGTGATGGACTAACGGCCTTATCGCCCCTTTTTGTATGTGAATTCGGGCAAACTTCCATTCGTCAGGATTTTTCTTTTTGATGGCGCGGTCGGTTGTGCGTCTCTCAAGACCCGTTGTGTTTTTTGCGGGCCCCGATTTCGGGTATAACTCTGACGAATGGGCATTTTCCCTTTTTTGCGTAGTTTCTGTGTTTGTATGCTTTTGGGAAAACTGTCATTTGTTGGTTTTTTCCTTTTGGTGGCGCAGCTTGTTTGAGCATCCTTCTAGTCCGCTCGTCTAGTCGAGCTCGTCACCAGCTAGTCGAGCTCGTCACCTCGTCTAGTCGAGCTCGTCACGTTGTCCAGTCGAGCTCGTCTCTCGTCTAGTCGAGCTTGTCTCCTCGTCTAGTCGAGCTCGGCACCAGCTAGTCGAGCTCGTCACCTCGCCTAGTCGAGTTCGTCACGTTGTCTAGTCGAGCTTGTCTCCTCGTCTAGTCGAGCTCGTCACGTTGTCCAGTCGAGCTCGTCTCTCGTCTAGTCGAGCTTGTCTCCTCGTCTAGTCGAGCTTGTCTCCTCGTCTAGTCGAGCTCGTCACCAACTAGTCGAGCTCGTCACCTCGCCTAGTCGAGCTCGTCACGTTGTCTAGTCGAGCTCGTCTCTCGTCTAGTCGAGCTTGTCTCCTCGTCTAGTCGAGCTCGTCACGTTTAGTCGAGCTCGTCTCTCGTCTAGTCGAGCTTGTCTCCTCGTCTAGTCGAGCTCGTCACGTTTTCTAGTCAAGCTTGTCTCCTCGTCTAGTCGAGCTCGTCACACAGTCCGTGACGAGCCGGAATGACTTCGACACTTCGTCCAAACGTCTTTTTCGTGTTTGTCGTATGGAAATGCTTTGAGCTTGTGCGGGGCTCCTGCTGCCTTTTCCCTTCTTGCGCCTTGAGCAGGCTTCGAGGTGGGTCGGGTTCTCGATGGCGCGAGTTCCCTTATCTTGGGCTTCACAAGATTCTTTGAGGTGTGTTCGGAGTTTCAATGTTGCGAAATCTCATTTCTCGGATCCCGTGGACACTTTGAGGTCGGTCGGGGACTTGATGGCGCAAGTCCCCTCATCTCGGGTCGTACGGGATTTTTTTTTAGATGTGTTCGGAGTTTCAACGTTGTTAAACCCCATTTCTCGGATCCGTAGACGCTTTGAGGTTGGTCGGGGACTTGATGGCGCAAGTCCCCTCATCTTGGGTCGCACGAAGTTCTTTGCGATACGTTCGGGGTTTCAACGTTGCGAAACCCCATTTCTCGGACTCCGTGGACGCTTTGAGGTCGGTCGGGGACTTGATGGCGCAAGTCCCCTCATCTCGGGTCGCACGGAGTTCTTTGCGATACGTTCGGGGTTTTAACGTTGCGAAACCCCATTTCTCGGACTCCGTGGACGCTTTGAGGTCGGTCGGGGACTTGGTGGCGCAAGCCCCCTCATCTCGGGTCGTACGGGATTTTTTTTAGATGTGTTCGGAGTTTCGACGTTGCGAAACCCCATTTCTCGAATCCGTAGACGCTTTGAGGTTGGTCGGGGACTTGATGGCGCAAGTCCCTTCATCTCAGGTCGCACGGAGTTCTTTGCGATACGTTCGGGGTTTCAACGTTGCGAAACCCCATTTCTCGGACTCCGTGGACGCTTTGAGGTTGGTCGGGGACTTGATGGCGCAAGTCCCCTCATCTCGGGCCGCACGGAGTTCTTTGCGATACGTTCGGGGTTTCAACGTTGCGAAACCCCATTTCTCGGACTCCGTGGACGCTTTGAGGTCGGTCGGGGACTTGATGGTGCAAGTCCCCTCATCTCGGGTCGCACGGAGTTCTTTGCGATATGCTCGGGGTTTCAACGTTGCGAAACCCCATATCTCGGACTCCGTGGACGCTTTGAGGTGCGTTTGGGGCTCGATGTCGCGGTTGCTATGTCTGTATTCCTGCATTTTCACATGTATGCATATATTTTTTTTTGTTGCGTTTTCCGTGGTGCTTGGTGTTTGTCTTACTCTATTAACCCCCCAGTTTTTATGCAATTTTGTTTAAATTGTATGAAAAGTTAGGAGCTAAAGATTGCAAACTGAACGCGAATTTCGACTTCATTCATTAATTGGGCGAATGGCGTGCGTTTGAAAAATTCAAAGTTCATTGGGGCCGGTGGTCGCTTTTGGAAAACTAAAAATTTGAAAGGACTTGATTTGTTGTTCAGGTTTCGTCGCTTGCTAACCTTCAGGTGCCTTGGCGCCACGGCCTATTGGTGTCTAATTTCCTTGCCGTCCATCTCGTCGAGATGGTAAGTTCCGTCGTGTATCACCTTTCGAATTCGGTAAGGCCCTACCCAGTTCGGCCCGAGTACCCCTGCTCCGTGAACCTGGGTGTTTTGGAACACCCTCCTCAGGACGAGGCTTCCTTCGGCGCAACGGCGGATTTTGACCCTTGTGTTGTAATGCTTCTCAACGATCCTCTTCTGCGCGGCCATGCGGGCGAACGCTTCAGCTCTCCTTTCTTCGATCATGTCGAGCTCCATTCGGAGGCCTTCGTTGTTGCTGTCTTCGTCGAAGGTCTCTGTTCGGAATGACGGCGCTCCGATCTCAACGAGGATGACGGCTTCAACACCGTAAGTGAGGGAGAAAGGCGTTTCGCCTGTGGCGGTCCGCGTGGTTGTCCGGTAAGCCCAAAGGACAAGGGGGAGCTCGTCGGCCCATGCGCCTTTCTTTTCTCCCAGCTTCTTCTTCAAAGTCTCCTTGATCGTCTTGTTCACGGCCTCAACTTGGCCGTTTGCCTGTGGGTGGCGTGGTGAGGAGAAGGTCTTGCTGATCTTCAATTGCTCGCATATCCTTCGGACCATCGCGTTGTCGAACTGGCTGCCGTTGTCGGTGACGATCGAGGCGGGGATGCCGTGGCGGCATATGATCGATTTCCACATAAAGCTTGTAGTGTTTGCTTCGGTTTGTGGCCAGAGGCTCCGCCTCCACCCATTTCGTGAAGTAGTCGATGGCGACTATCGCCCAGACTCGCTGGCCGGACGCCATCGGGAGCTTGCCTATGAGGTCCACCCCCACTTCGCGAATGGATGTGCCACGAGGATCGGGCACAATGGGGCCGGGGCCTGTCTCGGAATATGCGAGAATATTTGGCACTTGTCGCATTTTTGCGCCCAACTGAACGCGTCTTTCTTCATCGTTGGCCAGAAGTAGCCTTGCTTGAGCGCCTTCAAGGTCAGGGACTGACTTGCGGAGTGATTCCTGCAAATTCCTTCATGGATTTCCCTCAAGACGTAGTCGGCTTCGACGTCGTCCAGGCATCGGAGGAGTGGCTGCGAATACCATCTCTTATAGAGTGTGGATCCTCGCCAGACATATTTGTGTGCGTGATACTTCACCTTCTTAGCTTCAGCCTGGTCGGTGGGGAGGACGCCATCGCGGAGGTATTTGATGATCGGTGTCATCCAGTTCGGTTGGGGCTCTTCTTCGATCAGGTTCACTTCTTCCTTGGTGATGGACGGGAGCTTCAAGGTCTCGACAGGTACCTTGCCTAACTCCTCGCTGTCGCAGCCAGATGCCATCCTAGCCAAGGCGTCGGCCTCAGCGTTCGAACCCCTGGGGACCTGCACGATCTCGTACCAGGAGATTGCCTCTAGTCGGAGCTTGGTTTCCTCCAGGTACGCCGCCATGTTCTCCTCCTTCGCCTGGTATTCTCCCTTGACTTGGTTGACGATGAGGAGCGAGTCGTAGTGGATCTTAAGGTTTTCGGCCCCGAGCTTCCTGGCTATGTCGAGTCCGGCTAGGAGGGCTTCGTATTCGGCCTCGTTGTTCGAGGCTTTGAATTGGAAGTGGATGGAGTACTTGAGCTTTTCTCCGTCCGGGTTGACGAAGACGATTCATGCCCCTGACCCGCGGACATTGGATGCTCCGTCCACGTGCAGGTTCCAGACCGGCCCATCGGGAGCGGCCTTCCTTTTCTTTTTCGGATCCTTGTCCCCCGCGGTTTCTTCTTCTCGCTTGTCTTCCTCGTCTTTGCTTAGATTCACATCGTAAGTGAATTCGGCGATGAAGTCGGCGACGGCCTGTCCCTTAATCGCGATCCTTGGCTGGAACTCCACCCCGTATTCTCCTAGCTCCTGGGACCAGACGGCCATTCTCGTTGAGGTGCCCTTCTGCAGAGCTTTCTTGACTGGGTACCCGGTCCTCACTATGACTTGGTGTGCTTGGAAATATGGTCGAAGCTTTCTTGCGGACATCGTCAGAGCAAGGGAGAGCTTCTTTATCTCCGGGTATCGTGTCTCAGCGTCCAGGAGCGCCTTGCTTACATAATACACGGGCCATTGTATCTTCTCTTCTTCTCGGACGAGGACAACGCTGACCGCCCTCGTCGACACAGAGAGGTACAGGTAGAGGGCATCGCCGTCCTTGGGCTTCGCTAGGAGCGGTGGCGTGGCGAAGTATGTCTTCAAGTCCTGGAATGCGGTTTCGCACTCGTTGGTCCACTTAAAGTCGGCTCCTCCTTTGATGGCTTGGAAGAAAGGCTGACATCGGTCGGTGGCCTTGGAGACGAACCGACTTAGCGTAGCCACGCGTCCAGTGAGGCTTTGGACTTCCTTCGCCTTGGTTGGGGACCTCATGTCCAGGAGTGCCTGTATTTTTTCGGGGTTGGCTTCGATGCCTCGCTGGTTGACGATAAATCCCAGGAATTTCCCTGACTCTACACCGAACGCGCACTTGTTCGGGTTCAACTTCATCTTGTACTTTCGGAGAAGGGCGAAGGTCTCCTCCAGGTCTTTGACGTGGTCAGGCGCCTCGAGGCTTTTGACGAGCATGTCATCGACATAGACCTCCATCGTCTTCCCGATTTGCTTGGCGAACATTTGGTTTACCAAGCGCTGATAAGTGGCTCCGGCGTTCTTTAGCCCGAACGGCATCACCTGGTAACAGAATAGGCCTCGATCGGTGGTGAAAGTGGTCTTCAACTCGTCCGGTCCGTACATTCTGATCTGATTGTATCCTGAGTAGGCGTCCATGAAACTCAAGAGTTCGTGCCCTGTGGTGGAATCGACCAGCTGATCGATCCTCGGCAGGGGGAAGCAATCCTTCGGGCAAGCCTTGTTGAGGTCGGTGTAGTGGATACAGATTCGCCACTTCCCGTTCGACTTTTTCACCATGACCACATTAGAGACCCAACTAGGGAACTTGGCCTCGCGGACGAATCCAGCGGTGATTAGCTTCTCGACCTCCTTGTTGATCGCGAGATACCTTTCGAGGTTGAACAATCTTCTTTTTTGGATTTTTTCCTTCTCTCCAGGGAGTACGTTGAGCCTGTGGGTGATAATCTCCGGGTCGATCCCCGGCATGTCTGCGTGTGTCCACGCAAAGACGTCTTTGTGTTCTTGGAGGAACGCTCCGAGCCGATCTTTTAGTTTGGCTGGCAGGTGTGCTCCGATCATGACGACATGTTCGGGGTTGGCGCTGTCGAGTATCACAGGTACGAGGTCGCTCGACGCCTCTACTATCTTGGAGTTGGCTTCTTCTCGCGGGTCCAGGTCCTCGAGTGTTTGCGCCTTGCCGATCTCGCCTGAGAGGTCGTCTCCGACCTCACATATGACACTCACCATGGCGTCGCCTTTCCTGATGCGGGATCCCTGGACGTGGCATGCCCTGGAGTCGGCTTGGCTTCATCGCATCACCCCTACTCCCTTCGGTGTCGGGAATTTCATGAGGAGGTGGTATGTTGAGGTGACCGCGCGCAGCCTGTTGAGCGTCGGTCACCCTATAATGACATTGTGAGTGGAAGGTCGGTCCACAATTAGGAAGTCCACCAGGCGCGTGACCTGGGCTCCCCCCTCCTGTCCAAATGTGACTGGGAGGCTTATGGAACCTTCTGTGTAAACGCACTCTCCTGCAAACCCGAAGAGCGGGGTCTTGACTGGGGTTGGACGAACTTCTCCAAGGTCCATCCGGTCGAGGGTAGTTTTGAATAGGATGTCGGCTGAGCTCCCGTTGTCAATGAGAATCTTCTTCACCATATTGTTTGCTACTTGCGTCTTGACAACGATTGCGTCGTTGTGCGGGTGCATCACCTGGCGGGCCTCTGCCTCGGTGAAGTGGATTGTTTCGTATGGCGTAATCGGGCATGTGCTCTGGGTGAGGTTGATATGGTGGGAGGGACCCTCTCCGTTCGCCGCTCGCGCATATCTCCTTCGTTCGTGCGCGGTATCTCCCATTTATGGCCCCCCAAAGATAGTGGTTACCAAGTTGAGTGGGGCATTGGCCACGTTACCTCGGGTGTTGTTGTTGTTGCTTCCACCCGCGACAACTTCTTTCCCACGTTTCTGCCGCCTGTCGTTTTGGGGAACCTGTCTCCTCGGTGCGGGGTTCGGATTGGCGACCATGGCCATCACGAACTCCTTCAGCTCGCCATTTTGGATGTGACTTTCGATCTGCCTCCTGAGCTCGAAGCATTCGAAGGTGAGGTGACCGTGGTCTTTGTGGAAACGGCAGTACTTGTTCTTGTTGCGTTCTGATGGGTCCTTCGCCATGGGTCGGGGCTCGGTGAACATGTCCCCGTGCAAGGCCAGAATTCGATCCGGCGTAGCTTTGAGTGGCGTGAAGTCGGCGTTCCTCTGGAACTTCTCGACTAGTAGGGGTCTCTGTCTTGACGAGGGTCGGACGTTCGAAGCCGCGGCGCTGGCGCCCCGGCTCTTCTTTCTTCGTTGTTCGTCGTCGACCTCGTCCTCGTCCCTGCGCCGGTTTCCCCTCTCGCGGATCCTCCGACTCTCGTAGTACTCCTCGACGGAGATGTGCTGGGTAGCTTGGGAGATGAGCTCCGTCATCGTGGCGGGTCGCTGCTTCACCAGCGACGTCAGGAGGTCGCCAGCCCGTAGGCCGTCGATGAAGGCGTAGACAGCGTCGCCGTCCTCGTAATTGTCCACCTTGTTGGACTCCTCGATGAACCGGTTGAGGTAGTGTTGGAGCGTTTCGGAGCCGCCCTGTTTGATCGTCAGGAGGTATGATTTTTCCTTTCTCCGGACCCGTGAGGCGGAGAAGCGAGTGAGGAACCTCTCCTGGAGGTCTTCGAACGATTGCACGGACCCTCGCACGAGCCTTTGGAACCACTCGAACGCGGTACCGGTGAGGGTGAGACAAAATGCCTGGCACATCGTTGACGGGGATTGTCCCGCCATCCTCATGTTGGTCTGGTACTGGTGGATGTGGTAAAGAGGGTCTGTGCTTCCGTCATAGAGCGGCATGGTGGGCGGACGGAAGCTCCCCCCGGTGTCGTTAGCGAGCACGTGTGCCGCGAATGGCGAAGCCACGCCCTCGATCATGCTTCTCACCAAGGGGGTTCTTGTATGTGCTGCCTGCAACTCTCGGATTTCCTCTCTCAACACGTGGAACATGTTAGTTACTTCATTATTTCCGGCATGTATGGTGGTAGGCGCAAATCTGGTGGTACGTTCTCTTTCATTCGATGCTTGATCGATCAGAGTGATATGTGCTGCTGGCGGCGTTGCCGTAATTGGAGGGGCGACTTCTTGTGGTTCGCCTGTTTCGGGGACGGCTTGGCGCCCCGGGATCTCCCATCGAGTGTTGAGGTGACGTCGTAGATCCACGTTGGGCACTAAGCGTCCTGGCGACCCCGTACGTCGCGGCCCAATCTATCGAGAGCAGACCTTCGTGATTCGGCTCCGGTTCCTACGACGGAGCGGGCGGCCTGGGGGATACTGACGCGTTGTGGGTCGGTGCCTAAGTTCTGCGGTCCATGTTGATCTAGCCCCCGAGCGGTTCTTCGTTCTGCCTGGTGGTGGCGGTCGATGTCTCGAATACTTGGGTCAGGGTCGTCGTCTTGTCTGCCTTCGATGTTCTCATTTAGTGTTTGCCATTGTTCGCGCCTTTCACCCCCAGAGTTAGCGTTTTGCGGGCGTCCTTCTCTTGCATGGGCGTGTAAAGTCATGACCCTCTCCTCTCGATCTCTAGCGAACTCGCTTGGTAGCAGGAAAAGACTGTTCTCGAGGCGCTCTATGCGACTGTCTCGTTCGACGAAGACAGTGTCGAGGGCGGGATTTCTAACGCCGGTGGTATTTGGGTGTGGCAGAGGCGCGGTGCCTGCTGCCGGGACGACGCTTGGTGGCGAGGTTTCTTGACCGTGCCTAGCCTGAGTTCGGGCCCGTGTGTGAAGTGCTACGCTCTCCGCCTGTTGAGGGGCGTTGCTCCCAGAAGCGGCGACGCGGTTGGACATTTTGCAGGAGATTTTTGCCGGAGGAATCTTTCGGTTATGATGATTTGGCGGATTAGTCATCCGGTCTTGAGACTTTCGGTGGAGGATTCTTCTGGTTTTGAAAAGAGAAGGTCTACCAGGGAGGCTTGTGATGGTCCCGTGAAGGGAGGTGGATTTGCCGGTGGAGAACTCGTGGTTGTTTTTGAGTCCCACTCCTTCTAGCGCCAAAATGTTAAGCCGTTTTTTGGTTTTAACATTTGAGGACACGTGGTGGGCCTGCAATAGTCACGTGCCTAGTATTGGATCGGCCCAAATTACTTTCCGAGAGTCCAAAGGGCTCAAGGAAGTTCGGGACAAAGCCCAAAGCGTCCAAGAGCTTCAGAGGATCTTAGAATCGCAAAGAGGGAAATAATGCTTTGCCTTCTTCTTCGTCGGGAACGCGTTCTTCGTCTTTGATTCCTGGCCTGGAGGTCGAGCCTGCCTGGAGGTCGAACCTGCCTGGAGGTCGAGCTCGCCTGGAAGTCGAGCCTGGCCTGGAGGTCGACCCTGGCTGGAGGTCGAGCCTGCCTGGAGGTTGAGCTCGCATGGGGGGTCGAGCTCGCCTGGAGGTCGAGCCTGGCCTGGAGGTCGACCCTGGCTGGAGGTCGAGCTCGCCTGGAGGTCGAGTCTGGCCTGGAGGTCGACCCTGGCTGGAGGTCGAGTCTGGCCTGGAGGTCGACCCTGGCTGGAGGTCGAGCTCGCCTGGAGGTCGAGCCTGGCCTGGGGGTTGAGCTCGTTTGGGGGGTTGAGCTCGCCTGGAGGCCGAGCCTGGCCTGGAGGTCGACCCTGGCTGGAGGTCGAGCCTGCCTGGAGGTTGAGCTCGCCTGGGGGGTCGAGCTCGCCTGGAGGTCGACCCTGGCTGGAGGTCGGGCCTGCCTGGAGGTTGAGCTCGCCGGGGGGGTCGAGCTCGCCTGGAGGTCGACCCTGGCTGGAGGTCGAGCCTGCCTGGGGGTTGAGCTCGCCTGGGGGGTCGAGCTCGCCTGGAGGTCGACCCTGGCTGGAGGTCAGGCCTGCCTGGAGGTTGAGCTCGCCTGGGGGGTCGAGCTCGCCTGGAGGTCGAACCTGGCTGGAGGTCGATCCTGGGGGGTGTGACCGTGCTCTTCGTGAGCTGCCTACGCACCCGCTTTGTGGGATCAGGTCATGACGTAGTTCAGGGCGAGTGTGTTTGCTATGTGAATGGATTCTTGGATTTTTGTTTTTTTTTCCTCCCGCCGAGAGGTGGCTCTCGGTTTTTGTTTATGATCCGGGATAATTTTGAAGTTGGGAGAGTATTTGGCTGAGAGAATTCTGGGGTTGAGAGAATTTTGAGTTCAAAGGATTCTCTATTCCTTTTGATTTGTGTGAGTGAGCTATTTATAGGGAAAACATGCCGCTTGTTGAAAATTCGCTTGTTGCTTGTCTCTTGTTGAAAATTCGCTTGTCGCTTGTTGAAAATTCGTTTGTCGCTTGTTGAAAATTCGCTTGTCGCTTGTTTTTAGTCATGCGTATTTTTAGCATTTGACTAAATTGTCCTTCTATATTGTAACGTCGTTTTTGCAATTGAGGCGTCGTTTTTACCATAAGAAAAGGACGGCATAACAATAACTATACCATAAAAATTTGGAGATATGACAAAACTTAAATTTACATATGACTTTATATCTGAAGAGAGCCCTTAAATTAATTTATTAGTACATAGAAATTTTTACCGATTAAATTGTATGAGTGATAAAAAAAATGAAGGTAAAAGTCACCACGCACGTTTTAAACTTGGGGGTTCTAGCATGCTTTACCTCTCTTTTGTCTCTTCTCATGTGGCATGTCTGTCATTTATCTGATTTAATTAGATTTAATTATGATAGTAATAAGTTAATAACCAACCAGATGCATTCCCCCTTTTAAAAAAAAAAGAAAAAAAAGAGTTGCATAATGATAATGTTAATAATAAAAACCAATCTGAGCCGACAGTATAGACATCTGTAATATATATAATAGTTCTTTTTTTTTCTTCGTTAAAACTGTAAGAGTATATTATTATTGGAGAAGAAATATTAATACAATATTTATGGCTATTAAAAATGCTTTGCACGTCGGTAGTGTACAACGATAACTGTCCAAACAGACGACGATCTGTGGAGAGAGAGAGAGATAGATATGAGAGGTGCAGATAGATATAGGTAGAAAGGAAACAGCTATAGATGTAAAATAGGTAGCTGGGGATCAATAAATATGTATCATTAAGAGAGATCAGCTTAAAAGACAAATTAATACCACAATAAAAAAATAAAAATAGCAGCATTGTTTGAGTTGGTCTCATATGGACTAGCTAGCAATAGCATTAGCATAGTAGGACTGTGCTACGACAGTAATGTTGGAAACTGTTTCAATGAGTTGGAAATGAATGCAAACACAAACTGCAAATAGGATGGCAACGGGTACGAGTAAAGTCGGGTACACCGATTTCGTTACTCGTACCCGCTATAATTTATATACGTTCCTGTTTAATTTTATTTATTTATTTTAGGAAAACAAAATAATTTTGGATTGGGTCTTCATGACAAAGTCTTGAGAGGCATATTATGTCTCTAATCTCTCTATGCATGCATTACTCAAATATTATATATATTAAATTTTGGTTATGTAAATATCATAAAATTTATTATTATTATATTCATAAGCTAATATTTTTTTTAAATAGCATAACTCTATTTTTTTTTCACTTACCCGCAACTACGCGAGGGTTAAATAACTTTATATAAATCGAAAGCTGTTGTTTTTATTAATAGCGTTTCTTTAATAAGTGATTGAGATTGGCCCTCTAAACTCTCATTCTCTCTAACCTTCCAATACTGACACCATTGCAACTTGCCCAAGAAATTAATGGTGTGCGACAAATATTTCACTTTATCTCTATGCACTCACAAAAAAATCCAAAGCATCTCTGCACTCATTTCTTATCTACCATATCACTTTATCTGTCTAGTCTTGGTAGTTGCCCAAGAAATTAATGGTGTGCGTATTTCACTTTATCTCTATGCACTCACAAAAAAATCCAAAGCATCTATCTGTCTAGTCTTGGTAGTTGCCCAAGAAATTAATGGTGTGCGTATAAAAAGCCTAATTTATTTATTTTAATGATGAAACAATCACTTGAAATAAATTAATGGTGTGCGTATAAAAATAAATTAATGGTGTGCGTATAAATTAATATGCTAATTGATTCTTTCGGAAACAGTAAATAAAATATTTGTTAACATATGGAAAACTAGTTATTTGCTAGTAATCCTCTGAAATTACTAAACGGGTTTAAAATAGTTGTTCAACTATGAATGAAACAATTTGTTGACCAGCTGATCGTTTTTAAGCAGTTCTAATCTTTTATTCAAAGTGATAAACTAACAAACAATCAAATAGAAATAAAAAATACAAGACAATTGGTAATTATGTCTGGTGTAAACCACCACTCAAAGAGACTGATCATGATGTGAAAACAGACTTTTGGCGTCACTTTATCTAAGAGCAACGCTGTAGTTTTAATTCTGTAATGAATTTATACATATAATGTCGCACGCACCTAACTGGACTCATTATCGCACACACATAATTACTCCTTACAACATTGTGAACCTTACAGATGCATAACTGGACTGATTATCTACAATTATTGATTAGCAGCGCTAACATTTTTTGTATGAAAGAAATTTATGTTTTTGTAGGTCCTCACCAATAATTCCACTGTTTCTTTTCGCTATGATTTATCATTTATGGACCTGTGGCTGTGGTTCCCACATTTGCATTGCATCTTTGCAATTTGCACGTTGTTTCAAAATGTGATTTTACGCAATCTGCTGTTTGAACGGAAATTAATAATTAATCAGCACCAAACAAATGTGGCTATTTGATATGTGTTATTTTATACCTATTTTATTAAGTGTTTCAATATTGTTTTTTTTTTAGAAGGCCGGGCATGTTTGGTTTAAAATAAAAAATGGAATGTTAATGGCAATGGGAATGATAATGGCAGTATTATATTTTTTTGTTTGGTTTGTAATATTAACTCCAAAAGAATGGAAAGTAAAATTTACCATATTACCATTTTCATAACTTTACCAACTTTCTCTTCTTTATCACTACCACTTCGTCTTCTTCTCAGCATGGACTGATACAGTAAAACAAGATGAACTAAAATGGACTTTAAACCATATTTCTCAATAAAACTTCAAATCCATTGTCTATTTAGGAGAATAATCTGAGGGCCCGATTTTTTTTCCCTTTCATTGGGTGTTGTGCAGGCAAAACCAGTTTCAATTTTTTTGGATCTTTACTGGTTAATCTCCCATGCCTAACAATTTCCATACACAAACTCGACAAAACAATCGATAAAAGAAAAAAATGAAAATATGTTGAAATCGCTTTGCGTTCATCTATGAACCTACTCTAGACTACTCGTCTCCGTCGTCTTCATCGTCGGCGTCGCATCTTCTCCGGCAAGAGAACGGCGGCGAAGGCGGGTGGTGCCGAATGTCTCGTCAAAGACCTTCACAACCTCCCATATCAAAGTTACCATTTGCGGTGGCTCGGCTGTCGACGGCGCCTTCGAGATCCCTCCGGCGTCAATCTTCACTGTCGCCGCCCTGGGAATGATCGTCTCCGTCGTGCTCTACGAGAAGGCGCTCGTTTTAGTTTTAGATTACAAATATAAATATATATTAAATGATATAAAAGGTCAGTTTGGGAAGAATATTTCATTACACGGTGGAATGGTTCATTCATCCCAATTTATAAAGAATCAAATTAATGCAATGATCATTCCGTATAATGATGATTACCTCATTTAAAAATGAATCAAATAAAAGAATAATAAATTTAAGGAATCCATTCCATTCCATTCCCTTAAAAAGTCACCAACCAAACATACCCTAAATTCTTTTGGTTATCAGCCATGGCACCTTTGACGTCTGTTATATTTTTTTTTTTGAGGAAACGTGGTCGGAGCCACGAAAATTCATAAAAGCCCTCACGTATGGCGGAGGAAAACCGTGGTTACAAAGATAGGAGATAAACAGAAACCAACGGAAAAGGAAAAGGAAGCTCAAAACAAACAGGGCCCTAGGAGACCATGCGGGACCTCAACTCGCGATCATCGGCCCTAATGGCCTCTTCCGAACAAGGCAGGACTAAACCCAGCCAGGTCGAGGACGAGTGATGGTTAACCGCATAACGCGCTAGATTATGCGCAGCAACATTACAAAGACGAGAAATATGCATAATGCGAAAAACCTCAAGCTCCCTCGCCTCTCTGGAGATGCGGAGCAAGATCGTCCCAAGCTCTGTCGCAGGCGTCACGCCCTCATCAATCATCCTCACCACCCCCAAGCAGTCAGACTGGATCTCTGCTCTCCTGCCACCGACGCTGCGAACTAGCGCTATGCCCTGGAGGACAGCATACGCTTCCGCAAGCTGGGGGGAGAACCCCCTAGCCAGGAAAAGCGTCTGCGAGGCGATCACCTCTCCGGTGTGGTCTCGAACAATACAACCGACACCGAAGCCTCCACGGTCGCGAGCGAGTGCCGCGTCGACGTTAATCGAGAGGGTCCCGTCCGTAGGGGGGTCCATCTGGGGGTCGTAGTCACCCTCGTGTTCGTCGGAGACTCCCCAACCATAGCCGCTCTGTACTCCTCGAGGAAGCTCGCCGTCCACTGGACTAGCTGTGGCTGGCTCCAAGCTGATCTCCCGGCCAAGACATTGTTCCTGTGGTTCCAAAGTTCCCAAATAATGGTAATGAAAAGCTCATGGAAACGAACCTCAAGGGTCTCCATCGCTCTGAGGATAGCGTCGAAAACATCGCTGTCTCTAAAAGGCGGAAGAATGTGGCCGAAGCCCACCTCTTTCCAGACTCTCCTGCTCCACCTGCAACCCAAAAACGCGTGGAAAACAGTCTCTCTCGCCTCCTGACAGACAGGGCAGCTGTCGTCAGAGGTGATCCTCTTTTTGGCTAAGACTGCTCTGGCCGGGATCTGGCCTAAACAGACTCGCCAACAGAAGAGTTTCACCTTAGGAGGGACTCTCAGCTGCCAGAACTTCGTCCACCACTTCTCCATCACCGTCGGATCTGAAGAGCTGGCGACCGGAGTACTGGCTCTCTCCATCGCAACACGGAAGCCGCTCTTGATGGAGTACTCTCCGTTCTCAGTGAAATGCCAGCGACGCACGTCAGGGGTGCCCTCGCCCCCACACGGAATGCTCAGGATCGCCGCAGCGTCCTCCTCACCGAACATCGCTGTGATAAGATCAACGTCCCAGCTACCGTCGGGTCTCATAAGCTCAGCTACCCGCATACCGGGGGGAATCCAATGGGGGTCAATCCAGGTGGCCGGTCTGTCCCTCGGAACCCAACTGTCGCCCATGACCAACACAGACTCCCCGTCCCTGATCCGCCATCTCGAACCGGACTGAATGATCTCACGTCCCCAGAGAAGACTGCGCCAAATGGAAGAGCTGCACGAGCCAGGGAGAGCTGTCATAATATCACCGTCGGGGAAGTAGCTCTGACTATAGACTCGACCTACCAGACTATCCGGTCTCCTGAGAAGTCTCCAGACACTCTTAGCCAAAAGGGCCTGGTTGGACTTCTCCAGATCTCTGAAGCCCATCCCGCCCTCTGACTTGTGTCGCGTGAGGTCCTCCCACTTGCACCAGTGGATCTTCTTCGTCGCCGTTCCACCCCCCCACCAGAATCTGGCGATCACCGAGTGGATGTCTCTAATCAAACGCAGCGGGATCTTGTGGATTGACTGAAGGACGGATTTAATGAGGACCTCTCTACCAGCCTGCGAGAGGGAGAGGCCATTCCAACTCTTAATCTTAGCCCAAACACGGTCTCTCACAAATCCAAAAAGCTTCGCCTTCCGCCGACCCGTGAACGCGGGAAGACCCAGGTATCGCTTATGGCAGTCCGTCTTCCTGACACCTAGGATCTGAGCCAACACCTTACCCTCCTCATCGCTAACCTCCGTACCGAAACAAACATCGGACTTCTGAAAGTTCACCATCTGGCCCGAGGCCATAGAATAAGTTCGAAGAATGTCAGTAATCCTCTCACACTCGTCAAGAGTCGCTCGGCAAAAAACCAAGCTATCATCCGCAAAGAGAAGGTGAGACACATGGATATCCCGGAACCGGACTCCTAAAATCGCTCCGGAATCCTCACTCGCTCGAAAGAGGCTCGAGAAACCCTTAGAGCAGAAGAGGAAGAGGAAAGGAGAGAGAGGGTCCCCCTGGCGGAGGCCTCTGAACGGAGTCACACTGCCTCGAATGGAGCCGTTGATGTTGAAAGCAAATCTGACTGAGGTAACGCATCTCATGATAAGGTGCACCCAACGCGTGCTGTATCCCAGTCTCAGCATCATCGACTCCAGGTAGACCCACTCAACCCTGTCGAAAGCCTTCGCCATGTCGAGCTTGAGAGACGCACACTTTCCATTACCGAAGCGTTTCCGCTTCATCGTGTGGAGAGCCTCGAAACCAACCATGACATTATCGAAGATCAGTCTACCACCAACGAAAGCGCTCTGGGACTCAGAAATAGCGACGTGCATAGTAGTCTTAAGACGGTTGACCAAGCACTTGGCCACTATCTTATAGATCACGTTGCACAGGCTAATCGTCTCGGGTCCTCGACTTTGGGGATAAGGGTGACCACAGTATCATTAATGGTGGCCACCTCGTCCCCGTCGTTAAGAATCCCAAGGCAGGTCTTCAAGACCGATTCGCCTACTACGTCCCAATATCTCTGGTAAAAAATCGCGGGAAAGCCGTCACTTCCCGGGGCCTTGATCGCATCCATCGAGAAAAGCGCCTTTTTCACCTCCCATGGCTCAAAAGGGCGCTCCAACTCGGCGTTCAAAGCCTCTGAGATCCTAGGCTGTACGTCCGCAGAAACTAACTCGATACTCTGCGAAGAAGGCCTCGTGGAAGAGAAAATGTCACCAAAGTAACCGGAGACGATCCTCTCTATCTCAGTGTCTCCACTGTGCCAATCCCCGTGATCGTCCTCCAGTCCTCTGATAGCGTTCCTCTTCCTCCTAGCAGAAGCCTTGCGGTGAAAAAGCTTCGTGTTCTTATCCCCGCACCGCATCCAGGACACTCTGCTCCTCTGTCTCCAGTACTGCTCCTCCTTCTGAACTAAGGCGTCAAGCTGTCTCTCCTCCCGTTTGAAGGACTCCATACAGAAGTTCGGGCCCAAAAGACCCGCAAGCTCAACGATCTTCTTCTGCTTCTCAATCCTATCTCTGATCTCTCTGTTCCTCTCTCCGCCCCAGCGGGAGAGACTCTGTCTGCACTGACAGATCGCATCAGCTAAGCTCGGACTCTGATCACCACTCTGGCCCGTCTCCCAAGCTCTACGGATCCGCTCGTCGCACTCAGGCTCACCTATCCAAGACTCCTCAAAGAAGAAACGCCTCGGCCTCCTGCTCCGCCGGCGATCTCTGAGACCCGCTGTAAGCAGAAGAAGTGGTCTATGGTCCGAACTCCAGAACCTCAAGTGTCGAACAGTGGCCGAAGGGAAGAGATCGCTCCACTCGTGACTCGCGAGGCATCTATCCAAGCGTTCCTCTATACTTCCTCTGTGCCAGGTGAAGGGGTCTCCCTCAAAGCCTAAGTCATGGATGTCGCAATCCGAAATCATCTCTCTGAAAGAAGACAACTGGCCGGGACCTCTATCTCTACCTCCTCTAATCTCAGAGTTGGAGGCGACTTCGTTCATGTCGCCCCCAACTAACCAAGGACCCGTGTAAGAATTCCGGAGGCGACGAAGAAGCTCCCAAGTATGTCTCCTCTGAGCGCTCACTGGATCACCGTAGATCCCCGCAAATCTCCAACTCTCGCCTAACTCGTTAACCAAATCTCCCTCGATGTGATATCTCGAAAACGTCCGGAGTAGGAATCTCACAGGCTCTTTCCAAAGTAACATCAAGCCTCCACTCCTACCAAGACAGTCCACCGTCATACAACCATCAAAACCCAGCAACACTCTCACTCTTTCAGCCCCCTCACTCCGTAGTCTAGTCTCCGACAGAAAGATAAAATCGGGACTATGATCACGAACGTGGGCGAGGAGGGCTGACCTCGTCCCGGGGTTGCCTAACCCCTGGACGTTCCAGATAACACCTATCATCGCGTTCGGCGGCCCTCGCTCTCGAGGGGCGCTGCTCTCTCATCAGTAACAACTAAGGTCGAATCTAACGGACTAGAAACTTCCAAAGTGCGAGTAACAGAAAATAAGTCTCTCCTCCCTAGGTCATGTGTGGAAGAAAGTAAGTCTCTATGTCCTATATCAAACTGAAGCGCAAGAGAATGAGGGGAGATAGATGGACTTACGTAAGTGTCGAGCGTGGATCTCAACACTCTCCCTTGCCCACTCTCACCATCGGACCCGGGGCCCGTGTCAGCTACCATCTCCCACTGGATCACCCGACGAGTGGAAGAAGGGCTCGCCTTGTTCCCGTCGGTGTAGCCTCCCTCATTGGTCTCACCTCCGCCGGCTTCAAACATGCGTGCCATCTTCTTGACGTTCCCAATTCTGACCCTCTCGCTCGATTTCCTCTTCCCCGACCCACCTTCATTGTCGCCGGCAGCCCCCGCTTTTGTCTCGGCTCCCACATCCCGTCCTAGACCCGGTTTGCACCCAAGGGGCCTTTTCCTGGTGTCGCAGGGCGTTCTCTTGGCAGTGAAACTCCCAGGGGGGTCCTGGCCCTTTTGCTGAAGAGCCCCAAAGGGGTCCAGGCCCGGTTGAAAAAGGGGCCCAGACTGGCCTTTGGAGCGTTGCCGAAGAGGCCCAGCAAGTTTCCCAGCCAAGTCATGGGCAAGGCCTTCCAAGCCGTTGGGCTTAAAAATTCTGGTAGGCCCAACAAGGTCTTCCCCTCCATCTTTGACCAAATCCTCCTCTGCCCCAAGGACAGTGGGTCCCAGCTCACTCGAAATACCCACTAGGTCCTCAGCGGGATTGATAAATCCTTCACCAACTGCCCCAGAATTCATGCTCTCTGTAGCTGTCTCTTTACCAGAACTAGTAACCTGCTCCAAAGAGCCGTTGTCACTTCCTCTCCCCGAAACGGCCCCAAAACCCTCCTCCTTTTTTTTAGGGTAAGTTTTGCCTACCCCAGACTGGCAATGAGACCCGGTGGCCGAGGGATTGACTTCGCTCCTCGTTTGAGATCCACGCGCGTCAGCCCTAACCGTCGTCGGACCAGGGTTGTCGTGGTGGTTCTCCTCAGTCGGCATCTCGGTATCCATGGCTTCACTCGGCGGCCCTCCCGGATTGATCTCTTTATCCTTCGTCGGCTCATCTTCCCTTGTCGGTGGCTTGGTCAGAGTCGCGGTCGGGCCGGTCTCTATCTCCATCGGCGGCGATTGTTTTTCCTTCCCACGCCTCTGTTTCTCGCCTCTCTCCCCCGACTCCTCTTGCAAAGCTTTTGACGAGTCCCGATGAGTTTTCGCAAAACAGGACTCCGGCCCAGCCCAACTAGGTTCCCGGTTAGGTCCCACACCGTTAAACCTCCAAGTACCACCGTTAGATTTGTGAGGGGGCTGTCCTCTCAGCCCAGCTCCATACTTGGGGTTCCCCCCACACCCAGCTCCTCCTTCTCATGACAGTCAGAGCCACAGTGCCCGAGCCTTCCACACACGAAACAAAAGTCTCCGAGTTTTTCGTATCGGAAAGTCACCCAGGCCTTCCCCTCCTCCGTCCCAAGCTTTAGAAATGTTCCCTTCATCAGAGGTTTGCCTATGTCCACCGCGACACGGACCCGAATGAAATCCCCACTGATTCTACCCTCCTTATCCTTCTCAACTTTGGTAACCCGTCCTATTCGTCCTCCGACAAGCTCACCCATTCTTGCCGACCGAAACTTGAGAGGGATTCCGTGAATCTGAACCCAGAAATCCACATGTCGGAATTCATCATCTTTGTCCTTTTCAATCTCAGGGTCATTCAAAACTAGGAGGGATTTGTCAAACGTCCATGGCCCCAATTCCCAGACCCGCCTCTTATCGGCCCTGTTCCCGAACCGGAAGCATAGGATTCCGTCCCGGTGATCGCTGATTTCGAGCTTTCCACTCTTCCTCCAAATCGTGGCCATGACCGACTTAAGCGCACCTCGGTTGAAGGCTTTTTGCCGGAGCAGCCTCCCGAGAAGGCAGTCAGAGAGATCGACCGCCGTGCTCGCAAGTTCCTCCTCTTCAATGACTAACACATCCCCGTCCTCTTCCTCTCCGATGCCCATCTCAGACCATTTGTCGCACAAATCCTCCATACTTCGAGAAGAAGGAGGAGGCTTGACGAAATCAACATCTGTAAATGTAACTTCAACACCAGACTGCTCAGTGATAGCTCCAACTGACAGTAAGTTGAACTTGAATCCAGGAACATACAACACACTTCTCAAAACCAGATTATTGTTGAGTCTGACATCTCCAAACAAATGAACTGGTATGACAGTATGGTTGGGTAGTGTAACAGTAGCACCACTGATGGGCTTGAGGCTTATGAACTGAGAGCTATGAGCACATATGTGCTTGGAAGCTCCAGAATCTGAAAGCCATACTGTATGTGTGTTTGACAAGTAATCACAAGAGTTGGCATAGTAACAGGCACCTGTGACATAGGTAGTCTGATTGACATCTGAATTGGATGAGCTAGGCTTGGAGGTGTTCATGTGACTGGAGAGCATCGCCATCAACTGGTTGCACTGCTCATACAACTGAGTTGTTGTCAGCTGGTCTTGATCCTCATGCTTGACTGCCTGATCTTTGGCCTCAGCACAGTTGACCTGACTCTTTGGCTTCCTGCTCCCCGGGGGATAGCCATGGAGTTTGTAGCACTTGTCAGCAGTGTGGCCTGGGATCTTGCAATGAGCACACGTCGGTTTCTCCTTGTCCTTTTTGTATGGCTTCTTCTGCAAGTCATCTTTCACTGCCATCGCCACAGTACTGGTTTGTTCCATGTTGCCATGCTCGTTTCCAACACTTCGCTGTTTCTCCTCTTGTGTAATTAATGCAAACACCTTGTTGATTGCAGGAATAGGATCCATGAGTAGCACTTGACTCCTCACTGCTGAGAACGAGTCATTGAGTCCCATAAGGAAGCTCATCACATACTCATTTTGGAAGAACTCATTAAGTTTCTTCACACCTCCACATTTACACGTTCCACAAGTACAATTTGGTCGAAAATTGTTCAACTCCTCCCAAATTGCTTTCAACCTTGTGAAGTACATCCCAACCGATCGTTTAGAAGTGATCTTGTAAAGGGTGTAAATAATGACTTTTGTAGAGTTCTTCTCTGGTATCCAGTTGTGTTTCAGCTTGTAGTTAAGTTGCAATGGAACAAACATATTTGTTCAAATCTGTAGCCTTTACTGGTTATATATGTTTGGGTTGTTGCTATTATCGGTGTAAATGTCAATATTTCTCTTCCGATGTTTGCCAGGTTCATTACAGAAATGCAAAAAGCTTTACGTTGTTCACTTGTCGGAGAGAGAGTACTCGCAGTTCCGTTGTTTGAGCTCTACGACAACGTCCAGGTACAGAGGTTATGGGATTAGGTTGTGAAAGTTTAGTTCATACTTCATATTATGATTTTGTTTTCTGTATATAGTATGTTTTCCTTGACTTTTAAAGAATACACACAGAAAGCTCATTGACTTTTTAAAAAATAATATGCTTTCCTTGAAGTAGCTACAATTTTTTTTTTTGACAAACTTTCTGCAGAACAATTTGATGGATATAGGTATATAGTATGGTCTATGGTGTTGTGCACTTGTAGTAGAGAATCAAATACCGAGTACGAAATTGAATTGATTCACAGTATTTTATTGTATGCGTGATCTGTTTTACATTTATATACGTATATATGCATTGATTTTTTAATGTCAACAATGCTTTCCTTGAAGTAGCTACAATTTTTTTTTTTTTTTTTGACAAACTTTCTGCAGAACAATTTGATGGATATAGGTATATAGTATGGTCTATGGTGTTGTGCACTTGTAGTAGAGAATCAAATACCGAGTACGAAATTGAATTGATTCACAGTATTTTATTGTATGCGTGATCTGTTTTACATTTATATAAGTATATATGCATTTATTTTTTTTATGTCAACAATGCTGGTTTAACGAAAATTATGCAGAACTTTAATAAAACCATAATGTATAAAAATTTAAAGAGTTATATTTTTTTATTGGCAACAATTTAACCAAAAATAGTCGCATGGCTGTAGATACTTAAAGACACGTAATTGCTGGAATTAGTTAAATAAAATAGGGGAACACACTCTCAACACATTAATTTAGCACTTCCTCATCATAAAATATTTATGTACCAAAAATATCGAATATACAAAATATCAAAGCAGCTTACAAATACTTTTATAAATGCAAATAATACATATTTATGTCACAAAACCCTCTACTGAGATTCGATTTTTTTTTCTTTAATCAATACCGATACTTATATGTACTCGGTATTAGTTGTTCCTGAGATCAATTAATGTCTTAGAGGCCATTATGTCTATTCGCGCAAGTCCTTTAGCAAAAGAGAGCAGTAATTGCCTCACTATATCTTTGCTTGGTTTTCTCTCTAACAACCCAAAAAGTCCCAAGACATCTGACAGCAATTCTTTGAGCGTCTAAATGAGCATGTTTTGCCTGCAGTTTAGACAGCATAAAAAAAATGTTGGCACTTTCAAATCATGAGCATAAAAGTTTTCTTTGAGCCACTTTTCATATAACTTATATCCTCGGGACAAAAAAATTGGAAAGTAACCATACATAAAGGAAATGCTAAATCGTAGTTACTGTATCAAAATCAAATTTTTATATTTAGAAAATCTAAATCAGATTCAATTTAGATTCCACCAGACGTATGGGAAACCACCAGTATGTATCCACTTCTTTGATAATTGTGTGATCTTGTTTATTTTACAAGTTTATGTTGTGCATACATGTACATTTTTCTCTCAACCATTAAATCCTCTGCCAATCAAAATTCAGGAAATGTTGTTTTGCTCCAGAGTTGTTGGGTCTTGTTTGGGTGTTGGGCTCTTGTACTGTAACTTTTACCTTTTCCTTTAAATACAAAAAAAAAAAAAAAGAAAAAAGAAAAAAAAATCACGAAATGTCAAAATTTGGTTAAGCATCTTGAAAAAAATAAAATTTGGTTGGATTGGACATTGGGCATTGTATACGGAATCGATTTGGCCATTGTGCAGATCACTGTTAATTCTGTGCTACCATGCATATTACAATAGTATTGGATCAACTGATATAGGTTTTCTGTAGCAGGTTTAAACGTCCAATGCACTTGTCATCGCCGTGGCATTGCAGGATTGTCAACACCAGTTTTACTTCTGAATCTTACTTCCGCACATGAACAAAATGGCTGAAGAAGGTTAGCCATTATATTTTCTAACGTCTTCTTTTTTTACGGTTCACTTTTATCACAATTGTCAGTCTTTTACTATGCTTACATGACCTTGGTGTCTGTTCATTCTTGGTATGTTGGTGTCCTTTTTAGGACCGGAAGATTCTATATCATCGGCTACAATATTAGCTTCATATCGCGACTCCACTCGGTCGAGAAAATATAAAAAGGTCTGTTTATGGTTTTTCTTTCTAAACTACTCTCTTCAACGGTTCCAAAATGCGCATCATATAGTATAAATATCTTCTACAGTCAGAAATCATTTAGTTGTGTTAAATTAGCTACCTCTTACAATGACGCTCATCAAAATAATTGCTTTCGTATCTTTTCTGTACCGGAAACTCCGGTCCTCTGAACCTCCATCAATCGTATCGAAATGTATGAGTAAGCGTAATCTTGGCTTACAGAATCCTGTACATCGGCCCTTCAATTTAAGTATGTCTTTATTATTTTACATTTGTCATCTTTTTAATATTTCAATTTATATTAGTTGCTTTTTGAAGCACTGACTGTATAATGCATTATCTTTTCCCTATACTTAATAAGCAGGTAATGACGACGCATGCACATCCGACGCTATTGGTGATTCCATTTCTTCAGACATGATGTTAAGTACCTATTTAGGTTTGACCACTACCCGACCTTTGGAAACGTATTACCACAAAACACATTTACTGAGTTTTGTCCTTTCTGTTTTCACCTTTAAATTAGATTACTCTAAATAATAACCCAATTTCGTGTTTTGTCTATTTTTTTTTCCATTTTGGTGTAATTTTAGATTGTGAATGTTTTCCAACATAACTACATGATTTTTTCCATGATGCCGCTTGAGTTATTAAAGCTTTGCCTAATATGAGTTCAGCTGTCTATTATAATTTTTTGAGTTGTTTTAGTTTAACATAAGAGATTGAAATACCCTCATTGAATTTGAGTTTTTGGGCTATTTATATACAATAGTTTTTTTAAAAATTCATTTGCTTGTGTTACTAAGTATTCCAGGAAGCCTAATGAATTAATTTTAAAGGTCATTTTAGTTATCATGTCTTCTTAGGGCTATTCTGATCTGGAGAAAGCTGCAATCAATAGGAAAAAACCCCATTTCTCGAAAGGAAGAACTTGAAATTCTTTTTCCTTTCCCCAGCCTTTTTTTTACCATTAGCAAGAACTTGTTTCAGTTGCGGATCATAAGGAATTCGAACAACTGTCTATGTTTTATTTTCTTATTACATTAATAACTTCATGTTTCTTTACAGCAAACTCTTCCTCTCCTATCAACCACACAGTCACACCCAAATGGTAAATATATGCTTTTCTATATTCAGCTTATACCATATTTCCTTTACGCTACACGCTTTTACAACTTGTGTTCATTTTATGCTGCTTACTTTTACTATCATGTTGGTACAACAAGTTGTAGTTATCCCTGCCTAATAACGTAATAAATACGTACTGCAGGAGCACGGACTTCTACTGACACCACTTCTGAATCTGTTCCTTCAGAAACGGTACTGAGTACTTTTCTGGCGTTGAAGAATAAGAACTCTTCCATAAAGGTACAAGAATATGTACATCAATTATTTATATATACAGTATTTATTTTCATGGCGATTCCATCATAAAGAAACATGTTTTCGGGAAAACCTTCCTTTCTCTTGAGAATACTAGGATTTGGAAAAAAATACTTCCCAGTACGCAGGTAGAAACATAGTTTTTTTTTTTCCCCGTTTTCTATCGTAAATTGTTAGTAACTGATTACATATCCAAGCAAATGTTTTGTAGATATTATTAGTAACTGTCAAGAAATGAAAAATCAAATACAAACTAAATGGTTGGGGACGTGCTATTTTAATCCTTGTTTTAACTTAAACTTCTGCCACGTTACTTGTTAATATTGTCAAATTTCAGGAAAAAAATGTTTTCCCAATAGAAATAGCTTAGACAAAAAATTAAAATGTTAATTGATCGGGGATCAATTATATTTTTAGAATAGTATATAGGTTACCAACACTTGCTCTTGCATTGTTTTTACATTATGTATTTTTCAGGCAAATAAGAAATTAACGACGACATGCGAACGGTCTAAGGTCCCCTACATGTCTGCACGCCAATTATTCTTTGCGCAAGAGCTTCCGGATATAGAGAGTAAGTCAATATGAAATCCAAATCTCTTTCACGCTTTTGCTGTTCTGATTTTGTTTTCACACTTGTTCGATACAGCTGTCGCCACCACCCTTTTCCCCTCTTCCCCTCTGTCACCCGCTCCCTCTCCTTCGTCCTCTCTTCCTCTCTCCCGCGCGAGCGCCGACCCCGACTGCGCGCGCGCCTCTGCCGACTGCACGACCAGCGACCGGGCGCCGCCATCTCTCCCTCTCGCCTGTTGTCTCTCTGTCCTCGCGCTCACTCGACGCGCGCTTCCGAGTCCTCTGCGCGACTTGACAGGACTCTTTCTCCTCCGCCGAGTCCGCCTCTGCCAAGCCGCTTCCGCCCCGTCGCTGACCTCTGCTCTGTCCTCGCTGGCAACGACGCTTCCGAAGAATCTCGGCCGCCCGATTCCTCTGTCTTCGTCATCAGCTTCCAGACTTTTAGGTTTGTAAATTAGGGGTTTTTTAATTGTTTTCTAAGGTTTGAAATTGTCATCTGATTTGGGGATTCCGAAATCGTGGTTGTTTGGATTGATTTAGTTGGTGATTCATGGTTTTTGGTTGATTGAGATTTTAGGCTGACTTATTGATTGAGTTTCAATTAGATTGATTGATCTCATTATGATTTCAAGAGTGTGGATTGTTAATGGTGAAGTCCTACATCTTGGCATTGCGTAGAGTTCTTGTTTTGCTTAATTTCGGCTCGGCAGATCAAGTGGCGATCCAGCTGATGCGAAGACTTTTAGTTCAAGTTTCCGGAGCAGCTCCCTTGGAGAAGGATCTTGTAAAGAAGTTTAAGCGCATGCCTGATCATCTCAAGGTATCTCTCCTATATTTTTTTTTATACACATGTACCGTTGCAAGTCTTTTGTTTCACTGCTGAAATACAAGCTAATGATACGAAAGCAGGGAAACTCATCCATCCCAGAGAACAAGTTATTCAAATAAGTGCACTAAGAAACCAACGTAAAGAGATGGGGATATATGTGAATTTATAGGAGATACAAGATAACTTACGTATGCATAAATATGAATTAGCTTACAGTCACTAATATGGGATATGTTAGCTTACAGTCACCAACGTATGTTACCATATTTCAGCTACTGCATCTTTTTTTCATGTTCAAGTTATCTTTCAACGTGAGATGTTAGCTTACAGTCATTTATATATATCTCATTAAGCTCTATATCGGATTTACAAAGCTAATATGGGCTTTGTAGGATCATAACATACGTTTGATATTTTCCTCTGAATATTCCGAAAATAAAGAAAGATGAATTTGTATAATGATACGGAAAGAGTACACGAAGTGAAACCATACAATTTGAATAAGAAAGTGGTTTCACGTCAGCAGGAAGCGAAAGACAGCTGGCATGTTTTAGAAGTTATCTTGTAAAGGGTGTAAATAATGACTTTTGTAGAGTTCTTCTCTGGTATCCAGTTGTGTTTCAGCTTGTAGTTAAGTTGCAATGGAACAAACATATTTGTTCAAATCTGTAGCCTTTACTGGTTATATATGTTTGGGTTGTTGCTATTATCGGTGTAAATGTCAATATTTCTCTACCGATGTTCGCCATGTTCATTACAGAAATGCAAAAAGCTTTACGTTGTTCACTTGTCGGAGAGAGAGTACTCGCAGTTCCGTTGTTTGAGCTCTACGACAACGTCCAGGTACAGAGGTTATGGGATTAGGTTGTGAAAGTTTAGTTCATACTTCATATTATGATTTTGTTTTCTGTATGTTTAATGCTTCATAGAGAAGAAAAGGGACTCACCCTTTACATTATAAGGGAAACATAGCATGTCACAAACAAGAGGCTCCTACTGAGATGGGAAATTCCGGGCATATATATATATTTCCTACTTATCATTTTGTTTATGGTGTTGTAGTTTCCTGAAATCATTGACCAAGGGTCCACAAACAGGAAGAAGTGAGGCTGTCACAGCATGACTGATGTAGAGCGTAATATAGGAAAGAGAGATAATCGCAAATTGCAATATTGACTTCTTTTTACTATTTCATAAAATCTACCAAATTACATCAATGGAGAATAATACTTATAGAGTTGAAAAGGGCGTAAAAAAGGAAATAAACCATAATCAATGCACCAAATTCTAAAATTGAAATGAAATAAAACTGATCACAATTGATGCTCATAATTCGTCCGGAGTGGAGAAAATTTGTCCTCGAATTTGTAAGGGTGTGTTTTTTTTCTTATGGACATTGAGAGGTTCACAAAGACTGATCTTCTCGGCCTTCACACGGGCGGTTTGTCGGGAGGCTTCTTGTTAGGAATCAACATGGAATCCACCTCGATTTTCTTTGTGTCCTCATCGATCCACGCTGAAATTTTAAGCCTGTTTCTAAGTTCTTATTTTCTTCATTAATTATCATTTTATTTCTTAATTATCTTTTACATTTTTCATTAATTTTTATTTGGTGAAAAAATTCTTCTATTTTTCTATTTTATTCTGTTCAAAATCAGCTCAGTTCTTATTTTCTTCTTTTCTTTTTAAATATTAACTATTTCGAAATAAACTATCGTTATTTTGAACAAAAGAAAGTGAAATAATTGTGAATGATGTTTTTCATTTTTCAAATATTATGTGAATGATTTTGAGGGCATTTTTGTTATTTCGAAAAACAGAGTTATGGAGTCTTCAATTTTAAAAGAGATAATTAAACAATAAACTTAGAATATTTATTATTTGATAGAAACCTCAGATACATGGATTAAAATTGCTCAGATAGATATGCTATTTTCCGGCAAAGAATGATTACGATTGTTTTTTTAATTTATTCCGAAAAAATGTGTTGAATTTGGAGCTTTTAATAAACACTTAAAAATCTCTGTTGTGTCAGTTTTAATCCGGTGATTAAAAGCTGATTAGTTGTTAGTCGATCGCTCCTAATTACACAGGAATGCATTAAATAGAAACCAATAATTTAGCTATTCCTCAAAAATTTGCATAGCAATAGCAAGTCTATATAATACATTCAAACCAAGCCATTAAAACTAGTGATCAAACAAGCTCAACCTTACAAAGACGTCAATGACATTCTCTGCTTCCGTTCCTCTTTTGTACTCGCATTATATTATTATTATTTATAACTAGTTTCAGTTGAGCCAATTTGATCACCCATTAAAGCCTCTCTTTTTTCACACACAGCTTATTTATGGCGCGACTCAGTAAAGCTAAAGATCGGGACACCATTTCCGGAAAGGAGATCTTGGTGGATCGATCGTCAATCCTTAAAAACGACCTCTTTCGAGATGGAATAGTGGAAAGTGAAGTTGTGGGGAATCCACTCGATGCCCTTGGAACCTTTCTTGTGGACGAATTTGCTTCGAGAATCGAGCATCAAATTATCGACCATATCGGCCAGATAAGCAGTTGTCAACCCGAGTCCTTTGCGAAAGACTCCACGATCTTCGGGAGAAGAATCTTTTGCTCTTTCTGCGCGAACAAGCTCGACCGGATGAGCACATCTCTTGCTTTTTCCATCTCCTCGAACACCCTTTTCCGAGTAAATACACGAACCTGAAATAAAAGTCAATACTTACTAGACGTGGTGCCCAAAAAAAAAAATTGTCCAAACTCCACATCAGATTGGATCACCAGCTTTTATTTGGAAAGGCACGTCCGGTTTGGTTTCAAGTAATGGAAACCGCAGTCCAAACGAAATCGTATCAGAAATTTTTTATTATTTTCAATTTGCAAGGATTTAAAACTTGTTAATTAAAGATGAATCCATGCTTATTTTAAGACTTGGTAGCATGGATGAAATTTATACGCCGCTTCATTTACTTGGAGTTTCGAAATTTGAAAAAAAGAAAAATTTAAACGTATCCAAAACGATAGTCTGGTTAAGATATCTTAACAAGTAAAAATTTATTTTTATTTTTTCTCAGGCACAATTCAGTCTCAATTTCAAACGATCTGGTCTAGTCCGGTTAAGATAATTAGCAATTAAAGACCCCTACTATGAAGATTACTAGGCCAACAAGTAAAGAAGAAATATCAGGTGTACCGCGGGATCGGATTTGCTTCCCAAGCAAATCGAGAAGTGTAGAAGAGGCTCGATTCTTTGGATGGCAAAAGGTCTCCGAGCATCTCCAATTTTGAACCTGCTCTTTAACGAAAAAAGCATCCTCAACCACTGCTGATAAACAACAACAAAAAAAGGTAAGGCAAAAAAGCAATGATCAAACAGTTTCAATGATATTAATAAAATGAGAATCGGTTTTAATTGTCCCGGTCGAGGTAATCGACACCCTAGGATGGAATTCTGAATCGTATCGACGCTTATGGTATGACTCCCAAAGTTAAACGCGACCTAATTTACACACATTCGAAAGATCATACCGAGGATAATTCAGAGGCTTAAATTAGATTAAAAAACACCAGGTTATACCAGAGGAACTTAGGTGATAATGTTGTATATCAAAGTGACGGCGACAGAAGAAAGAAAGTACGAATGAGTGAAATGCTATAGCTTCCATGCATTTCAAATCATCTGTGCTTTCTCTCTTCTGTCATCGTCTATAAACATATAGACCACCATGTTTCCTCTAATTAACAAAAACATAAATATAATAAATATGTATGTATATAAAAACATGCTGGCAGCTTCACTTTCTCAATTGTAAACATTAACAATCGGAACATATATGATATATACATATATTTATATATTACAAGTGCGGGACTCTTATGTGCGTGTGGGCATGAAATAATCGATTAGGTGGGCTTTATATTTATAGACCAAGATGACGCTGAGAAAGAGAAAGGAGAGAGAGGGGGAGAAGAAATATTAATACAATATTTATGGCTATTAAAAATGCTTCGCACGTCGGTTAGTCGGTACAACGACAACTGTCCAAACATTGACGACAAGAGAGAGAGAGAGAGAGAGAGAGAGAGAGAGAGAGATGGGTTGGGAGTCTTGGGACTTGGAACTCTTTGCTTTGGGGTGGTGGTGTATTTATAGTGGAGGAAAAAAAAGAGGGTATATTAATTGAGCCGTTGATTAATTCAAAAAGCACATACTTTACGATGTATTTATATTATTATTGGAGAAGAAATATTAATACAATATTTATGGCTATTAAAAATGCTTTGCACGTCGGTACAACGACAACTGTCCAAACATTGACGACAAGAGAGAGAGAGAGAGAGAGAGAGAGAGAGAGAGAGAGAGCTGTACTATTCATAAATTAATAACACAATAAAAAAATAAAAATAGCAGCAGGGCTTCGTAGCACAAACAATAAATTTGTGCATTGTTTGAGTTGTTTACTCGAATTTCGAGGAAGAAGACGCTGAGAAAGAGAAAGGAGAGAGAGGAGGAGAGAGCAATAAATTTGGCCCACCTAACTTTCTTACCGATTAAATTGTATGAGTAAAAAAAAATGACTGATCGCTTTACATCTAATTAGAAAGGAATGGTACCAAAATAAAGGTAAAAGTCACCACGCACATTTTAAACTTGTTGGGGGGTTCTAGTATGCTTTACGCCTTTACCTCTCTTTTGTCTCTTCTCATGTGGCTTGTCTGTCATTTATCTGATTTAATTAGATTTAATTATGATAGTAATAACCAACCAGATGCATTCCCCCTTTTAAAGAAAAAAGAAAAAACAAAAAATAGAGTTGCATAATGATAATGTTAATAATAAAAACCAATCTGAGCCGACAGTATAGACATCTGTAATATATATAATAGTTCTTTTTTTTCTTCGCTAAAACTGTAATATATTATTATTGGAGAAGAAATATTAATACAATATTTATGGCTATTAAAAATGCTTTGCACGTCGGTACAACGATAACTGTCCAAACATTGACGACGATCTAATGAACTTGAGCATATTTTTTATTTTATTTTGCTTATTAATAAACTAGGTGGACATTTTGCTTGCTTAGCTTTTCATTAACACCGCTTTGTTGTTGTTTTTTTTGTTTTTGTTTTTTTTTTATTATTTGTAGGGAATTACATTAAATTATATTAATGAGAAATGTTGATATAAAAAAGCTTGAAGTTCATACGAACGTGATAAATGGTAAATAAATAAAAAAACATATCATGAGGTAAAATCATCGTAACAAAATAACTCTTCGAATAGTTAATAAAAAAATTTCGATTGAAAAACATAGTTAGCTAAATTTATATAAAAATAAATCTCAATATGTCCGAATTTCAAAAAATAGATTTGATGATGGATAAAACTTTGGATTAGAATCCCAGAGAAGAGCATAATCAGAATATTAAATATTAACTATAAAGTAAACAAATATAATAAAATAAATAAAACTATCTGAACATAACTTTACGAGTAATAAATCATTTTTCAATGGAATAACAAAGCTAATAGGTATTTAGTTGCAATTAAATCTCAGTAACTATTGATCTAAAAATAATATTGATGATGAATAAAAAATCCATGTAATCATCCAAGAGTACAAATTCACAATTTAGAAGACAAAAATGAAATTTACAGAATTGGTATACAAAGTGATGAAAATGATTATTTAGGATGTCAATAATTAAAAATATTTAATTTAAATTTTGTAAATAATTTGACTAAAAGTTAAATACACATATTTTAAATATTTTTCTCTTTAAATAATTTAGTATTCATTTATAATAAAATAAATTTGATAAATTATAAAGATAAAATTAATAATTTTACATTATTAGTGAGATTGTATATAAGTCACGCTCTCAGGCAAGGAAGGAAGGGTGCAATATGCACCCCTTTTAAGCACGCAATTGATGATAATTCTCATTAAGTTAACAATTAATTAAATAACTGTTAAGCCGTTTTTTGGTTTTAACATTTGAGTACACGTGGTGGGCCTAGAATAGTCACGTGCCTAGTATTGGATCGGCCCAAATTACTTTCCGAGAGTCCAAAGGGCTCAAGGAAGTTCGGGACAAAGCCCAAAGCGTCCAAGAGCTTCAGAGGATCTTAGAATCGCAAAGAGGGAAATAATGCTTTGCTTTCTTCTTCGTCGGGAATGCGTTCTTCGTCTTTGATTCCTGGCCTGGAGGTTGAGCCTTCCTGGAGGTCGAACCTGCCTGGAGGTCGAGCTCGCCTGGAAGTCGAGCCTGGCCTGGAGGTCGACCCTGGCTGGAGGTCGAGCCTGCCTGGAGGTTGAGCTCGTCTGGGGGGTCGAGCTCGCTTGGAGGTCGAGCCTGGCCTGGAGGTCGACCCTGGCTGGAGGTCGAGCTCGCCTGGAGGTCGAGCTCGCCTGGAGGTCGAGCTCGCCTGGAGGTCGAGACTGGCCTGGAGGTCGACCCTGGCTGGAGGTCGAGTCTGGCCTGGAGGTCGACCCTGGCTGGAGGTCGAGCTCGCCTGGAGGTCGAGCCTGGCCTGGGGGGTTGAGCTCGCCTGGGGCGTCGAGCTCGCCTGGAGGCCGAGCCTGGCCTGGAGGTCGACCCTGGCTGGAGGTCGAGCCTGCCTGGAGGTTGAGCTCGCCTGGGGGGTCGAGCTCGCCTGGAGGTCGAGCTCGCCTGGAGGTCGACCCTGGCTGGAGGTCGGGCCTGCCTGGAGGTTGAGCTCGCCTGGGGGGTCGAGCTCGCCTGGAGGTCGACCCTGGCTGGAGGTCGAGCCTGCCTGGGGGTTGAGCTCGCCTGGGGGGTCGAGCTCGCCTGGAGGTCGACCCTGGCTGGAGGTCGAGCCTGCCTGGGGGTTGAGCTCGCCTGGGGGGTCGAGCTCGCCTGGAGGTCGACCCTGGCTGGAGGTCGGGCCTGCCTGGAGGTTGAGCTCGCCTGGGGGGTCGAGCTCGCCTGGAGGTCGAACCTGGCTGGAGGTCGATCCTGGGGGGTGTGACCGTGCTCTTCGTGAGCTGCCTACGCACCCGCTTTGCGGGATCAGGTCATGACGTAGTTCAGGGCGAGTGTGTTTGCTATGTGAATGGATTCTTGGATTTTTGTTTTTTTTCCTCCCTCCGAGAGGTGGCTCTCGGTTTTTGTTTATGATCCGGGATAATTTTGAAGTTGGGAGAGTATTTGGCTGAGAGAATTCTGGGGTTGAGAGAATTTTGGGGTTGAGAGAATTTTGAGTTCAAAGGATTCTCTGTCCCTTTTGATTTGTGTGAGTGAGCTATTTATAGGGAAAACATGCCGCTTGTTGAAAATTTGCTTGTCACTTGTCGCTTGTTGAAAATTCGCTTGTCGCTTGTCGCTTGTTGAAAATTTGCTTGTCGCTTGTTGAAAATTCGCTTGTCGCTTGTTTTAGTCATGCGTATTTTTAGCATTTGACTAAATTGTCCTTCTATATTGTAACGTCGTTTTTGCAATTGAGGCGTCGTTTTTACCATAAGAAAAAGACGGCATAACATTAACCCCCCAGTTTCGCGTGCGACTTGTCGTGTGGGAAACTTTGCTTCTCATCCTCTTCTTTATTGATTTATTATTTATAATATTGTATGTGTATAATATCTTTATTATCTTTTTAGGAAAGGTGACTAATCCGGTTATAACTTTTGAAAAATACATGCACAAGTACCCACACATTTGCAAGTTGCGTAGGTTTCTTTTTAGGCATAGACTTATATATGTATTTTGATGTACTATAGGTAGCCAGTTTTTATATCATCATTACTCCGTGTATTGGTATATGCCCAGTATCCTATTTATCATTTATTATTATTATTATTATTATTATTATTTCCTATACTCTGTGCATAGATTGGTTTACTCATTTGTTTTTTTTTTTACTTTAACACCTACCCCATGCTCTCTTTCTTTAAAAACTGAGATGTATCCGGGGATTGAGCTGCCATCACAGGAGCGTAGCAGAGTTGAGATCAGCAAATCTCCTTGGATTTTCTGGCTTCCTTCTTCAGGTTGGTTTCTTCTTTGGTGATTATATATATTCTTTACTTCTCACTTTGCCATTTCTTTCTTTTTCACTCCGTCTCTCGACCCTCTTGTCCCCTTCCTTGAATCTTTCTGGCTTTTCTTCCAAAATACTGTGATGACTCTTAATAATCTGATCAATGGTGGGCCTAATTCGCCCCGTGGTCCCAACGACCTAGTGGTCCCACCCGATTGTTCTAGAGCTTCTGACACTTTCGATTTTGGTGAGTCGTGGGTGTTTGATGACTTTCCATGCGCTTTTGGCGAAGGTATGGGTTCCACAAATTCGCCTAATGGTTTCGGTGATGGCGACCTCGATGCCTTTCTTGATGTGGTCCTCGGACGGAGGCCGGTTCCGCGTGTGTCGGGTCTGTGTTTCGATGGGAGAGGTAATGTCGTTCGATCAGCGGCCCATGGCGAGTCGTCTCGGTCCCCGCTGGCCGTGAGAGGCTGCGAGGTAGGTCCAGCGAATGAAGATGGTGTCACACCGGGTGTTCTCCGGAGTTTGGAAAGTGATACTCCCTTGACTTCGACGCCGCTTTTCTTCACAAACGGGTCCCCGTCGCTGCCGGCGGACTTCGGAGCATCAAGGGGTGGGTTTCTTCCGGCGTCGATGGGCGGCGAGGTCGGTCTGGACCGAGGCTCTGTCATCGGCGGGCCTTCGTTGACATCAGGGGAGGGCAACGTAGACGTTCTTCCGAATGCCTGCTCGTCGTTTGCCGCAGAGGGCGTAGAGGCTCCAGCAAGCGAGCATCGTTGTAGCTCCCCAAAAAACGGGAAGAAGATGTCGTTGTTGCTCGAGGCGTTTGGTCATTTGGTCGGAGGTGAGACTTCGGCACGTCACATCCCAGGACGCGACGACGAAGGCCTCGGTGCCAACTCCTCGGCGAGCGGCGAGGTGAGTTTTCCGTCTCTTGGGGTTGATATTGATGATGATGGTGATAAGGTTGTTATGGCAGAATGCTCTGAGGGAGAGGTCGAGTCTTATCGGTGCAACTCGTTTATAGTTGAGCCCCCAAAACGGCCGCGGTCTTGGTCGAGGCGGTCGAGATGCGGGGATTTTGCTGGCCTCGATGCCGTGAGCTTGACAACGGAAGATAGAGTTAGGTTCCTCCGTGAGAAGTACGAGATCCCGCCGGAAATCTCCATCATTGTTCCCTCCGTCGATGATTATTCCGACCAGCCACCCGAAGGATATACAACC
Source organism: Urtica dioica subsp. dioica (assembly GCF_054948205.1). NCBI lineage: Eukaryota > Viridiplantae > Streptophyta > Magnoliopsida > Rosales > Urticaceae > Urtica > Urtica dioica. The sequence goes on from NC_142763.1 coordinate 20,059,536, forward strand.
GTCTACGTGGAGAGTCTTAAGCATGGGTTGAAGCTCCCTCCACACCCCTTCATATGCAATTTGCTCGAGAGGATCAAGCTGCCACCCGGTCAACTAAATCCAAGGAGCTATTGGGTCATCGTGGCTTGTTATATCATGTGGTTCCGGGAAAAGCACCGTGAAATGACGGTGTGTGAATTTCTAAGTTTGTGTGCTGTGATTCCGAATTACAGAACGAAAGGGTCGTTCTTTCTTCGTAACAATACGTCAAAAAAAATACTCGACAAACTACCCGGCACGGGGCGTGAGTGGGTCGATGAGTTCTTTTACACGCACGTCGACTATTTTGGAAACATTCCCCTTGGTTTTCGTACATCGGCTGATTGCCCAAAACCCCCTGATTAGCGATCCGAGGTTGCTTCTTTTCTTGAAGGGATAACTCTTAGTGATCGCGAGGCTAACTTGTTTCTTGACGACAAGCTGTGGGAAGAGGTTGGGTGGTTCCCTTACCGTTCGGCCGACGAGGTTCCATTGCTGTTTTCGCGCTCTTTTCCGTCCTCGGCAGAGTCTGGTGGTATAGTAATAGGGTTTTTATTTTTATTTTTTATTATTGCTATCACAATTTGGTTCCCATATGTATACATATCTCCATATTTGACAAGAGAAAAAACTCTAATTCTCTCGACGATCCCTCGCAGGTATGGCGGCTTATGGGGCCCGAGGTGTTACAGGGCCGGGACTCTCTGCGGGGCGGTCGTTGCCGGTTTCTCTTCTTGGTTCGGAGGCGTCGCTCCCTTCGCAGCCCTCAAGGGTAGGCTTATCTCCTCGCGCTACTACAGCATCTATGTCAACCATAAAAGTAGCGATTACTAGTTCAAAAAGAGCGCGAGATGAGGCTCCGTTAGTGGCTTCCTCGCGTGCCAATTTTGGGAAGAAGTTTAAAGCTCCTCTTCGCTCGTCGTCCGACATAGTTGTCAGGTTCTCGGTCGCTGACTCCTTTGGCCCGTAAAGGCATTAGTGGTATCGAGTCCACTCATGCATCGGAGGTGACTAAGTTGGATCGGATGACCGCGATTGCCCTTGCTGAGTTGCTGACTCGCGAGGCCCGACAGGTTTTCCTCCACATGCATGGCCCAATATTTTCTTTGTTCACCATCTTTTCACCTCTTTTATATACCTATTTTTTTTTGTAGTGCTATCTGGCTTCTGTTGCAACTAAGCGAAATGTTCGCGAGTTGGTGAGGAAATTAGGACACGAGACCGAGGCCCGTCGTCTGGCACAGGTGGATGCCGATGGTCGCGCGGAGGCCCTCGAGGCTGAGATTGCAGGGCTCAGGAAAGGTGCTGTGGATGATGCTATGAAGATATGTGAGCAAAGAGCCGAGCTTCAGCGTTTGCGTATTGAACTGGGGACCATTCAGGCGGAGCGGGCTAGTTCGGCTATCGACTGGGCACACCGCGACTTGGTTGCATACTGGAGTGGATCGGGAAAGGAAAATCCTCCGAAGGGAGCGGAGAGACTCTCCGCCTTAGATGATAGTGACTCGTCTCTTTCCCCCTTTTTTTGTGATGGACTAACGGCCTTATCGCCCCTTTTTGTATGTGAATTCGGGCAAACTTCCATTCTTCAGGATTTTTCTTTTTGATGGCGCGGTCGGTTGTGCGTCTCTCAAGACCCGTTGTGTTTTTTGCGGGCCCCGATTTCGGGTATAACTCTGACGAATGGGAATTTTCCCTTTTTTGCGTAGTTTCTGTGTTTGTATGCTTTTGGGAAAACTGTCATTTGTTGGTTTTTTCCTTTTGGTGGCGCAGCTTGTTTGAGCGTCCTTCTAGTCCGCTCGTCTAGTCAAGCTCGTCACCAGCTAGTCGAGCTCGTCACCTCGTCTAGTCGAGCTCGTCACGTTGTCCAGTCGAGCTCGTCTCTCGTCTAGTCGAGCTTGTCTCCTCGTCTAGTCGAGCTCGGCACCAGCTAGTCGAGCTCGTCACCTCGCCTAGTCGAGTTCGTCACGTTGTCTAGTCGAGCTTGTCTCCTCGTCTAGTCGAGCTCGTCACGTTGTCCAGTCGAGCTCGTCTCTCGTCTAGTCGAGCTTGTCTCCTCGTCTAGTCGAGCTTGTCTCCTCGTCTAGTCGAGCTCGTCACCAACTAGTCGAGCTCGTCACCTCGCCTAGTCGAGCTCGTCACGTTGTCTAGTCGAGCTCGTCTCTCGTCTAGTCGAGCTTGTCTCCTCGTCTAGTCGAGCTCGTCACGTTGTCTAGTCGAGCTCGTCTCTCGTCTAGTCGAGCTTGTCTCCTCGTCTAGTCGAGCTCGTCACGTTTTCTAGTCGAGCTTGTCTCCTCGTCTAGTCGAGCTCGTCACACAGTTTGTGATGAGCCGGAATGACTTCGACACTTCGTCCAAACGTCTTTTCCGTGTTTGTCGTATGGAAATGCTTTGAGCTTGTGCGGGGCTCCTGCTGCCTTTTCCCTTCTTGCGCCTTGAGCAGGCTTCGAGGTGGGTCGGGTTCTCGATGGCGCGAGTTCCCTTATCTTGGGCTTCACAAGATTCTTTGAGGTGTGTTCGGAGTTTCAATGTTGCGAAATCTCATTTCTCGGATCCCGTGGACACTTTGAGGTCGGTCGGGGACTTGATGGCGCAAGTCCCCTCATCTCGGGTCGTACGGGATTTTTTTTAGATGTGTTCGGAGTTTCAACGTTGTGAAACCCCATTTCTCGGATCCGTAGACGCTTTGAGGTTGGTCGGGGACTTGATGGCGCAAGTCCCCTCATCTTGGGTCGCACGGAGTTCTTTGCGATACGTTCGGGGTTTCAACGTTGCGAAACCCCATTTCTCGGACTCCGTGGACGCTTTGAGGTTGGTTGGGGACTTGATGGCGCAAGTCCCCTCCTCTCGGGTCGCACGGAGTTCTTTGCGATACGTTCGGGGTTTTAACGTTGCGAAACCCCATTTCTCGGACTCCGTGGACGCTTTGAGGTCGGTCGGGGACTTGGTGGCGCAAGCCCCCTCATCTCGGGTCGTACGGGATTTTTTTTAGATGAGTTCGGAGTTTCGACGTTGCGAAACCCCATTTCTCGAATCCGTAGACGCTTTGAGGTTGGTCGGGGACTTGATGGCGCAAGTCCCTTCATCTCAGGTCGCATGGAGTTCTTTGCGATACGTTCGGGGTTTCAACGTTGCGAAACCCCATTTCTCGGACTCCGTGGACGCTTTGAGGTCGGTCGGGGACTTGATGGTGCAAGTCCCCTCATCTCGGGTCGCACGGAGTTCTTTGCGATATGCTCGGGGTTTCAACGTTGCGAAACCCCATATCTCGGACTCCGTGGACGCTTTGAGGTGCGTTTGGGGCTCGATGTCGCGGTTGCTATGTCTGTATTCCTGCATTTTCACATGTATGCATATATTTTTTTTTTGTTGCGTTTTCCGTGGTGCTTGGTGTTTGTCTTACTCTATTAACCCCCCAGTTTTTATGCAATTTTGTTTAAATTGTATGAAAAGTTAGGAGCTTAAGATTGCAAACTGAACGCGAATTTCGACTTCATTCATTAATTGGGCGAATGGCCTGCTTTTGAAAAATTCAAAGTTCATTGGGGCCGGTGGTTGCTTTTGGAAAACTAAAAATTTGAAAGGACTTGATTTGTTGTTCAGGTTTCGTTGCTTGCTAACCTTCAGGTGCCTTGGCGCCACGGCCTATTGGTAGTATTGGCGGAGATGCTCCGCGTTCCACGGGTGTCTAATTTCCTTGCCGTCCATCTCGTCGAGATGGTAAGTTCCGTCGTGTATCACCTTTCGAATTCGGTAAGGCCCTTCCCAGTTCGGCCCGAGTACCCCTGCTCCGTGAACCTGGGTGTTTTGGAACACCCTCCTCAGGACGAGGCTTCCTTCGGCGCAACGGCGGATTTTGACCCTTGTGTTGTAATGCTTCTCAACGATCCTCTTCTGCGCGGCCATGCGGGCGAACGCTTCAGCTCTCCTTTCTTCGATCATGTCGAGCTCCATTCGGAGGGCTTCGTTGTTGCTGTCTTCGTCGAAGGTCTCTGTTCGGAATGACGGCGCTCCGATCTCAACGGGGATGACGGCTTCAACCCCATAAGTGAGGGAGAAAGGCGTTTCGCCTGTGGCGGTCCGCGTGGTTGTCCGGTAAGCCCAAAGGACAAGGGGGAGCTCGTCGGCCCATGGGCCTTTCTTTTCTTCCAGCTTCTTCTTCAAAGTCTCCTTGATCGTCTTGTTCACGGCCTCAACTTGGCCGTTTCCCTGTGGGTGGCGTGGTGAGGAGAAGGTCTTGCTGATCTTCAATTGCTCGCATATCCTTCGGACCATCGCATTGTCGAACTGGCTGCCGTTGTCGGTGACGATCGAGGCGGGGATGCCGTGGCGGCATATGATCGATTTCCACATAAAGCTTGTAGTGTTTGCTTCGGTTTGTGGCCAGAGGCTCCGCCTCCACCCATTTCGTGAAGTAGTCGATGGCGACTATCGCCCAGACTCGCTGGCCGGACGCCATCGGGAGCTTGCCTATGAGGTCCACCCCCACTTCGCGAATGGACGTGCCACGAGGATCGGGCACAATGGGGCCGGGGCCTGTCTCGGAATATGCGAGAATCTTTGGCACTTGTCGCATTTTTGCGCCCAACTGAACGCGTCGTTCTTCATCGTTGGCCAGAAGTAGCCTTGCTTGAGCGCCTTCAAGGTTAGGGACTGACCTGCGGAGTGATTCCCGCAAATTCCTTCATGGATTTCCCTCAAGACGTAGTCGGCTTCGGCGTCGTCCAGGCATCGGAGGAGTGGCTGCGAATACCATCTCTTATAGAGTGTGGATCCTCGCCAGACATATTTGTGTGCGTGATACTTCACCTTCTTAGCTTCAGCCTGGTCGGTGGGGAGGACGCCATCGCGGAGGTATTTGATGATCGGTGTCATCCAGTTCGGTTGGGGCTCTTCTTCGATCAGGTTCACTTCTTCCTTGGTGATGGACGGGAGCTTCAAGGTCTCGACAGGTACCTTGCCTAACTCCTCGCTGTCGCAGCCAGATGCCATCCTAGCCAAGGCGTCGGCCTCAGCGTTCGAACCCCTGGGGACCTGCACGATCTCGTACCAGGAGATTGCCTCTAGTCGGAGCTTGGTTTCCTCCAGGTACGCCGCCATGTTCTCCTCCTTCGCCTGGTATTCTCCCTTGACTTGGTTGACGATGAGGAGCGAGTCGTAGTGGATCTTAAGGTTTTTGGCCCCGAGCTTCCTGGCTATGTCGAGTCCGGCTAGGAGGGCTTTGTATTCGGCCTCGTTGTTCGAGGCTTTGAATTGGAAGTGGATGGAGTACTTGAGCTTTTCTCCGTCCGGGTTGACGAAGACGATTCATGCCCCTGACCCGCGGACATTGGATGCTCGTTGAGGTGCCCTTCTGCAGAGCTTTCTTGACTGGGTACCCGGTCCTCACTATGACTTGGTGTGCTTGGAAATATGGTCGAAGCTTTCTTGCGGACATCGTCAGAGCAAGGGAGAGCTTCTTTATCTCCGGGTATCGTGTCTCAGCGTCCAGGAGCGCCTTGCTTACATAATACATGGGCCATTGTATCTTCTCTTCTTCTCGGACGAGGACAACGCTGACCGCCCTCGTCGACACAGAGAGGTACAGGTAGAGGGCATCGCCGTCCTTGGGCTTCGCTAGGAGCGGTGGCGTGGCGAAGTATGTCTTCAAGTCCTGGAATGCGGTTTCGCACTCGTTGGTCCACTTAAAGTCGGCTCCTCCTTTGATGGCTTGGAAGAAAGGCTGACATCGGTCGGTGGCCTTGGAGACGAACAGACTTAGCGTAGCCACGCGTCCAGTGAGGCTTTGGACTTCCTTCGCCTTGGTTGGGGACCTCATGTCCAGGAGTGCCTGTATTTTTTCGGGGTTGGCTTCGATGCCTCGCTGGTTGACGATAAATCCCAGGAATTTCCCTGACTCTACACCGAACGCGCACTTGTTCGGGTTCAACTTCATCTTGTACTTTCGGAGAAGGGCGAAGGTCTCCTCCAGGTCTTTGACGTGGTCAGGCGCCTCGAGGCTTTTGACGAGCATGTCGTCGACATAGACCTCCATCGTCTTCCCGATTTGCTTGGCGAACATTTGGTTTACCAAGCGCTGATAAGTGGCTCCGGCGTTCTTCAACCCGAACGGCATCACCTGGTAACAGAATAGGCCTCGATCGGTGGTGAAAGTGGTCTTCAACTCGTCCGGTCCGTACATTCTGATCTGATTGTATCCTGAGTAGGCGTCCATGAAACTCAAGAGTTCGTGCCCTGCGGTGGAATCGACCAGCTGATCGATCCTCGGCAGGGGGAAGCAATCCTTCGGGCAAGCCTTGTTGAGGTCGGTGTAGTCGATACAGATTCGCCACTTCCCGTTCGACTTTTTCACCATGACCACATTAGAGACCCAACTAGGGAACTTGGCCTCGCGGACGAATCCAGCGGTGATTAGCTTCTCGACCTCCTTGTTGATCGCGAGATACCTTTCGAGGTTGAATGATCTTCTTTTTTGGATTTTTCCCTTCTCTCCAGGGAGTACGTTGAGCCTGTGGGTGATAATCTCCGGGTCGATCCCCGGCATGTCTGCGTGTGTCCACGCAAAGACGTCTTTGTGTTCTTAGAGGAACGCTCCGAGCCGATCTTTTAGTTCGGCTGGCAGGTGTGCTCCGATCATGACGACATGTTCGGGGTTGGCGCTGTCGAGTATCACAGGTACGAGGTCGCTCGACGCCTCTACTTTCTTGGAGTTGGCTTCTTCTCGCGGGTCCAGGTCCTCGAGTGTTTGCGCCTTGCCGATCTCGCCTGAGAGGTCATCTCCGACCTCACATATGACACTCACCATGGCGTCGCCTTTCCTGATGCGGGATCCCTGGACGTGGCATGCCCTGGAGTCGGCTTGGCTTCATCGCATCACCCCTACTCCCTTCGGTGTCGGGAATTTCATGAGGAGGTGGTATGTTGAGGTGACCGTGCGCAGCCTGTTGAGCGTCGGTCGCCCTATAATGACATTATGAGTGGAAGGTCGGTCCACAATTAGGAAGTCCACCAGGCGCGTGACCTGGGCTCCCCCCTCCTGTCCAAATGTGACTGGGAGGCTTATGGAACCTTCTGTGTAAACGCACTCTCCTGCAAACCCGAAGAGCGGGGTCTTGACTGGGGTTGGACGAACTTCTCCAAGGTCCATCCGGTCGAGGGCAGTTTTGAATAGGATGTCGGCTGAGCTCCCGTTGTCAATGAGAATCTTCTTCACCATATTGTTTGCTACTTGCGTCTTGACAACGATGGCGTCGTTGTGCGGGTGCATCACCTGGCGGGCCTCTGCCTCGGTGAAGTGGATTGTTTCGTATGGCGTAATCGGGCATGTGCTCTGGGTGAGGTTGATATGGTGGGAGGGACCCTCTCCGTTCGCCGCTCGCGCATATTTCCTTCGTTCGTGCGCGGTATCTCCCATTTATGGCCCCCCAAAGATAGTGGTTACCAAGTTGAGTGGGGCGTTGGCCACGTTACCTCGGGTGTTGTTGTTGTTGCTTCCACCCGCGACAACTTCTTTCCCACGTTTCTGCCGCCTGTCGTTTTGGGGAACCTGTCTCCTCGGTGCGGGGTTCGGATTGGCGACCATGGCCATCACGAACTCCTTCAGCTCGCCATTTTGGATGTGACTTTCGATCTGCCTCCTGAGCTCGAAGCATTCGACGGTGAGGTGACCGTGGTCTTTGTGGAAACGGCAGTACTTGTTCTTGTTGCGTTCTGATGGGTCCTTCGCCATGGGTCGGGGCTCGGTGAACATGTCCCCGTGCAAGGCCAGAATTCGATCTGGCGTAGCTTTGAGTGGCGTGAAGTCGGCGTTCCTCTGGAACTTCTCGACTAGTAGGGGTCTCTGTCTTGACGAGGGTCGGACGTTCGAAGCCGCGGCGCTGGCGCCCCGGCTCTTCTTTCTTCGTTGTTCGTCGTCGACCTCGTCCTCGTCCCTGCGCCGGTTTCCCCTCTCGCGGATCCTCCGACTCTCGTAGTACTCCTCGACGGAGATGTGCTGGGTAGCTTGGGAGATGAGCTCCGTCATCGTGGCGGGTCGCTGCTTCACCAGCGACGTCAGGAGGTCGCCAGCCCGTAGGCCGTCGATGAAGGCGTAGACAGCGTCGCCGTCCTCGTAATTGTCCACCTTGTTGGACTCCTCGATGAACCGGTTGAGGTAGTGTTGGAGCGTCTCGGAGCCGCCCTGTTTGATCGTCAGGAGGTATGATTTTTCCTTTCTCCGGACCCGTGAGGCGGAGAAGCGAGTGAGGAACCTCTCCTGGAGGTCTTCGAACGATTGCACGGACCCTCGCACGAGCCTTTGGAACCACTCGAACGCGGTACCGGTGAGGGTGAGACAAAATGCCTGGCACATCGTTGACGGGGATTGTCCCGCCATCCTCATGTTGGTCTGGTACTGGTGGATGTGGTAAAGAGGGTCTGTGCTTCCGTCATAGAGCGGCATGGTGGGCGGACGGAAGCTCCCCCCGGTGTCGTTAGCGAGCACGTGTGCCGCGAATGGCGAAGCCACGCCCTCGATCATGCTTCTCACCAAGGGGGTTCTTGTATGTGCTGCCTGCAACTCTCGGATTTCCTCTCTCAACACGTGGAACATGTTAGTTACTTCATTATTTCCGGCATGTATGGTGGTAGGCGCAAATCTGGTGGTACGTTCTCTTTCATTCGATGCTTGATCGATCAGAGTGATATGTGCTGCTGGCGGCGTTGCCGTAATTGGAGGGGCGACTTCTTGTGGTTCGCCTATTTCGGGGACGGCTTGGCGCCCCGGGATCTCCCATCGAGCGTTGAGGTGACGTCGTAGATCCACGTTGGGCACTAAGCGTCCTGGCGACCCCGTACGTCGCGGCCCAATCTATCGAGAGCAGACCTTCGTGATTCGGCTCCGGTTCCTACGACGGAGCGGGCGGCCTGGGGGATACTGACGCGTTGTGGGTCGGTGCCTAAGTTCTGCGGTCCATGTTGATCTAGCCCCCGAGCGGTTCTTCGTTCTGCCTGGTGGTGGCGGTCGATGTCTCGAATACTTGGGTCAGGGTCGTCGTCTTGTCTGCCTTCGATGTTTGCATTTAGTGTTTGCCGTTGTTCGCGCCTTTCACCCCCAGAGTTAGCGTTTTGCGGGCGTCCTTCTCTTGCATGGGCGTGTAAAGTCATGACCCTCTCCTCTCGATCTCTAGCGAACTCGCTTGCTAGTAGGAAAAGACTGTTCTCGAGGCGCTCCATGCGACTGTCTCGTTCGACGAAGACAGTGTCGAGGGCGGGATTTCTAACGCCGGTGGTATTTGGGTGTGGCAGAGGCGCGGTGCCTGCTGCCGGGACGACGCTTGGTGGCGAGGTTTCTTGACCGTGCCTAGCCTGAGTTCGGGCCCGTGTGTGAAGTGCTACGCTCTCCGCCTGTTGAGGGGCGTTGCTCCCAGAAGCGGCGACGCGGTTGGACATTTTGCAGGAGATTTTTGCCGGAGGAATCTTCCGGTTATGATGATTTGGCGGATTAGTCCTCCGGTCTTGAGACTTTCGGTGGAGGATTCTTCTGGTTTTGAAAAGAGAAGGTCTACCAGGGAGGCTTGTGATGGTCCCGTGAAGGGAGGTGGATTTGCCGGTGGAGAACTCGTGGTTGTTTTCGAGTCCCACTCCTTCTAGCGCCAAAATGTTAAGCCATTTTTTGGTTTTAACATTTGAGGACACGTGGTGGGCCTGCAATAGTCACGTGCCTAGTATTGGATCGGCCCAAATTACTTTCCGAGAGTCCAAAGGGCTCAAGGAAGTTCGGGACAAAGCCCAAAGCGTCCAAGAGCTTCAGAGGATCTTAGAATCGCAAAGAGGGAAATAATGCTTTGCCTTCTTCTTCGTCGGGAATGCGTTCTTCGTCTTTGATTCCTGGCCTGGAGGTTGAGCCTGCCTGGAGGTCGAACCTGCCAGGAGGTCGAGCTCGCCTGGAAGTCGAGCCTGGCCTGGAGGTCGACCCTGGCTGGAGGTCGAGCCTGCCTGGAGGTTGAGCTCGCATGGGGGGTCGAGCTCGCCTGGAGGTCGAGCCTGGCCTGGAGGTCGACCCTGGCTGGAGGTCGAGCTCGCCTGGAGGTCGAGTCTGGCTTGGAGGTCGACCCTGGCTGAAGGTCGAGTCTGGCCTGGAGGTCGACCCTGGCTGGAGGTCGAGCTCGCCTGGAGGTCGAGCCTGGCCTGGGGGTTGAGCTCGTCTGGGGGGTTGAGCTCGCCTGGAGGCCGAGCCTGGCCTGGAGGTCGACCCTGGCTGGAGGTCGAGCCTGCCTGGAGGTTGAGCTCGCCTGGGGGGTCGAGCTCGCCTGGAGGTCGACCCTGGCTGGAGGTCGGGCCTGCCTAGAGGTTGAGCTCGCCTGGGGGGTCGAGCTCGCCTGGAGGTCGACCCTGGCTGGAGGTCGAGCCTGCCTGGGGGTTGAGCTCGCCTGGGGGGTCGAGCTCGCCTGGAGGTCGACCCTGGCTGGAGGTCGGGCCTGCCTGGAGGTTGAGCTCGCCTGGGGGGTCGAGCTCGCTTGGAGGTCGAACCTGGCTGGAGGTCGATCCTTGGGGGTGTGACCGTGCTCTTCGTGAGCTGCCTACGCACCCGCTTTGTGGGATCAGGTCATGACGTAGTTCAGGGCGAGTGTGTTTGCTATGTGAATGGATTCTTGGATTTTTGTTTTTTTTTCCTCCCGCCGAGAGGTGGCTCTCGGTTTTTGTTTATGATCCGGGATAATTTTGAAGTTGGGAGAGTATTTGGCTGAGAGAATTCTGGGGTTGAGAGAATTTTGAGTTCAAAGGATTCTCTATTCCTTTTGATTTGTGTGAGTGAGCTATTTATAGGGAAAACATGCCGCTTGTTGAAAATTCGCTTGTCGCTTGTCTCTTGTTGAAAATTCGCTTGTCGCTTGTTGAAAATTCGTTTGTCGCTTGTTGAAAATTCGCTTGTCGCTTGTTTTTAGTCATGCGTATTTTTAGCATTTGACTAAATTGTCCTTCTATATTGTAACGTCGTTTTTACCATAAGAAAAGGACGGCATAACAATAACTATACCATAAAAATTTGGAGATATGACAAAACTTAAATTTACATATGACTTTATATCTGAAGAGAGCCCTTAAATTAATTTATTAGTACATATAAATTTTTACCGATTAAATTGTATGAGTGATAAAAAAAATGAAGGTAAAAGTCACCACGCACGTTTTAAACTTGGGGGTTCTAGCATGCTTTACCTCTCTTTTGTCTCTTCTCATGTGGCATGTCTGTCATTTATCTGATTTAATTAGATTTAATTATGATAGTAATAAGTTAATAACCAACCAGATGCATTCCCCCTTTTAAAAAAAAAAGAAAAAAAAGAGTTGCATAATGATAATGTTAATAATAAAAACCAATCTGAGCCGACAGTATAGACATCTGTAATATATATAATAGTTCTTTTTTTTCTTCGTTAAAACTGTAAGAGTATATTATTATTGGAGAAGAAATATTAATACAATATTTATGGCTATTAAAAATGCTTTGCACGTCGGTAGTGTACAACGATAACTGTCCAAACAGACGACGATCTGTGGAGAGAGAGAGAGATAGATATGAGAGGTGCAGATAGATATAGGTAGAAAGGAAACAGCTATAGATGTAAAATAGGTAGCTGGGGATCAATAAATATGTATCATTAAGAGAGATCAGCTTAAAAGACAAATTAATACCACAATAAAAAAATAAAAATAGCAGCATTGTTTGAGTTGGTCTCATATGGACTAGCTAGCAATAGCATTAGCATAGTAGGACTGTGCTACGACAGTAATGTTGGAAACTGTTTCAATGAGTTGGAAATGAATGCAAACACAAACTGCAAATAGGATGGCAACGGGTACGAGTAAAGTCGGGTACACCGATTTCGTTACTCGTACCCGCTATAATTTATATACGTTCCTGTTTAATTTTATTTATTTATTTTAGGAAAACAAAATAATTTTGGATTGGGTCTTCATGAAAAAGTCTTGAGAGGCATATTATGTCTCTAATCTCTCTATGCATGCATTACTCAAATATTATATATATTAAATTTTGGTTATGTAAATATCATAAAATTTATTATTATTATATTCATAAGCTAATATTTTTTTTTAAATAGCATAACTCTATTTTTTTTTCACTTACCCGCAACTACGCGAGGGTTAAATAACTTTATATAAATCGAAAGCTGTTGTTTTTATTAATAGCGTTTCTTTAATAAGTGATTGAGATTGGCCCTCTAAACTCTCATTCTCTCTAACCTTCCAATACTGACACCATTGCAACTTGCCCAAGAAATTAATGGTGTGCGACAAATATTTCACTTTATCTCTATGCACTCACAAAAAAATCCAAAGCATCTCTGCACTCATTTCTTATCTACCATATCACTTTATCTGTCTAGTCTTGGTAGTTGCCCAAGAAATTAATGGTGTGCGTATTTCACTTTATCTCTATGCACTCACAAAAAAATCCAAAGCATCTATCTGTCTAGTCTTGGTAGTTGCCCAAGAAATTAATGGTGTGCGTATAAAAAGCCTAATTTATTTATTTTAATGATGAAACAATCACTTGAAATAAATTAATGGTGTGCGTATAAAAATAAATTAATGGTGTGCGTATAAATTAATATGCTAATTGATTCTTTCGGAAACAGTAAATAAAATATTTGTTAACATATGGAAAACTAGTTATTTGCTAGTAATCCTCTGAAATTACTAAACGGGTGTAAAATAGTTGTTCAACTATGAATGAAACAATTTGTTGACCAGCTGATCGTTTTTAAGCAGTTCTAATCTTTTATTCAAAGTGATAAACTAACAAACAATCAAATAGAAATAAAAAATACAAGACAATTGGTAATTATGTCTGGTGTAAACCACCACTCAAAGAGACTGATCATGATGTGAAAACAGACTTTTGGCGTCACTTTATCTAAGAGCAACGCTGTAGTTTTAATTCTGTAATGAATTTATACATATAATGTCGCACGCACCTAACTGGACTCATTATCGCACACACATAATTACTCCTTACAACATTGTGAACCTTACAGATGCATAACTGGACTGATTATCTACAATTATTGATTAGCAGCGCTAACATTTTTTGTATGAAAGAAATTTATGTTTTTGTAGGTCCTCACCAATAATTCCACTGTTTCTTTTCGCTATGATTTATCATTTATGGACCTGTAGCTGTGGTTCCCACATTTGCATTGCATCTTTGCAATTTGCACGTTGTTTCAAAATGTGATTTTACGCAATCTGCTGTTTGAACGGAAATTAATAATTAATCAGCACCAAACAAATGTGGCTATTTGATATGTGTTATTTTATACCTATTTTATTAAGTGTTTCAATATTGTTTTTTTTTACAGAGTAAGAGAAGGCCGGGCATGTTTGGTTTAAAATAAAAAATGGAATGTTAATGGCAATGGGAATGATAATGGCAATGACAATGGAATGGTATTATATTTTTTTGTTTGGTTTGTAATATTAACTCCAAAAGAATGGAAAGTAAAATTTACCATATTACCATTTTCATAACTTTACCAACTTTCTCTTCTTTATCACTACCACTTCGTCTTCTTCTCAGCATGGACTGATACAGTAAAACAAGATGAACTAAAATGGACTTTAAACCATATTTCTCAATAAAACTTCAAATCCATTGTCTATTTAGGAGAATAATCTGAGGGCCCGATTTTTTTTCCCTTTCATTGGGTGTTGTGCAGGCAAAACCAGTTTCAATTTTTTTGGATCTTTACTGGTTAATCTCCCATGCCTAACAATTTCCATACACAAACTCGACAAAACAATCGATAAAAGAAAAAAAATGAAAATATGTTGAAATCGCTTTGCGTTCATCTATGAACCTACTCTAGACTACTCGTCTCCGTCGTCTTCATCGTCGGCGTCGCATCTTCTCCGGCAAGAGAACGGCGGCGAAGGCGGGTGGTGCCGAATGTCTCGTCAAAGACCTTCACAACCTCCCATATCAAAGTTACCATTTGCGGTGGCTCGGCTGTCGACGGCGCCTTCGAGATCCCTCCGGCGTCAATCTTCAGTGTCGCCGCCCTGGGAATGATCGTCTCCGTCGTGCTCTACGAGAAGGCGCTCGTTTTAGTTTTAGATTACAAATATAAATATATATTAAATGATATAAAAGGTCAGTTTGGGAAGAATATTTCATTACACGGTGGAATGGTTCATTCATCCCAATTTATAAAGAATCAAATTAATGCAATGATCATTCCGTATAATGATGATTACCTCATTTAAAAATGAATCAAATAAAAGAATAATAAATTTAAGGAATCCATTCCATTCCATTCCCTTAAAAAGTCACCAACCAAACATACCCTAAATTCTTTTGGTTATCAGCCATGGCACCTTTGACGTCTGTTATATTTTTTTTTTTTGAGGAAACGTGGTCGGAGCCACGAAAATTCATAAAAGCCCTCACGTATGGCGGAGGAAAACCGTGGTTACAAAGATAGGAGATAAACAGAAACCAACGGAAAAGGAAAAGGAAGCTCAAAACAAACAGGGCCCTAGGAGACCATGCGGGACCTCAACTCGCGATCATCGGCCCTAATGGCCTCTTCCGAACAAGGCAGGACTAAACCCAGCCAGGTCGAGGACGAGTGATGGTTAACCGCATAACGCGCTAGATTATGTGCAGCAACATTACAAAGACGAGAAATATGCATAATGCGAAAAACCTCAAGCTCCCTCGCCTCTCTGGAGATGCGGAGCAAGATCGTCCCAAGCTCTGTCGCAGGCGTCACGCCCTCATCAATCATCCTCACCACCCCCAAGCAGTCAGACTGGATCTCTGCTCTCCTGCCACCGACGCTGCGAACTAGCTCTATGCCCTGGAGGACAGCATACGCTTCCGCAAGCTGGGGGGAGAACCCCCTAGCCAGGAAAAGCGTCTGCGAGGCGATCACCTCTCCGGTGTGGTCTCGAACAATACAACCGACACCGAAGCCTCCACGGTCGCGAGCGAGTGCCGCGTCGACGTTAATCGAGAGGGTCCCGTCCGTAGGGGGGTCCATCTGGGGGTCGTAGTCACCCTCGTGTTCGTCGGAGACTCCCCAACCATAGCCGCTCTGTACTCCTCGAGGAAGCTCGCCGTCCACTGGACTAGCTGTGGCTGGCTCCAAGCTGATCTCCCGACCAAGACATTGTTCCTGTGGTTCCAAAGTTCCCAAATAATGGTAATGAAAAGCTCATGGAAACGAACCTCAAGGGTCTCCATCGCCCTGAGGATAGCGTCGAAAACATCGCTGTCTCTAAAAGGCGGAAGAATGTGGCCGAAGCCCACCTCTTTCCAGACTCTCCTGCTCCACCTGCAACCCAAAAACGCGTGGAAAACAGTCTCTCTCGCCTCCTGACAGACAGGGCAGCTGTCGTCAGAGGTGATCCTCTTTTTGGCTAAGACTGCTCTGGCCGGGATCTGGCCTAAACAGACTCGCCAACAGAAGAGTTTCACCTTAGGAGGGACTCTCAGCTGCCAGAACTTCGTCCACCACTTCTCCATCACCGTCGGATCTGAAGAGCTGGCGACCGGAGTACTGGCTCTCTCCATCGCAACATGGAAGCCGCTCTTGACGGAGTACTCTCCGTTCTCAGTGAAATGCCAGCGACGCACGTCAGGAGTGCCCTCGCCCCCATACGGAATGCTCAGGATCGCCGCAGCGTCCTCCTCACCGAACATCGCTGTGATAAGATCAACGTCCCAGCTACCGTCGGGTCTCATAAGCTCAGCTACCCGTATATCGGGGGGAATCCAATGGGGGTCAATCCAGGTGGCCGGTCTGTCCCTCGGAACCCAACTGTCGCCCATGACCAACACAGACTCCCCGTCCCCGATCCGCCATCTCGAACCGGACTGAATGATCTCACGTCCCCAGAGAAGACTGCGCCAAATGGAAGAGCTGCACGAGCCAGGGAGAGCTGTCATAATATCACCGTCGGCGAAGTAGCTCTGACTATAGACTCGACCTACCAGACTATCCGGTCTCCTGAGAAGTCTCCAGACACTCTTAGCCAAAAGGGCCTGGTTGGACTTCTCCAGATCTCTGAAGCCCATCCCGCCCTCTGACTTGTGTCGCGTGAGGTCCTCCCACTTGCACCAGTGGATCTTCTTCGTCGCCGTTCCACCCCCCCACCAGAATCTGGCGATCGCCGAGTGGATGTCTCTAATCAAACGCAGCAGGATCTTGTGGCACGAGGCCACGTAACTGGGGATCGACTGAAGGACGGATTTAATGAGGACCTCTCTACCAGCCTGCGAGAGGGAGAGGCCATTCCAACTCTTAATCTTAGCCCAAACACGGTCTCTCACAAATCCAAAAAGCTTCGCCTTCCGCCGACCCGTGAACGCGGGAAGACCCAGGTATCGCTTATGGCAGTCCGTCTTCCTGACACCTAGGATCTGAGCCAACACCTCACCCTCCTCATCGCTAACCTCCGTACCGAAACAAACATCGGACTTCTGAAAGTTCACCATCTGGCCCGAGGCCATAGAATAAGTTCGAAGAATGTCAGTAACCCTCTCACACTCGTCAGGAGTCGCTCGGCAAAAAACCAAGCTATCATCCGCAAAGAGAAGGTGAGACACATGGATATCCCGGAACCGGACTCCTAAAATCGCTCCGAAATCCTCACTCGCTCGAAAGAGGCTCGAGAGACCCTCAGAGCAGAAGAGGAAGAGGAAAGGAGAGAGAGGGTCCCCCTGGCGGAGGCCTCTGAAAGGAGTCACACTGCCTCGAATGGAGCCGTTGATGTTGAAAGCAAATCTGACTGAGGTAACGCATCTCATGATAAGGTGCACCCAACGCGTGCTGTATCCCAGTCTCAGCATCATCGACTCCAGGTAGACCCACTCAACCCTGTCGAAAGCCTTCGCCATGTCGAGCTTGAGAGACGCACACTTTCCATTACCGAAGCGTTTCCGCTTCATCGTGTGGAGAGCCTCGAAACCAACCATGACATTATCGAAGATCAGTCTACCACCAACGAAAGCGCTCTGGGACTCAGAAATAGCGACGTGCATAGTAGTCTTAAGACGGTTGACCAAGCACTTGGCCACTATCTTATAGATCACGTTGCACAGGCTAATCGTCTCGGGTCCTCGACTTTGGGGATAAGGGTGACCACAGTATCATTAATGTTGGCCACCTCGTCCCCGTCGTTAAGAATCCCAAGGCAGGTCTTCAAGACCGATTCGCCTACTACGTCCCAATATCTCTGGTAAAAAATCGTGGGAAAGCCGTCACTTCCCGGGGCCTTGATCGCATCCATCGAGAAAAGCGCCTTTTTCACCTCCCATGGCTCAAAAGGGCGCTCCAACTCGGCGTTCAAAGCCTCTGAGATCCTAGGCTGTACGTCCGCAGAAACTAACTCGATACTCTGCGAAGAAGGCCTCGTGGAAGAGAAAATGTCACCAAAGTAACCGGAGACGATCCTCTCTATCTCAGTGTCTCCACTGTGCCAATCCCCGTGATCGTCCTTCAGTGTTCTGACAGCGTTCCTCTTCCTCCTAGCAGAAGCCTTGCGGTGAAAAAGCTTCGTGTTCTTATCCCCGCACCGCATCCAGGACACTCTGCTCCTCTGTCTCCAGTACTGCTCCTCCTTCTGAACTAAGGCGTCAAGCTGTCTCTCCTCCCGCCTGAAGGACTCCATACAGAAGTTCGGGCCCGAAAGACCCGCAAGCTCAACGATCTTCTTCTGCTTCTCAATCCTGTCTCTGATCTCTCTGTTCCTCTCTCCGCCCCAGCGGGAGAGACTCTGTCTGCACTGACAGATCGCATCAGCTAAGCTCGGACTCTGATCACCACTCTGGCCCGTCTCCCAAGCTCTACGGATCCGCTCGTCGCACTCAGGCTCACCTATCCAAGACTCCTCAAAGAAGAAACGCCTCGGCCTCCTGCTCCGCCGGCGATCTCTGAGACCCGCTGTAAGCAGAAGAAGTGGTTTATGGTCCGAATTCCAGAACCTCAAGTGTCGAACAGTGGCCGAAGGGAAGAGATCGCTCCACTCGTGACTCGCGAGGCATCTATCCAAGCGCTCCTCTATACTTCCTCTGCGCCAGGTGAAGGGGTCTCCCTCAAAGCCTAAGTTATGGATGTCGCAATCAGAAATCATCTCTCTGAAAGAAGACAACTGGCCGGGACCTCTATCTCTACCTCCTCTAATCTCAGAGTTGGAGGCGACTTCGTTCATGTCGCCCCCAACTAACCAAGGACCCGTGTAAGAATTCCGGAGGCGACGAAGAAGCTCCCAAGTATGTCTCCTCTGAGCGCTCACTGGATCACCGTAGATCCCCGCAAATCTCCAACTCTCGCCTAACTCGTTAACCAAATCTCCCTCGATGTGATATCTCGAAAACGTCCCGAGTAGGAATCTCACAGGCTCTTTCCAAAGTAACATCAAGCCTCCACTCCTACCAAGACAGTCCACCGTCATACAACCATCAAAACCCAGCAACACTCTCACTCTTTCAGCCCCCTCACTCCGTAGTCTAGTCTCCGACAGAAAGATAAAATCGGGACTATGATCACGAACGTGGGCGAGGAGGGCTGACCTCGTCCCGGGGTTGCCTAACCCCTGGACGTTCCAGATAACGCCTATCATCGCGTTCGGCGGCCCTCGCTCTTGAGGGGCGCCGCTCTCTCATCAGTAACAACTAAGGTCGAATCTAACGAACTAGAAACTTCCAAAGTGCGAGTAACAGAAAATAAGTCTCTCCTCCCTAGGTCATGTGTGGCAGAAAGTAAGTCTCTATGTCCTATATCAAACTGAAGCGCAAGAGAATGAAGGGAGATAGATGGACTTACCTGAGTGTCGAGCGTGGATCTCAACACTCTCCCTTGCCCACTCTCACCATCGGACCCGGGGCCCGTGTCAGCTACCATCTCCCACTGGATCACCCGACGAGTGGAAGAAGGGCTCGCCTTGTTCCCGTCGGTGTAGCCTCCCTCATTGGTCTCACCTCCGCCGGCTTCAAACATGCGTGCCATCTTCTTGACGTTCCCAATTCTGACCCTCTCGCTCGATTTCCTCTTCCCCGACCCACCTTCATTGTCGCCGGCAGCCCCCTCTTTTGTCTCGGCTCCCACATCCCGTCCTAGACCCGGTTTGCACCCAAGGGGCCTTTTCCTGGTGTCGCAGGGCGTTCTCTTGGCAGTGAAACTCCCAGGGGGGTCCTGGCCCTTTTGCTGAAGAGCCCCAAAGGGGTCCAGGCCCGGTTGAAAAAGGGGCCCAGACTGGCCTTTGGAGCGTTGCCGAAGAGGCCCAGCAAGTTTCCCAGCCAAGTCATGGGCAAGGCCTTCCAAGCCGTTGGGCTTAAAAATTCTGGTAGGCCCAACAAGGTCTTCCCCTCCATCTTTGACCAAATCCTCCTCTGCCCCAAGGACAGTGGGTCCCAGCTCACTCGAAATACCCACTAGGTCCTCAGCGGGATTGATAAATCCTTCACCAACTGCCCCAGAATTCATGCTCTCTGTAGCTTTCTCTTTACCAGAACTAGTAACCTGCTCCAAAGAGCCGTTGTCACTTCCTCTCCCCGAAACGGCCCCAAAACCCTCCTCCTTTTTTTTAGGGTAAGTTTTGCCTACCCCAGACTGGCAATGAGACCCGGTGGCCGAGGGATTGACTTCGCTCCTCGTTTGAGATCCACGCGCGTCAGCCCTAACCGTCGTCGGACCAGGGTTGTCGTGGTGGTTCTCCTCAGTCGGCATCTCGGTATCCATGGCTTCACTCGGCGGCCCTCCCGGATTGATCTCTTTATCCTTCGTCGGCTCATCTTCCCTTGTCGGTGGCTTGGTCAGAGTCGCGGTCGGGCCGGTCTCTGTCTCCATCGGCGGCGATTGTTTTTCCTTCCCACGCCTCTGTTTCTCGCCTCTCTCCCCCGACTCCTCTTGCAAAGCTTTTGACGAGTCCCGGTGAGTTTTCGCAGAACAGGACTCCGGCCCAGCCCAACCAGGTTCCCGGTTAGGTCCCACACTGTTAAACCTCCAAGTACCACCGTTAGATTTGTGAGGGGGCTGTCCTCTCAGCCCAGCTCCATACTTGGGGTTCCCCCCACACCCAGCTCCTCCTTCTCATGACAGTCAGAGCCACAGTGCCCGAGCCTTCCACACACGAAACAAAAGTCTCCGAGTTTTTCGTATCGGAAAGTCACCCAGGCCTTCCCCTCCTCCGTCCCAAGCTTAAGAAATGTTCCCTTCATCAGAGGTTTGCCTATGTCCACCGCGACACGGACCCGAATGAAATCCCCACTGATTCTACCCTCCTTATCCTTGTCAACTTTGGTAACCCGTCCTATTCGTCCTCCGACAAGCTCACCCATTCTTGCCGACCGAAACTTGAGAGGGATTCCGTGAATCTGAACCCAGAAATCCATATGTCGGAATTCATCATCTTTGTCCTTTTCAATCTCAGGGTCATTCAAAACTAGGAGGGATTTGTCAAACGTCCATGGCCCCAATTCCCAGACCCGCCTCTTATCGGCCCTGTTCCCGAACCGGAAGCAGAGGATTCCGTCCCGGTGATCGCTGATATCGAGCTTTCCACTCGTCCTCCAAATCGTGGCCATGACCGACTTAAGCGCACCTCGGTTGAAGGCTTTTTGCCGGAGCAGCCTCCCGAGAAGGCAGTTAGAGAGATCGACCGCCGTGCTCGCAAGTTCCTCCTCTTCAATGACTAACACATCCCCGTCCTCTTCCTCTCCGATGCCCATCTCAGACCATTTGTCGCACAAATCCTCCATACTTCGAGAAGAAGGAGGAGGCTTGACGAAATCAACATCTGTAAATGTAACTTCAACACCAGACTGCTCAGTGATAGCTCCAACTGACAGTAAGTTGAACTTGAATCCAGGAACATACAACACACTTCTCAAAACCAGATTATTGTTGAGTCTGACATCTCCAAACAAATGAACTGGTATGACAGTATGGTTGGGTAGTGTAACAGTAGCACCACTGATGGGCTTGAGGCTTATGAACTGAGAGCTATGAGCACATATGTGCTTGGAAGCTCCAGAATCTGAAAGCCATACTGTATGTGTGTTTGACAAGTAATCACAAGAGTTGGCATAGTAACAGGCACCTGTGACATAGGTAGTCTGATTGACATCTGAATTGGATGAGCTAGGCTTGGAGGTGTTCATGTGACTGGAGAGCATCGCCATCAACTGGTTGCACTGCTCATACAACTGAGTTGTTGTCAGCTGGTCTTGATCCTCATGCTTGACTGCCTGATCTTTGGCCTCAGCACAGTTGACCTGACTCTTCGGCTTCATGCTCCCCGGGGGATAGCCATGGAGTTTGTAGCACTTGTCAGCAGTGTGGCCTGGGATCTTGCAAGCACACGTCGGTTTCTCCTTGTCCTTTTTGTATGGCTTCTTCTGCAAGTCATCTTTCACTGCCATCGCCACAGTACTGGTTTGTTCCATGTTGCCATGCTCGTTTCCAACACTTCGCTGTTTCTCCTCTTGTGTAATTAATGCAAACACCTTGTTGATTGCAGGAATAGGATCCATGAGTAGCACTTGACTCCTCACTGCTGAGAACGAGTCATTGAGTCCCATAAGGAAGCTCATCACATACTCATTTTGGAAGAACTCATTAAGTTTCTTCACACCTCCACATTTACACGTTCCACAAGTACAATTTGGTCGAAAATTGTTCAACTCCTCCCAAATTGCTTTCAACCTTGTGAAGTACATCCCAACCGATCGCTGATCTTGAGTTAGGTTTGTGAGTTCTCGTTTCAACTGGAAAATGCGCGGTCCATTGGATTGCTGAAACCTCTCGTTCAGATCATTCCAGATCTCCGCAGCTGATTCTCCGAACAAAATGTTCGATGAAATTTCCTTCGAAACAGAGTTCAACAACCAAGAGATCACGATATGGTTGTTGCGTCTCCATGAATTCAATAGGTGTGGATCAGATCCATCAGGTTTCACGATAGATCCATCAACAAACCCTAACTTGTTCTTCACGGATAGCGCAATCAACATCGATCGATTCCACGACGCATAATTATCTCCATTCAGCAATTGAGATACGAGAACTGTACCTGGATTGTCTGAATGATGCAGATAATATGCACTCAGCGGATCATCGATTACTGACCTTCGTGAAGCTCCGAACGCTAAATTCTCCATCGAAGTGTTGCTCTGTTCCTCCATTCACTTGGTGCCAGAAACAGAGTATCGCCGATGACTCGAGTTCAGGTAAAGACAAAGCTCCAAAATGCTCTAACAATGGTGGAATTTAGAGCTCTGATACCATATTGAGATCAGACTGAGAGAGTGTTTGGGAGAGAATGGTCTCGACTCAATGTGAGATCGAGTATGCAAATTCTCATTAACCAGAAAATGTACAATGTGTGTGTTTATATACACGGAGCAACTAACATAACTAATTTAGCCTATCCGTGCTATACACGTGTCTATACACAAGATAAAATAAAAACAAAAGCAGAGACTGAAACGACTGCGTTTCATCTCTAATATAAATCACTTCACTTGATTTGTAAATGAGATTTGTAGATCTAGCTAGAAGACGAGATCACCGAGTTTAAAGATGTTAAAACTTGGAAAATTAAAATGCTATAGGAATAGTTAGTTCTTTTGAGTGTCCAATATTGTTAGTCACTTTAAGGATGAAAGGGCCATCGCGCGTCGGGAACTGTACTAAGGTATGCTTATGATCGACATTTGATAGAAACAACCCTGAAGAGGTCCACACCTGATCACAGCCAGCTCACCTGCCGTGCCAGCTGAGCGCCCATTGGTCAAGGCGCTGGTCAAGCCGGTTAGGCGGTTAGGAAGATAGTTAGATAAATACAATGTATCTAGACAGTTATGGTTTATATAAATACGTGTAACTCAATTAATTCAGTTAAGCAATACAAATACACAAAAAGGCTCATAGAGAAGATTCTCTCTCTAGAGCATTGGATTCTCCTAGATCTGAGATTATCCAAAGCTTCACTTGGTATCAGAGATATATCAATGGCGTTCGACGGAATTTCCTCGTCGTCATCAGAGATCCCGAGATCATCAGTCTCTCCACACTTCGTTCCTACTCTCTCATCTGCAATCTCTGTCAAGCTCGACAAAGAAAACTACTCTGTTTGGAGAAGCCAAGTCTTACCAGCAGTAATTGGACACAACCTTGAAGGATTTGTCTTCGGAACGAAGATCTACCCCAAGGAATTCGTCAAACACACAGATCCGCAAGGAAATGTCACGAAATCAACAAATCCAGAGTATATCCAGTGGTTGAGAGAGGATCGGCTTCTCTTGAGTTGGCTCCTTTCGTCTCTATCAACCACGATTCTCAGGTCAGTCATAAGAATCCGTTCTTCTCATGGAATGTGGATTGCTCTGGAACAGAGGTTTGCTGTCAGATCGAAGGCTAGGTTAATTCCTCTGAAGACTCAGCTCCAAGCAACAAAGAAAGGAAGTCTTTCGATCTGTGACTACTTCGCCAAAATGGAAGCCATCGTAGACTCAATTTTCTTGGCTGGTGGTGACATCTCCGACGATGATCTGATCCTGGCACTACTCATGGGATTACATGTTGAGTATGATGTTGTTGTTGCATTGGTAAACAACCGTCTGCAACAATGTGATGGTGAATCGTCTGGAATAACCGTCCAAGAGGTCTTAGCTATGGCTCTCTCACAAGAAACGCGCATTGACCAGCTCACCTCACAATCAACGATTGATGCTCAGTCAGTCTCAACAAACTACAATGGAGCAATGGCGAACAACACAGATACTCATGGTAGAGGTCGCTCTAGGGGCAGAGGTGGTCGAGGACGTTTCACTGGTGGTCGAGGTTCAAACTCAAGACCTACTTGTCAGATCTGTGGTAAGCAAGGACACGTGGCTATTGCGTGTTGGCACAGACTCGATGAGTCCTTCCAAGGACCTATCTCAGCACCAGCAACAAGCAACAACAACAATCCACTCAACAAGGCAGCGTTCTATGCTGGTCCTGAAACTGTAGCTGATCCAGCGTGGTATGCTGATTCTGGTGCAACGAATCACGTGACTGCTGAGCTGGACAAGCTTCACATGAACACTGAGTACAATGGTAGTGACAAACTCATGGTCGGGAATGGTAAATGTCTCTCCATCACTCACACTGGACTATCTCATTTACATTCCAAATCAACAAAAAATAAATTAAGAAATGTCTTGCGCAAGAGCTTCCGGATATAGAGAGTAAGTCAATATGAAATCCAAATCTCTTTCACGCTTTTGTTGTTCTGATTTTGTTTTCACACTTGTTCGATACAGCTGTCGCCACCACCTTTTTCCCCTCTTCCTCTCTCTCACCCGCTCCCTCTCCTTTGTCCTCTCTTCCTCTCTCCC
Source organism: Urtica dioica subsp. dioica (assembly GCF_054948205.1). Classification (NCBI taxonomy): domain Eukaryota; kingdom Viridiplantae; phylum Streptophyta; class Magnoliopsida; order Rosales; family Urticaceae; genus Urtica; species Urtica dioica. Next base: position 20,083,945 of record NC_142763.1, read on the forward strand.
GCGCGAGCGCCGACCCCGACTGCGCGCGCGCCTCTGCCGACTGCGCGACCAGCGACCGGGCGCCGCCATCTCTCCCTCTCGCCTGTTGTCTCTCTGTCCTCGCGCTCACTCGACGCGCGCTTCCGAGTCCTCTGCGCGACTTGACAGGACTCTTTCTCCTCCGCCGAGTCCGCCTCTGCCAAGCCGCTTCCGCCCCGTCGCTGACCTCTGCTCTGTCCTCGCTGGCAACGACGCTTCCGAAGAATCTCGGCCGCCCGATTCCTCTGTCTTCGTCATCAGCTTCCAGACTTTTAGGTTTGTAAATTAGGGGTTTTTTAATTGTTTTCTAAGGTTTGAAATTGTCATCTGATTTGGGGATTCCGAAATCGTGGTTGTTTGGATTGATTTAGTTGGTGATTCATGGTTTTTGGTTGATTGAGATTTTAGGCTGACTTATTGATTGAGTTTCAATTAGATTGATTGATCTCATTATGATTTCAAGAGTGTGGATTGTTAATGGTGAAGTCCTACATCTTGGCATTGTGTAGAGTTCTTGTTTTGCTTAATTTCGGCTCGGCAGATCAAGTGGCGATCCAGCTGATGCGAAGACTTTTAGTTCAAGTTTCCGGAGCAGCTCCCTTGGAGAAGGATCTTGTAAAGAAGTTTAAGCGCATGCCTGATCATCTCAAGGTATCTCTCCTATATTTTTTTTTATACACATGTACCGTTGCAAGTCTTTTGTTTCACTGCTGAAATACAAGCTAATGATACGAAAGCAGGGAAACCCATCCATCCCAGAGAACAAGTTATTCAAATAAGTGCACTAAGAAACCAACGTAAAGAGATGGGGATATATGTGAATTTATAGGAGATACAAGATAACTTACGTATGCATAAATATGAATTAGCTTACAGTCACTAATATGGGAGATGTTAGCTTACAGTCACCAACGTATGTTACCATATTTCAGCTACTGCATCTTTTTTTCATGTTCAAGTTATCTTTCAACGTGAGATGTTAGCTTACAGTCATTTATATATATCTCATTAAGCTTTATATCGGATTTACAAAGCTAATATGGGCTTTGTAGGATCATAACATACGTTTGATATTTTCCTCTGAATATTCCAAAAATAAAGAAAGATGAATTTGTATAATGATACGGAAAGAGTACATGACGTGAAACCATACAATTTGAATAAGAAAGTGGTTTCACGTCAGCAGGAAGCGAAAGACAGCTGGCATGTTTTAGAAGTTATCTTGTAAAGGGTGTAAATAATGACTTTTGTAGAGTTCTTCTCTGGTATCCAGTTGTGTTTCAGCTTGTAGTTAAGTTGCAATGGAACAAACATATTTGTTCAAATCTGTAGCCTTTACTGGTTATATATGTTTGGGTTGTTGCTATTATCGGTGTAAATGTCAATATTTCTCTTCCGATGTTTGCCAGGTTCATTACAGAAATGCAAAAAGCTTTACGTTGTTCACATGTCGGAGAGAGAGTACTCGCAGTTCCGTTGTTTGAGCTCTACGACAACGTCCAGGTACAGAGGTTATGGGATTAGGTTGTGAAAGTTTAGTTCATACTTCATATTATGATTTTGTTTTCTGTATATAGTATGTTTTCCTTGACTTTTAAAGAATACACACAGAAAGCTCATTGACTTTTTAAAAAATAATATGCTTTCCTTGAAGTAGCTACAATTTTTTTTTTTTTTTGACAAACTTTCTGCAGAACAATTTGATGGATATAGGTATATATTATGGTCTATGGTGTTGTGCACTTGTAGTAGAGAATCAAATACCGAGTACGAAATTGAATTGATTCACAGTATTTTATTGTATGCGTGATCTGTTTTACATTTATATACGTATATATGCATTGATTTTTTAATGTCAACAATGCTTTCCTTGAAGTAGCTACAATTTTTTTTTTTTTTTTGACAAACTTTCTGCAGAACAATTTGATGGATATAGGTATATAGTATGGTCTATGGTGTTGTGCACTTGTAGTAGAGAATCAAATACCGAGTACGAAATTGAATTGATTCACAGTATTTTATTGTATGCGTGATCTGTTTTACATTTATATAAGTATATATGCATTTATTTTTTTTATGTCAACAATGCTGGTTTAACGAAAATTATGCAGAACTTTAATAAAACCATAATGTATAAAAATTTAAAGAGTTATATTTTTTTATTGGCAACAATTTAACCAAAAATAGTCGCATGGCTGTAGATACTTAAAGACACGTAATTGCTGAAATTAGTTAAATAAAATAGGGGAACACACTCTCAACACATTAATTTAGCACTTCCTCATCATAAAATATTTATGTACCAAAAATATCGAATATACAAAATATCAAAGCAGCTTACAAATACTTTTATAAATGCAAATAATACATATTTATGTCGCAAAACCCTCTACTGAGATTCGATTTTTTTTTCTTTAATCAATACCGATACTTATATGTACTCGGTATTAGTTGTTCCTGAGATCAATTAATGTCTTAGAGGCCATTATGTCTATTCGCGCAAGTCCTTTAGCAAAAGAGAGCAGTAATTGCCTCACTATATCTTTGCTTGGTTTTCTCTCTAACAACCCAAAAAGTCCCAAGACATCTGACAGCAATTCTTTGAGCGTCTAAATGAGCATGTTTTGCCTGCAGTTTAGACAGCATAAAAAAAATGTTGGCACTTTCAAATCATGAGCATAAAAGTTTTCTTTGAGCCACTTTTCATATAACTTATATCCTCGGGACAAAAAAATTGGAAAGTAACCATACATAAAGGAAATGCTAAATCGTAGTTACTGTATCAAAATCAAATTTTTATATTTAGAAAATCTAAATCAGATTCAATTTAGATTCCACCAGACGTATGGGAAACCACCAGTATGTATCCACTTCTTTGATAATTGTGTGATCTTGTTTATTTTACAAGTTTATGTTGTGCATACATGTACATTTTTCTCTCAACCATTAAATCCTCTGCCAATCAAAATTCAGGAAATGTTGTTTTGCTCCAGAGTTGTTGGGTCTTGTTTGGGTGTTGGGCTCTTGTACTGTAACTTTTACCTTTTCCTTTAAATACAAAAAAAAAAAAAAAAAAAAAAAGAAAAAAAAATCACGAAATGTCAAAATTTGGTTAAGCATCTTGAAAAAAATAAAATTTGGTTGGATTGGACATTGGGCATTGTATACGGAATCGATTTGGCCATTGTGCAGATCACTGTTAATTCTGTGCTACCATGCATATTACAATAGTATTGGATCAACTGATATAGGTTTTCTGTAGCAGGTTTAAACGTCCAATGCACTTGTCATCGCCGTGGCATTGCAGGATTGTCAACACCAGTTTTACTTCTGAATCTTACTTCCGCACATGAACAAAATGGCTGAAGAAGGTTAGCCATTATATTTTCTAACGTCTTCTTTTTTTACGGTGCACTTTTATCACAATTGTCAGTCTTTTACTATGCTTACATGACCTTGGTGTCTGTTCATTCTTGGTATGTTGGTGTCCTTTTTAGGACCGGAAGATTCTATATCATCGGCTACAATATTAGCTTCATATCGCGACTCCACTCGGTCGAGAAAATATAAAAAGGTCTGTTTATGGTTTTTCTTTCTAAACTACTCTCTTCAACGGTTCCAAAATGCGCATCATATAGTATAAATGTCTTCTACAGTCAGAAATCATTTAGTTGTGTTAAATTAGCTACCTCTTACAATGACGCTCATCAAAATAATTGCTTTCGTATCTTTTCTGTACCGGAAACTCCGGTCCTCTGAACCTCCATCAATCGTATCGAAATGTATGAGTAAGCGTAATCTTGGCTTACAAAATCCTGTACATCGGCCCTTCAATTTAAGTATGTCTTTATTATTTTACATTTGTCATCTTTTTAATATTTCAATTTATATTAGTTGCTTTTTGAAGCACTGACTGTATAATGCATTATCTTTTCCCTATACTTAATAAGCAGGTAATGACGACGCATCCACATCCGACGCTATTGGTGATTCCATTTCTTCAGACATGATGTTAAGTACCTATTTAGGTTTGACCACTACCCGACCTTTGGAAACGTATTACCACAAAACACATTTACTGAGTTTTGTCCTTTCTGTTTTCACCTTTAAATTAGATTACTCTAAATAATAACCCAATTTCGTGTTTTGTCTATTTTTTTTTCCATTTTGGTGTAATTTTAGATTGTGAATGTTTTCCAACATAACTACATGATTTTTTCCATGATGCCGCTTGAGTTATTAAAGCTTTGCCTAATATGAGTTCAGCTGTCTATTATAATTTTTTTGAGTTGTTTTAGTTTAACATAAGAGATTGAAATACCCTCATTGAATTTGAGTTTTTGGGCTATTTATATACAATAGTTTTTTTAAAAATTCATTTGCTTGTGTTACTAAGTATTCCAGGAAGCCTAATGAATTAATTTTAAAGGTCATTTTAGCTATCATGTCTTCTTAGGGCTATTCTGATCTGGAGAAAGCTGCAATCAATAGGAAAAAACCCCATTTCTCGAAAGGAAGAACTTGAAATTCTTTTTCCTTTCCCCAGCCTTTTTTTTACCATTAGCAAGAACTTGTTTCAGTTGCGGATCATAAGGAATTCGAACAACTGTCTATGTTTTATTTTCTTATTACATTAATAACTTCATGTTTCTTTACAGCAAACTCTTCCTCTCCTATCAACCACACAGTCACACCCAAATGGTAAATATATGCTTTTCTATATTCAGCTTATACCATATTTCCTTTACGCTACACGCATTTACAACTTGTGTTCATTTTATGCTGCTTACTTTTACTATCATGTTGGTACAACAAGTTGTAGTTATCCCTGCCTAATAACGTAATAAATACGTACTGCAGGAGCACGGACTTCTACTGACACCACTTCTGAATCTGTTCCTTCAGAAACGGTACTGAGTACTTTTCTGGCGTTGAAGAATAAGAACTCTTCCATAAAGGTACAAGAATACGTACATCAATTATTTATAAATACAGTATTTATTTTCATGGCGATTCCATCATAAAGAAACATGTTTTCGGGAAAACCTTCCTTTCTCTTGAGAATACTAGGATTTGGAAAAAAATACTTCCCAGTACGCAGGTAGAAACATAGTTTTTTTTTTTTCCCCCGTTTTCTATCGTAAATTGTTAGTAACTGATTACATATCCAAGCAAATGTTTTGTAGATATTATTAGTAACTGTCAAGAAATGAAAAATCAAATACAAACTAAATGGTTGGGGACGTGCTATTTTAATCCTTGTTTTAACTTAAACTTCTGCCACGTTACTTGTTAATATTGTCAAATTTCAGGAAAAAAATGTTTTCCCAATAGAAATAGCTTAGACAAAAAATTAAAATGTTAATTGATCGGGGATCAATTATATTTTTAGAATAGTATATAGGTTACCAACACTTGCTCTTGCATTGTTTTTACATTATGTATTTTTCAGGCAAATAAGAAATTAACGACGACATGCGAACGGTCTAAGGTCCCCTACATGTCTGCACGCCAATTATTCTTTGCGCAAGAGCTTCCGGATATAGAGAGTAAGTCAATATGAAATCCAAATCTCTTTCACGCTTTTGCTGTTCTGATTTTGTTTTCACACTTGTTCGATACAGCTGTCGCCACCACCCTTTTCCCCTCTTCCTCTCTCTCACCCGCTCCCTCTCCTTCGTCCTCTCTTCCTCTCTCCCGCGCGAGCGCCGACCCCGACTGCGCGCGTGCCTCTGCCAACTGCGCGACCAGCGACCGGGCGCCGCCATCTCTCCCTCTCGCCTGTTGTCTCTCTGTCCTCGCGCTCACTCGATGCGCGCTTCCGAGTCCTCTGCGCGACTTGACAGGACTCTTTCTCCTCCGCCGAGTCCGCCTCTGCCAAGCCGCTTTCGCCCCGTCGCTGACCTCTGCTCTGTCCTCGCTGGCAATGACGCTTCCGAAGAATCTCGGCCGCCCGATTCCTCTGTCTTCGTCATCAGCTTCCAGACTTTTAGGTTTGTAAATTAGGGGTTTTTTAATTGTTTTCTAAGGTTTGAAATTGTCATCTGATTTGGGGATTCCGAAATCGTGGTTGTTTGGATTGATTTAGTTGGTGATTCATGGTTTTTGGTTGATTGAGATTTTAGGCTGACTTATTGATTGAGTTTCAATTAGATTGATTGATCTCATTACGATTTCAAGAGTGTGGATTGTTAATGGTGAAGTCCTACATCTTGGCATTGTGTAGAGTTCTTGTTTTGCTTAATTTCGGCTCGGCAGATCAAGTGGCGATCCAGCTGATGCGAAGACTTTTAGTTCAAGTTTCCGGAGCAGCTCCCTTGGAGAAGGATCTTGTAAAGAAGTTTAAGCGCATGCCTGATCATCTCAAGGTATCTCTCCTATATTTTTTTTTATACACATGTACCGTTGCAAGTCTTTTGTTTCACTGCTGAAATACAAGCTAATGATACGAAAGCAGGGAAACCCATCCATCCTAGAGAACAAGTTATTCAAATAAGTGCACTAAGAAACCAACGTAAAGAGATGGGGATATATGTGAATTTATAGGAGATACAAGATAACTTACGTATGCATAAATATGAATTAGCTTACAGTCACTAATATGGGATATGTTAGCTTACAGTCACCAACGTATGTTACCATATTTCAGCTACTGCATCTTTTTTTCATGTTCAAGTTATCTTTCAACGTGAGATGTTAGCTTACAGTCATTTATATATATCTCATTAAGCTCTATATCGGATTTACAAAGCTAATATGGGCTTTGTAGGATCATAACATACGTTTGATATTTTCCTCTGAATATTCCGAAAATAAAGAAAGATGAATTTGTATAATGATACGGAAAGAGTACACGAAGTGAAACCATACAATTTGAATAAGAAAGTGGTTTCACGTCAGCAGGAAGCGAAAGACAGCTGGCATGTTTTAGAAGTTATCTTGTAAAGGGTGTAAATAATGACTTTTGTAGAGTTCTTCTCTGGTATCCAGTTGTGTTTCAGCTTGTAGTTAAGTTGCAATGGAACAAACATATTTGTTCAAATCTGTAGCCTTTACTGGTTATATATGTTTGGGTTGTTGCTATTATCGGTGTAAATGTCAATATTTCTCTACCGATGTTCGCCATGTTCATTACAGAAATGCAAAAAGCTTTACGTTGTTCACTTGTCGGAGAGAGAGTACTCGCAGTTCCGTTGTTTGAGCTCTACGACAACGTCCAGGTACAGAGGTTATGGGATTAGGTTGTGAAAGTTTAGTTCATACTTCATATTATGATTTTGTTTTCTGTATGTTTAATGCTTCATAGAGAAGAAAAGGGACTCACCCTTTATATTATAAGGGAAACATAGCATGTCACAAACAAGAGGCTCCTACTGAGATGGGAAATTCCGGGCATATATATATATTTCCTACTTATCATTTTGTTTATGGTGTTGTAGTTTCCTGAAATCATTGACCAAGGGTCCACAAACAGGAAGAAGTGAGGCTGTCACAGCATGACTGATGTAGAGCGTAATATAGGAAAGATAGATAATCGCAAATTGCAATATTGACTTCTTTTTACTATTTCATAAGATCTACCAAATTACATCAATGGAGAATAATACTTATAGAGTTGAAAAGGGCGTAAAAAAGGAAATAAACCATAATCAATGCACCAAATTCTAAAATTGAAATGAAATAAAACTGATCACAATTGATGCTCATAATTCGTCCGGAGTGGAGAAAATTTGTCCTCGAATTTGTAAGGGTGTGTTTTTTTTCTTATGGACATTGAGAGGTTCACAAAGACTGATCTTCTCGGCCTTCACACGGGCGGTTTGTCGGGAGGCTTCTTGTTAGGAATCAACATGGAATCCACCTCGATTTTCTTTGTGTCCTCATCGATCCACGCTGAAATTTTAAGCCTGTTTCTAAGTTCTTATTTTCTTCATTAATTATCATTTTATTTCTTAATTATCTTTTACATTTTTCATTAATTTTTATTTGGTGAAAAAATTCTTCTATTTTTCTATTTTATTCTGTTCAAAATCAGCTCAGTTCTTATTTTCTTCTTTTCTTTTTAAATATTAACTATTTCGAAATAAACTATCGTTATTTTGAACAAAAGAAAGTGAAATAATTGTGAATGATGTTTTTCATTTTTCAAATATTATGTGAATGATTTTGAGGGCATTTTTGTTATTTCGAAAAACAGAGTTATGGAGTCTTCAATTTTAAAAGAGATAATTAAACAATAAACTTAGAATATTTATTATTTGATAGAAACCTCAGATACATGGATTAAAATTGCTCAGATAGATATGCTATTTTCCGGCAAAGAATGATTACGATTGTTTTTTTAATTTATTCCGAAAAAATGTGTTGAATTTGGAGCTTTTAATAAACACTTAAAAATCTCTGTTGTGTCAGTTTTAATCCGGTGATTAAAAGCTGATTAGTTGTTAGTCGATCGCTCCTAATTACACAGGAATGCATTAAATAGAAACCAATAATTTAGCTATTCCTCAAAAATTTGCATAGCAATAGCAAGTCTATATAATACATTCAAACCAAGCCATTAAAACTAGTGATCAAACAAGCTCAACCTTACAAAGACGTCAAAGACATTCTCTGCTTCCGTTCCTCTTTTGTACTCGCATTATATTATTATTATTTATAACTAGTTTCAGTTGAGCCAATTTGATCACCCATTAAAGCCTCTCTTTTTTCAGACACAGCTTATTTATGGCGCGACTCAGTAAAGCTAAAGATCGGGACACCATTTCCGGAAAGGAGATCTTGGTGGATCGATCGTCAATCCTTAAAAACGACCTCTTTCGAGATGGAATAGTGGAAAGTGAAGTTGTGGGGAATCCACTCGATGCCCTTGGAACCTTTCTTGTGGACGAATTTGCTTCGAGAATCGAGCATCAAATTATCGACCATATCGGCCAGATAAGCAGTTGTCAACCCGAGTCCTTTGCGAAAGACTCCACGATCTTCGGGAGAAGAATCTTTTGCTCTTTCTGCGCGAACAAGCTCGACCGGATGAACACATCTCTTGCTTTTTCCATCTCCTCGAACACCCTTTTCCGAGTAAATACACGAACCTGAAATAAAAGTCAATACTTACTAGACGTGGTGCCCAAAAAAAAAAAATTGTCCAAACTCCACATCAGATTGGATCACCAGCTTTTATTTGAAAAGGCACGTCCGGTTTGGTTTCAAGTAATGGAAACCGCAGTCCAAACGAAATCGTATCAGAAATTTTTTATTATTTTCAATTTGCAAGGATTTAAAACTTGTTAATTAAAGATGAATCCGTGCTTATTTTAAGACTTGGTAGCATGGATGAAATTTATACGCCGCTTCATTTACTTGGAGTTTCGAAATTTGAAAAAAAGAAAAATTTAAACGTATCCAAAACGATAGTCTGGTTAAGATATCTTAACAAGTAAAAATTTATTTTTATTTTTTCTCAGGCACAATTCAGAAGTAAAGAAGATAATTAGCAATTAAAGACCCCTACTATGAAGATTACTAGGCCAACAAGTAAAGAAGAAATATCAGGTGTACCGCGGGATCGGATTTGCTTCCCAAGCAAATCGAGAAGTGTAGAAGAGGCTCGATTCTTTGGATGGCAAAAGGTCTCCGAGCATCTCCAATTTTGAACCTGCTCTTTAACGAAAAAAGCATCCTCAACCACTGCTGACAAACAACAACAAAAAAAGGTAAGGCAAAAAAGCAATGATCAAACAGTTTCAATGATATTAATAAAATGAGAATCGGTTTTAATTGTCCCGGTCGAGGTAATCGACACCCTAGGATGGAATTCTGAATCGTATCGACGCTTATGGTATGACTTCCAAAGTTAAACGCGACCTAATTTACGCACATTCGAAAGATCATACCGAAGATAATTCAGAGGCTTAAATTAGATTAAAAAACACCAGGTTATACCAGAGGAACTTAGGTGATAATGTTGTATATCAAAGTGACGGCGACAGAAGAAAGAAAGTACGAATGAGTGAAATGCTATAGCTTCCATGCATTTCAAATCATCTGTGCTTTCTCTCTTCTGTCATCGTCTATAAACATATAGACCACCATGTTTCCTCTAATTAACAAAAACATAAATATAATAAATATGTATGTATATAAAAACATGCTGGCAGCTTCACTTTCTCAATTGTAAACATTAACAATCGGAACATATATGATATATACATATATTTATATATTACAAGTGCAGGACTCTTATGTGCGTGTGGGCATGAAATAATCGATTAGGTGGGCTTTATATTTATAGACGAAGATGACGCTGAGAAAGAGAAAGGAGAGAGAGGGGGAGAAGAAATATTAATACAATATTTATGGCTATTAAAAATGCTTCGCACGTCGGTTAGTCGGTACAACGACAACTGTCCAAACATTGACGACAAGAGAGAGAGAGAGAGAGAGAGAGAGAGAGAGAGAGAGAGAGATGGGTTGAGAGTCTTGGGACTTGGAACTCTTTGCTTTGGGGTGGTGGTGTATTTATAGTGGAGGAAAAAAAAGAGGGTATATTAATTGAGCCGTTGATTAATTCAAAAAGCACATACTTTACGATGTATTTATATTATTATTGGAGAAGAAATATTAATACAATATTTATGGCTATTAAAAATGCTTTGCACGTCGGTACAACGACAACTGTCCAAACATTGACGACAAGAGAGAGAGAGAGAGAGAGAGAGAGAGAGAGCTGTACTATTCATAAATTAATAACACAATAAAAAAATAAAAATAGCAGCAGGGCTTCGTAGCACAAACAATAAATTTGTGCAGTGTTTGAGTTGTTTACTCGAATTTCGAGGAAGAAGACGCTGAGAAAGTGAAAGGAGAGAGAGGAGGAGAGAGCAATAAATTTGGCCCACCTAACTTTCTTACCGATTAAATTGTATGAGTAAAAAAAAATGACTGATCGCTTTACATCTAATTAGAAAGGAATGGTACCAAAATGAAGGTAAAAGTCACCACGCACGTTTTAAACTTGTTGGGGGGTTCTAGTATGCTTTACGCCTTTACCTCTCTTTTGTCTCTTTTCATGTGGCTTGTCTGTCATTTGTCTGATTTAATTATGATAGTAATAACCAACCAGATGCATTCCCCCTTTTAAAGAAAAAAGAAAAAACAAAAAAAAGAGTTGCATAATGATAATGTTAATAATAAAAACCAATCTGAGCCGACAGTATAGACATCTGTAATATATATAATAGTTCTTTTTTTTCTTCGTTAAAACTGTAATATATTATTATTGGAGAAGAAATATTAATACAATATTTATGGCTATTAAAAATGCTTTGCACGTCGGTACAACGATAACTGTCCAAACATTGACGACGATCTAATGAACTTGAGCATATTTTTTATTTTATTTTGCTTATTAATAAACTAGGTGGACATTTTGCTTGCTTAGCTTTTCATTAACACCGCTTTGTTGTTGTTTTTTTTGTTTTTGTTTTTTTTTTTATTATTTGTAGGGAATTACATTAAATTATATTAATGAGAAATGTTGATATAAAAAAGCTTGAAGTTCATACGAACGTGATAAATGGTAAATAAATAAAAAAAACATATCATGAGGTAAAATCATCGTAACAAAATAACTCTTCGAATAGTTAATAAAAAAATTTCGATTGAAAAACATAGTTAGCTAAATTTATATAAAAATAAATCTCAATATGTCCGAATTTCAAAAAATAGATTTGATGATGGATAAAACTTTGGATTAGAATCCCAGAGAAGAGCATAATCAGAATATTAAATATTAACTATAAAGTAAACAAATATAATAAAATAAATAAAACTATCTGAACATAACTTTACGAGTAATAAATCATTTTTCAATGGAATAACAAAGCTAATAGGTATTTAGTTGCAATTAAATCTCAGTAACTATTGATCTAAAAATAATATTGATGATGAATAAAAAATCCATGTAATCATCCAAGAGTACGAATTCACAATTTAGAAGACAAAAATGAAATTTACATAATTGGTATACAAAGTGATGAAAATGATTATTTAGGATGTCAATAATTAAAAATATTTAATTTAAATTTTGTAAATAATTTGACTAAAAGTTAAATACACATATTTTAAATATTTTTCTCTTTAAATAATTAAGTATTCATTTATAATAAAATAAATTTGATAAATTATAAAGATAAAATTAATAATTTTACATTATTAGTGAGATTGTATATAAGTCACGCTCTCAGGCAAGGAAGGAAGGGTGCAATATGCACCCCTTTTAAGCACGCAATTGATGATAATTCTCATTAAGTTAACAATTAATTAAATAACTGTTAAGCCGTTTTTTGGTTTTAACATTTGAGTACACGTGGTGGGCCTGGAATAGTCACGTGCCTAGTATTGGATCGGCCCAAATTACTTTCCGAGAGTCCAAAGGGCTCAAGGAAGTTCGGGACAAAGCCCAAAGCGTCCAAGAGCTTCAGAGGATCTTAGAATCGCAAAGAGGGAAATAATGCTTTGCTTTCTTCTTCGTCGGGAATGCGTTCTTCGTCTTTGATTCCTGGCCTGGAGGTTGAGCCTACCTGGAGGTCGAACCTGCCTGGAGGTCGAGCTCGCCTGGAAGTCGAGCCTGACCTGGTGGTCGACCCTGGCTGGAGGTCGAGCCTGCCTAGAGGTTTAGCTCGTCTGGGGGGTCGAGCTCGCCTGGAGGTCGAGCCTGGCCTGGAGGTCGACCCTGGCTGGAGGTCGAGCTCGCCTAGAGGTCGAGCTCGCCTGGAGGTCGAGACTGGCCTGGAGGTCGACCCTGGCTGGAGGTCGAGTCTGGCCTGGAGGTCGACCCTGGCTGGAGGTCGAGCTCGCCTGGAGGTCGACCCTGGCCTGGGGGGTTGAGCTCGCCTGGGGCGTCGAGCTCGCCTGGAGGCCGAGCCTGGCCTGGAGGTCGACCCTGGCTGGAGGTCGAGCCTGCCTGGAGGTTGAGCTCGCCTGGGGGGTCGAGCTCGCCTGGAGGTCGAGCTCGCCTGGAGGTCGACCCTGGCTTGAGGTCGGGCCTGCCTGGAGGTTGAGCTCGCCTGGGGGGTCGAGCTCGCCTGGAGGTCGACCCTGGCTGGAGGTCGAGCCTGCCTGGGGGTTGAGCTCGCCTGGGGGGTCGAGCTCGCCTGGAGGTCGACCCTGGCTGGAGGTCGAGCCTGCCTGGGGGTTGAGCTCGCCTGGGGGGTCGAGCTCGCCTGGAGGTCGACCCTGGCTGGAGGTCGGGCCTGCCTGGAGGTTGAGCTCGCCTGGGGGGTCGAGCTCGCCTGGAGGTCGAACCTGGCTGGAGGTCGATCCTGGGGGGTGTGACCGTGCTCTTCGTGAGCTGCCTACGCACCCGCTTTGCGGGATCAGGTCATGACGTAGTTCAGGGCGAGTGTGTTTGCTATGTGAATGGATTCTTGGATTTTTGTTTTTTTTCCTCCCGCCGAGAGGTGGCTCTCGGTTTTTGTTTATGATCCGGGATAATTTTGAAGTTGGGAGAGTATTTGGCTGAGAGAATTCTGGGGTTGAGAGAATTTTGGGGTTGAGAGAATTTTGAGTTCAAAGGATTCTCTGTCCCTTTTGATTTGTGTGAGTGAGCTATTTATAGGGAAAACATGCCGCTTGTTGAAAATTTGCTTGTCACTTGTCGCTTGTTGAAAATTCGCTTGTCGCTTGTCGCTTGTTGAAAATTTGCTTGTCGCTTGTTGAAAATTCGCTTGTCGCTTGTTTTAGTCAAGCGTATTTTTAGCATTTGACTAAATTGTCCTTCTATATTGTAACGTCGTTTTTGCAATTGAGGCGTCGTTTTTACCATAAGAAAAAGACGGCATAACATTAACCCCCCAGTTTTGCGTGCGACTTGTCGTGTGGGAAACTTTGCTTCTCATCCTCTTCTTTATTGATTTATTATTTATAATATTGTATGTGTATAATATCTTTATTATCTTTTTAGGAAAGGTGACTAATCCGGTTATAACTTTTGAAAAATACATGCACAAGTACCCACACATTTGCAAGTTGCGTAGGTTTCTTTTTAGGCATAGACTTATATATGTATTTTGATGTACTATAGGTAGCCAGTTTTTATATCATCATTACTCCGTGTATAGGTATATGCCCATTATCCTATTTATCATTTATTATTATTATTATTATTATTATTATTATTTCCTATACTCTGTGCATAGATTGGTTTACTCATTTGTTTTTTTTTTTACTTTAACACCTACCCCATGCTCTCTTTCTTTAAAAACTGAGATGTATCCGGGGATTGAGCCGCCATCACAGGAGCGTAGCAGAGTTGAGATCAGCAAATCTCCTTGGATTTTCTGGCTTCCTTCTTGAGGTTGGTTTCTTCTTTGGTGATTATATATATTCTTTACTTCTCACTTTGCCATTTCTTTCTTTTTCACTCCGTCTCTCGACCCTCTTGTCCCCTTCCTTGAATCTTTCTGGCTTTTCTTCCAAAATACTATGATGACTCTTAATAATCTGATCAATGGTGGGCCTAATTCGCCCCGTGGTCCCAACGACCTAGTGGTCCCACCCGATTGTTCTAGAGCTTTTGACACTTTCGATTTTGGTGAGTCGTGGGTGTTTGATGACTTTCCATGCGCTTTTGGCGAAGGTATGGGTTCCAAAAATTTGCCTAATGGTTTCGGTGATGGCGACCTCGATGCCTTTCTTGATGTGGTCCTCGGACGGAGGCCGGTTCCGCGTGTGTCGGGTCTGTGTTTCGATGGGAGAGGTAATGTCGTTCGATCAGCGGCCCATGGCGAGTCGTCTCGGTCCCCGCTGGCCATGAGAGGCTGCGAGGTAGGTCCAGCGAATGAAGATGGTGTCACACCGGGTGTTCTCCGGAGTTTGGAAAGTGATACTCCCTTGACTTCGACGCCGCTTTTCTTCACAAACGGGTCCCCGTCGCTGCCGGCGGACTTCGGAGCATCAAGGGGTGGGTTTCTTCCGGCGTCGATGGGCGGCGAGGTCGGTCTGGACCGAGGCTCTGTCATCGGCGGGCCTTCGTTGACATCAGGGGAGGGCAACGTAGACGTTCTTCCGAATGCCTGCTCGTCGTTTGCCGCAGAGGGCGTAGAGGCTCCAGCAAGCGAGCATCGTTGTAGCTCCCCAAAAAACGGGAAGAAGATGTCGTTGTTGCTCGAGGCGTTTGGTCATTTGGTCGGAGGTGAGACTTCGGCACGTCACATCCCAGGACGCGACGACGAAGGCCTCGGTGCCAACTCCTCGGCGAGCGGCGAGGTGAGTTTTCCGTCTCTTGGGGTTGATATTGATGATGATGGTGATAAGGTTGTTATGGCAGAATGCTCTGAGGGAGAGGTCGAGTCTTATC
Organism: Urtica dioica subsp. dioica; assembly: GCF_054948205.1. Classification (NCBI taxonomy): domain Eukaryota; kingdom Viridiplantae; phylum Streptophyta; class Magnoliopsida; order Rosales; family Urticaceae; genus Urtica; species Urtica dioica. The sequence goes on from NC_142763.1 coordinate 20,099,321, forward strand.
GGTGCAACTCGTTTATAGTTGAGCCCCCAAAACGGCCGCGGTCTTGGTCGAGGCGTTCGAGATGCGGGGATTTTGCTGGCCTCGATGCCGTGAGCTTGACAACGGAAGATAGAGTTAGGTTCCTCCGTGAGAAGTACGACATCCCGCCGGAAATCTCCATCATTGTTCCCTCCGTCGATGATTATTCCGACCAGCCACCCGAGGGATATACAACCGTCTACGTGGAGAGTCTTAAGCATGGGTTGAAGCTCCCTCCACACCCCTTCATATGCAATTTGCTCGAGAGGATCAAGCTGCCACCCGGTCAACTAAATCCAAGGAGCTATTGTCTCATCGTGGCTTGTTATATCATGTGGTTCCGGGAAAAGCACCGTGAAATGACGGTGTGTGAATTTCTAAGTTTGTGTGCTGTGATTCCGAATTACAGAACGAAAGGGTCGTTCTTTCTTCGTAACAATACGTCAAAAAAAATACTCGACAAACTACCCGGCACGGGGCGTGAGTGGGTCGATGAGTTCTTTTACACGCACGTCGACTATTTTGGAAACATTCCCCTTGGTTTTCGTACATCGGCTGATTGCCCAAAACCCCCTGATTAGCGATCCGAGGTTGCTTCTTTTCTTGAAGGGATACCTCTTAGTGATCGCGAGGCTAACTTGTTTCTTGACGACAAGCTGTGGGAAGAGGTTGGGTGGTTCCCTTACCGTTCGGCCGACGAGGTTCCATTGCTGTTTTCGCGCTCTTTTCCGTCCTCGGCAGAGTCTGGTGGTATAGTAATAGGGTTTTTATTTTTATTTTTTATTATTGCTATCACAATTTGGTTCCCATATGTATACATATCTCCATATTTGACAAGAGAAAAAACTCTAATTCTCTCGACGATCCCTCGCAGGTATGGCGGCTTATGGGGCCCGAGGTGTTACAGGGCCGGGACTCTCTGCGGGGCGGTCGTTGCCGGTTCCTCTTCTTGGTTCGGAGGCGTCGCTCCCTTCGCAGCCCTCAAGGGTAGGCTTATCTCCTCGCGCTACTACAGCATCTATGTCAACCATAAAAGTAGCGATTACTAGTTCAAAAAGAGCGCGAGATGAGGCTCCGTTAGTGGCTTCCTCGCGTGCCAATTTTGGGAAGAAGTTTAAAGCTCCTTTTCGCTCGTCGTCCGACATAGTTGTCAGGTTCTCGGTCGCTGACTCCTTTGGCCCGTAAAGGCATTAGTGGTATCGAGTCCACTCATGCATCGGAGGTGACTAAGTTGGATCGGATGACCGCGATTGCCCTTGCTGAGTTGCTGACTCGCGAGGCCCGACAAGTTTTCCTCCACGTGCATGGCCCAATATTTTCTTTGTTCACCATCTTTTCACCTCTTTTATATACCTATTTTTGTTTGTAGTGCTATCTGGCTTCTGTTGCAACTAAGCGAAATGTTCGCGAGTTGGTGAGGAAATTAGGACACGAGACCGAGGCCCGTCGTCTGGCACAGGTGGATGCCGATGGTCGCGCGGAGGCCCTCGAGGCTGAGATTGCAGGGCTCAGGAAAGGTGCTGTGGATGATGCTATGAAGATATGTGAGCAAAGAGCCGAGCTTCAGCGTTTGCGTATCGAACTGGGGACCATTCAGGCGGAGCGGGCTAGTTCGGCTATCGACTGGGCACACCGCGACTTGGTTGCATACTGGAGTGGATCGGGAAAGGAAAATCCTCCGGAGGGAGCGGAGAGACTCTCCGCCTTAGATGATAGTGACTCGTCTCTTTCCCCCTTTTTTTGTGATGGACTAACGGCCTTATCGCCCCTTTTTGTATGTGAATTCGGGCAAACTTCCATTCGTCAGGATTTTTCTTTTTGATGGCACGGTCGGTTGTGCGTCTCTCAAGACCCGTTGTGTTTTTTGCGGGCCCCGATTTCGGGTATAACTCTGACGAATGGGCATTTTCCCTTTTTTGCGTAGTTTCTGTGTTTGTATGCTTTTGGGAAAACTGTCATTTGTTGGTTTTTTCCTTTTGGTGGCGCAGCTTGTTTGAGCGTCCTTCTAGTCCGCTCGTCTAGTCGAGCTCATCACCAGCTAGTCGAGCTCGTCACCTCGTCTAGTCGAGCTCGTCACGTTGTCCAGTCGAGCTCGTCTCTCGTCTAGTCGAGCTTGTCTCCTCGTCTAGTCGAGCTCGGCACCAGCTAGTCGAGCTCGTCACCTCGCCTAGTCGAGTTCGTCACGTTGTCTAGTCGAGCTTGTCTCCTCGTCTAGTCGAGCTCGTCACGTTGTCCAGTCGAGCTCGTCTCTCGTCTAGTCGAGCTTGTCTCCTCGTCTAGTCGAGCTTGTCTCCTCGTCTAGTCGAGCTCGTCACCAACTAGTCGAGCTCGTCACCTCGTCTAGTCGAGCTCGTCACATTGTCTAGTCGAGCTCGTCTCTCGTCTAGTCGAGCTTGTCTCCTCGTCTAGTCGAGCTCGTCACGTTGTCTAGTCGAGCTCGTCACGTTGTCTAGTCGAGCTTGTCTCCTCGTCTAGTCGAGCTCGTCACATTGTCTAGTCGAGCTTGTCTCCTCGTCTAGTCGAGCTCGTCACACAGTCCGTGACGAGCCGGAATGACTTCGACACTTCGTCCAAACGTCTTTTTCGTGTTTGTCGTATGGAAATGCTTTGAGCTTGTGCGGGGCTCCTGCTGCCTTTTCCCTTCTTGCGCCTTGAGCAGGTTTCGAGGTGGGTCGGGTTCTCGATGGCGCGAGTTCCCTTATCTTGGGCTTCACAAGATTCTTTGAGGTGTGTTCGGAGTTTCAATATTGCGAAATCTCATTTCTCGGATCCCGTGGACACTTTGAGGTCGGTCGGGGACTTGATGGTGCAAGTCCCCTCATCTCGGGTCGTACGGGATTTTTTTTTAGATGTGTTCGGAGTTTCAACGTTGTGAAACCCCATTTCTCGGATCCGTAGACGCTTTGAGGTTGGTCGGGGACTTGATGGCGCAAGTCCCCTCATCTTGGGTCGCACGGAGTTCTTTGCGATACGTTCGGGGTTTCAACGTTGCGAAACCCCATTTCTCGGACTCCGTGTACGCTTTGAGGTCGGTCGGGGACTTGATGGCGCAAGTCCCTTCATCTCGGGTCGCACGGAGTTCTTTGCGATACGTTCGGGGTTTTAATGTTGCGAAACCCCATTTCTCGGACTCTGTGGATGCTTTGAGGTCGGTCGGGGACTTGGTGGTGCAAGCCCCCTCATCTCGGGTCGTACGGGATTTTTTTTAGATGTGTTTGGAGTTTCGACGGTGCGAAACCCCATTTCTCGGATCCGTAGACGCTTTGAGGTTGGTCGGGGACTTGATGGCGCAAGTCCCTTCATCTCAGGTCGCACGGAGTTCTTTGCGATACGTTCGGGGTTTCAACGTTGCGAAACCCCATTTCTCGGACTCCGTGGACGCTTTGAGGTTGGTCGGGGACTTGATGGCGCAAGTCCCCTCATCTCGGGTCGCACGGAGTTCTTTGCGATACGTTCGGGGTTTCAACGTTGCGAAACCCCATTTCTCGGACTCCGTGGACTCTTTGAGGTCGGTCGGGGACTTGATGGTGCAAGTCCCCTCATCTCGGGTCGCACGGAGTTCTTTGCGATATGCTCGGGGTTTCAACGTTGCGAAACCCCATATCTCGGACTCCGTGGACGCTTTGAGGTGCGTTTGGGGCTCGATGCCGCGGTTGCTATGTCTGTATTCCTGCATTTTCACATGTATGCATATATTTTTTTTGTTGCGTTTTCCGTGGTGCTTGGTGTTTGTCTTACTCTATTAACCCCCCAGTTTTTATGCAATTTTGTTTAAATTGTATGAAAAGTTAGGAGCTAAAGATTGCAAACTGAACGCGAATTTCGACTTCATTCATTAATTAGGCGAATGGCCTGCTTTTGAAAAATTCAAAGTTCATTGGGGCCGATGGTCGCTTTTGGAAAACTAAAAATTTGAAAGGACTTGATTTGTTGTTCAGGTTTCGTCGCTTGCTAACCTTCAGGTGCCTTGGCGCCACGGCCTATTGGTAGTATTGGCGAAGATGCTCCGCGTTCCACGGGTGTCTAATTTCCTTGCCGTCCATCTCGTCGAGATGGTAAGTTCCGTCGTGTATCACCTTTCGAATTCGGTAAGGCCCTTCCCAGTTCGGCCCGAGTACCCCTGCTCCGTGAACCTGGGTGTTTTGGAACACCCTCCTCAGGATGAGGCTTCCTTCGGCGCAACGGCGGATTTTGACCCTTGTGTTGTAATGCTTCTCAACGATCCTCTTCTGCGCGGCCATGCGGGCGAACGCTTCAGCTCTCCTTTCTTCGATCATGTCGAGCTCCATTCGGAGGGCTTCGTTGTTGCTGTCTTCGTCGAAGGTCTCTGTTCGGAATGACGGCGCTCCGATCTCAACGGGGATGACGGCTTCAACCCCGTAAGTGAGGGAGAAAGGCGTTTCGCCTGTGGCGGTCCGCGTGGTTGTCCGGTAAGCCCAAAGGACAAGGGGGAGCTCGTCGGCCCATGCGCCTTTCTTTTCTTCCAGCTTCTTCTTCAAAGTCTCCTTGATCGTCTTGTTCACGGCCTCAACTTGGCCGTTTGCCTGTGGGTGGCGTGGTGAGGAGAAGGTCTTGCTGATCTTCAATTGCTTGCATATCCTTCGGACCATCGCGTTGTCGAACTGGCTGCCGTTGTCGGTGACGATCGAGGCGGGGATGCCGTGGCGGCATATGATCGATTTCCACATAAAGCTTGTAGTGTTTGCTTCGGTTTGTGGCCAGAGGCTCCGCCTCCACCCATTTCGTGAAGTAGTCGATGGCGACTATCGCCCAGACTCGCTGGCCAGACGCCATCGGGAGCTTGCCTATGAGGTCCACCCCCACTTCGCGAATGGACGTGCCACGAGGATCGGGCACAATGGGGCCGGGGCCTGTCTCGGAATATGCGAGAATCTTTGGCACTTGTCGCATTTTTGCGCCCAACTGAACGCGTCTTTCTTCATCGTTGGCCAGAAGTAGCCTTGCTTGAGCGCCTTCAAGGTCAGGGACTGACCTGCGGAGTGATTCCCGCAAATTCCTTCATGGATTTCCCTCAAGACGTAGTCGGCTTCGGCGTCGTCCAGGCATCGGAGGAGTGGCTGCGAATACCATCTCTTATAGAGTGTGGATCCTCGCCAGACATATTTGTGTGCGTGATACTTGACCTTCTTAGCTTCAGCCTGGTCGGGGGGGAGGACGCCATCGCGGAGGTATTTGATGATCGGTGTCATCCAGTTCGGTTGGGGCTCTTCTTCGATCAAGTTCACTTCTTCCTTGGTGATGGACGGGAGGTTCAAGGTCTCGACAGGTACCTTGCCTAACTCCTCGCTGTCGCAGCCAGATGCCATCCTAGCCAAGGCGTCGGCCTCAGCGTTCGAACCCCTGGGGACCTGCACGATCTCGTACCAGGAGATTGCCTCTAGTCGGAACTTGGTTTCCTCCAGGTACGCCGCCATGTTCTCCTCCTTCGCCTGGTATTCTCCCTTGACTTGGTTGACGATGAGGAGCGAGTCGTAGTGGATCTTAAGGTTTTCGGCCCCGAGCTTCCTGGCTATGTCGAGTCCGGCTAGGAGGGCTTCGTATTCGGCCTCGTTGTTCGAGGCTTTGAATTGGAAGTGGATGGAGTACTTGAGCTTTTCTCCGTCCGGGTTGACGAAGACGATTCATGCCCCTGACCCGCGGACATTGGATGCTCCGTCCACGTGCAGGTTCCAGACCGGCCCATCGGGAGCGGCCTTCCTTTTCTTTTTCGGATCCTTGTCCCCCGTGGTTTCTTCTTCTCGCTTGTCTTCCTTGTCTTTGCATAGATTCACATCGTAAGTGAATTTGGCGATGAAGTCGGCGACGGCCTGTCCCTTAATCGCGATCCTTGGCTGGAACTCCACCCCGTATTCTCCTAGCTCCTGGGACCAGACGGCCATTCTCGTTGAGGTGCCCTTCTGCAGAGCTTTCTTGACTGGGTACCCGGTCCTCACTATGACTTGGTGTGCTTGGAAATATGGTCAAAGCTTTCTTGCGGACATCGTCAGAGCAAGGGAGAGCTTCTTTATCTCTGGGTATCGTGTCTCAGCGTCCAGGAGCGCCTTGCTTACATAATACACGGGCCATTGTATCTTCTCTTCTTCTCGGACGAGGACAGCGCTGACCGCCCTCGTCGACACAGAGAGGTACAGGTAGAGTGCATCACCGTCCTTGGGCTTTGCTAGGAGCGGTGGCGTGGCGAAGTATGTCTTCAAGTCCTGGAATGCGGTTTCGCACTCGTTGGTCCACTTAAAGTCGGCTACTCCTTTGATGGCTTGGAAGAAAGGCTGACATCGGTCGGTGGCCTTGGAGACGAACCGACTTAGCGTAGCCACGCGTCCAGTGAGGCTTTGGACTTCCTTCGCCTTGGTTGGGGACCTCATGTCCAGGAGTGCCTGTATTTTTTCGGGGTTGGCTTCGATGCCTCGCTGGTTGACGATAAATCCCAGGAATTTCCCTGACTCTACACCGAACGCGCACTTGTTCGGGTTCAACTTCATCTTGTACTTTCGGAGAAGGGCGAAGGTCTCCTCCAGGTCTTTGACGTGGTCAGGCGCCTCGAGGCTTTTGACGAGCATGTCGTCGACATAGACCTCCATCGTCTTCCCGATTTGCTTGGCGAACATTTGGTTTACCAAGCGCTGATAAGTGGCTCCGGCGTTCTTCAGCCCGAACGGCATCACCTGGTAACAGAATAGGCCTCGATCGGTGGTGAAAGTGGTCTTCAACTCGTCCGGTCCGTACATTCTGATCTGATTGTATCCTGAGTAAGCGTCCATGAAACTTAAGAGTTCGTGCCCTGCGGTGGAATCGACCAGCTGATCGATCCTCGGCAGGGGGAAGCAATCCTTCGGGCAAGCCTTGTTGAGGTTGGTGTAGTCGATACAGATTCGCCACTTCCCGTTCGACTTTTTCACCATGACCACATTAGAGACCCAACTAGGGAACTTGGCCTCGCGGACGAATCCAGCGGTGATTAGCTTCTCGACCTCCTTGTTGATCGCGAGATACCTTTCGAGGTTGAACGATCTTCTTTTTTGGATTTTTCCCTTCTCTCCAGGGAGTACGTTGAGCCTGTGGGTGATAATCTCCGGGTCGATCCCCGGCATGTCTGCGTGTGTCCACGCAAAGACGTCTTTGTGTTCTTGGAGGAACGCTCCGAGCCGATCTTTTAGTTCGGCTGGCAGGTGTGCTCCGATCATGACGACATGTTCGGGGTTGGCGCTGTCGAGTATCACAGGTACGAGGTCGCTCGACGCCTCTACTTTCTTGGAGTTGGCTTCTTCTCGCGGGTCCAGGTCCTCGAGTGTTTGCGCCTTGCCGATCTCGCCTGAGAGGTCGTCTCCGACCTCACATATGACACTCACCATGGCGTCGCCTTTCCTGATGCGGGATCCCTGGACGTGGCATGCCCTGGAGTCGGCTTGGCTTCATCGCATCACCCCTACTCCCTTCGGTGTCGGGAATTTCATGAGGAGGTGGTATGTTGAGGTGACCGCGCGCAGCCTGTTGAGCGTCGGTCGCCCTATAATGACATTGTGAGTGGAAGGTCGGTCCACAATTAGGAAGTCCACCAGGCGCGTGACCTGGGCTCCCCCCTCCTGTCCAAATGTGACTGGGAGGCTTATGGAACCTTCTGTGTAAACGCACTCTCCTGCAAACCCGAAGAGTGGGGTCTTGACTGGGGTTGGACGAACTTCTCCAAGGTCCATCCGGTCGAGGGCAGTTTTGAATAGGATGTCGGCTGAGCTCCCGTTGTCAATGAGAATCTTCTTCACCATATTGTTTGCTACTTGCGTCTTGACAACGATGGCGTCGTTGTGCGGGTGCATCACCTGGCGGGCCTCTGCCTCGGTGAAGTGGATTGTTTCGTATGGCGTAATCGGGCATGTGCTCTGGGTGAGGTTGATATGGTGGGAGGGACCCTCTCCGTTCGCCGCTCGCGCATATTTCCTTCGTTCGTGCGCGGTATCTCCCATTTATGGCCCCCCAAAGATAGTGGTTACCAAGTTGAGTGGGGCGTTGGCCACGTTACCTCGGGTGTTGTTGTTGTTGCTTCCACCCGCGACAACTTCTTTCCCACGTTTCTGCCGCCTGTCGTTTTGGGGAACCTGTCTCCTCGGTGCGGGGTTCGGATTGGCGACCATGGCCATCACGAACTCCTTCAGCTCGCCATTTTGGATGTGACTTTCGATCTGCCTCCTGAGCTCGAAGCATTCGACGGTGAGGTGACCGTGGTCTTTGTGGAAACGGCAGTACTTGTTCTTGTTGCGTTCTGATGGGTCCTTCGCCATGGGTCGGGGCTCGGTGAACATGTCCCCGTGCAAGGCCAGAATTCGATCCGGCGTAGCTTTGAGTGGCGTGAAGTCGGCGTTCCTCTGGAACTTCTCGACTAGTAGGGGTCTCTGTCTTGACGAGGGTCGGACGTTCGAAGCCGCGGCGCTGGCGCCCCGGCTCTTCTTTCTTCGTTGTCGTCGTCGACCTCGTCCTCGTCCCTGCGCCGGTTTCCCCTCTCGCGGATCCTCCGACTCTCGTAGTACTCCTCGACGGAGATGTGCTGGGTAGCTTGGGAGATGAGCTCCGTCATCGTGGCGGGTCGCTGCTTCACCAGCGACGTCAGGAGGTCGCCAGCCCGTAGGCCGTCGATGAAGGCGTAGACAGCGTCGCCGTCCTCGTAATTGTCCACCTTGTTGGACTCCTCAATGAACCGGTTGAGGTAGTGTTGGAGCGTCTCGGAGCCGCCCTGTTTGATCGTCAGGAGGTATGATTTTTCCTTTCTCCGGACCCGTGAGGCGGAGAAGCGAGTGAGGAACCTCTCCTGGAGGTCTTCGAACGATTGCACGGACCCTCGCACGAGCCTTTGGAACCACTCGAACGCGGTACCGGTGAGGGTGAGACAAAATGCCTGGCACATCGTTGACGGGGATTGTCCCGCCATCCTCATGTTGGTCTGGTACTGGTGGATGTGGTAAAGAGGGTCTGTGCTTCCGTCATAGAGCGGCATGGTGGGCGGACGAAAGCTCCCCCCGGTGTCGTTAGCGAGCACGTGTGCCGCGAATGGCGAAGCCACGCCCTCGATCATGCTTCTCACCAAGGGGGTTCTTGTATGTGCTGCCTGCAACTCTCGGATTTCCTCTCTCAACACGTGGAACATGTTAGTTACTTCATTATTTCCGGCATGTATGGTGGTAGGCGCAAATCTGGTGGTACGTTCTCTTTCATTCGATGCTTGATCGATCTGAGTGATATGTGTTGCTGGCGGCGTTGACGTAATTGGAGGGGCGACTTCTTGTGGTTCGCCTGTTTCGGGGACGGCTTGGCGCCCCGGGATCTCCCATCGAGCGTTGAGGTGACGTCGTAGATCCACGTTGGGCACTAAGCGTCCTGGCGACCCCGTACGTCGCGGCCCAATCTATCGAGAGCAGACCTTCGTGATTCGGCTCCGGTTCCTACGACGGAGCGGGCGGCCTGGGGGATACTGACGCGTTGTGGGTCGGTGCCTAAGTTCTGCGGTCCATGTTGATCTAGCCCCCGAGAGGTTCTTCGTTCTGCCTGGTGGTGGCGGTCGATGTCTCGAATACTTGGGTCAGGGTCGTCGTCTTGTCTGCCTTCGATGTTCGCATTTAGTGTTTGCCCTTGTTCGCGCCTTTCACCCCCAAAGTTAGCGTTTTGCGGGCGTCCTTCTCTTGCATGGGCGTGTAAAGTCATGACCCTCTCCTCTCGATCTCTAGCGAACTCGCTTGCTAGCAGGAAAAGACTGTTCTCGAGGCGCTCCATGCGACTGTCTCGTTCGACGAAGACAGTGTCGAGGGCGGGATTTCTAACGCCGTTGGTATTTGGGTGTGGCAGAGGCGCGGTGCCTGCTGCCGGGACGACGCTTGGTGGCGAGGTTTCTTGACCGTGCCTAGCCTGAGTTCGGGCCCGTGTGTGAAGTGCTACGCTCTCCGCCTGTTGAGGGGCGTTGCTCCCAGAAGCGGCGACGCGGTTGGACATTTTGCAGGAGATTTTTGCCGGAGGAATCTTCCGGTTATGATGATTTGGCGGATTAGTCCTCCGGTCTTGAGACTTTCGGTGGAGGATTCTTCTGGTTTTGAAAAGAGAAGGTCTACCAGGGAGGCTTGTGATGGTCCCGTGAAGGGAGGTGGATTTGCCGGTGGAGAACTCGTGGTTGTTTTCGAGTCCCACTCCTTCTAGCGCCAAAATGTTACGCCGTTTTTTGGTTTTAACATTTGAGGACACGTGGTGGGCCTGCAATAGTCACGTGCCTAGTATTGGATCGGCCCAAATTACTTTCCGAGAGTCCAAAGGGCTCAAGGAAGTTCGGGACAAAGCCCAAAGCGTCCAAGAGCTTCAGAGGATCTTAGAATCGCAAAGAGGGAAATAATGCTTTGCCTTCTTCTTCGTCGGGAATGCGTTCTTCGTCTTTGATTCCTGGCCTGGAGGTTGAGCCTGCCTGGGGGTCGAACCTGCCTGGAGGTCGAGCTCGCTTGGAAGTCGAGCCTGGCCTGGAGGTCAACCCTGGCTGGAGGTCGAGCCTGCCTGGAGGTTGAGCTCGCATGGGGGGTCGAGCTCGCCTGGAGGTCGAGCCTGGCCTGGAGGTCGACCCTGGCTGGAGGTCGAGCTCGCCTGGAGGTCGATTCTGGCCTGGAGGTCGACCCTGGCTGGAGGTCGAGTCTGGCCTGGAGGTCGACCCTGGCTGGAGGTCGAGCTCGCCTGGAGGTCGAGCCTGGCCTGGGGGTTGAGCTCGTCTGGGGGGTTGAGCTCGCCTGGAGGCCGAGCCTGGCCTGGAGGTCGACCCTGGCTGGAGGTCGAGCCTGCCTGGAGGTTGAGCTCGCCTGGGGGGTCGAGCTCGCCTGGAGGTCGACCCTGGCTGGAGGTCGGGCCTGCCTGGAGGTTGAGCTCGCCTGGGGGGTCGAGCTCTCCTGGAGGTCGACCCTGGCTGGAGGTCGAGCCTGCCTAGGGGTTGAGCTCGCCTGGGGGGTCGAGCTCGCCTGGAGGTCGACCCTGGCTGGAGGTCGGGCCTGCCTGGAGGTTGAGCTCGCCTGGGGGGTCGAGCTCGCCTGGAGGTCGAACCTGGGGTGAGGTCGATCCTGGGGGGTGTGACCGTGCTCTTCGTGAGCTGCCTACGCACCCGCTTTGTGGGATCAGGTCATGACGTAGTTCAGGGCGAGTGTGTTTGCTATGTGAATGGATTCTTGGATTTTTGTTTTTTTTTCCTCCCGCCGAGAGGTGGCTCTCGGTTTTTGTTTATGATCCGGGATAATTTTGAAGTTGGGAGAGTATTTGGCTGAGAGAATTCTGGGGTTGAGAGAATTTTGAGTTCAAAGGATTCTCTATTCCTTTTGATTTGTGTGAGTGAGCTATTTATAGGGAAAACATGCCGCTTGTTGAAAATTCGCTTGTCGCTTGTCTCTTGTTGAAAATTCGCTTGTCGCTTGTTGAAAATTCGTTTGTCGCTTGTTGAAAATTCGCTTGTCGCTTGTTTTTAGTCATGCGTATTTTTAGCATTTGACTAAATTGTCCTTCTATATTGTAACGTCGTTTTTACCATAAGAAAAGGACGGCATAACAATAACTATACCATAAAAATTTGGAGATATGACAAAACTTAAATTTACATATGACTTTATATCTGAAGAGAGCCCTTAAATTAATTTATTAGTACATATAAATTTTTACCGATTAAATTGTATGAGTGATAAAAAAAATGAAGGTAAAAGTCACCACGCACGTTTTAAACTTGGGGGTTCTAGCATGCTTTACCTCTCTTTTGTCTCTTCTCATGTGGCATGTCTGTCATTTATCTGATTTAATTAGATTTAATTATGATAGTAATAAGTTAATAACCAACCAGATGCATTCCCCCTTTTAAAAAAAAAAGAAAAAAAAGAGTTGCATAATGATAATGTTAATAATAAAAACCAATCTGAGCCGACAGTATAGACATCTGTAATATATATAATAGTTCTTTTTTTTTCTTCGTTAAAACTGTAAGAGTATATTATTATTGGAGAAGAAATATTAATACAATATTTATGGCTATTAAAAATGCTTTGCACGTCGGTAGTGTACAACGATAACTGTCCAAACAGACGACGATCTGTGGAGAGAGAGAGAGATAGATATGAGAGGTGCAGATAGATATAGGTAGAAAGGAAACAGCTATAGATGTAAAATAGGTAGCTGGGGATCAATAAATATGTATCATTAAGAGAGATCAGCTTAAAAGACAAATTAATACCACAATAAAAAAATAAAAATAGCAGCATTGTTTGAGTTGGTCTCATATGGACTAGCTAGCAATAGCATTAGCATAGTAGGACTGTGCTACGACAGTAATGTTGGAAACTGTTTCAATGAGTTGGAAATGAATGCAAACACAAACTGCAAATAGGATGGCAACGGGTACGAGTAAAGTCGGGTACACCGATTTCGTTACTCGTACCCGCTATAATTTATATACGTTCCTGTTTAATTTTATTTATTTATTTTAGGAAAACAAAATAATTTTGGATTGGGTCTTCATGACAAAGTCTTGAGAGGCATATTATGTCTCTAATCTCTCTATGCATGCATTACTCAAATATTATATATATTAAATTTTGGTTATGTAAATATCATAAAATTTATTATTATTATATTCATAAGCTAATATTTTTTTTAAATAGCATAACTCTATTTTTTTTTCACTTACCCGCAACTACGCGAGGGTTAAATAACTTTATATAAATCGAAAGCTGTTGTTTTTATTAATAGCGTTTCTTTAATAAGTGATTGAGATTGGCCCTCTAAACTCTCATTCTCTCTAACCTTCCAATACTGACACCATTGCAACTTGCCCAAGAAATTAATGGTGTGCGACAAATATTTCACTTTATCTCTATGCACTCACAAAAAAATCCAAAGCATCTCTGCACTCATTTCTTATCTACCATATCACTTTATCTGTCTAGTCTTGGTAGTTGCCCAAGAAATTAATGGTGTGCGTATTTCACTTTATCTCTATGCACTCACAAAAAAATCCAAAGCATCTATCTGTCTAGTCTTGGTAGTTGCCCAAGAAATTAATGGTGTGCGTATAAAAAGCCTAATTTATTTATTTTAATGATGAAACAATCACTTGAAATAAATTAATGGTGTGCGTATAAAAATAAATTAATGGTGTGCGTATAAATTAATATGCTAATTGATTCTTTCGGAAACAGTAAATAAAATATTTGTTAACATATGGAAAACTAGTTATTTGCTAGTAATCCTCTGAAATTACTAAACGGGTGTAAAATAGTTGTTCAACTATGAATGAAACAATTTGTTGACCAGCTGATCGTTTTTAAGCAGTTCTAATCTTTTATTCAAAGTGATAAACTAACAAACAATCAAATAGAAATAAAAAATACAAGACAATTGGTAATTATGTCTGGTGTAAACCACCACTCAAAGAGACTGATCATGATGTGAAAACAGACTTTTGGCGTCACTTTATCTAAGAGCAACGCTGTAGTTTTAATTCTGTAATGAATTTATACATATAATGTCGCACGCACCTAACTGGACTCATTATCGCACACACATAATTACTCCTTACAACATTGTGAACCTTACAGATGCATAACTGGACTGATTATCTACAATTATTGATTAGCAGCGCTAACATTTTTTGTATGAAAGAAATTTATGTTTTTGTAGGTCCTCACCAATAATTCCACTGTTTCTTTTCGCTATGATTTATCATTTATGGACCTGTGGCTGTGGTTCCCACATTTGCATTGCATCTTTGCAATTTGCACGTTGTTTCAAAATGTGATTTTACGCAATCTGCTGTTTGAACGGAAATTAATAATTAATCAGCACCAAACAAATGTGGCTATTTGATATGTGTTATTTTATACCTATTTTATTAAGTGTTTCAATATTGTTTTTTTTTAGAAGGCCGGGCATGTTTGGTTTAAAATAAAAAATGGAATGTTAATGGCAATGGGAATGATAATGGCAATGACAATGGAATGGTATTATATTTTTTTGTTTGGTTTGTAATATTAACTCCAAAAGAATGGAAAGTAAAATTTACCATTTTCATAACTTTACCAACTTTCTCTTCTTTATCACTACCACTTCGTCTTCTTCTCAGCATGGACTGATACAGTAAAACAAGATGAACTAAAATGGACTTTAAACCATATTTCTCAATAAAACTTCAAATCCATTGTCTATTTAGGAGAATAATCTGAGGTCCCGATTTTTTTTCCCTTTCATTGGGTGTTGTGCAGGCAAAACCAGTTTCAATTTTTTTGGATCTTTACTGGTTAATCTCCCATGCCTAACAATTTCCATACACAAACTCGACAAAACAATCGATAAAAGAAAAAAATGAAAATATGTTGAAATCGCTTTGCGTTCATCTATGAACCTACTCTAGACTACTCATCTCCGTCGTCTTCATCGTCGGCGTCGCATCTTCTCCGGCAAGAGAACGGCGGCGAAGGCGGGTGGTGCCGAATGTCTCGTCAAAGACCTTCACAACCTCCCATATCAAAGTTACCATTTGCGGTGGCTCGGCTGTCGACGGCGCCTTCGAGATCCCTCCGGCGTCAATCTTCACTGTCGCCGCCCTGGGAATGATCGTCTCCGTCGTGCTCTACGAGAAGGCGCTCGTTTTAGTTTTAGATTACAAATATAAATATATATTAAATGATATAAAAGGTCAGTTTGGGAAGAATATTTCATTACACGGTGGAATGGTTCATTCATCCCAATTTATAAAGAATCAAATTAATGCAATGATCATTCCGTATAATGATGATTACCTCATTTAAAAATGAATCAAATAAAAGAATAATAAATTTAAGGAATCCATTCCATTCCATTCCCTTAAAAAGTCACCAACCAAACATACCCTAAATTCTTTTGGTTATCAGCCATGGCACCTTTGACGTCTGTTATATTTTTTTTTTTTGAGGAAACGTGGTCGGAGCTACGAAAATTCATAAAAGCCCTCACGTATGGCGGAGGAAAACCGTGGTTACAAAGATAGGAGATAAACAGAAACCAACGGAAAAGGAAAAGGAAGCTCAAAACAAACAGGGCCCTAGGAGACCATGCGGGACCTCAACTCGCGATCATCGGCCCTAATGGCCTCTTCCGAACAAGGCAGGACTAAACCCAGCCAGGTCGAGGACGAGTGATGGTTAACCGCATAACGCGCTAGATTATGCGCAGCAACATTACAAAGACGAGAAATATGCATAATGCGAAAAACCTCAAGCTCCCTCGCCTCTCTGGAGATGCGGAGCAAGATCATCCCAAGCTCTGTCGCAGGCGTCACGCCCTCATCAATCATCCTCACCACCCCCAAGCAGTCAGACTGGATCTCTGCTCTCCTGCCACCGACGCTGCGAACTAGCTCTATGCCTTGGAGGACAGCATACGCTTCCGCAAGCTGGGGGGAGAACCCCCTAGCCAGGAAAAGCGTCTGCGAGGCGATCACCTCTCCGGTGTGGTCTCGAACAATACAACCGACACCGAAGCCTCCACGGTCGCGAGCGAGTGCCGCGTCGACGTTAATCGAGAGGGTCCCGTCCGTAGGGGGGTCCATCTGGGTGTCGTAGTCACCCTCGTGTTCGTCGGAGACTCCCCAACCATAGCCGCTCTGTACTCCTCGAGGAAGCTCGCCATCCACTGGACTAGCTGTGGCTGGCTCCAAGCTGATCTCCCGGCCAAGACATTGTTCCTGTGGTTCCAAAGTTCCCAAATAATGGTAATGAAAAGCTCATGGAAACGAACCTCAAGGGTCTCCATCGCTCTGAGGATAGCGTCGAAAACATCGCTGTCTCTAAAAGGCGGAAGAATGTGGCCGAAGCCCACCTCTTTCCAGACTCTCCTACTCCACCTGCAACCCAAAAACGCGTGGAAAACAGTCTCTCTCGCCTCCTGACAGACAGGGCAGCTGTCGTCAGAGGTGATCCTCTTTTTGGCTAAGACTGCTCTGGCCGGGATCTGGCCTAAACAGACTCGCCAACAGAAGAGTTTCACCTTAGGAGGGACTCTCAGCTGCCAGAACTTCGTCCACCACTTCTCCATCACCGTCGGATCTGAAGAGTTGGCGACCGGAGTACTGGCTCTCTCCATCGCAACACGGAAGCCGCTCTTGACGGAGTACTCTCCGTTCTCAGTGAAATGCCAGCGACGCACGTCAGGAGTGCCCTCGCCCCCACACGGAATGCTCAGGATCGCCGCAGCGTCCTCCTCACCGAACATCGCTGTGATAAGATCAACGTCCCAGCTACCGTCGGGTCTCATAAGCTCAGCTACCCGCATATCGGAGGGAATCCAATGGGGGTCAATCCAGGTGGCCGGTCTGTCCCTCGGAACCCAACTGTCGCCCATGACCAACACAGACTCCCCGTCCCCGATCCGCCATCTCGAACAGGACTGAATGATCTCACGTCCCCAGAGAAGACTGCGCCAAATGGAAGAGCTGCACGAGCCAGGGAGAGCTGTCATAATATCACCGTCGGGGAAGTAGCTCTGACTATAGACTCGACCTACCAGACTATCCGGTCTCCTGAGAAGTCTCCAGACACTCTAAGCCAAAAGGGCCTGGTTGGACTTCTCCAGATCTCTGAAGCCCATCCCGCCCTCTGACTTGTGTCGCGTGAGGTCCTCCCACTTGCACCAGTGGATCTTCTTCGTCGCCGTTCCACCCCCCCACCAGAATCTGGCGATCGCCGAGTGGATGTCTCTAATCAAACGCAGCGGGATCTTGTGGCACGAGGCCACGTAACTGGGGATCGACTGAAGGACGGATTTAATGAGGACCTCTCTACCAGCCTGCGAGAGGGAGAGGCCATTCCAACTCTTAATCTTAGCCCAAACACGGTCTCTCACAAATCCAAAAAGCTTCGCCTTCCGCCGACCCGTGAACGCGGGAAGACCCAGGTATCGCTTATGGCAGTCCGTCTTCCTGACACCTAGGATCTGAGCCAACACCTCACCCTCCTCATCGCTAACCTCTGTACCGAAACAAACATCGGACTTCTGAAAGTTCACCATCTGGCCCGAGGCCATAGAATAAGTTCGAAGAATGTCAGTAACCCTCTCACACTCGTCAAGAGTCGCTCGGCAAAAAACCAAGCTATCATCCGCAAAGAGAAGGTGAGACACATGGATATCCCGGAACCGGACTCCTAAAATCGCTCCGGAATCCTCACTCGCTCGAAAGAGGCTCGAGAGACCCTCAGAGCAGAAGAGGAAGAGGAAAGGAGAGAGAGGGTCCCCCTGGCGGAGGCCTCTGAAAGGAGTCACACTGCCTCGAATGGAGCCGTTGATGTTGAAAGCAAATCTGACTGAGGTAACGCATCTCATGATAAGGTGCACCCAACGCGTGCTGTATCCCAGTCTCAGCATCATCGACTCCAGGTAGACCCACTCAACCCTGTCGAAAGCCTTCGCCATGTCAAGCTTGAGAGACGCACACTTTCCATTACCGAAGCGTTTCCGCTTCATCGTGTGGAGAGCCTCGAAACCAACCATGACATTATCGAAGATCAGTCTACCACCAACGAAAGCGCTCTGGGACTCAGAAATAGCGACGTGCATAGTAGTCTTAAGACGGTTGACCAAGCACTTGGCCACTATCTTATAGATCACGTTGCACAGGCTAATCGTCTGGGGTCCTAGACTTTGGGGATAAGGGTGACCACAGTATCATTAATGGTGGCCACCTCGTCCCCGTCGTTAAGAATCCCAAGGCAGGTCTTCAAGACCGATTCGCCTACTACGTCCCAATATCTCTGGTAAAAAGGGCGCTCCAACTCGGCGTTCAAAGCCTCTGAGATCCTAGGCTGTACGTCCGCAGAAACTAACTCGATACTCTGCGAAGAAGGCCTCGTGGAAGAGAAAATGTCACCAAAGTAACCGGAGACGATCCTCTCTATCTCAGTGTCTCCACTGTGCCAATCCCCGTGATCGTCCTTCAGTCCTCTGATAGCGTTCCTCTTCCTCCTAGCAGAAGCCTTGCGGTGAAAAAGCTTCGTGTTCTTATCCCCGCACCGCATCCAGGACACTCTACTCCTCTGTCTCCAGTACTGCTCCTCCTTCTGAACTAAGACGTCAAGTTGTCTCTCCTCCCGTCTGAAGGACTCCATACAGAAGTTCGGGCCCGAAAGACCCGCAAGCTCAACGATCTTCTTCTGCTTCTCAATCCTGTCTCTGATCTCTCTGTTCCTCTCTCCGCCCCAGCGGGAGAGACTCTGTCTGCACTGACAGATCGCATCAGCTAAGCTCGGACTCTGATCACCACTCTGGCCCGTCTCCCAAGCTCTACGGATCCGCTCGTCGCACTCAGGCTCACCTATCCAAGACTCCTCAAAGAAGAAACGCCTCGGCCTCCTGCTCCGCCGGCGATCTCTGAGACCCGCTGTAAGCAGAAGAAGTGGTCTATGGTCCGAACTCCAGAACCTCAAGTATCGAACAGTGGCCGAAGGGAAGAGATCGCTCCACTCGTGACTCGCGAGGCATCTATCCAAGCGCTCCTCTATACTTCCTCTGCGCCAGGTGAAGGGGTCTCCCTCAAAGCCTAAGTCATGGATTTCGCAATCCGAAATCATCTCTCTGAAAGAAGACAACTGGCCGGGACCTCTATCTCTACCTCCTCTAATCTCAGAGTTGGAGGCGACTTCGTTCATGTCGCCCCCAACTAACCAAGGACCCGTGTAAGAATTCCGGAGGCGACGAAGAAGCTCCCAAGTATGTCTCCTCTGAGCGCTCACTGGATCACCGTAGATCCCCGCAAATCTCCAACTCTCGCCTAACTCGTTAACCAAATCTCCCTCGATGTGATATCTCGAAAATGTCCCGAGTAGGAATCTCACAGGCTCTTTCCAAAGTAACATCAAGCCTCCACTCCTACCAAGACAGTCCACCGTCATACAACCATCAAAACCCAGCAACACTCTCACTCTTTCAGCCCCCTCACTCCGTAGTCTTGTCTCCGACAGAAAGATAAAATCGGGACTATGATCACGAACGTGGGCGAGGAGGGCTGACCTCGTCCCGGGGTTGCCTAACCCCTGGACGTTCCAGATAACGCCTATCATCGCGTTCGGCGGCCCTCGCTCTCGAGGGGCGCCGCTCTCTCATCAGTAACAACTAAGGTCGAATCTAACGGACTAGAAACTTCCAAAGTGCGAGTAACAGAAAATAAGTCTCTCCTCCCTAGGTCATGTGTGGCAGAAAGTAAGTCTCTATGTCCTATATCAAACTGAAGCGCAAGAGAATGAGGGGAGATAGATGGACTTACCTGAGTGTCGAGCGTGAATCTCAACACTCTCCCTTGCCCACTCTCACCATCGGACCCGGGGCCCGTGTCAGCTACCATCTCCCACTGGATCACCCGACGAGTGGAAGAAGGGCTCGCCTTGTTCCCGTCGGTGTAGCCTCCCTCATTGGTCTCACCTCCGCCGGCTTCAAACATGCGTGCCATCTTCTTGACGTTCCCAATTCTGACCCTCTCGCTCGATTTCCTCTTCCCCGACCCACCTTCATTGTCACCGGCAGCCCCCGCTTTTGTCTCGGCTCCCACATCCCGTCCTAGACCCGGTTTGCACCCACGGGGCCTTTTCCTGGTGTCGCAGGGCGTTCTCTTGGCAGTGAAACTCCCAGGGGGGTCCTGGCCCTTTTGCTGAAGAGCCCCAAAGGGGTCCAGGCCCGGTTGAAAAAGGGGCCCAGACTGGCCTTTGGAGCGTTGCCGAAGAGGCCCAGCAAGTTTCCCAGCCAAGTCATGGGCAAGGCCTTCCAAGCCGTTGGGCTTAAAAATTCTGGTAGGCCCAACAAGGTCTTCCCCTCCATCTTTGACCAAATCCTCCTCTGCCCCAAGGACAGTGGGTCCCAGCTCACTCGAAATACCCACTAGGTCCTCAGCGGGATTGATAAATCCTTCACCAACTGCCCCAGAATTCATGCTCTCTGTAGCTTTCTCTTTACCAGAACTAGTAACCTGCTCCAAAGAGCCGTTGTCACTTCCTCTCCCCGAAACGGCCCCAAAACCCTCCTCCTTTTTTTTAGGGTAAGTTTTGCCTACCCCAGACTGGCAATGAGACCCGGTGGCCGAGGGATTGACTTCGCTCCTCGTTTGAGATCCACGCGCGTCAGCCCTAACCGTCGTCGGACCAGGGTTGTCGTGGTGGTTCTCCTCAGTCGGCATCTCGGTATCCATGGCTTCACTCGGCGGCCCTCCCGGATTGATCTCTTTATCCTTCGTCGGCTCATCTTCCCTTGTCGGTGGCTTGGTCAGAGTCGCGGTCGGGCCGGTCTCTGTCTCCATCGGCGGCGATTGTTTTTCCTTCCCACGCCTCTGTTTCTCGCCTCTCTCCCCCGACTCCTCTTGCAAAGCTTTTGATGAGTCCCGGTGAGTTTTCGCAAAACAGGACTCCGGCCCAGCCCAACCAGGTTCCCGGTTAGGTCCCACACCGTTAAACCTCCAAGTACCACCGTTAGATTTGTGAGGGGGCTGTCCTCTCAGCCCAGCTCCATACTTGGGGTTCCCCCCACACCCAGCTCCTCCTTCTCATGACAGTCAGAGCCACAGTGCCCGAGCCTTCCACACACGAAACAAAAGTCTCCGAGTTTTTCGTATCGGAAAGTCACCCAGGCCTTCCCCTCCTCCGTCCCAAGCTTTAGAAATGTTCCCTTCATCAGAGGTTTGCCTATGTCCACCGCGACACGGACCCGAATGAAATCCCCACTGATTCTACCCTCCTTATCCTTGTCAACTTTGGTAACCCGTCCTATTCGTCCTCCGACAAGCTCACCCATTCTTGCCGACCGAAACTTGAGAGGGATTCCGTGAATCTGAACCCAGAAATCCACATGTCGGAATTCATCATCTTTGTCCTTTTCAATCTCAGGGTCATTCAAAACTAGGAGGGATTTGTCAAACGTCCATGGCCCCAATTCCCAGACCCGCCTCTTATCGGCCCTGTTCCCGAACCGGAAGCAGAGGATTCCGTCCCGGTGATCGCTGATTTCGAGCTTTCGACTCGTCCTCCAAATCGTGGCCATGACCGACTTAAGCGCACCTCGGTTGAAGGCTTTTTGCCGGAGCAGCCTCCCGAGAAGGCAGTCAGAGAGATCGACCGCCGTGCTCGCAAGTTCCTCATCTTCAATGACTAACACATCCCCGTCCTCTTCCTCTCCGATGCCCATCTCAGACCATTTGTCGCACAAATCCTCCATACTTCGAGAAGAAGGAGGAGGCTTGACGAAATTAACATCTGTAAATGTAACTTCAACACCAGACTGCTCAGTGATAGCTCCAACTTGTTGTCAATGGTGCCCACAAGAAGAGTTGTAGTCTTTATTTTGAACATTTGATGTAATAAAGTCTCATGAAGACTCTTGCTTGTAATTGCCTATTCATTCATTAATAAAGTTGAAACGTTCATTCAATCTCCCTTGTCTGAAGCTTTATGATAAAACCATAGTCTTTTAGTCCATAAACAAACTTAACAACTTACGAAGAGACAAATGTAGATTTGCATGAACAAACTCTTCGTAGTTTTCTTAAAACGATACATTCGCAATCTTAGGGTCAAAGGACTATTGACCTCAGTATGATTGTTAGAAGAATCTATGATGTCTGGTTATGAGGCATTGAGAGTTAGGAACTCTATAGTTCTTCTAGGTATCTTCCGAAGGTACTGAATTGACCAGTGCACTTCTAGAGACAAGATAAGAACAAACCATTTAACCTCTTATGTCTCGAAGTCACTATGTATGAATTGCATCATGCTTACCTTAATCCTGAAATGAGACATGCCATTTCACACCTTAGTATTCTCATTTGAGAAAGTCAAAGTTCGGACTCACTATGTGATTCCGAACAAGGCCTATTGGTGAAGTACTAAGTTGTGAGTCTGTCATGAGTAACTTTGTGAAGTTCTCATAGATATGGAATTCATGTACAAGATTGCTGAAATGCAATGTATGTCACCTCATGCTTTGTTCCTTGGAGTGTGAATAAATGAACTGGCCAGTGTCCAAATTGAGTCCTGACTCTTTTGGATGAAACAATGTGACTTGTTAGCTCCTCGTCAATACATTGTTTCTAACTTATTCACAAGCGACAAAGGAGTTGAGGAAATAACAGCTAGATGGGTAAAATGGTAATTTAGTAAATCCCGACTAGCTGATGACATTCATGAAGGGTAAACATAGATAATATTCAGTGGCTCCGCTCATCATAATTAGGTCGAATTCTTGAGTAGAAAATAAATTCATTTGAACCGAGAGATTTTCAGTGTCAGCTCTTTAGTGGAGTCAGTTGGCATTAAGCTAAACTTGGAAAAGGTTTTTGAACTTTTGAGTCCAAGTGTTTAGCTAAAGCTTTGTTCATTTGGGTCCATGAGGTCACTGTCACGAATCACATCGATAGGAATAGTTAAACTGGAAGCTAAGCCAAAACAAGAACGAAAATAGTTAAAAGGGTATTTTTTTCTTTTGAGACAAAGGATGAAATGAATGTCAATAAATTTTTTTGACAAGGTCATTTTATGACATGTTTCACTCGGCCATGACTTGATCATTGGGCCTTGTGAATTAATTTCATTTCATAAGAATTTCATTGAAAATTCTTAATGGGCCTTTTTCATGTTCTCATGAATAAATGAAGAAGCTTCTAGAAGCTCCTTCTAGAGACATGTTGGGCGCCCAACATACCTAAGGAAAGAGAGTTTATTTTGTGCATAAATGTATTTAGATACTTGCCAAAAGAAAAAGAGGAAACAAATTTCCCACACAAGCATGGGGAATTTCGGCCAAGAGAGCAATAGGCAAGCCAAGGAACAAAAAAGGAAACAAATCCTAGCCTTCTAGAAGGCTGCCTTGGGCGCCTAAGAGGAATGGGAAATAAGGGTTATTTTGCTCATGAATATGTGATATTCTATAGAAGAGGAAACTACCTTATTGAAGGTGAGACCTCTCCTATAAATAGGAGCCTCATTCTTCTCACAATTCATTCATCCAAGTTTAAGAGATTTGAGAGACTCTCTCTCTAGAACTTGGCCGAAGTCCTCTTCTCTCTCTCTCTAGTTTATTTTGGTTTTCTCTTGTCTTGGCACCTAGGTCCTCACTCGACCTAGTCTTTAGCTCTGCGACTTCGAGACTCGTTCTCAAGTCGTAGTGTTTAAAAGTGCCCACTCACTGATTCCTTCTTTTCGAGTGATTTAGTGATAGAAACTATCGTGGTTGCTCGAGTTCCCGAGGAAAGAAAAGAGAGACGTGCTGCGAGGGGAGACGAACGTTGCCAACCTTCCAAAGGCTCATCAACGTTCAAGCATCAAAAAGGTTAGTAACTTTTATAGCTCATATTAGTTTTTATTTACATGCATATGCTCTTGTCTAGGTTAGTAAAAACTAGTTTTACTTAAAAAGAAAATTTTTAAAATTCCGCCGCTTAACGAAGCGTTAAACTTTTTCTCAAACCCTAGATCGATTCCAACACAACTGACAGTAAGTTGAACTTGAATCCAGGAACATACAACACACTTCTCAAAACCAGATTATTGTTGAGTCTGACATCTCCAAACAAATGAACTGGTATGACAGTATGGTTGGGTAGTGTAACAGTAGCACCACTGATGGGCTTGAGGCTTATGAACTGAGAGCTATGAGCACATATGTGCTTGGAAGCTCCAGAATCTGAAAGCCATACTGTATGTGTGTTTGACAAGTAATCACAAGAGTTGGCATAGTAACAGGCACCTGTGACATAGGTAGTCTGATTGACATCTGAATTGGATGAGCTAGGCTTGGAGGTGTTCATGTGACTGGAGAGCATCGCCATCAACTGGTTGCACTGCTCATACAACTGAGTTGTTGTCAGCTGGTCTTGATCCTCATGCTTGACTGCCTGATCTTTGGCCTCAGCACAGTTGACCTGACTCTTCGGCTTCCTGCTCCCCGGGGGATAGCCATGGAGTTTGTAGCACTTGTCAGCAGTGTGGCCTGGGATCTTGCAATGAGCACACGTCGGTTTCTCCTTGTCCTTTTTGTATGGCTTCTTCTGCAAGTCATCTTTCACTGCCATCGCCACAGTACTGGTTTGTTCCATGTTGCCATGCTCGTTTCCAACACTTCGCTGTTTCTCCTCTTGTGTAATTAATGCAAACACCTTGTTGATTGCAGGAATAGGATCCATGAGTAGCACTTGACTCCTCACTGCTGAGAACGAGTCATTTTGTCCCATAAGGAAGCTCATCACATACTCATTTTGGAAGAACTCATTAAGTTTCTTCACACCTCCACATTTACACGTTCCACAAGTACAATTTGGTCGAAAATTGTTCAACTCCTCCCAAATTTCTTTCAACCTTGTGAAGTACATCCAAACCGATCGCTGATCTTGAGTTAGGTTTGTGAGTTCTCGTTTCAACTGGAAAATGCGCGGTCCATTGGATTGCTGAAACCTCTCGTTCAGATCATTCCAGATCTCCGCAGCTGATTCTCCGAACAAAATGTTCGATGAAATTTCCTTCGAAACAGAGTTCAACAACCAAGAGATCACGATATGGTTGTTGCGTCTCCATGAATTCAATAGGTGTGGATCAGATCCATCAGGTTTCACGATAGATCCATCAACAAACCCTAACTTGTTCTTCACGGACAGTGCAATCAACATCGATCGATTCCACGACGCATAATTATCTCCATTCAGCAAGTGAGATACGAGAACTGTACCTGGATTGTCTGAATGATGCAGATAATATGCACTCAGTGGATCATCGATTACTGACCTTCGTGAAGCTCCGAACGCTAAATTCTCCATCGAAGTGTTGCTCTGTTCCTCCATTCACTTGGTGCCAGAAACAGAGTATCGCCGATGACTCGAGTTCAGGTAAAGACGAAGCTCCAAAATGCTCTAACAATGGCGGAATTTAGAGTTCTGATACCATATTGAGATCAGACTGAGAGAGTGTTTGGGAGAGAATGGTCTCGACTCAATGTGAGATCGAGTATGCAAATTCTCATTAACCAGAAAATGTACAATGTGTGTGTTTATATACACGGAGCAACTAACATAACTAATTTAGCCTATCCGTGCTATACACGTGTCTATACACAAGATAAAATAAAAACAAAAGCAGAGACTGAAACGACTGCGTTTCATCTCTAATATAAATCACTTCACTTGATTTGTAAATGAGATTTGTAGATCTAGCTAGAAGACGAGATCACCGAGTTTAAAGATGTTAAAACTTGGAAAATTAAAATGCTATAGGAATAGTTAGTTCTTTTGAGTGTCCAATATTGTTAGTCACTTTAAGGATGAAAGGGCCATCGCGCGTCGGGAACTGTACTAAGGTATGCTTATGATCGACATTTGATAGAAACAACCCTGAAGAGGTCCACACCTGATCACAGCCAGCTCACCTGCCGTGCCAGCTGAGCGCCCATTGGTCAAGGCGCTGGTCAAGACGGTTAGGCGGTTAGGAAGATAGTTAGATAAATACAATGTATCTAGACAGTTATGGTTTATATAAATACGTGTAACTCAATTAATTCAGTTAAGCAATACAAATACACAAAAAGGCTCATAGAGAAGATTCTCTCTCTAGAGCATTGGATTCTCCTAGATCTGAGATTATCCAAAGCTTCACTTGGTATCAGAGATATATCAATGGCGTTCGACGGAATTTCCTCGTCGTCATCAGAGATCCCGAGATCATCAGTCTCTCCACACTTCGCTCCTACTCTCTCATCTGCAATCTCTATCAAGCTCGACAAAGAAAACTACTCTGTTTGGAGAAGCCAAGTCTTACCAGCAGTAATTGGACACAACCTTGAAGGATTTGTCTTCGGAACGAAGATCTACCCCAAGGAATTCGTCAAACACACAGATCCGCAAGGAAATGTCATGAAATCAACAAATCCAGAGTATATCCAGTGGTTGAGAGAGGATCAGCTTCTCTTGAGTTGGCTCATTTCGTCTCTATCAACCACGATTCTCAGGTCAGTCACAAGAATCCGTTCTTCTCATGGAATGTGGATTGCTCTGGAACAGAGGTTTGCTGTCAGATCGAAGGCTAGGTTAATTCCTCTGAAGACTCAGCTCCAAGCAACAAAGAAAGGAAGTCTTTCGATCTGTGACTACTTCGCCAAAATGGAAGCCATCGTAGACTCAATTTTCTTGGCTGGTGGTGACATCTCCGACGATGATCTGATCCTGGCACTACTCATGGGATTACCTGTTGAGTATGATGTTGTTGTTGCATTGGTAAACAACCGTCTGCAACAATGTGATGGTGAATCGTCTGGAATAACCGTCCAAGAGGTCTTAGCTATGGCTCTCTCACAAGAAACGCGCATTGACCAGCTCACCTCACAATCAACGATTGATGTTCAGTCAGTCTCAATAAACTACAATGGAGCAATG
The DNA here is from genome assembly GCF_054948205.1 of Urtica dioica subsp. dioica. Taxonomy (NCBI): domain Eukaryota; kingdom Viridiplantae; phylum Streptophyta; class Magnoliopsida; order Rosales; family Urticaceae; genus Urtica; species Urtica dioica. The sequence continues at coordinate 20,125,767 of NC_142763.1, forward strand.
GCGAACTACACAGATACTCATGGTAGAGGTCGCTCTAGGGGCAGAGGTGGTCGAGGACGTTTCACTGGTGGTCGAGGTTCAAACTCAAGACCTACTTGTCAGATCTGTGGTAAACAAGGACACGTGGCTATTGCGTGTTGGCACAGACTCGATGAGTCCTTCCAAGGACCTATCTCAGCACCAGCAACAAGCAACAACAACAATCCACTCAACAAGGCAGCGTTCTATGCTGGTCCTGAAACTGTAGCTGATCCAGCGTGGTATGCTGATTCTGGTGCAACGAATCACGTGACTGCTGAGCTGGACAAGCTTCACATGAACACTAAGTACAATGGTAGTGACAAACTCATGGTCGGGAATGGTAAATGTCTCTCCATCACTCACACTGGACTATCTCATTTACATTCCAAATCAACAAAAAATAAATTAAGAAATGTCTTGCGCAAGAGCTTCCGGATATAGAGAGTAAGTCAATATGAAATCCAAATCTCTTTCACGCTTTTGCTGTTCTGATTTTGATTTCACACTTGTTTGATATAGCTGTCGCCACCACCCTTTTCCCCTCTTCCTCTCTCTCACCCGCTCCCTCTCCTTCGTCCTCTCTTCCTCTCTCCCGCGCGAGCGCCGACCCCGACTGCGAGCGCGCCTCTGCCGACTGCGCGACCAGCGACCGGGCGCCGCCATCTCTCCCTCTCGCCTGTTGTCTCTCTGTCCTCGTGCTCACTCGACGCGCGCTTCCGAGTCCTCTGCGCGACTTGACAGGACTCTTTCTCCTCCGCCGAGTCCGCCTCTGCCAAGCCGCTTCCGCCCCGTCGCTGACCTCTGCTCTGTCCTCGCTGGCAACGACGCTTCCAAAGAATCTCGGCCGCCCGATTCCTCTGTCTTCGTCATCAGCTTCCAGACTTTTAGGTTTGTAAATTAAGGGTTTTTTAATTGTTTTCTATGGTTTTAAATTGTCATCTGATTTGGGGATTCCGAAATCGTGGTTGTTTGGATTGATTTAGTTGGTGATTCATGGTTTTTGGTTGATTGAGATTTTAGGCTGACTTATTGATTGAGTTTCAATTAGATTGATTGATCTCATTATAATTTCAAGAGTGTGGATTGTTAATGGTGAAGTCCTACATCTTGGCATTGTGTAGAGTTCTTGTTTTGCTTAATTTCGGCTCGGCAGATCAAGTGGCGATCCAGCTGATGCGAAGACTTTTAGTTCAAGTTTCCGGAGCAGCTCCCTTGGAGAAGGATCTTGTAAAGAAGTTTAAGCGCATGCCTGATCATCTCAAGGTATCTCTCCTATATTTTTTTTATACACATGTACCGTTGCAAGTCTTTTGTTTCACTGCTGAAATACAAGCTAATGATACGAAAGCAGGGAAACCCATCCATCCCAGAGAACAAGTTATTCAAATAAGTGCACTAAGAAACCAACGTAAAGAGATGGGGATATATGTGAATTTATAGGAGATACAAGATAACTTACGTATGCATAAATATGAATTAGCTTACAGTCACTAATATGGGAGATGTTAGCTTACAGTCACCAACGTATGTTACCATATTTCAGCTACTGCATCTTTTTTTCATGTTCAAGTTATCTTTCAACGTGAGATGTTAGCTTACAGTCATTTATATATATCTCATTAAGCTTTATATCGGATTTACAAAGCTAATATGGTCTTTGTAGGATCATAACATACGTTTGATATTTTCCTCTGAATATTCCGAAAATAAAGAAAGATGAATTTGTATAATGATACGGAAAGAGTACATGACGTGAAACCATACAATTTGAATAAGAAAGTGGTTTCACGTCAGCAGGAAGCGAAAGACAGCTGGCATGTTTTAGAAGTTATCTTGTAAAGGGTGTAAATAATGACTTTTGTAGAGTTCTTCTCTGGTATCCAGTTGTGTTTCAGCTTGTAGTTAAGTTGCAATGGAACAAACATATTTGTTCAAATCTGTAGCCTTTACTGGTTATATATGTTTGGGTTGTTGCTATTATCGGTGTAAATGTCAATATTTCTCTTCCGATGTTTGCCAGGTTCATTACAGAAATGCAAAAAGCTTTACGTTGTTCACTTGTCGGAGAGAGAGTACTCGCAGTTCCGTTGTTTGAGCTCTACGACAACGTCCAGGTACAGAGGTTATGGGATTAGGTTGTGAAAGTTTAGTTCATACTTCATATTATGATTTTGTTTTCTGTATATAGTATGTTTTCCTTGACTTTTAAAGAATACACACAGAAAGCTCATTGACTTTTTCAAAAATAATATGCTTTCCTTGAAGTAGCTACAATTTTTTTTTTTTTTTGACAAACTTTCTGCAGAACAATTTGATGGATATAGGTATATAGTATGGTCTATGGTGTTGTGCACTTGTAGTAGAGAATCAAATACCGAGTACGAAATTGAATTGATTCACAGTATTTTATTGTATGCGTGATCTGTTTTACATTTATATACGTATATATGCATTGATTTTTTAATGTCAACAATGCTTTCCTTGAAGTAGCTACAATTTTTTTTTTTTGACAAACTTTCTGCAGAACAATTTGATGGATATAGGTATATAGTATGGTCTATGGTGTTGTGCACTTGTAGTAGAGAATCAAATACCGAGTACGAAATTGAATTGATTCACAGTATTTTATTGTATGCGTGATCTGTTTTACATTTATATAAGTATATATGCATTTATTTTTTTATGTCAACAATGCTGGTTTAACGAAAATTATGCAGAACTTTAATAAAACCATAATGTATAAAAATTTAAAGAGTTATATTTTTTTATTGGCAACAATTTAACCAAAAATAGTCGCATGGCTGTAGATACTTAAAGACACGTAATTGCTGAAATTAGTTAAATAAAATAGGGGAACACACTCTCAACACATTAATTTAGCACTTCCTCATCATAAAATATTTATGTACCAAAAATATCGAATATACAAAATATCAAAGCAGCTTACAAATACTTTTATAAATGCAAATAATACATATTTATGTCACAAAACCCTCTACTGAGATTCGATTTTTTTTTCTTTAATCAATACCGATACTTATATGTACTCGGTATTAGTTGTTCCTGAGATCAATTAATGTCTTAGAGGCCATTATGTCTATTCGCGCAAGTCCTTTAGCAAAAGAGAGCAGTAATTGCCTCACTATATCTTTGCTTGGTTTTCTCTCTAACAACCCAAAACGTCCCAAGACATCTGACAGCAATTCTTTGAGCGTCTAAATGAGCATGTTTTGCCTGCAGTTTAGACAGCATAAAAAAAATGTTGGCACTTTCAAATCATGAGCGTAAAAGTTTTCTTTGAGCCACTTTTCATATAACTTATATCCTCGGGACAAAAAAATTGGAAAGTAACCATACATAAAGGAAATGCTAAATCGTAGTTACTGTATCAAAATCAAATTTTTATATTTAGAAAATCTAAATCAGATTCAATTTAGATTCCACCAGACGTATGGGAAACCACCAGTATGTATCCACTTCTTTGATAATAGTGTGATCTTGTTTATTTTACAAGTTTATGTTGTGCATACATGTACATTTTTCTCTCAACCATTAAATCCTCTGCCAATCAAAATTCAGGAAATGTTGTTTTGCTCCAGAGTTGTTGGGTCTTGTTTGGGTGTTGGGCTCTTGTACTGTAACTTTTACCTTTTCCTTTAAATACAAAAAAAAAGAAAAAGAAAAAAGAAAAAAAAAATCACGAAATGTCAAAATTTGGTTAAGCATCTTGAAAAAAATAAAATTTGGTTGGATTGGACATTGGGCATTGTATACGGAATCGATTTGGCCATTGTGCAGATCACTGTTAATTCTGTGCTACCATGCATATTACAATAGTATTGGATCAACTGATATAGGTTTTCTGTAGCAGGTTTAAACGTCCAATGCACTTGTCATCGCCGTGGCATTGCAGGATTGTCAACACCAGTTTTACTTCTGAATCTTACTTCCGCACATGAACAAAATGGCTGAAGAAAGTTAGCCATTATATTTTCTAACGTCTTCTTTTTTTACGGTGCACTTTTATCACAATTGTCAGTCTTTTACTATGCTTACATGACCTTGGTGTCTGTTCATTCTTGGTATGTTGGTGTCCTTTTTAGGACCGGAAGATTCTATATCATCGGCTACAATATTAGCTTCATATCGCGACTCCACTCGGTCGAGAAAATATAAAAAGGTCTGTTTATGGTTTTTCTTTCTAAACTACTCTCTTCAACGGTTCCAAAATGCGCATCATATAGTATAAATGTCTTCTACAGTCAGAAATCATTTAGTTGTGTTAAATTAGCTACCTCTTACAATGACGCTCATCAAAATAATTGCTTTCGTATCTTTTCTGTACCGGAAACTCCGGTCCTCTGAACCTCCATCAATCGTATCGAAATGTATGAGTAAGCATAATCTTGGCTTACAGAATCCTGTACATCGGCCCTTCAATTTAAGTATGTCTTTATTATTTTACATTTGTCATCTTTTTAATATTTCAATTTATATTAGTTGCTTTTTGAAGCACTGACTGTATAATGCATTATCTTTTCCCTATACTTAATAAGCAGGTAATGACGACGCATCCACATCCGACGCTATTGGTGATTCCATTTCTTCAGACATGATGTTAAGTACCTATTTAGGTTTGACCACTACCCGACCTTTGGAAACGTATTACCACAAAACACATTTACTGAGTTTTGTCCTTTCTGTTTTCACCTTTAAATTAGATTACTCTAAATAATAACCCAATTTCGTGTTTTGTCTATTTTTTTTTCCATTTTGGTGTAATTTTAGATTGTGAATGTTTTCCTACATAACTACATGATTTTTTCCATGATGCCGCTTGAGTTATTAAAGCTTTGCCTAATATGAGTTCAGCTGTCTATTATAATTTTTTGAGTTGTTTTAGTTTAACATAAGAGATTGAAATACCCTCATTGAATTTGAGTTTTTGGGCTATTTATATACAATAGTTTTTTTAAAATTCATTTGCTTGTGTTACTAAGTATTCCAGGAAGCCTAATGAATTAATTTTAAAGGTCATTTTAGCTATCATGTCTTCTTAGGGCTATTCTGATCTGGAGAAAGTTGCAATCAATAGGAAAAAACCCCATTTCTCGAAAGGAAGAACTTGAAATTCTTTTTCCTTTCCCCAGCCTTTTTTTTACCATTAGCAAGAACTTGTTTCAGTTGCGGATCATAAGGAATTCGAACAACTGTCTATGTTTTATTTTCTTATTACATTAATAACTTCATGTTTCTTTACAGCAAACTCTTCCTCTCCTATCAACCACACAGTCACACCCAAATGGTAAATATATGCTTTTCTATATTCAGCTTATACCATATTTCCTTTACGCTACACGCTTTTACAACTTGTGTTCATTTTATGCTGCTTACTTTTACTATCATGTTGGTACAACAAGTTGTAGTTATCCCTGCCTAATAACGTAATAAATACGTACTGCAGGAGCACGAACTTCTACTGACACCACTTCTGAATCTGTTCCTTCAGAAACGGTACTGAGTACTTTTCTGGCGTTGAAGAATAAGAACTCTTCCATAAAGGTACAAGAATATGTACATCAATTATTTATAAATACAGTATTTATTTTCATGGCGATTCCATCATAAAGAAACATGTTTTCGGGAAAACCTTCCTTTCCCTTGAGAATACTAGGATTTGGAAAAAAATACTTCCCAGTACGCAGGTAGAAACATAGTTTTTTTTTTTTCCCCGTTTTCTATCGTAAATTGTTAGTAACTGATTACATATCCAAGCAAATGTTTTGTAGATATTATTAGTAACTGTCAAGAAATGAAAAATCAAATACAAGCTAAATGGTTGGGGACGTGCTATTTTAATCCTTGTTTTAACTTAAACTTCTGCCACGTTACTTGTTAATATTGTCAAATTTCAGGAAAAAAATGTTTTCCCAATAGAAATAGCTTAGACAAAAAATTAAAATGTTAATTGATCGGGGATCAATTATATTTTTAGAATAGTATATAGGTTACCAACACTTGCTCTTGCATTGTTTTTACATTATGTATTTTTCAGGCAAATAAGAAATTAACGACGACATGCGAACGGTCTAAGGTCCCCTACATGTCTGCACGCCAATTATTCTTTGCGCAAGAGCTTCCGGATATAGAGAGTAAGTCAATATGAAATCCAAATCTCTTTCACGCTTTTGTTGTTCTGATTTTGTTTTCACACTTGTTCGATACAGCTGTCGCCACCACCCTTTTCCCCTCTTCCTCTCTCTCACCCGCTCCATCTCCTTCGTCCTCTCTTCCTCTCTCCCGCGCGAGCGCCGACCCCGACTGCGCGCGCGCCTCTGCCGACTGCGCGACCAGCGACCGGGCGCCGCCATCTCTCCCTCTCGCCTGTTGTCTCTCTGTCCTCGCGCTCACTCGACGCGCGCTTCCGAGTCCTCTGCGCGACTTGACAGGACTCTTTCTCCTCCGCCGAGTCCGCCTCTGCCAAGCCGCTTCCGCCCCGTCGCTGACCTCTGCTCTGTCCTCGCTGGCAACGACGCTTCCGAAGAATCTCGGCCGCCCGATTCCTCTGTCTTCGTCATCAGCTTCCAGACTTTTAGGTTTGTAAATTAGGGGTTTTTTAATTGTTTTCTAAGGTTTGAAATTGTCATCTGATTTGGGGATTCCGAAATCGTGGTTGTTTGGATTGATTTAGTTGGTGATTCATGGTTTTTGGTTGATTGAGATTTTAGGCTGACTTATTGATTGAGTTTCAATTAGATTGATTGATCTCATTATGATTTCAAGAGTGTGGATTGTTAATGGTGAAGTCCTACATCTTGGCATTGTGTAGAGTTCTTGTTTTGCTTAATTTCGGCTCGGCAGATCAAGTGGCGATCCAGCTGATGCGAAGACTTTTAGTTCAAGTTTCCGGAGCAGCTCCCTTGGAGAAGGATCTTGTAAAGAAGTTTAAGCGCATGCCTGATCATCTCAAGGTATCTCTCCTATTTTTTTTTATACACATGTACCGTTGCAAGTCTTTTGATTCACTGCTGAAATACAAGCTAATGATACGAAAGGAGGGAAACCCATCCATCCCAGAGAACAAGTTATTCAAATAAGTGCACTAAGAAACCAACGTAAAGAGATGGGGATATATGTGAATTTATAGGAGATACAAGATAACTTACGTATGCATAAATATGAATTAGCTTACAGTCACTAATATGGGATATGTTAGCTTACAGTCACCAACGTATGTTACCATATTTCAGCTACTGCATCTTTTTGTCATGTTCAAGTTATCTTTCAACGTGAGATGTTAGCTTACAGTCATTTATATATATCTCATTAAGCTCTATATCGGATTTACAAAGCTAATATGGGCTTTGTAGGATCATAACATACGTTTGATATTTTCCTCTGAATATTCCGAAAATAAAGAAAGATGAATTTGTATAATGATACGGAAAGAGTACACGAAGTGAAACCATACAATTTGAATAAGAAAGTGGTTTCACGTCAGCAGGAAGCAAAAGACAGCTGGCATGTTTTAGAAGTTATCTTGTAAAGGGTGTAAATAATGACTTTTGTAGAGTTCTTCTCTGGTATCCAGTTGTGTTTCAGCTTGTAGTTAAGTTGCAATGGAACAAACATATTTGTTCAAATCTGTAGCCTTTACTGGTTATATATGTTTGGGTTGTTGCTATTATCGGTGTAAATGTCAATATTTCTCTACCGATGTTCGCCAGGTTCATTACAGAAATGCAAAAAGCTTTACGTTGTTCACTTGTCGGAGAGAGAGTACTCGCAGTTCCGTTGTTTGAGCTCTACGACAACGTCCAGGTACAGAGGTTATGGGATTAGGTTGTGAAAGTTTAGTTCATACTTCATATTATGATTTTGTTTTCTGTATGTTTAATGCTTCATAGAGAAGAAAAGGGACTCACCCTTTATATTATAAGGGAAACATAACATGTCACAAACAAGAGGCTCCTACTGAGATGGGAAATTCCGGGCATATATATATATTTCCTACTTATCATTTTGTTTATGGTGTTGTAGTTTCCTGAAATCATTGACCAAGGGTACACAAACAGGAAGAAGTGAGGCTGTCACAGCATGACTGATGTAGAGCGTAATATAGGAAAGAGAGATAATCGCAAGTTGCAATATTGACTTCTTTTTACTATTTCATAAAATCTACCAAATTACATCAATGGAGAATAATACTTATAGAGTTGAAAAGGGCGTAAAAAAGGAAATAAACCATAATCAATGCACCAAATTCTAAAATTGAAATGAAATAAAACTGATCACAATTGATGCTCATAATTCGTCCGGAGTGGAGAAAATTTGTCCTCGAATTTGTAAGGGTGTGTTTTTTTTCTTATGGACATTGAGAGGTTCACAAAGACTGATCTTCTCGGCCTTCACATGGGCGGTTTGTCGGGAGGCTTCTTGTTAGGAATCAACATGGAATCCACCTCGATTTTCTTTGTGTCCTCATCGATCCACGCTGAAATTTTAAGCCTGTTTCTAAGTTCTTATTTTCTTCATTAATTATCATTTTATTTCTTAATTATCTTTTACATTTTTCATTAATTTTTATTTGGTGAAAAAATTCTTCTATTTTTCTATTTTATTCTGTTCAAAATCAGCTCAGTTCTTATTTTCTTCTTTTCTTTTTAAATATTAACTATTTCGAAATAAACTATCGTTATTTTGAACAAAAGAAAGTGAAATAATTGTGAATGATGTTTTTCATTTTTCAAATATTATGTGAATGATTTTGAGGGCATTTTTGTTATTTCGAAAAACAGAGTTATGGAGTCTTCAATTTTAAAAGAGATAATTAAACAATAAACTTAGAATATTTATTATTTGATAGAAACCTCAGATACATGGATTAAAATTGCTCAGATAGATATGCTATTTTCCGGCAAAGAATGATTACGATTGTTTTTTTAATTTATTCCGAAAAAATGTGTTGAATTTGGAGCTTTTAATAAACACTTAAAAATCTCTGTTGTGTCAGTTTTAATCCGGTGATTAAAAGCTGATTAGTTGTTAGTCAATCGCTCCTAATTACACAGGAATGCATTAAATAGAAACCAATAATTTAGCTATTCCTCAAAAATTTGCATAGCAATAGCAAGTCTATATAATACATTCAAACCAAGCCATTAAAACTAGTGATCAAACAAGCTCAGCCTTACAAAGACGTCAATGACATTCTCTGCTTCCGTTCCTCTTTTGTACTCGCATTATATTATTATTATTTATAACTAGTTTCAGTTGAGCCAATTTGATCACCCATTAAAGCCTCTCTTTTTTCACACACAGCTTATTTATGGCGCGACTCAGTAAAGCTAAAGATCGGGACACCATTTCCGGAAAGGAGATCTTGGTGGATCGATCGTCAATCCTTAAAAACGACCTCTTTCGAGATGGAATAGTGGAAAGTGAAGTTGTGGGGAATCCACTCGATGCCCTTGGAACCTTTCTTGTGGACGAATTTGCTTCGAGAATCGAGCATCAAATTATCGACCATATCGGCCAGATAAGCAGTTGTCAACCCGAGTCCTTTGCGAAAGACTCCACGATCTTCGGGAGAAGAATCTTTTGCTCTTTCTGCGCGAACAAGCTCGACCGGATGAACACATCTCTTGCTTTTTCCATCTCCTCGAACACCCTTTTCCGAGTAAATACACGAACCTGAAATAAAAGTCAATACTTACTAGACGTGGTGCCCAAAAAAAAAAATTGTCCAAACTCCACATCAGATTGGATCACCAGCTTTTATTTGAAAAGGCACGTCCGGTTTGGTTTCAAGTAATGGAAACCGCAGTCCAAACGAAATCGTATCAGAAATTTTTTATTATTTTCAATTTGCAAGGATTTAAAACTTGTTAATTAAAGATGAATCCATGCTTATTTTAAGACTTGGTAGCATGGATGAAATTTATACGCCGCTTCATTTACTTGGAGTTTCGAAATTTGAAAAAAAGAAAAATTTAAACGTATCCAAAACGATAGTCTGGTTAAGATATCTTAACAAGTAAAAATTTATTTTTATTTTTTCTCAGGCACAATTCAGTCTCAATTTCAAACGATCTGGTCTAGTCCGGTTAAGATAATTAGCAATTAAAGACCCCTACTATGAAGATTACTAGGCCAACAAGTAAAGAAGAAATATCAGGTGTACCGCGGGATCGGATTTGCTTCCCAAGCAAATCGAGAAGTGTAGAAGAGGCTCGATTCTTTGGATGGCAAAAGGTCTCCGAGCATCTCCAATTTTGAACCTGCTCTTTAACGAAAAAAGCATCCTCAACCACTGCTGATAAACAACAACAAAAAAAGGTAAGTCAAAAAAGCAATGATCAAACAGTTTCAATGATATTAATAAAATGAGAATCGGTTTTAATTGTCCCGGTCGAGGTAATCGACACCCTAGGATGGAATTCTGAATCGTATCGACGCTTATGGTATGACTCCCAAAGTTAAACGCGACCTAATTTACACACATTCGAAAGATCATACCGAGGATAATTCAGAGGCTTAAATTAGATTAAAAAACACCAGGTTATACCAGAGGAACTTAGGTGATAATGTTGTATATCAAAGTGACGGCGACAGAAGAAAGAAAGTACGAATGAGTGAAATGCTATAGCTTCCATGCATTTCAAATCATCTGTGCTTTCTCTCTTCTGTCATCGTCTATAAACATATAGACCACCATGTTTCCTCTAATTAACAAAAACATAAATATAATAAATATGTATGTATATAAAAACATGCTGGCAGCTTCACTTTTTCAATTGTAAACATTAACAATCGGAACATATATGATATATACATATATTTATATATTACAAGTGCGGGACTCTTATGTGCGTGTGGGCATGAAATAATCGATTAGGTGGGCTTTATATTTATAGACGAAGATGACGCTGAGAAAGAGAAAGGAGAGAGAGGGGGAGAAGAAATATTAATACAATATTTATGGCTATTAAAAATGCTTCGCACGTCGGTTAGTCGGTACAACGACAACTGTCCAAACATTGACGACAAGAGAGAGAGAGAGAGAGAGAGAGAGAGAGAGAGAGAGATGGGTTGGGAGTCTTGGGACTTGGAACTCTCTGCTTTGGGGTGGTGGTGTATTTATAGTGGAGGAAAAAAAAGAGGGTATATTAATTGAGCCGTTGATTAATTCAAAAAGCACATACTTTACGATGTATTTATATTATTATTGGAGAAGAAATATTAATGCAATATTTATGGCTATTAAAAATGCTTTGCACGTCGGTACAACGACAACTGTCCAAACATTGACGACAAGAGAGAGAGAGAGAGAGAGAGAGAGAGAGAGAGCTGTACTATTCATAAATTAATAACACAATAAAAAAATAAAAATAGCATCAGGGCTTCGTAGCACAGACAATAAATTTGTGCATTGTTTGAGTTGTTTACTCGAATTTCGAGGAAGAAGACGCTGAGAAAGAGAAAGGAGAGAGAGGAGGAGAGAGCAATAAATTTGGCCCACCTAACTTTCTTACCGATTAAATTGTATGAGTAAAAAAAATGACTGATCGCTTTACATCTAATTAGAAAGGAATGGTACCAAAATAAAGGTAAAAGTCACCACGCACGTTTTAAACTTGTTGGGGGGTTCTAGTATGCTTTACGCCTTTACCTCTCTTTTGTCTCTTCTAATGTGGCTTGTCTGTCATTTATCTGATTTAATTAGATTTAATTATGATAGTAATAACCAACCAGATGCATTCCCCCTTTTAAAGAAAAAAGAAAAAACAAAAAAAAGAGTTGCATAATGATAATGTTAATAATAAAAACCAATCTGAGCCGACAGTATAGACATCTGTAATATATATAATAGTTCTTTTTTTTTCTTCGTTAAAACTGTAATATATTATTATTGGAGAAGAAATATTAATACAATATTTATGGCTATTAAAAATGCTTTGCACGTCGGTACAACGATAACTGTCCAAACATTGACGACGATCTAATGAACTTGAGCATATTTTTTATTTTATTTTGCTTATTAATAAACTAGGTGGACATTTTCCTTGCTTAGCTTTTCATTAACACCGCTTTGTTGTTGTTTTTGTTTTTTTTTTATTATTTGTAGGGAATTACATTAAATTATATTAATGAGAAATGTTGATATAAAAAAGCTTGAAGTTCATACGAACGTGATAAATGGTAAATAAAAAAAAAACATATCATGAGGTAAAATCATCGTAACAAAATAACTCTTCGAATAGTTAATAAAAAAATTTCGATTGAAAAACATAGTTAGCTAAATTTATATAAAAATAAATCTCAATATGTCCGAATTTCAAAAAATAGATTTGATGATGGATAAAACTTTGGATTAGAATCCCAGAGAAGAGCATAATCAGAATATTAAATATTAACTATAAAGTAAACAAATATAATAAAATAAATAAAACTATCTGAACATAACTTTACGAGTAATAAATCATTTTTCAATGGAATAACAAAGCTAATAGGTATTTAGTTGCAATTAAATCTCAGTAACTATTGATCTAAAAATAATATTGATGATGAATAAAAAATCCATGTAATCATCCAAGAGTACGAATTCACAATTTAGAAGACAAAAATGAAATTTATAGAATTGGTATACAAAGTGATGAAAATGATTATTTAGGATGTCAATAATTAAAAATATTTAATTTAAATTTTGTAAATAATTTGACTAAAAGTTAAATACACATATTTTAAATATTTTTCTCTTTAAATAATTTAGTATTCATTTATAATAAAATAAATTTGATAAATTATAAAGATAAAATTAATAATTTTACATTATTAGTGAGATTGTATATAAGTCACGCTCTCAGGCAAGGAAGGAAGGGTGCAATATGCACCCCTTTTAAGCACGCAATTGATGATAATTCTCATTAAGTTAACAATTAATTAAATAACTGTTAAGCCGTTTTTTGGTTTTAACATTTGAGTACACGTGGTGGGCCTGGAATAGTCACGTGCCTAGTATTGGATCGGCCCAAATTACTTTCGGAGAGTCCAAAGGGCTCAAGGAAGTTCGGGACAAAGCCCAAAGCGTCCAAGAGCTTCAGAGGATCTTAGAATCGCAAAGAGGGAAATAATGCTTTGCTTTCTTCTTCGTCGGGAATGCGTTCTTCGTCTTTGATTCCTGGCCTGGAGGTTGAGCCTACTTGGAGGTCGAACCTGCCTGGAGGTCGAGCTCGCCTGGAAGTCGAGCCTGGCCTGGAGGTCGACCCTGGCTGGAGGTCGAGCCTGCCTGGAGGTTGAGCTCGTTTGGGGGGTCGAGCTCGACTGGAGGTCGAGCCTGGCCTGGAGGTCGACCCTGGCTGGAGGTCGAGCTCGCCTGGAGGTCGAGCTCGCCTGGAGGTCGAGACTGGCCTGGAGGTCGACCCTGGCTGGAGGTCGAGTCTGGCCTGGAGGTCGACCCTGGCTGGAGGTCGAGCTCGCCTGGAGGTCGAGCCTGGCCTGGGGGGTTGAGCTCGCCTGGGGCATCGAGCTCGCCTGGAGGCCGAGCCTGGCCTGGAGGTCGACCCTGGCTGGAGGTCGAGCCTGCCTGGAGGTTGAGCTCGCCTGGGGGGTCGAGCTCGCCTGGAGGTCGAGCTCGCCTGGAGGTCGACCCTGGCTGGAGGTCGGGCCTGCCTGGAGGTTGAGCTCGCCTGGAGGTCGACCCTGGCTGGAGGTCGAGCCTGCCTGGGGGTTGAGCTCGCCTGGAGGTCGACCCTGGCTGGAGGTCGAGCCTGCCTGGGGTTTGAGCTCGCCTGGGGGGTCGAGCTCGCCTGGAGGTCGACCCTGGCTGGAGGTCGGGCCTGCCTGGAGGTTGAGCTCGCCTGGGGGGTCGAGCTCGCCTGGAGGTCGAACCTGGCTGGAGGTCGATCCTCGGGGGTGTGACCGTGCTCTTCGTGAGCTGCCTACGCACCCGCTTTGCGGGATCAGGTCATGACGTAGTTCAGGGCGAGTGTGTTTGCTATGTGAATGGATTCTTGGATTTTTGTTTTTTTTCCTCCCGCCCAGAGGTGGCTCTCGGTTTTTGTTTATGATCCGGGATAATTTTGAAGTTGGGAGAGTATTTGGCTGAGAGAATTCTGGGGTTGAGAGAATTTTGGGGTTGAGAGAATTTTGAGTTCAAAGGATTCTCTGTCCCTTTTGATTTGTGTGAGTGAGCTATTTATAGGGAAAACATGCCGCTTGTTGAAAATTTGCTTGTCACTTGTCGCTTGTTGAAAATTCGCTTGTCGCTTGTCGCTTGTTGAAAATTTGCTTGTCGCTTGTTGAAAATTCGCTTGTCGCTTGTTTTAGTCATGCGTATTTTTAGCATTTGACTAAATTGTCCTTCTATATTGTAACGTCGTTTTTGCAATTGAGGCGTCGTTTTTACCATAAGAAAAAGATGGCATAACATTAACCCCCCAGTTTCGCGTGCGACTTGTCGTGTGGGAAACTTTGCTTCTCATCCTCTTCTTTATTGATTTATTATTTATAATATTGTATGTGTATAATATCTTTATTATCTTTTTAGGAAAGGTGACTAATCCGGTTATAACTTTTGAAAAATACATGCACAAGTACCCACACATTTGCAAGTTGCGTAGGTTTCTTTTTAGGCATAGACTTATATATGTATTTTGATGTACTATAGGTAGCCAGTTTTTATATCATCATTACTCCGTGTATAGGTATATGCCCATTATCCTATTTATCATTTATTATTATTATTATTATTATTATTTCCTATACTCTGTGCATAGATTGGTTTACTCATTTGTTTTTTTTTTACTTTAACACCTACCCCATGCTCTCTTTCTTTAAAAACTGAGATGTATCCGGGGATTGAGCTGCCATCACAGGAGCGTAGCAGAGTTGAGATCAGCAAATCTCCTTGGATTTTCTGGCTTCCTTCTTGAGGTTGGTTTCTTCTTTGGTGATTATATATATTCTTTACTTCTCACTTTGCCATTTCTTTCTTTTTCACTCCGTCTCTCGACCCTCTTGTCCCCTTCCTTGAATCTTTATGGCTTTTCTTCCAAAATACTGTGATGACTCTTAATAATCTGATCAATGGTGTGCCTAATTCGCCCCGTGGTCCCAACGACCTAGTGGTCCCACCCGATTGTTCTAGAGCTTTTGACACTTTCGATTTTGGTGAGTCGTGGGTGTTTGATGACTTTCCATGCGCTTTTGGCGAAGGTATGGGTTCCACAAATTCGCCTAATGGTTTCGGTGATGGCGACCTCGATGCCTTTCTTGATGTGGTCCTCGGACGGAGGCCGGTTCCGCGTGTGTCGGGTCTGTGTTTCGATGGGAGAGGTAATGTCGTTCGATCAGAGGCCCATGGCGAGTCGTCTCGGTCCCTGCTGGCCGTGAGAGGCTGCGAGGTAGGTCCAGCGAATGAAGATGGTGTCACACCGGGTGTTCTCCGGAGTTTGGAAAGTGATACTCCCTTGACTTCGACGCCGCTTTTCTTCACAAACGGGTCCCCGTCGCTGCCGGCGGACTTCGGAGCATCAAGGGGTGGGTTTCTTCCGGCGTCGATGGGCGGCGAGGTCGGTCTGGACCGAGGCTCTGTCATCGGCGGGCCTTCGTTGACATCAGGGGAGGGCAACGTAGACGTTCTTCCGAATGCCTGCTCGTCGTTTGCCGCAGAGGGCGTAGAGGCTCCAGCAAGCGAGCATCGTTGTAGCTCCCCAAAAAACGGGAAGAAGCTGTCGTTGTTGCTCGAGGCGTTTGGTCATTTGGTCGGAGGTGAGACTTCGGCACGTCACATCCCAGGACGCGACGACGAAGGCCTCGGTGCCAACTCCTCGGCGAGCGGCGAGGTGAGTTTTCCGTCTCTTGGGGTTGATATTGATGATGATGGTGATAAGGTTGTTATGGCAGAATGCTCTGAGGGAGAGGTCGAGTCTTATCGGTGCAACTCGTTTATAGTTGAGCCCCCAAAACAGCCGCGGTCTTGGTCGAGGCGGTCGAGATGCGGGGATTTTGCTGGCCTCGATGCCGTGAGCTTGACAACGGAAGATAGAGTTAGGTTCCTCCGTGAGAAGTACGAGATCCCGCCGGAAATCTCCATCATTGTTCCCTCCGTCGATGATTATTCCGACCAGCCACCCGAGGGATATACAACCGTCTACGTGGAGAGTCTTAAGCATGGGTTGAAGCTCCCTCCACACCCCTTCATATGCAATTTGCTCGAGAGGATCAAGCTGCCACCCGGTCAACTAAATCCAAGGAGCTATTGGGTCATCGTGGCTTGTTATATCATGTGGTTCCGGGAAAAGCACCGTGAAATGACGGTGTGTGAATTTCTAAGTTTGTGTGCTGTGATTCCGAATTACAGAACGAAAGGGTCGTTCTTTCTTCGTAACAATACGTCAAAAAAAATACTCGACAAACTACCCGGCACGGGGCGTGAGTGGGTCGATGAGTTCTTTTACACGCACGTCGACTATTTTGGAAACATTCCCCTTGGTTTTCGTACATCGGCTGATTGCCCAAAACCCCCTGATTAGCGATCCGAGGTTGCTTCTTTTCTTGAAGGGATACCTCTTAGTGATCGCGAGGCTAACTTGTTTCTTGACGACAAGCTGTGGGAAGAGGTTGGGTGGTTCCCTTACCGTTCGGCCGACGAGGTTCCATTGCTGTTTTCGCGCTCTTTTCCGTCCTCGGCAGAGTCTGGTGGTATAGTAATAGGGTTTTTATTTTTATTTTTTATTATTGCTATCACAATTTGGTTCCCATATGTATACATATCTCCATATTTGACAAGAGAAAAAACTCTAATTCTCTCGACGATCCCTCGCAGGTATGGCGGCTTATGGGGCCCGAGGTGTTACAGGGCCGGGACTCTCTGCGGGGCGGTCGTTGCCGGTTCCTCTTCTTGGTTCGGAGGTGTCGCTCCCTTCGCAGCCCTCAAGGGTAGGCTTATCTCCTCGCGCTAATACAGCATCTATGTCAACCATAAAAGTAGCGATTACTAGTTCAAAAAGAGCGCGAGATGAGGCTCCGTTAGTGGCTTCCTCGCGTGCCAATTTTGGGAAGAAGTTTAAAGCTCCTCTTCGCTCGTCGTCCGACATAGTTGTCAGGTTCTCGGTCGCTGACTCCTTTGGCCCGTAAAGGCATTAGTGGTATCGAGTCCACTCATGCATCGGAGGTGACTAAGTTGGATCGGATGACCGCGATTGCCCTTGCTGAGTTGCTGACTTGCGAGGCCCGACAGGTTTTCCTCCACGTGCATGGCCCAATATTTTCTTTGTTCACCATCTTTTCACCTCTTTTATAGACCTATTTTTTTTTTGTAGTGCTATCTGGCTTCTGTTGCAACTAAGCGAAATGTTCGCGAGTTGGTGAGGAAATTAGGACACGAGACCGAGGCCCGTCGTCTGGCACAGGTGGATGCCGATGGTCGCGCGGAGGCCCTCGAGGCTGAGATTGCAGGGCTCAGGAAAGGTGATGTGGATGACGCTATGAAGATATGTGAGCAAAGAGCCGAGCTTCAGCGTTTGCGTATCGAACTGGGGACCATTCAGGCGGAGCGGGCTAGTTCGGCTATCGACTGGGCACACCGCGACTTGGTTGCATACTGGAGTGGATCGGGAAAGGAAAATCCTCCGGAGGGAGCGGAGAGACTCTCCGCCTTAGATGATAGTGACTCGTCTCTTTCCCCCTTTTTTTGTGATGGACTAACGGCCTTATCGCCCCTTTTTGTATGTGAATTCGGGCAAACTTCCATTCGTCAGGATTTTTCTTTTTGATGGCGCGGTCGGTTGTGCGTCTCTCAAGACCCGTTGTGTTTTTTGCAGGCCCCGATTTCGGGTATAACTCTGACGAATGGGCATTTTCCCTTTTTTGCGTAGTTTCTGTGTTTGTATGCTTTTGGGAAAACTGTCATTTGTTGGTTTTTTCCTTTTGGTGGCGCAGCTTGTTTGAGCGTCCTTCTAGTCCGCTCGTCTAGTCGAGCTCGTCACCAGCTAGTTGAGCTCGTCACCTCGTCTAGTCGAGCTCGTCACGTTGTCCAGTCGAGCTCGTCTCTTGTCTAGTCGAGCTTGTCTCCTCGTCTAGTCGAGCTCGGCACCAGCTAGTCGAGCTCGTCACCTCGCCTAGTCGAGTTCGTCACGTTGTCTAGTCGAGCTTGTCTCCTCGTCTAGTCGAGCTCGTCACGTTGTCCAGTCGAGCTCGTCTCTCGTCTAGTCGAGCTTGTCTCCTCGTCTAGTCGAGCTTGTCTCCTCGTCTAGTCGAGCTCGTCACCAACTAGTCGAGCTCGTCACCTCGCCTAGTCGAGCTCGTCACGTTGTCTAGTCGAGCTCGTCTCTCGTCTAGTCGAGCTTGTCTCCTCGTCTAGTCGAGCTCGTCACGTTGTCTAGTCGAGCTCGTCTCTCGTCTAGTCGAGCTTGTCTCCTCGTCTAGTCGAGCTCGTCACGTTTTCTAGTCGAGCTTGTCTCCTCGTCTAGTCGAGCTCGTCACACAGTCCGTGACGAGCCGGAATGACTTCGACACTTCGTCCAAACGTCTTTTTCGTGTTTGTCGTATGGAAATGCTTTGAGCTTGTGCGGGGCTCCTGCTGCCTTTTCCCTTCTTGCGCCTTGAGCAGGCTTCGAGGTGGGTCGGGTTCTCGATGGCGCGAGTTCCCTTATCTTGGGCTTCACAAGATTCTTTGAGGTGTGTTCGGAGTTTCAATGTTGCGAAATCTCATTTCTCGGATCCCGTGGACACTTTGAGGTCGGTCGGGGACTTGATGGCGCAAGTCCCCTCATCTCGGGTCGTACGGGATTTTTTTTTAGATGTGTTCGGAGTTTCAACGTTGTGAAACCCCATTTCTCGGATCCGTAGACGCTTTGAGGTTGGTCGGGGACTTGATGGCGCAAGTCCCCTCATCTTGGGTCGCACGGAGTTCTTTGCGATACGTTCGGGGTTTCAACGTTGCGAAACCCCATTTCTCGGACTCCGTGGACGCTTTGAGGTCGGTCGGGGACTTGATGGCGCAAGTCCCCTCATCTCGGGTCGCACGGAGTTCTTTGTGATACGTTCGGGGTTTTAACGTTGCGAAACCCCATTTCTCGGACTCCGTGGACGCTTTGAGGTCGGTCGGGGACTTGGTGGCGCAAGCCCCCTCATCTCGGGTCGTACGGGATTTTTTTTAGATGTGTTCGGAGTTTCGACGTTGCGAAACCCCATTTCTCGTATCCGTAGACGCTTTGAGGTTGGTCGGGGACTTGATGGCGCAAGTCCCTTCATCTCAGGTCGCACAGAGTTCTTTGCGATACGTTCGGGGTTTCAACGTTGCGAAACCCCATTTCTCGGACTCCGTGGACGCTTTGAGGTTGGTCGGGGACTTGATGGCGCAAGTCCCTTCATCTCAGGTCGCACGGAGTTCTTTGCGATACGTTCGGGGTTTCAACGTTGCGAAACCCCATTTCTCGAATCCGTAGACGCTTTGAGGTTGGTCGGGGACTTGATGGCGCAAGTCCCTTCATCTCAGGTCGCACGGAGTTCTTTGCGATACGTTCGGGGTTTCAACGTTGCGAAACCCCATTTCTCGGACTCCGTGGACGCTTTGAGGTTGGTCGGGGACTTGATGGCGCAAGTCCCCTCATCTCGGGTCGCACGGAGTTCTTTGCGATACGTTCGGGGTTTCAACGTTGCGAAACCCCATTTCTCGGACTCCGTGGATGCTTTGAGGTCGGTCGGGGACTTGATGGTGCAAGTCCCCTCATCTCGGGTCGCACGGAGTTCTTTGCGATATGCTCGGGGTTTCAACGTTGTGAAACCCCATATCTCGGACTCCGTGGACGCTTTGAGGTGCGTTTGGGGCTCGATGTCGCGGTTGCTATGTCTGTATTCCTGCATTTTCACATGTATGCATATATTTTTTTTTTTGTTGCGTTTTCCGTGGTGCTTGGTGTTTGTCTTACTCTATTAACCCCCCCAGTTTTTATGCAATTTTGTTTAAATTGTATGAAAAGTTAGGAGCTAAAGATTGCAAACTGAACGCGAATTTCGACTTCATTCATTAATTGGGCGAATGGCCTGCTTTTGAAAAATTCAAAGTTCATTGGGGCCGGTGGTCGCTTTTGGAAAACTAAAAATTTGAAAGGACTTGATTTGTTGTTCAGGTTTCGTCGCTTGCTAACCTTCAGGTGCCTTGGCGCCACGGCCTATTGGTAGTATTGGCGGAGATGCTCCGCGTTCCACGGGTGTCTAATTTCCTTGCCGTCCATCTCGTCGAGATGGTAAGTTCCGTCGTGTATCACCTTTCGAATTCGGTAAGGCCCTTCCCAGTTCGGCCCGAGTACCCCTGCTCCGTGAACCTGGGTGTTTTGGAACACCCTCCTCAGGACGAGGCTTCCTTCGGCGCAACGGCGGATTTTGACCCTTGTGTTGTAATGCTTCTCAACGATCCTCTTCTGCGCGGCCATGCGGGCGAACGCTTCAGCTCTCCTTTCTTCGATCATGTCGAGCTCCATTCGGAGGGCTTCGTTGTTGCTGTCTTCGTCGAAGGTCTCTGTTCGGAATGACGGCGCTCCGATCTCAACGAGGATGACGGCTTCAACCCCGTAAGTGAGGGAGAAAGGCGTTTCGCCTGTGGCGGTCCGCGTGGTTGTCCGGTAAGCCCAAAGGACAAGGGGGAGCTCGTCGGCCCATGCGCCTTTCTTTTCTCCCAGCTTCTTCTTCAAAGTCTCCTTGATCGTCTTGTTCACGGCCTCAACTTGGCCATTTGCCTGTGGGTGGCGTGGTGAGGAGAAGGTCTTGCTGATCTTCAATTGCTCGCATATCCTTCGGACCATCGCGTTGTCGAACTGGCTGCCGTTGTCAGTGACGATCGAGGCGGGGATGCCGTGGCGGCATATGATCGATTTCCACATAAAGCTTGTAGTGTTTGCTTCGGTTTGTGGCCTGAGGCTCCGCCTCCACCCATTTCGTGAAGTAGTCGATGGCGACTATCGCCCAGACTCGCTGGCCGGACGCCATCGGGAGCTTGCCTATGAGGTCCACCCCCACTTCGCGAATGGACGTGCCACGAGGATCGGGCACAATGGGGCCGGGGCCTGTCTCGGAATATGCGAGAATCTTTGGCACTTGTCGCATTTTTGCGCCCAATTGAACGCGTCTTTCTTCATCGTTGGCCAGAAGTAGCCTTGCTTGAGCGCCTTCAAGGTCAGGGACTGACCTGCGGAGTGATTCCCGCAAATTCCTTCAAGGATTTCCCTCAAGACGTAGTCGGCTTTGGCGTCGTCCAGGCATCGGAGGAGTGGCTGCGAATACCATCTCTTATAGAGTGTGGATCCTCGCCAGACATATTTGTGTGCGTGATACTTCACCTTCTTAGCTTCAGCCTGGTCGGTGGGGAGGACGCCATCGCGGAGGTATTTGATGATCGGTGTCATCCAGTTCGGTTGGGGCTCTTCTTCGATCAGGTTCACTTCTTCCTTGGTGATGGACGAGAGCTTCAAGGTCTCGACAGGTACCTTGCCTAACTCCTCGCTGTCGCAGCCAGATGCCATCCTAGCCAAGGCGTCGGCCTCAGCGTTCGAACCCCTGGGGACCTGCACGATCTCGTACCAGGAGATTGCCTCTAGTCGGAGCTTGGTTTCCTCCAGGTACGCCGCCATGTTCTCCTCCTTCGCCTGGTATTCTCCCTTGACTTGGTTGACGATGAGGAGCGAGTCGTAGTGGATCTTAAGGTTTTCGGCCCCGAGCTTCCTGGCTATGTCGAGTCCGGCTAGGAGGGCTTTGTATTTGGCCTCGTTGTTCGAGGCTTTGAATTGGAAGTGGATGGAGTACTTGAGCTTTTCTCCGTCCGGGTTGACGAAGACGATTCATGCCCCTGACCCGCGGACATTGGATGCTCCGTCCACGTGCAGGTTCCAGACCGGCCCATCGGGAGCGGCCTTCCTTTTCTTTTTCGGATCCTTGTCCCCCGCGGTTTCTTCTTCTCGCTTGTCTTCCTCGTCTTTGCTTAGATTCACATCGTAAGTGAATTCGGCGATGAAGTCGGCGACGGCCTGTCCCTTAATCGCGATCCTTGGCTGGAACTCCACCCCGTATTCTCCTAGCTCCTGGGACCAGACGGCCATTCTCGTTGAGGTGCCCTTCTGCAGAGCTTTCTTGACTGGGTACCCGGTCCTCACTATGACTTGGTGTGCTTGGAAATATGGTCGAAGCTTTCTTGCGGACATCGTCAGAGCAAGGGAGAGCTTCTTTATCTCCGGGTATCGTGTCTCAGCGTCCAGGAGCGCCTTGCTTACATAATACACGGGCCATTGTATCTTCTCTTCTTCTCGGACGAGGACAACGCTGACCGCCCTCGTCGACACAGAGAGGTACAGGTAGAGGGCATCGCCGTCCTTGGGCTTCGCTAGGAGCGGTGGCGTGGCGAAGTATGTCTTCAAGTCCTGGAATGCGGTTTCGCACTCGTTGGTCCACTTAAAGTTGGCTCCTCCTTTGATGGCTTGGAAGAAAGGCTGACATCGGTCGGTGGCCTTGGAGACGAACCGACTTAGCGTAGCCACGCGTCCAGTGAGGCTTTGGACTTCCTTCACCTTGGTTGGGGACCTCATGTCCAGGAGTGCCTGTATTTTTTCGGGGTTGGCTTCGATGCCTCGCTGGTTGACGATAAATCCCAGGAATTTCCCTGACTCTACACCGAACGCGCACTTGTTCGGGTTCAACTTCATCTTGTACTTTCGGAGAAGGGCGAAGGTCTCCTCCAGGTCTTTGACGTGGTCAGGCGCCTCGAGGCTTTTGACGAGCATGTCGTCGACATAGACCTCCATCGTCTTCCCGATTTGCTTGGCGAACATTTGGTTTACCAAGCGCTGATAAGTGGCTCCGGCGTTCTTTAGCCCGAACGGGATCACCTGGTAACAGAATAGGCCTCGATCGGTGGTGAAAGTGGTCTTCAACTCGTCCGGTCCGTACATTCTGATCTGATTGTATCCTGAGTAGGCGTCCATGAAACTCAAGAGTTCGTGCCCTGCGGTGGAATCGACCAGCTGATCGATCCTCGGCAGGGGGAAGCAATCCTTCGGGCAAGCCTTGTTGAGGTCGGTGTAGTGGATACAGATTCGCCACTTCCCGTTTGACTTTTTCACCATGACCACATTAGAGACCCAACTAGGGAACTTGGCCTCGCGGACGAATCCAGCGGTGATTAGCTTCTCGACCTCCTTGTTGATCGCGAGATACCTTTCGAGGTTGAACAATCTTCTTTTTTGGATTTTTCCCTTCTCTCCAGGGAGTACGTTGAGCCTGTGGGTGATAATCTCCGGGTCGATCCCCGGCATGTCTGCGTGTGTCCACGCAAAGACGTCTTTGTGTTCTTGGAGGAACGCTCCGAGCCGATCTTTTAGTTCGGCTGGCAGGTGTGCTCCGATCATGACGACATGTTCGGGGTTGGCGCTGTCGAGTATCACAGGTACGAGGTCGCTCGACGCCTCTACTTTCTTGGAGTTGGCTTCTTCTCGCGGGTCCAGGTCCTCGAGTGTTTGCGCCTTGCCGATCTCGCCTGAGAGGTCGTCTCCGACCTCACATATGACACTCACCATGGCGTCGCCTTTCCTGATGCGGGATCCCTGGACGTGGCATGCCCTGGAGTCGGCTTGGCTTCATCGCATCACCCCTACTCCCTTCGGTGTCGGGAATTTCATGAGGAGGTGGTATGTTGAGGTGACCGCGCGCAGCCTGTTGAGCGTCGGTCGCCCTATAATGACATTGTGAGTGGAAGGTCGGTCCACAATTAGGAAGTCCACCAGGCGCGTGACCTGGGCTCCCCCCTCCTGTCCAAATGTGACTGGGAGGCTTATGGAACCTTCTGTGTAAACGCACTCTCCTGCAAACCCGAAGAGCGGGGTCTTGACTGGGGTTGGACGAACTTCTCCAAGGTCCATCCGGTCGAGGGCAGTTTTGAATAGGATGTCGGCTGAGCTCCCGTTGTCAATGAGAATCTTCTTCACCATATTGTTTGCTACTTGCGTCTTGACAACGATTGCGTCGTTGTGCGGGTGCATCACCTGGCGGGCCTCTGCCTCGGTGAAGTGGATTGTTTCGTATGGCGTAATCGGGCATGTGCTCTGGGTGAGGTTGATATGGTGGGAGGGACCCTCTCCGTTCGCCGCTCGCGCATATCTCCTTCGTTCGTGCGCGGTATCTCCCATTTATGGCCCCCCAAAGATAGTGGTTACCAAGTTGAGTGGGGCATTGGCCACGTTACCTCGAGTGTTGTTGTTGTTGCTTCCACCCGCGACAACTTCTTTCCCACGTTTCTGCCGCCTGTTGTTTTAGGGAACCTGTCTCCTCGGTGCGGGGTTCGGATTGGCGACCATGGCCATCACGAACTCCTTCAGCTCGCCATTTTGGATGTGACTTTCGATCTGCCTCCTGAGCTCGAAGCATTCGACGGTGAGGTGACCGTGGTCTTTGTGGAAACGGCAGTACTTGTTCTTGTTGCGTTCTGATGGGTCCTTCGCCATGGGTCGGGGCTCGGTGAACATGTCCCCGTGCAAGGCCAGAATTCGATCCGGCGTAGCTTTGAGTGGCGTGAAGTCGGCGTTCCTCTGGAACTTCTCGACTAGTAGGGGTCTCTGTCTTGACGAGGGTCGGACGTTCGAAGCCGCGGCGCTGGCGCCCCGGCTTTTCTTTCTTCGTTGTTCGTCGTCGACCTCGTCCTCGTCCCTGCGCCGGTTTCCCCTCTCGCGGATCCTCCGACTCTCGTAGTACTCCTCGACGGAGATGTGCTGGGTAGCTTGGGAGATGAGCTCCGTCATCGTGACGGGTCGCTGCTTCACCAGCGACGTCAGGAGGTCGCCAGCCCGTAGGCCGTCGATGAAGGCGTAGACAGCGTCGCCGTCCTCGTAATTGTCCACCTTGTTGGACTCCTCGATGAACCGGTTGAGGTAGTGTTGGAGCGTTTCGGAGCCGCCCTGTTTGATCGTCAGGAGGTATGATTTTTCCTTTCTCCGGACCCGTGAGGCGGAGAAGCGAGTGAGGAACCTCTCCTGGAGGTCTTCGAACGATTGCACGGACCCTCGCACGAGCCTTTGGAACCACTCAAACGCGGTACCGGTGAGGGTGAGACAAAATGCCTGGCAGATCGTTGACGGGGATTGTCCCGCCATCCTCATGTTGGTCTGGTACTGGTGGATGTGGTAAAGAGGGTCTGTGCTTCCGTCATAGAGCGGCATGGTGGGCGGACGGAAGCTCCCCCCGGTGTCGTTAGCGAGCACGTGTGCCGCGAATGGCGAAGCCACGCCCTCGATCATGCTTCTCACCAAGGGGGTTCTTGTATGTGCTGCCTGCAACTCTCGGATTTCCTCTCTCAACACGTGGAACATGTTAGTTACTTCATTATTTCCGGCATGTATGGTGGTAGGCGCAAATCTGGTGGTACGTTCTCTTTCATTCGATGCTTGATCGATCAGAGTGATATGTGCTGCTGGCGGCGTTGCCGTAATTGGAGGGGCGACTTCTTGTGGTTCGCCTGTTTCGGGGACGGCTTGGCGCCCCGGGATCTCCCATCGAGTGTTGAGGTGACATCGTAGATCCACGTTGGGCACTAAGCGTCCTGGCGACCCCGTACGTCGCGGCCCAATCTATCGAGAGCAGACCTTCGTGATTCGGCTCCGGTTCCTACGACGGAGCGGGCGGCCTGGGGGATACTGACACGTTGTGGGTCGGTGCCTAAGTTCTGCGGTCCATGTTGATCTAGCCCCCGAGCGGTTCTTCGTTCTGCCTGGTGGTGGCGGTCGATGTCTCGAATACTTGGGTCAGGGTCGTCGTCTTGTCTGCCTTCGATGTTCTCATTTAGTGTTTGCCCTTGTTCGCGCCTTTCACCCCCAGAGTTAGCGTTTTGCGGGCGTCCTTCTCTTGCATGGGCGTGTAAAGTCATGACCCTCTCCTCTCGATCTCTAGCGAACTCGCTTGCTAGCAGGAAAAGACTGTTCTCGAGGCGCTCTATGCGACTGTCTCGTTCGACGAAGACAGTGTCGAGGGCGGGATTTCTAACGTCGGTGGTATTTGGGTGTGGCAGAGGCGCGGTGCCTGCTGCCGGGATGACGCTTGGTGGCGAGGTCTCTTGACCGTGCCTAGCCTGAGTTCGGGCCCGTGTGTGAAGTGCTACGCTCTCCGCCTGTTGAGGGGCGTTGCTCCCAGAAGCGGCGACGCGGTTGGACATTTTGCAGGAGCTTTTTGCCGGAGGAATCTTCCGGTTATGATGATTTGGCGGATTAGTCGTCCGGTCTTGAGACTTTCGGTGGAGGATTCTTCTGGTTTTGAACAGAGAAGGTCTACCAGGGAGGCTTGTGATGGTCCCGTGAAGGGAGGTGGATTTGCCGGTGGAGAACTCGTGGTTGTTTTCGAGTCCCACTCCTTCTAGCGCCAAAATGTTAAGCCGTTTTTTGGTTTTAACATTTGAGGACACGTGGTGGGCCTGCAATAGTCACGTGCCTAGTATTGGATCGGCCCAAATTACTTTCCGAGAGTCCAAAGGGCTCAAGGAAGTTCGGGACAAAGCCCAAAGCGTCCAAGAGCTTCAGAGGATCTTAGAATCGCAAAGAGGGAAATAATGCTTTGCCTTCTTCTTCGTCGGGAATGCGTTCTTCGTCTTTGATTCCTGGCCTGGAGGTTGAGCCTGCCTGGAGGTCGAACCTGCCTGGAGGTCGAGCTCGCCTGGAAGTCGAGCCTGGCCTGGAGGTCGACCCTGGCTGGAGGTCGAGCCTGCCTGGAGGTTGAGCTCGCATGGGGGGTCGAGCTCGCCTGGAGGTCGAGCCTGGCCTGGAGGTCGACCCTGGCTGGAGGTCGAGCTCGCCTGGAGGTCGAGTCTGGCCTGGAGGTCGACCCTGGCTGGAGGTCGAGTCTGGCCTGGAGGTCGACCCTGGCTGGAGGTCGAGCTCGCCTGGAGGTCGAGCCTGGCCTGGGGGTTGAGCTCGTTTGGGGGGTTGAGCTCGCCTGGAGGCCGAGCCTGGCCTGGAGGTCGACCCTGGCTGGAGGTCGAGCCTGCCTGGAGGTTGAGCTCGCCTGGGGGGTCGAGCTCGCCTGGAGGTCGACCCTGGCTGGAGGTCGGGCCTGCCTGGAGGTTGAGCTCGCCGGGAGGGTCGAGCTCGCCTGGAGGTCGACCCTGGCTGGAGGTCGAGCCTGCCTGGGGGTTGAGCTCGCCTGGGGGGTCGAGCTCGCCTGGAGGTCGACCCTGGCTGGAGGTCGGGCCTGCCTGGAGGTTGAGCTCGCCTGGGGGGTCGAGCTCGCCTGGAGGTCGAACCTGGCTGGAGGTCGATCCTGGGGGGTGTGACCGTGCTCTTCGTGAGCTGCCTACGCACCCGCTTTGTGGGATCAGGTCATGACGTAGTTCAGGGCGAGTGTGTTTGCTATGTGAATGGATTCTTGGATTTTTGTTTTTTTTTCCTCCCGCCGAGAGGTGGCTCTCGGTTTTTGTTTATGATCCGGGATAATTTTGAAGTTGGGAGAGTATTTGGTTGAGAGAATTCTGGGGTTGAGAGAATTTTGAGTTCAAAGGATTCTCTATTCCTTTTGATTTGTGTGAGTGAGCTATTTATAGGGAAAACATGCCGCTTGTTGAAAATTCGCTTGTCGCTTGTCTCTTGTTGAAAATTCGCTTGTCGCTTGTTGAAAATTCGTTTGTCGCTTGTTGAAAATTCGCTTGTCGCTTGTTTTTAGTCATGCGTATTTTTAGCATTTGACTAAATTGTCCTTCTATATTGTAACGTCGTTTTTGCAATTGAGGCGTCGTTTTTACCATAAGAAAAGGACGGCATAACAATAACTATACCATAAAAATTTGGAGATATGACAAAACTTAAATTTACATATGACTTTATATCTGAAGAGAGCCCTTAAATTAATTTATTAGTACATAGAAATTTTTACCGATTAAATTGTATGAGTGATAAAAAAAATGAAGGTAAAAGTCACCACGCACGTTTTAAACTTGGGGGTTCTAGCATGCTTTACCTCTCTTTTGTCTCTTCTCATGTGGCATGTCTGTCATTTATCTGATTTAATTAGATTTAATTATGATAGTAATAAGTTAATAACCAACCAGATGCATTCCCCCTTTTAAAAAAAAAAAGAAAAAAAAGAGTTGCATAATGATAATGTTAATAATAAAAACCAATCTGAGCCGACAGTATAGACATCTGTAATATATATAATAGTTCTTTTTTTTTCTTCGTTAAAACTGTAAGAGTATATTATTATTGGAGAAGAAATATTAATACAATATTTATGGCTATTAAAAATGCTTTGCACGTCGGTAGTGTACAACGATAACTGTCCAAACAGACGACGATCTGTGGAGAGAGAGAGAGATAGATATGAGAGGTGCAGATAGATATAGGTAGAAAGGAAACAGCTATAGATGTAAAATAGGTAGCTGGGGATCAATAAATATGTATCATTAAGAGAGATCAGCTTAAAAGACAAATTAATACCACAATAAAAAAATAAAAATAGCAGCATTGTTTGAGTTGGTCTCATATGGACTAGCTAGCAATAGCATTAGCATAGTAGGACTGTGCTACGACAGTAATGTTGGAAACTGTTTCAATGAGTTGGAAATGAATGCAAACACAAACTGCAAATAGGATGGCAACGGGTACGAGTAAAGTCGGGTACACCGATTTCGTTACTCGTACCCGCTATAATTTATATACGTTCCTGTTTAATTTTATTTATTTATTTTAGGAAAACAAAATAATTTTGGATTGGGTCTTCATGACAAAGTCTTGAGAGGCATATTATGTCTCTAATCTCTCTATGCATGCATTACTCAAATATTATATATATTAAATTTTGGTTATGTAAATATCATAAAATTTATTATTATTATATTCATAAGCTAATATTTTTTTTAAATAGCATAACTCTATTTTTTTTTCACTTACCCGCAACTACGCGAGGGTTAAATAACTTTATATAAATCGAAAGCTGTTGTTTTTATTAATAGCGTTTCTTTAATAAGTGATTGAGATTGGCCCTCTAAACTCTCATTCTCTCTAACCTTCCAATACTGACACCATTGCAACTTGCCCAAGAAATTAATGGTGTGCGACAAATATTTCACTTTATCTCTATGCACTCACAAAAAAATCCAAAGCATCTCTGCACTCATTTCTTATCTACCATATCACTTTATCTGTCTAGTCTTGGTAGTTGCCCAAGAAATTAATGGTGTGCGTATTTCACTTTATCTCTATGCACTCACAAAAAAATCCAAAGCATCTATCTGTCTAGTCTTGGTAGTTGCCCAAGAAATTAATGGTGTGCGTATAAAAAGCCTAATTTATTTATTTTAATGATGAAACAATCACTTGAAATAAATTAATGGTGTGCGTATAAAAATAAATTAATGGTGTGCGTATAAATTAATATGCTAATTGATTCTTTCGGAAACAGTAAATAAAATATTTGTTAACATATGGAAAACTAGTTATTTGCTAGTAATCCTCTGAAATTACTAAACGGGTGTAAAATAGTTGTTCAACTATGAATGAAACAATTTGTTGACCAGCTGATCGTTTTTAAGCAGTTCTAATCTTTTATTCAAAGTGATAAACTAACAAACAATCAAATAGAAATAAAAAATACAAGACAATTGGTAATTATGTCTGGTGTAAACCACCACTCAAAGAGACTGATCATGATGTGAAAACAGACTTTTGGCGTCACTTTATCTAAGAGCAACGCTGTAGTTTTAATTCTGTAATGAATTTATACATATAATGTCGCACGCACCTAACTGGACTCATTATCGCACACACATAATTACTCCTTACAACATTGTGAACCTTACAGATGCATAACTGGACTGATTATCTACAATTATTGATTAGCAGCGCTAACATTTTTTGTATGAAAGAAATTTATGTTTTTGTAGGTCCTCACCAATAATTCCACTGTTTCTTTTCGCTATGATTTATCATTTATGGACCTGTGGCTGTGGTTCCCACATT
Organism: Urtica dioica subsp. dioica; assembly: GCF_054948205.1. Lineage (NCBI taxonomy): Eukaryota > Viridiplantae > Streptophyta > Magnoliopsida > Rosales > Urticaceae > Urtica > Urtica dioica. Next base: position 20,155,769 of record NC_142763.1, read on the forward strand.
TGCATTGCATCTTTGCAATTTGCACGTTGTTTCAAAATGTGATTTTACGCAATCTGCTGTTTGAACGGAAATTAATAATTAATCAGCACCAAACAAATGTGGCTATTTGATATGTGTTATTTTATACCTATTTTATTAAGTGTTTCAATATTGTTTTTTTTTTACAGAGTAAGAGAAGGCCGGGCATGTTTGGTTTAAAATAAAAAATGGAATGTTAATGGCAATGGGAATGATAATGGCAATGATAATGGCAATGACAATGGAATGGTATTATATTTTTTTGTTTGGTTTGTAATATTAACTCCAAAAGAATGGAAAGTAAAATTTACCATATTACCATTTTCATAACTTTACCAACTTTCTCTTCTTTATCACTACCACTTCGTCTTCTTCTCAGCATGGACTGATACAGTAAAACAAGATGAACTAAAATGGACTTTAAACCATATTTCTCAATAAAACTTCAAATCCATTGTCTATTTAGGAGAATAATCTGAGGGCCCGATTTTTTTTCCCTTTCATTGGGTGTTGTGCAGGCAAAACCAGTTTCAATTTTTTTGGATCTTTACTGGTTAATCTCCCATGCCTAACAATTTCCATACACAAACTCGACAAAACAATCGATAAAAGAAAAAAATGAAAATATGTTGAAATCGCTTTGCGTTCATCTATGAACCTACTCTAGACTACTCGTCTCCGTCGTCTTCATCGTCGGCGTCGCATCTTCTCCGGCAAGAGAACGGCGGCGAAGGCGGGTGGTGCCGAATGTCTCGTCAAATACCTTCACAACCTCCCATATCAAAGTTACCATTTGCGGTGGCTCGGCTGTCGACGGCGCCTTCGAGATCCCTCCGGCGTCAATCTTCACTGTCGCCGCCCTGGGAATGATCGTCTCCGTCGTGCTCTACGAGAAGGCGCTCGTTTTAGTTTTAGATTACAAATATAAATATATATTAAATGATATAAAAGGTCAGTTTGGGAAGAATATTTCATTACACGGTGGAATGGTTCATTCATCCCAATTTATAAAGAATCAAATTAATGCAATGATCATTCCGTATAATGATGATTACCTCATTTAAAAATGAATCAAATAAAAGAATAATAAATTTAAGGAATCCATTCCATTCCATTCCCTTAAAAAGTCACCAACCAAACATACCCTAAATTCTTTTGGTTATCAGCCATGGCACCTTTGACGTCTGTTATATTTTTTTTTTTTTGAGGAAACGTGGTCGGAGCCACGAAAATTCATAAAAGCCCTCACGTATGGCAGAGGAAAACCGTGGTTACAAAGATAGGAGATAAACAGAAACCAACGGAAAAGGAAAAGGAAGCTCAAAACAAACAGGGCCCTAGGAGACCATGCGGGACCTCAACTCGCGATCATCGGCCCTAATGGCCTCATCCGAACAAGGCAGGACTAAACCCAGCCAGGTCGAGGACGAGTGATGGTTAACCGCATAACGCGCTAGATTATGCGCAGCAACATTACAAAGACGAGAAATATGCATAATGCGAAAAACCTCAAGCTCCCTCGCCTCTCTGGAGATGCGGAGCAAGATCGTCCCAAGCTCTGTCGCAGGCGTCACGCCCTCATCAATCATCCTCACCACCCCCAAGCAGTCAGACTGGATCTCTGCTCTCCTGCCACCGACGCTGCGAACTAGCTCTATGCCCTGGAGGACAGCATACGCTTCCGCAAGCTGGGGGGAGAACCCCCTAGCCAGGAAAAGCGTCTGCGAGGCGATCACCTCTCCGGTGTGGTCTCGAACAATATAACCGACACCGAAGCCTCCACGGTCGCGAGCGAGTGCCGCGTCGACGTTAATCGAGAGGGTCCCGTCCGTAGGGGGGTCCATCTGGGGGTCGTAGTCACCCTCGTGTTCGTCGGAGACTCCCCAACCATAGCCGCTCTGTACTCCTCGAGGAAGCTCGCCGTCCACTGGACTAGCTGTGGCTGGCTCCAAGCTGATCTCCCGGCCAAGACATTGTTCCTGTGGTTCCAAAGTTCCCAAATAATGGTAATGAAAAGCTCATGGAAACGAACCTCAAGGGTCTCCATCGCTCTGAGGATAGCGTCGAAAACATCGCTGTCTCTAAAAGGCGGAAGAATGTGGCCGAAGCCCACCTCTTTCCAGACTCTCCTGCTCCACCTGCAACCCAAAAACGAGTGGAAAACAGTCTCTCTCGCCTCCTGACAGACAGGGCAGCTGTCGTCAGAGGTGATCCTCTTTTTGGCTAAGACTGCTCTGGCCGGGATCTGGCCTAAACAGACTCGCCAACAGAAGAGTTTCACCTTAGGAGGGACTCTCAGCTGCCAGAACTTCGTCCACCACTTCTCCATCACCGTCGGATCTGAAGAGCTGGCGACCGGAGTACTGGCTCTCTCCATCGCAACACGGAAGCCGCTCTTGACGGAGTACTCTCCGTTCTCAGTGAAATGCCAGCGACGCACGTCAGGAGTGCCCTCGCCCCCACACGGAATGCTCAGGATCGCCGCAGCGTCCTCCTCACCGAACATCGCTGTGATAAGATCAACGTCCCAGCTACCGTCGGGTCTCATAAGCTCAGCTACCCGCATATCGGGGGGAATCCAATGGGGGTCAATCCAGGTGGCCGGTCTGTCCCTCGGAACCCAACTGTCGCCCATGACCAACACAGACTCCCCGTCCCCGATCCGCCATCTCGAACCGGACTGAATGATCTCACGTCCCCAGAGAAGACCGCGCCAAATGGAAGAGCTGCACGAGCCAGGGAGAGCTGTCATAATATCACCGTCGGGGAAGTAGCTCTGACTATAGACTCGACCTACCAGACTATCCGGTCTCCTGAGAAGTCTCCAGACACTCTTAGCCAAAAGGGCCTGGTTGGACTTCTCCAGATCTCTGAAGCCCATCCCGCCCTCTGACTTGTGTCGCGTGAGGTCCTCCCACTTGCACTAGTGGATCTTCTTCGTCGCCGTTCCACCCCCCCACCAGAATCTGGCGATCGCCGAGTGGATGTCTCTAATCAAACGCAGCAGGATCTTGTGGCACGAGGCCACGTAACTAGGGATCGACTGAAGGACGGATTTAATGAGGACCTCTCTACCAGCCTGCGAGAGGGAGAGGCCATTCCAACTCTTAATCTTAGCCCAAACACGGTCTCTCACAAATCCAAAAAGCTTCGCCTTCCGCCGACCCGTGAACGCGGGAAGACCCAGGTATCGCTTATGGCAGTCCGTCTTCCTGACACCTAGGATCTGAGCCAACACCTCACCCTCCTCATCGCTAACCTCCGTACCGAAACAAACATCGGACTTCTGAAAGTTCACCATCTGGCCCGAGGCCATAGAATAAGTTCGAAGAATGTCAGTAACCCTCTCACACTTGTCAGGAGTCGCTCGGCAAAAAACCAAGCTATCATCCGCAAAGAGAAGGTGAGACACATGGATATCCCGGAACCGGACTCCTAAAATCGCTCCGAAATCCTCACTCGCTTGAAAGAGGCTCGAGAGACCCTCAGAGCAGAAGAGGAAGAGGAAAGGAGAGAGAGGGTCCCCCTGGCGGAGGCCTCTGAAAGGAGTCACACTGCCTCGAATGGAGCCGTTGATGTTGAAAGCAAATCTGACTGAGGTAACGCATCTCATGATAAGGTGCACCCAACGCGTGCTGTATCCCAGTCTCAGCATCATCGACTCCAGGTAGACCCACTCAACCCTGTCGAAAGCCTTCGCCATGTCGAGCTTGAGAGACGCACACTTTCCATTACCGAAGCGTTTCCGCTTCATCGTGTGGAGAGCCTCGAAACCAACCATGACATTATCGAAGATCAGTCTACCACCAACGAAAGCGCTCTGGGACTCAGAAATAGCGACGTGCATAGTAGTCTTAAGACGGTTGACCAAGCACTTGGCCACTATCTTATAGATCACGTTGCACATGCTAATCGTCTCGGGTCCTCGACTTTGGGGATAAGGGTGACCACAGTATCATTAATGGTGGCCACCTCGTCCCCGTCGTTAAGAATCCCAAGGCAGGTCTGCAAGACCGATTCGCCTACTACGTCCCAATATCTCTGGTAAAAAATCGCGGGAAAGCCGTCACTTCCTGGGGCCTTGATCGCATCCATCGAGAAAAGCGCCTTTTTCACCTCCCATGGCTCAAAAGGGCGCTCCAACTCGGCGTTCAAAGCCTCTGAGATCCTAGGCTGTACGTCCGCAGAAACTAACTCGATACTCTGCGAAGAAGGCCTCGTGGAAGAGAAAATGTCACCAAAGTAACCGGAGACGATCCTCTCTATCTCAGTGTCTCCACTGTGCCAATCCCCATGATCGTCCTCCAGTCCTCTGATAGCGTTCCTCTTCCTCCTAGCAGAAGCCTTGCGGTGAAAAAGCTTCGTGTTCTTATCCCCGCACCGCATCTAGGACACTCTGCTCCTCTGTCTCCAGTACTGCTCCTCCTTCTGAACTAAGGCGTCAAGCTGTCTCTCCTCCCGTCTGAAGGACTCCATACAGAAGTTTGGGCCCGAAAGACCCGCAAGCTCAACGATCTTCTTCTGCTTCTCAATCCTGTCTCTGATCTCTCTGTTCCTCTCTCCGCCCCAGCGGGAGAGACTCTGTCTGCACTGACAGATCGCATCAGCTAAGCTCGGACTCTGATCACCACTCTGGCCCGTCTCCCAAGCTCTACGGATCCGCTCGTCGCACTCAGGCTCACCTATCCAAGACTCCTCAAAGAAGAAACGCCTCGGCCTCCTGCTCCGCCGGCGATCTCTGAGACCCGCTGTAAGCAGAAGAAGTGGTCTATGGTCCGAACTCCAGAACCTCAAGTGTCGAACAGTGGCCGAAGGGAAGAGATCGCTCCACTCGTGACTCGTGAGGCATCTATCCAAGCGCTCCTCTATACTTCCTCTGCGCCAGGTGAAGGGGTCTCCCTCAAAGCCTAAGTCATGGATGTCGCAATCCGAAATCATCTCTCTGAAAGAAGACAACTGGCCGGGACCTCTATCTCTACCTCCTCTAATCTCAGAGTTGGAGGCGACTTCGTTCATGTCGCCCCCAACTAACCAAGGACCCGTGTAAGAATTCCGGAGGCGACGAAGAAGCTCCCAAGTATGTCTCCTCTGAGCGCTCACTAGATCACCGTAGATCCCCGCAAATCTCCAACTCTCGCCTAACTCGTTAACCAAATCTCCCTCGATGTGATATCTCGAAAACGTCCCGAGTAGGAATCTCACAGGCTCTTTCCAAAGTAACATCAAGCCTCCACTCCTACCAAGACAGTCCACCGTCATACAACCATCAAAACCCAGCAACACTCTCACTCTTTCAGCCCCCTCACTGCGTAGTCTAGTCTCCGACAGAAAGATAAAATCGGGACTATGATCACGAACGTGGGCGAGGAGGGCTGACCTCGTCCCGGGGTTGCCTAACCCCTGGACGTTCCAGATAACACCTATCATCGCGTTCGGCGGCCCTCGCTCTCGAGGGGCGCTGCTCTCTCATCAGTAACAACTAAGGTCGAATCTAACGGACTAGAAACTTCCAAAGTGCGAGTAACAGAAAATAAGTCTCTCCTCCCTAGGTCATGTGTGGCAGAAAGTAAGTCTCTATGTCCTATATCAAACTGAAGCGCAAGAGAATGAAGGGAGATAGATGGACTTACCCGAGTGTCGAGCGTGGATCTCAACACTCTCCCTTGCCCACTCTCACCATCGGACCCGGGGCCCGTGTCAGCTACCATCTCCCACTGGATCACCCGACGAGTGGAAGAAGGGCTCGCCTTGTTCCCGTCGGTGTAGCCTCCCTCATTGGTCTCACCTCCGCCGGCTTCAAACATGCGTGCCATCTTCTTGACGTTCCCAATTCTGACCCTCTCGCTCGATTTCCTCTTCCCCGACCCACCTTCATTGTCGCCGGCAGCCCCCGCTTTTGTCTCGGCTCCCACATCCCGTCCTAGACCCGGTTTGCACCCAAGGGGCCTTTTCCTGGTGTCGCAGGGCGTTCTCTTGGCAGTGAAACTCCCAGGGGGGTCCTGGCCCTTTTGCTGAAGAGCCCCAAAGGGGTCCAGGCCCGGTTGAAAAAGGGGCCCAGACTGGCCTTTGGAGCGTTGCCGAAGAGGCCCAGCAAGTTTCCCAGCCAAGTCATGGGCAAGGCCTTCCAAGCCGTTGGGCTTAAAAATTCTGGTAGGCCCAACAAGGTCTTCCCCTCCATCTTTGACCAAATCCTCCTCTGCCCCAAGGACAGTGGGTCCCAGCTCACTCAAAATACCCACTAGGTCCTCAGCGGGATTGATAAATCCTTCACCAACTGCCCCAGAATTCATGCTCTCTGTAGCTTTCTCTTTACCAGAACTAGTAACCTGCTCCAAAGAGCCGTTGTCACTTCCTCTCCCCGAAACGGCCCCAAAACCCTCCTCCTTTTTTTTAGGGTAAGTTTTGCCTACCCCAGACTGGCAATGAGACCCGGTGGCCGAGGGATTGACTTCGCTCCTCGTTTGAGATCCACGCGCGTCAGCCCTAACCGTCGTCGGACCAGGGTTGTCGTGGTGGTTCTCCTCAGTCGGCATCTCGGTATCCATGGCTTCACTCGGCGGCCCTCCCGGATTGATCTCTTTATCCTTCGTCGGCTCATCTTCCCTTGTCGGTGGCTTGGTCAGAGTCGCGGTCGGGCCGGTCTCTGTCTCCATCGGCGGCGATTGTTTTTCCTTCCCACGCCTCTGTTTCTCGCCTCTCTCCCCCAACTCCTCTTGCAAAGCTTTTGACGAGTCCCGGTGAGTTTTCGCAAAACAGGACTCCGGCCCAGCCCAACCAGGTTCCCGGTTAGGTCCCACACCGTTAAACCTCCAAGTACCACCGTTAGATTTGTGAGGGGGCTGTCCTCTCAGCCCAGCTCCATACTTGGGGTTCCCCCCACACCCAGCTCCTCCTTCTCATGACAGTCAGAGCCACAGTGCCCGAGCCTTCCACACACGAAACAAAAGTCTCCGAGTTTTTCGTATCGGAAAGTCACCCAGGCCTTCCCCTCCTCCGTCCCAAGCTTTAGAAATGTTCCCTTCATCAGAGGTTTGCCTATGTCCACCGCGACACGGACCCGAATGAAATCCCCACTGATTCTACCCTCCTTATCCTTGTCAACTTTGGTAACCCGTCCTATTCGTCCTCCGACAAGCTCACCCATTCTTGCCGACCGAAACTTGAGAGGGATTCCGTGAATCTGAACCCAGAAATCCACATGTCGGAATTCATCATCTTTGTCCTTTTCAATCTCAGGGTCATTCAAAACTAGGAGGGATTTGTCAAACGTCCATGGCCCCAATTCCCAGACCCGCCTCTTATCGGCCCTGTTCCCGAACCGGAAGCAGAGGATTCCGTCCCGGTGATCGCTGATTTCGAGCTTTCCACTCGTCCTCCAAATCGTGGCCATGACCGACTTAAGCGCACCTCGGTTGAAGGCTTTTTGCCGGAGCAGCCTCCCGAGAAGGCAGTCAGAGAGATCGACCGCCGTGCTCGCAAGTTCCTCCTCTTCAATGACTAACACATCCCCGTCCTCTTCCTCTCCGATGCCCATCTCAGACCATTTGTCGAACAAATCCTCCATACTTCGAGAAGAAGGAGGAGGCTTGACGAAATCAACATCTGTAAATGTAACTTCAACACCAGACTGCTCAGTGATAGCTCCAACTGACAGTAAGTTGAACTTGAATCCAAGAACATACAACACACTTCTCAAAACCAGATTATTGTTGAGTCTGACATCTCCAAACAAATGAACTGGTATGACAGTATGGTTGGGTAGTGTAACAGTAGCACCACTGATGGGCTTGAGGCTTATGAACTGAGAGCTATGAGCACATATGTGCTTGGAAGCTCCAGAATCTGAAAGCCATACTATATGTGTGTTTGACAAGTAATCACAAGAGTTGGCATAGTAACAGGCACCTGTGACATAGGTAGTCTGATTGACATCTGAATTGGATGAGCTAGGCTTGGAGGTGTTCATGTGACTGGAGAGCATCGCCATCAACTGGTTGCACTGCTCATACAACTGAGTTGTTGTCAGCTGGTCTTGATCCTCATGCTTGACTGCCTGATCTTTGGCCTCAGCACAGTTGACCTGACTCTTCGGCTTCCTGCTCCCCGGGGGATAGCCATGGAGTTTGTAGCACTTGTCAGCAGTGTGGCCTGGGATCTTGCAATGAGCACACGTCGGTTTCTCCTTGTCCTTTTTGTATGGCTTCTTCTGCAAGTCATCTTTCACTGCCATCGCCACAGTACTGGTTTGTTCCATGTTGCCATGCTCGTTTCCAACACTTCGCTGTTTCTCCTCTTGTGTAATTAATGCAAACACCTTGTTGATTGCAGGAATAGGATCCATGAGTAGCACTTGACTCCTCACTGCTGAGAACGAGTCATTGAGTCCCATAAGGAAGCTCATCACATACTCATTTTGGAAGAACTCATTAAGTTTCTTCACACCTCCACATTTACACGTTCCACAAGTACAATTTGGTCGAAAATTGTTCAACTCCTCCCAAATTGCTTTCAACCTTGTGAAGTACATCCCAACCGATCGCTGATCTTGAGTTAGGTTTGTGAGTTCTCGTTTCAACTGGAAAATGCGCGGTCCATTGGATTGCTGAAACCTCTCGTTCAGATCATTCCAGATCTCCGCAGCTGATTCTCCGAACAAAATGTTCGATGAAATTTCCTTCGAAACAGAGTTCAACAACCAAGAGATCACGATATGGTTGTTGCGTCTCCATGAATTCAATAGGTGTGGATCAGATCCATCAGGTTTCACGATAGATCCATCAACAAACCCTAACTTGTTCTTCACGGACAGCGCAATCAACATCGATCGATTCCACGACGCATAATTATCTCCATTCAGCAATTGAGATACGAGAACTGTACCTGGATTGTCTGAATGATGCAGATAATATGCACTCAGTGGATCATCGATTACTGACCTTCGTGAAGCTCCGAACGCTAAATTCTCCATCGAAGTGTTGCTCTGTTCCTCCATTCACTTGGTGCCAGAAACAGAGTATCGCCGATGACTCGAGTTCAGGTAAAGACGAAGCTCCAAAATGCTCTAACAATGGCGGAATTTAGAGCTCTGATACCATATTGAGATCAGACTGAGAGAGTGTTTGGGAGAGAATGGTCTCGACTCAATGTGAGATCGAGTATGCAAATTCTCATTAACCAGAAAATGTACAATGTGTGTGTTTATATACACGGAGCAACTAACATAACTAATTTAGCCTATCCGTGTTATACACGTGTCTATACACAAGATAAAATAAAAACAAAAGCAGAGACTGAAACGACTGCGTTTCATCTCTAATATAAATCACTTCACTTGATTTGTAAATGAGATTTGTAGATCTAGCTAGAAGACGAGATCACCGAGTTTAAAGATGTTAAAACTTGGAAAATTAAAATGCTATAGGAATAGTTAGTTCTTTTGAGTGTCCAATATTGTTAGTCACTTTAAGGATGAAAGGGCCATCGCGCGTCGGGAACTGTACTAAGGTATGCTTATGATCGACATTTGATAGAAACAACCCTGAAGAGGTCCAAACCTGATCACAGCCAGCTCACCTGCCGTGCCAGCTGAGCGCCCATTGGTCAAGGCGCTGGTCAAGACGGTTAGGCGGTTAGGAAGATAGTTAGATAAATACAATGTATCTAGACAGTTATGGTTTATATAAATACGTGTAACTCAATTAATTCAGTTAAGCAATACAAATACACAAAAAGGCTCATAGAGAAGATTCTCTCTCTAGAGCATTGGATTCTCCTAGATCTGAGATTATCCAAAGCTTCACTTGGTATCAGAGATATATCAATGGCGTTCGACGGAATTTCCTCGTCGTCATCAGAGATCCCGAGATCATCAGTCTCTCCACACTTCGCTCCTACTCTCTCATCTGCAATCTCTGTCAAGCTCGACAAAGAAAACTACTCTGTTTGGAGAAGCCAAGTCTTACCAGCAGTAATTGGACACAACCTTGAAGGATTTGTCTTCAGAACGAAGATCTACCCCAAGGAATTCGTCAAACACACAGATCCGCAAGGAAATGTCACGAAATCAACAAATCCAGAGTATATCCAGTGGTTGAGAGAGGATCAGCTTCTCTTGAGTTGGCTCCTTTCGTCTCTATCAACCACGATTCTCAGGTCAGTCACAAGAATCCGTTCTTCTCATGGAATGTGGATTGCTCTGGAACAGAGGTTTGCTGTCAGATCGAAGGCTAGGTTAATTCCTCTGAAGACTCAGCTCCAAGCAACAAAGAAAGGAAGTCTTTCGATCTGTGACTACTTCGCCAAAATGGAAGCCATCGTAGACTCAATTTTCTTGGCTGGTGGTGACATCTCCGACGATGATCTGATCCTGGCACTACTCATGGGATTACCTGTTGAGTATGATGTTGTTGTTGCATTGGTAAACAACCGTCTGAAACAATGTGATGGTGAATCGTCTGGAATAACCGTCCAAGAGGTCTTAGCTATGGCTCTCTCACAAGAAACGCGCATTGACCAGCTCACCTCACAATCAACGATTGATGTTCAGTCAGTCTCAACAAACTACAATGGAGCAATGGCGAACTACACAGATACTCATGGTAGAGGTCGCTCTAGGGGCAGAGGTGGTCGAGGACGTTTCACTGGTGGTCGAGGTTCAAACTCAAGACCTACTTGCCAGATCTGTGGTAAGCAAGGACACGTGGCTATTACGTGTTGGCACAGACTCGATGAGTCCTTCCAAGGACCTATCTCAGCACCAGCAACAAGCAACAACAACAATCCACTCAACAAGGCAGCGTTCTATGCTGGTCCTGAAACTGTAGCTGATCCAGCGTGGTATGCTGATTCTGGTGCAACGAATCACGTGACTGCTGAGCTGGACAAGCTTCACATGAACACTGAGTACAATGGCAGTGACAAACTCATGGTCGGGAATGGTAAATGTCTCTCCATCACTCACACTGGACTGTCTCATTTACATTCCAAATCAACAAAAAATAAATTAAGAAATGTCTTGCGCAAGAGCTTCCGGATATAGAGAGTAAGTCAATATGAAATCCAAATCTCATTCACGCTTTTGCTGTTCTGATTTTGTTTTCACACTTGTTCGATACAGCTGTCGCCACCACCCTTTTCCCCTCTTCCTCTCTCTCACCCGCTCCCTCTCCTTCGTCCTCTCTTCCTCTCTCCCGCGCGAGCGCCGACCCCGACTGCGCGCGCGCCTCTGCCGACTGCGCGACTGCGCGACCGAGCGCCGCCATCTCTCCCTATCGCCTGTTGTCTCTCTGTCCTCGCGCTCACTCGACGCGCGCTTCCGAGTCCTCTGCGCGACTTGACAGGACTCTTTCTCCTCCGCCGAGTCCGCCTCTGCCAAGCCGCTTCCGCCCCGTCGCTGACCTCTGCTCTGTCCTCGCTGGCAACGACGCTTCCGAAGAATCTCGGCCGCCCGATTCCTCTGTCTTCGTCATCAGCTTCCAGACTTTTAGGTTTGTAAATTAGGGGTTTTTTAATTGTTTTCTAAGGTTTGAAATTGTCATCTGATTTGGGGATTCCGAAATCGTGGTTGTTTGGATTGATTTAGTTGGTGATTCATGGTTTTTGGTTGATTGAGATTTTAGGCTGACTTATTGATTGAGTTTCAATTAGATTGATTGATCTCATTATGATTTCAAGAGTGTGGATTGTTAATGGTGAAGTCCTACATCTTGGCATTGTGTAGAGTTCTTGTTTTGCTTAATTTCGGCTCGGCAGATCAAGTGGCGATCTAGCTGATGCGAAGACTTTTAGTTCAAGTTTCCGGAGCAGCTCCCTTGGAGAAGGATCTTGTAAAGAAGTTTAAGCGCATGCCTGATCATCTCAAGGTATCTCTCCTATATTTTTTTTTATACACATGTACCGTTGCAAGTCTTTTGTTTCACTGCTGAAATACAAGCTAATGATACGAAAGCAGGGAAACCCATCCATCCCAGAGAACAAGTTATTCAAATAAGTGCACTAAGAAACCAACGTAAAGAGATGGGGATATATGTGAATTTATAGGAGATACAAGATAACTTACGTATGCATAAATATGAATTAGCTTACAGTCACTAATATGGGAGATGTTAGCTTACAGTCACCAACGTATGTTACCATATTTCAGCTACTGCATCTTTTTTTCATGTTCAAGTTATCTTTCAACGTGAGATGTTAGCTTACAGTCATTTATATATATCTCATTAAGCTTTATATCGGATTTACAAAGCTAATATGGGCTTTGTAGGATCATAACATACGTTTGATATTTTCCTCTGAATATTCCGAAAATAAAGAAAGATGAATTTGTATAAGTATACGGAAAGAGTACATGACGTGAAACCATACAATTTGAATAAGAAAGTGGTTTCACGTCAGCAGGAAGCGAAAGACAGCTGGCATGTTTTAGAAGTTATCTTGTAAAGGGTGTAAATAATGACTTTTGTAGAGTTCTTCTCTGGTATCCAGTTGTGTTTCAGCTTGTAGTTAAGTTGCAATGGAACAAACATATTTGTTCAAATCTGTAGCCTTTACTGGTTATATATGTTTGGGTTGTTGCTATTATCGGTGTAAATGTCAATATTTCTCTTCCGATGTTTGCCAGGTTCATTACAGAAATGCAAAAAGCTTTACGTTGTTCACTTGTCGGAGAGAGAGTACTCGCAATTCCGTTGTTTGAGCTCTACGACAACGTCCAGGTACAGAGGTTATGGGATTAGGTTGTGAAAGTTTAGTTCATACTTCATATTATGATTTTGTTTTCTGTATATAGTATGTTTTCCTTGACTTTTAAAGAATACACACAGAAAGCTCATTGACTTTTTAAAAAATAATATGCTTTCCTTGAAGTAGCTACAATTTTTTTTTTTTTTTTTTGACAAACTTTCTGCAGAACAATTTGATGGATATAGGTATATAGTATGGTCTATGGTGTTGTGCACTTGTAGTAGAGAATCAAATACCGAGTACGAAATTGAATTGATTCACAGTATTTTATTGTATGCGTGATCTGTTTTACATTTATATACGTATATATGCATTGATTTTTTAATGTCAACAATGCTTTCCTTGAAGTAGCTACAATTTTTTTTTTTTTTTTGACAAACTTTCTGCAGAACAATTTGATGGATATAGGTATATAGTATGGTCTATGGTGTTGTGCACTTGTAGTAGAGAATCAAATACCGAGTACGAAATTGAATTGATTCACAGTATTTTATTGTATGCGTGATCTGTTTTACATTTATATAAGTATATATGCATTTATTTTTTTATGTCAACAATGCTGGTTTAACGAAAATTATGCAGAACTTTAATAAAACCATAATGTATAAAAATTTAAAGAGTTATATTTTTTTATTGGCAACAATTTAACCAAAAATAGTCGCATGGCTGTAGATACTTAAAGACACGTAATTGCTGAAATTAGTTAAATAAAACAGGGGAACACACTCTCAACACATTAATTTAGCACTTCCTCATCATAAAATATTTATGTACCAAAAATATCGAATATACAAAATATCAAAGCAGCTTACAAATACTTTTATAAATGCAAATAATACATATTTATGTCACAAAACCCTCTACTGAGATTCGATTTTTTTTTCTTTAATCAATACCGATACTTATATGTACTCGGTATTAGTTGTTCCTGAGATCAATTAATGTCTTAGAGGCCATTATGTCTATTCGCGCAAGTCCTTTAGCAAAAGAGAGCAGTAATTGCCTCACTATATCTTTGCTTGGTTTTCTCTCTAACAACCCAAAAAGTCCCAAGACATCTGACAGCAATTCTTTGAGCGTCTAAATGAGCATGTTTTGCCTGCAGTTTAGACAGCATAAAAAAAATGTTGGCACTTTAAAATCATGAGCATAAAAGTTTTCTTTGAGCCACTTTTCATATAACTTATATCCTCGGGACAAAAAAATTGGAAAGTAACCATACATAAAGGAAATGCTAAATCGTAGTTACTGTATCAAAATCAAATTTTTATATTTAGAAAATCTAAATCAGATTCAATTTAGATTCCACCAGACGTATGGGAAACCACCAGTATGTATCCACTTCTTTGATAATTGTGTGATCTTGTTTATTTTACAAGTTTATGTTGTGCATACATGTACATTTTTCTCTCAACCATTAAATCCTCTGCCAATCAAAATTCAGGAAATGTTGTTTTGCTCCAGAGTTGTTGGGTCTTGTTTGGGTGTTGGGCTCTTGTACTGTAACTTTTACCTTTTCCTTTAAATACAAAAAAAAAAGAAAAAGAAAAAAGAAAAAAAAAATCACGAAATGTCAAAATTTGGTTAAGCATCTTGAAAAAAATAAAATTTGGTTGGATTGGACATTGGGCATTGTATACGGAATCGATTTGGCCATTGTGCAGATCACTGTTAATTCTGTGCTACCATGCATATTACAATAGTATTGGATCAACTGATATAGGTTTTCTGTAGCAGGTTTAAACGTCCAATGCACTTGTCATCGCCGTGGCATTGCAGGATTGTCAACACCAGTTTTACTTCTGAATCTTACTTCCGCACATGAACAAAATGGCTGAAGAAGGTTAGCCATTATATTTTCTAACGTCTTCTTTTTTTACGGTGCACTTTTATCACAATTGTCAGTCTTTTACTATGCTTACATGACCTTGGTGTCTGTTCATTCTTGGTATGTTGGTGTCCTTTTTAGGACCGGAAGATTCTATATTATCGGCTACAATATTAGCTTCATATCGCGACTCCACTCGGTCGAGAAAATATAAAAAGGTCTGTTTATGGTTTTTCTTTCTAAACTACTCTCTTCAACGGTTCCAAAATGCGCATCATATAGTATAAATGTCTTCTACAGTCAAAAATCATTTAGCTGTGTTAAATTAGCTACCTCTTACAATGACGCTCATCAAAATAATTGCTTTCGTATCTTTTCTGTACCGGAAACTCCGGTCCTCTGAACCTCCATCAATCGTATCGAAATGTATGAGTAAGCGTAATCTTGGCTTACAGAATCCTGTACATCGGCCCTTCAATTTAAGTATGTCTTTATTATTTTACATTTGTCATCTTTTTAATATTTCAATTTATATTAGTTGCTTTTTGAAGCATTGACTGTATAATGCATTATCTTTTCCCTATACTTAATAAGCAGGTAATGACGACGCATCCACATCCGACGCTATTGGTGATTCCATTTCTTCAGACATGATGTTAAGTACCTATTTAGGTTTGACCACTACCCGACCTTTGGAAACGTATTACCACAAAACACATTTACTGAGTTTTGTCCTTTCTGTTTTCACCTTTAAATTAGATTACTCTAAATAATAACCCAATTTCGTGTTTTGTCTATTTTTTTCCATTTTGGTGTAATTTTAGATTGTGAATGTTTTCCAACATAACTACATGATTTTTTCCATGATGCCGCTTGAGTTATTAAAGCTTTGCCTAATATGAGTTCAGCTGTCTATTATAATTTTTTGAGTTGTTTTAGTTTAACATAAGAGATTGAAATACCCTCATTGAATTTGAGTTTTTGGGCTATTTATATACAATAGTTTTTTTAAAAATTCATTTGCTTGTGTTATTAAGTATTCCAGGAAGCCTAATGAATTAATTTTAAAGGTCATTTTAGCTATCATGTCTTCTTAGGGCTATTCTGATCTGGAGAAAGCTGCAATCAATAGGAAAAAACCCCATTTCTCGAAAGGAAGAACTTGAAATTCTTTTTCCTTTCCCCAGCCTTTTTTTTACCATTAGCAAGAACTTGTTTCAGTTGCGGATCATAAGGAATTCGAACAACTGTCTATGTTTTATTTTCTTATTACATTAATAACTTCATGTTTCTTTACAGCAAACTCTTCCTCTCCTATCAACCACACAGTCACACCCAAATGGTAAATATATGCTTTTCTATATTCAGCTTATACCATATTTCCTTTACGCTACACGCTTTTACAACTTGTGTTCATTTTATGCTGCTTACTTTTACTATCATGTTGGTACAACAAGTTGTAGTTATCCCTGCCTAATAACGTAATAAATACGTACTGCAGGAGCACGGACTTCTACTGACACCACTTCTGAATCCGTTCCTTCAGAAACGGTACTGAGTACTTTTCTGGCGTTGAAGAATAAGAACTCTTCCATAAAGGTACAAGAATATGTACATCAATTATTTATAAATACAGTATTTATTTTCATGGCGATTCCATCATAAAGAAACATGTTTTCGGGAAAACCTTCCTTTCTCTTGAGAATACTAGGATTTGGAAAAAAATACTTCCCAGTACGCAGGTAGAAACATAGTTTTTTTTTTTTTCCCCGTTTTCTATCGTAAATTGTTACTAACTGATTACATATCCAAGCAAATGTTTTGTAGATATTATTAGTAACTGTCAAGAAATGAAAAATCAAATACAAACTAAATGGTTGGGGACGTGCTATTTTAATCCTTGTTTTAACTTAAACTTCTGCCACGTTACTTGTTAATATTGTCAAATTTCAGGAAAAAAATGTTTTCCCAATAGAAATAGCTTAGACAAAAAATTAAAATGTTAATTGATCGGGGATCAATTATATTTTTAGAATAGTATATAGGTTACCAACACTTGCTCTTGCATTGTTTTTACATTATGTATTTTTCAGGCAAATAAGAAATTAACGACGACATGCGAACGGTCTAAGGTCCCCTACATGTCTGCACGCCAATTATTCTTTGCGCAAGAGCTTCCGGATATAGAGAGTAAGTCAATATGAAATCCAAATCTCTTTCACGCTTTTGCTGTTCTGATTTTGTTTTCACACTTGTTCGATACAGCTGTCGCCACCACCATTTTCCCTTATTCCTCTCTCTCACCCGCTCCCTCTCCTTCGTCCTCTCTTCCTCTCTCCCACGCGAGCGCCGACCCCGACTGCGCGCGCGCCTCTGCCGACTGCGCGACCAGCGACCGGGCGCCGCCATCTCTCCCTCTCGCCTGTTGTCTCTCTGTCCTCGAGCCCACTCGACGCGCGCTTCCGAGTCCTCTGCGCGACTTGACAGGACTCTTTCTCCTCCGCCGAGTCCGCCTCTGCCAAGCCGCTTCCGCCCCGTCGCTGACCTCTGCTCTGTCCTCGCTGGCAACGACGCTTCCGAAGAATCTCGGCCGCCCGATTCCTCTGTCTTCGTCATCAGCTTCCAGACTTTTAGGTTTGTAAATTAGGGGTTTTTTAATTGTTTTCTAAGGTTTGAAATTGTCATCTGATTTGGGGATTCCGAAATCGTGGTTGTTTGGATTGATTTAGTTGGTGATTCATGGTTTTTGGTTGATTGAGATTTTAGGCTGACTTATTGATTGAGTTTCAATTAGATTGATTGATCTCATTATGATTTCAAGAGTGTGGATTGTTAATGGTGAAGTCCTACATCTTGGCATTGTGTAGAGTTCTTGTTTTGCTTAATTTCGGCTCGGCAGATCAAGTGGCGATCCAGCTGATGCGAAGACTTTTAGTTCAAGTTTCCGGAGCAGCTCCCTTGGAGAAGGATCTTGTAAAGAAGTTTAAGCGCATGCCTGATCATCTCAAGGTATCTCTCCTATATTTTTTTTTATACACATGTACCGTTGCAAGTCTTTTGTTTCACTGCTGAAATACAAGCTAATGATACGAAAGCAGGGAAACCCATCCATCCCAGAGAACAAGTTATTCAAATAAGTGCACTAAGAAACCAACGTAAAGAGATGGGGATATATGTGAATTTATAGGAGATACAAGATAACTTACGTATGCATAAATATGAATTAGCTTACAGTCACTAATATGGGATATGTTAG
Source organism: Urtica dioica subsp. dioica (assembly GCF_054948205.1). Lineage (NCBI taxonomy): Eukaryota > Viridiplantae > Streptophyta > Magnoliopsida > Rosales > Urticaceae > Urtica > Urtica dioica. Next base: position 20,173,612 of record NC_142763.1, read on the forward strand.
CTTACAGTCACCAACGTATGTTACCATATTTCAGCTACTGCATCTTTTTTTCATGTTCAAGTTATCTTTCAACGTGAGATGTTAGCTTACAGTCATTTATATATATCTCATTAAGCTTTATATCGGATTTACAAAGCTAATATGGGCTTTGTAGGATCATAACATACGTTTGATATTTTCCTCTGAATATTTCGAAAATAAAGAAAGATGAATTTGTATAATGATACGGAAAGAGTACACGAAGTGAAACCATACAATTTGAATAAGAAAGTGGTTTCACGTCAGCAGGAAGCGAAAGACAGCTGGCATGTTTTAGAAGTTATCTTGTAAAGGGTGTAAATAATGACTTTTGTAGAGTTCTTCTCTGGTATCCAGTTGTGTTTCAGCTTGTAGTTAAGTTGCAATGGAACAAACATATTTGTTCAAATCTGTAGCCTTTACTGGTTATATATGTTTGGGTTGTTGCTATTATCGGTGTAAATGTCAATATTTCTCTACCGATGTTCGCCAGGTTCATTACAGAAATGCAAAAAGCTTTACGTTGTTCACTTGTCGGAGAGAGAGTACTCGCAGTTCCGTTGTTTGAGCTCTACGACAACGTCCAGGTACAGAGGTTATGGGATTAGGTTGTGAAAGTTTAGTTCATACTTCATATTATGATTTTGTTTTCTGTATGTTTAATGCTTCATAGAGAAGAAAAGGGACTCACCCTTTATATTATAAGGGAAACATAGCATGTCACAAACAAGAGGCTCCTACTGAGATGGGAAATTCCGGGCATATATATATATTTCCTACTTATCATTTTGTTTATGGTGTTGTAGTTTCCTGAAATCATTGACCAAGGGTACACAAACAGGAAGAAGTGAGGCTGTCACAGCATGACTGATGTAGAGCGTAATATAGGAAAGAGAGATAATCGCAAATTGCAATATTGACTTCTTTTTACTATTTCATAAAATCTACCAAATTACATCAATGGAGAATAATACTTATAGAGTTGAAAAGGGCGTAAAAAAGGAAATAAACCATAATCAATGCACCAAATTCTAAAATTGAAATGAAATAAAACTGATCACAATTGATGCTCATAATTCGTCCGGAGTGGAGAAAATTTGTCCTCGAATTTGTAAGGGTGTGTTTTTTTTCTTATGGACATTGAGAGGTTCACAAAGACTGATCTTCTCGGCCTTCACACGGGCGGTTTGTCGGGAGGCTTCTTGTTAGGAATCAACATGGAATCCACCTCGATTTTCTTTGTGTCCTCATCGATCCACGCTGAAATTTTAAGCCTGTTTCTAAGTTCTTATTTTCTTCATTAATTATCATTTTATTTCTTAATTATCTTTTACATTTTTCATTAATTTTTATTTGGTGAAAAAATTCTTCTATTTTTCTATTTTATTCTGTTCAAAATCAGCTCAGTTCTTATTTTCTTCTTTTCTTTTTAAATATTAACTATTTCGAAATAAACTATCGTTATTTTGAACAAAAGAAAGTGAAATAATTGTGAATGATGTTTTTCATTTTTCAAATATTATGTGAATGATTTTGAGGGCATTTTTGTTATTTCGAAAAACAGAGTTATGGAGTCTTCAATTTTAAAAGAGATAATTAAACAATAAACTTAGAATATTTATTATTTGATAGAAACCTCAGATACATGGATTAAAATTGCTCAGATAGATATGCTATTTTCCGGCAAAGAATGATTACGATTGTTTTTTTAATTTATTCCGAAAAAATGTGTTGAATTTGGAGCTTTTAATAAACACTTAAAAATCTCTGTTGTGTCAGTTTTAATCCGGTGATTAAAAGCTGATTAGTTGTTAGTCGATCGCTCCTAATTACACAGGAATGCATTAAATAGAAACCAATAATTTAGCTATTCCTCAAAAATTTGCATAGCAATAGCAAGTCTATATAATACATTCAAACCAAGCCATTAAAACTAGTGATCAAACAAGCTCAACCTTACAAAGACGTCAATGACATTCTCTGCTTCCGTTCCTCTTTTGTACTCGCATTATATTATTATTATTTATAACTAGTTTCAGTTGAGCCAATTTGATCACCCATTAAAGCCTCTCTTTTTTCAGACACAGCTTATTTATGGCGCGACTCAGTAAAGCTAAAGATCGGGACACCATTTCCGGAAAGGAGATCTTGGTGGATCGATCGTCAATCCTTAAAAACGACCTCTTTCGAGATGGAATAGTGGAAAGTGAAGTTGTGGGGAATCCACTCGATGCCCTTGGAACCTTTCTTGTGGACTAATTTGCTTCGAGAATCGAGCATCAAATTATCGACCATATCGGCCAGATAAGCAGTTGTCAACCCGAGTCCTTTGCGAAAGACTCCACGATCTTCGGGAGAAGAATCTTTTGCTCTTTCTGCGCGAACAAGCTCGACCGGATGAGCACATCTCTTGCTTTTTCCATCTCCTCGAACACCCTTTTCCGAGTAAATACACGAACCTGAAATAAAAGTCAATACTTACTAGACGTGGTGCCCAAAAAAAAAAATTGTCCAAACTCCACATCAGATTGGATCACCAGCTTTTATTTGAAAAGGCACGTCCGGTTTGGTTTCAAGTAATGGAAACCGCAGTCCAAACGAAATCGTATCAGAAATTTTTTATTATTTTCAATTTGCAAGGATTTAAAACTTGTTAATTAAAGATGAATCCGTGCTTATTTTAAGACTTGGTAGCATGGATGAAATTTATACGCCGCTTCATTTACTTGGAGTTTCGAAATTTGAAAAAAAGAAAAATTTAAACGTATCCAAAACGATAGTCTGGTTAAGATATCTTAACAAGTAAAAATTTATTTTTATTTTTTCTCAGGCACAATTCAGTCTCAATTTCAAACGATCTGGTCTAGTCCGGTTAAGATAATTAGCAATTAAAGACCCCTACTATGAAGATTACTAGGCCAACAAGTAAAGAAGAAATATCAGGTGTACCGCGGGATCGGATTTGCTTCCCAAGCAAATCGAGAAGTGTAGAAGAGGCTCGATTCTTTGGATGGCAAAAGGTCTCCGAGCATCTCCAATTTTGAACCTGCTCTTTAACGAAAAAAGCATCCTCAACCACTGCTGATAAACAACAACAAAAAAAGGTAAGGCAAAAAAGCAATGATCAAACAGTTTCAATGATATTAATAAAATGAGAATCGGTTTTAATTGTCCCGGTCGAGGTAATCGACACCCTAGGATGGAATTCTGAATCGTATCGACGCTTATGGTATGACTTCCAAAGTTAAACGCGACCTAATTTACTCACATTCGAAAGATCATACCGAGGATAATTCAGAGGCTTAAATTAGATTAAAAAACACCAGGTTATACCAGAGGAACTTAGGTGATAATGTTGTATATCAAAGTGACGGCGACAGAAGAAAGAAAGTACGAATGAGTGAAATGCTATAGCTTCCATGCATTTCAAATCATCTGTGCTTTCTCTCTTCTGTCATCGTCTATAAACATATAGACCACCATGTTTCCTCTAATTAACAAAAACATAAATATAATAAATATGTATGTATATAAAAACATGCTGGCAGCTTCACTTTCTCAATTGTAAACATTAACAATCGGAACATATATGATATATACATATATTTATATATTACAAGTGCGGGACTCTTATGTGCGTGTGGGCATGAAATAATCGATTAGGTGGGCTTTATATTTATAGACGAAGATGACGCTGAGAAAGAGAAAGGAGAGAGAGGGGGAGAAGAAATATTAATACAATATTTATGGCTATTAAAAATGCTTCGCACGTCGGTTAGTCGGTACAACGACAACTGTCCAAACATTGACGACAAGAGAGAGAGAGAGAGAGAGAGAGAGAGATGGGTTGGGAGTCTTGGGACTTGGAACTCTTTGCTTTGGGGTGGTGGTGTATTTATAGTCGAGGAAAAAAAAGAGGGTATATTAAATGAGCCGTTGATTAATTCAAAAAGCACATACTTTACGATGTATTTATATTATTATTGGAGAAGAAATATTAATACAATATTTATGGCTATTAAAAATGCTTTGCACGTCGGTACAACGACAACTGTCCAAACATTGACGACAAGAGAGAGAGAGAGAGAGAGAGAGAGAGAGAGAGAGAGAGAGAGAGAGAGCTGTACTATTCATAAATTAATAACACAATAAAAAAATAAAAATAGCAGCAGGGTTTCGTAGCACAAACAATAAATTTGTGCATTGTTTGAGTTGTTTACTCGAATTTCGAGGAAGAAGACGCTGAGAAAGAGAAAGGAGAGAGAGGAGGAGAGAGCAATAAATTTGGCCCACCTAACTTTCTTACCGATTAAATTGTATGAGTAAAAAAAAATGACTGATCGCTTTACATCTAATTAGAAAGGAATGGTACCAAAATAAAGGTAAAAGTCACCACGCACGTTTTAAACTTGTTGGGGGGTTCTAGTATGCTTTACGCCTTTACCTCTCTTTTGTCTCTTCTCATGTGGCTTGTCTGTCATTTATCTGATTTAATTAGATTTAATTATGATAGTAATAACCAACCAGATGCATTCCCCCTTTTAAAGAAAAAAGAAAAAACAAAAAAAAGAGTTGCATAATGATAATGTTAATAATAAAAACCAATCTGAGCCGACAGTATAGACATCTGTAATATATATAATAGTTCTTTTTTTTCTTCGTTAAAACTGTAATATATTATTATTGGAGAAGAAATATTAATACAATATTTATGGCTATTAAAAATGCTTTGCACGTCGGTACAACGATAACTGTCCAAACATTGACGACGATCTAATGAACTTGAGCATATTTTTTATTTTATTTTGCTTATTAATAAACTAGGTGGACATTTTGCTTGCTTAGCTTTTCATTAACACCGCTTTGTTGTTGTTTTTTTTGTTTTTGTTTTTTTTTTTTATTATTTGTAGGGAATTACATTAAATTATATTAATGAGAAATGTTGATATAAAAAAGCTTGAAGTTCATACGAACGTGATAAATGGTAAATAAATAAAAAAACATATCATGAGGTAAAATCATCGTAACAAAATAACTCTTCGAATAGTTAATAAAAAAATTTCGATTGAAAAACATAGTTAGCTAAATTTATATAAAAATAAATCTCAATATGTCCGAATTTCAAAAAATAGATTTGATGATGGATAAAACTTTGGATTAGAATCCCAGAGAAGAGCATAATCAGAATATTAAATATTAACTATAAAGTAAACAAATATAATAAAATAAATAAAACTATCTGAACATAACTTTACGAGTAATAAATCATTTTTCAATGGAATAACAAAGCTAATAGGTATTTAGTTGCAATTAAATCTCAGTAACTATTGATCTAAAAATAATATTGATGATGAATAAAAAATCCATGTAATCATCCAAGAGTACGAATTCACAATTTAGAAGACAAAAATGAAATTTACAGAATTGGTATACAAAGTGATGAAAATGATTATTTAGGATGTCAATAATTAAAAATATTTAATTTAAATTTTGTAAATAATTTGACTAAAAGTTAAATAAACATATTTTAAATATTTTTCTCTTTAAATAATTTAGTATTCATTTATAATAAAATAAATTTGATAAATTATAAAGATAAAATTAATAATTTTACATTATTAGTGAGATTGTATATAAGTCACGCTCTCAGGCAAGGAAGGAAGGGTGCAATATGCACCCCTTTTAAGCACGCAATTGATGATAATTCTCATTAAGTTAACAATTAATTAAATAACTGTTAAGCCGTTTTTTGGTTTTAACATTTGAGTACACGTGGTGGGCCTGGAATAGTCACGTGCCTAGTATTGGATCGGCCCAAATTACTTTCCGAGAGTCCAAAGGGCTCAAGGAAGTTCGGGACAAATCCCAAAGCGTCCAAGAGCTTCAGAGGATCTTAGAATCGCAAAGAGGGAAATAATGCTTTGCTTTCTTCTTCGTCGGGAATGCGTTCTTCGTCTTTGATTCCTGGCCTGGAGGTTGAGCCTACCTGGAGGTCGAACCTGCCTGGAGGTCGAGCTCGCCTGGAAGTCGAGCCTGGCCTGGAGGTCGACCCTGGCTGGAGGTCGAGCCTGCCTGGAGGTTGAGCTCGTCTGGGGGGTCGAGCTCGCCTGGAGGACGAGCCTGGCCTGGAGGTCGACCCTGGCTGGAAGTCGAGCTCGCCTGGAGGTCGAGCTCGCCTGGAGGTCGAGACTGGCCTGCAGGTCGACCCTGGCTGGAGGTCGAGTCTGGCCTGGAGGTCGACCCTGGCTGGAGGTCGAGCTCGCCTGGAGGTCGAGCCTGGCCTGGGGGGTTGAGCTCGCCTGGGGCGTCGAGCTCGCCTGGAGGCCGAGCCTGGCCTAGAGGTCGACCCTGGCTGGTGTTGTCAATGGTGCCCACAAGAAGAGTTGTAGTCTTTATTTTGAACATTTGATGTAATAAAGTCTCATAAAGACTCTTGCTTGTAATTGCCTATTCATTCATTAATAAAGTTGAAACGTTCATTCAATCTTCCTTGTCTGAAGCTTTATGATAAAACCATAGTCTTTTAGTCCATAAACAAACTTAACAACTTACGAAGAGACAAATGTAGATTTGCATGAACAAACTCTTCGTAGTTTGCTTAAAACGATATATTCGCAATCTTAGGGTCAAAGGACTATTGACCTCAGTATGATTGTTAGAAGAATCTATGATGTCTGGTTATGAGGCATTGAGAGTTAGGAACTCTATAGTTCTTCTAGGTATCTTCCGAAGGTACTGAATTGACCAGTGCACTTCTAGAGACAAGATAAGAACAAACCATTTAACCTCTTATGTCTCGAAGTCACTATGTATGAATTGCATCATGCTTACCTTAATCCTGAAATGAGACATGCCATTTCACACCTTAGTATTCTCATTTGAGAAAGTCAAAGTTCGGACTCACTATGTGATTCCGAACAAGGCCTATTGGTGAAGTACTAAGTTGTGAGTCTGTCATGAGTAACTTTGTGAAGTTCTCATAGATATGGAATTCATGTACAAGATTGCTGAAATGCAATGTATGTCACCTCATGCTTTGTTCCTTGGAGTGTGAATAAATGAACTGGCCAGTGTCCAAATTGAGTCTTGACTCTTTTGGATGAAACAATGTGACTTGTTAGCTCCTCGTCAATACATTGTTTCTAACTTATTCACAAGCGACAAAGGAGTTGAGGAAATAACAGCTAGAAGGGTAAAATGGTAATTTAGTAAATCCCGACTAGCTGATGACATTCATGAAGGGTAAACATAGATAATATTCAGTGGATCCGCTCATCATAATTAGGTCGAATTCTTGAGTAGAAAATAAATTCATTTGAACCGAGAGATTTTCAGTGTCAGCTCTTTAGTGGAGTCAGTTGGCATTAAGCTAAACTTGGAAAAGGTTTGTGAACTTTTGAGTCCAAGTGTTTAGCTAAAGCTTTGTTCATTTGGGTCCATGAGGTCACTGTCACGAATCACATCGATAGGAATAGTTAAACTGGAAGCTAAGCCAAAACAAGAACGAAAATAGTTAAAAGGGTATTTTTGTCTTTTGAGACATAAGGATGAAATGGATGTCAATAAATTTTGACAAGTTCATTTGATGACTTAATGTCACTCGGCCATAATATGATTAATTGGGCCTTGTGAATTAATTTCATTTCATAAGAATTTTATTGAAAACTCTTAATGGGCCTTTTTCATGTTCTCATGAATAAATGAAGAAGCTTCTAGAAGCTCCTTCTAGAATTGAAATGGGCGCCCATAATACCCAAGGAAAGAGAGTTTATTTTGTGCATAAATGTATTTAGATACTTGCCAAAAGAAAAAGAGGAAACAAATTTCCCACACATGCTTGTAGGAAATTCGGCCAAGTGAGAAAAGGGAAAGCCAAGGAACAAAAAAGGAAACAAATCCTAGCCTCTAGGAGGCAGCCTTGGGCGCCCAACATGAAATGGGAAATGAAGGATTTTTGCTCATGAATATGTGATATTCTATAGAAGAGGAAACTACCTTATTGAAGGTGAGACCTCTCCTATAAATAGGAGCCCCATTTCCTCACAATTCATTCATCCAAGTTTAAGAGATTTGAGAGACTCTCTCTCTAGAACTTGGCCGAAGTCCTCTTCTCTCTCTCTCTAGTTTATTTTCGGTTTTCTCTTGTCTTGGCACCTAGGTCCTCACTCGACCTAGTCTTTAGCTCTGCGACTTCGAGACTCGTTCTCAAGTCGTAGTGTTTAAAAGTGCCCACTCACTAATTCCTTCTTTTCGAGTGATTTAGTGATAGAAACTTTCGTGGTTGCTCGAGTTCCCGAGGAAAGAAAAGAGAGACGTGCTGCGAGGGGAGACGAACGTTGCCAACCTTCCAAAGGCTCATCAACGTTCAAGCATCAAAAGGTTAGTAACTTTTATAGCTCATATTAGTTTTTATTTACATGCATATGCTCTTGTCTAGGTTAGTAAAAACTAGTTTTACTTAAAAAGAAAATTTTTAAAATTCCGCCGCTTAACGAAGCGTTAAACTTTTTCTCAAACCCTAGATCGATTCCAACAAATGGTATCAGAGCTATGGTCAAAGGAATGCATGTGCATGTTTTTAAAATTATGAGCTTGAAAATCGTTTTCGAAAGTTTACTAATTTTGTGACAAGTTAGAATTGTAATCTTAGATTTTTTTTCATTTATTGCTCATGCCTTTAAATTAAAAACCATGTTGATTTTCTATAAGTTTGGGATGATGTTAAAACACATTAGAATCAGTTCTAAAAGTTTTTATTTTTTTATATTGAAAAACGTGTTTTAAAGGTTTGAGAATTTTCGAGTAAATTTTGTGACTAGTTTTGTTTTCTTGCTAGTTTCGTTTATTTACTTGAATCGTTTTATGCATGTTGTTTTTTCTTTTATTTTTTATGTTATTACCCTGCTAATAAAACACAAATAAAAGCTTTAAACAACTTCATAAAACGTTCCGTTACACTCGATTCTTTTTCGCATCTAAAAGGACAAAGCTTTAATTTATTTCTTTTTCTTCGAGCTGGAATGTAAACCCGCATTAAAAGCGGCATAACTCTCTGCTCAGAAATCGAAATTTAATGATTCTTGAATCAAATTAAAGCTCTGTCTGTCCTCTGTCCAATGCCACCGGTTTCAGCTCAAAAGGACATCGGAGCCGCCAGTTATGGCGATTTTACTCCGAGGTGCGCGGCTGTCTGAAACTCCAGTTTTTTAGAAATCCGGATTTTCAAACCCCACTACCATGAGTTATAGAACTCTAATGAGAAAACTTTCTTGAGCAAAAATGTTTTTCATATGATTATAAACATGATGTGTAAAGATTAAAAGTTTTGTTTTTGGAAAGATTAATTGAAATTGAATTTTTACAAAACTAGTTTGAATTTTGAAAAACCGTTTTCACTTTCAAACTTGAAAATATTTTGTCATCCAAATCAAATAAATTTTCAAAATGTTTTCAAAACTATATCTATATCACATATGTTCAAAATCTATATGCTCTTGAAATTTTGAGTGGGAGGTCTCTTTGTAGACAAAACCGAAAAATAAAAAGATGTGTAATCTCAAACTTTCAAGTGTTCGAGTGAGTTGAAGTTCACACTTCCCTCACGCACTTTCCCGAAATAGAAAATAGGAAAAGATCGAGTATGTCCCTTGTGCCTTTATGCACTAATACTGCTCTGAACATGTCGATCTAGGATTCTCTTCTAGTTGTCCGCTCTGTCGCTCTCTAACTAGGAAATTTGTTTCCGAACTTAAAAGAGTCGATGAACCATCTCCAAAACTAAGTGGGAGGGTTATACTCGTTGTTTGTAACCCGCGATCCCCAACACTAATGAAAGATGCAATAACGTGGGACTAAGAGCCGCTCTTGCGACCCTCACTTAAATGTGAGTACTCCAAGGCGTTGTTGCTTCGATCATTGCTCAATGAGCTACGTCCGAGAATGATGCAATGATGGCAAGGCCTCCCCTTGGGGGATTGTTTTTCAAAGCTGATCTTTTGGACTAAGTGGTTGGTTGCACACTTAGGCTCAATCCCTAGTATCCTTCCTTAAGGCTCTGCGAAAGGATATGAGTGATCAAACCAATTTACAAGGTGGCTAGTCAAAATGATGTACTGACATCTTGGCTTAGCATTAATGATGTGTCATTTACTTATAAATGGAGATTTTTTGCGGCCTTCTCTTGAGGGAGTAAATTATCGTTTGGTTTATAACACCTTTGGGTTTTACAAAAGTCTTAATGAAACTTAAATCCTAAACCAAAGACTAATCATAAACTTGTTTCAACTGTTATAGGCAATATGTCTCTCAACCCTCTCTCAACAATTCTTTCCTCGAATAAACTCGAAGGCGACAATTACGTCGACTGGAAACGTAACCTCGACATAGTCCTTACTGTCGACAAGCACAAATGGGTTCTCACCACCCCCTGTCCTCAAACGAATGATGATTCGACGCAAGAGGAGAAAGACGTCCTGGCGGCCTGGCTTCGATCCGATGAGATTGCGAGATGCTATATTTTGGCATCAATGAACAATGTGTTGCAACAACAACATCGTGATTTCGAAACTGCCACCGATATGCTCTACAATCTCCATGAGATGTTTGGAGGGCAAGGACGTCAAGCTAGGCAACAAGCGGTCCGACAATTCATGAACTGTCGTATGAAGGCTGGAACTCCCGATAGAGATCATATGATGCTGATCATTAGCTATCTCAACGAGATGGAGATTCTTGGATCTGAGATTGATGGGGAGACTAAAATAGATATGATCTTGGAAACTCTCCCCGAAACCTTTGATACCTTCAAATTGAATTATTCCATGAACAAGCTGGAGTACACTGTTACCGAGCTCATGAAGGAACTTCAAACCGCTGAGGCACTCACTAAGAAAAAGAGGGCTCAAGGAGAAGTACATGCTACTGCCTCCACCTCTGGATCTAAGAAGAGACCTCGCAACGCCGAGAAGAAGAACCAACCTAAGGTTCAAGCGAAGAAGAAGGCGCCAAAGGCTCCGAAGGTGGACAAGTCTAAAGACAAGTGCCACCACTGCAACGAGCCTGGTCACTGGCGTAGGAACTGTCCCGCCTACCTCAAAACCAAAGCTAAAGGTATTGTACTTGTTACTGAAGCCTGTTTAGTAGCTGATAATGTATCATCGTGGATTATTGACTCCGCTGCTACTAACCATATTTGCTGCTCCTTGACTGGTTTTAGGAAAAGCAAAAGCTTAGAGGATGGCGACTTCTGCTTCAAGTGGGGTGATGAGAGCGTGGTGTCTGCGAAGGCTGTGGGATCCGTGACGCTATCTTTTGAAGATCGAACTTTAAATTTGAATAATGTTTATTATGTTCCTTCCTTTGGGAAAAACCTAGTATCTGTTGCTCAACTTTTCGAGCAAGATTATTATTTAAAGTTTATAAAGAATGGAATTCGTATTTCTTTTTCTAATTCTTTCGTCACTGATGCATGTATGAAGAATGGTCTTTTTTACATCTATCCCACTCAACCTTCTCTTTTAGACACCGAAATAGATAACGATCTAATTAGGGAGCCAAAGAGGATCAAACTTTCTGAATCCTCCGATCTAACAAAATCAACATACCTCTGGCACTTAAGACTTGGTCATATCAGTCTAGATAGGATTAAGAGACTTGTGAGGGATGGTCCACTCCAAGCCTCTGCAATAGGTTCACTACCTACTTGTGAATCCTGCATAGAAGGAAAAATGACTAAGCGACCTTTCTCCGATAAGGGTCGAAGAGCCACTGAGTTGCTGGAACTAATACATTCTGATGTATGTGGTCCGCTCAACCAACAGGCACGTGGAGGATACGAATACTTCGTTACCTTCACTGATGATTACTCAAGATATGGGTTTGTCTATTTGCTTAAACACAAATCCGAGACCTTTAACGTATTTAAGGTCTTTAGGGCTTTAGTGGAAAAGCAAACTGGCAAAGTGATCAAAACCCTTCGATCTGATCGAGGTGGTGAGTATATGTCTGGAGAGTTCGATGACTTTCTTAAAGAAGAAGGTATCGCTTCTCAGCTTACCGCGCCTGGCACACCTCAACAAAACGGAGTGTCAGAGAGAAGAAACCGAACTCTTATGGAGATGGTTAGATCAATGATGAGTTACTCATCACTCCCGCTTTCCTTTTGGGGATATGCCCTCGAAACAGCCGCTTATATTCTGAACCAAGTTCCGTCCAAAACGGTTCCTGGTACTCCTTATGAACGATGGACTGGCCGTAAAGTGAATCTTGGCCGCATCCGAATTTGGGGTTGCCCTGCACACGTGCTAAGGCAAAAGACTAGCAAGTTGGCTAGTAGGTCAGAATTGTGCCTGTTTGTAGGATATCCGAAGGAAACCAAAGGTTTTACTTTCTATAGTCCCGAGGACGATAAGACTTTCGTTAGCACGAATGCTCGTTTCCTCGAGGAGGACTTTATGAAGGATGCGAAACCTAGAAGCAAAATTGTGCTTGAAGAAAAGTTGGGTGAGGAAGCTTCTACCTCATCTGTAAGAACTGTTCTTACCCCAACTGAAACACAACCTAACTCGTCAGAATCTCGTCAAGTAGTACTTAGACGTAGTGGGAGGGCTACTCAAAAGCCTGACAGGTACATGTCTTATGGAGACTCTCTTGTAGCCGTCTCCGACATGGATGATCCTGTTTCCTATAGCCAAGCAATGGCTTGTTATGAATCAAACCTTTGGCTTGACGCCATGAAAGTTGAGATGCACTCGATGTATGTCAACAAAGTCTGGAAACTTGTAGACCTTCCTGAAGGGATTAAACCCGTAGGGTGTAAGTGGATATACAAGAAGAAAAGGGGTCCTGATGGGAACGTTGAGACGTTCAAAGCACGACTTGTGGCAAAGGGTTATACCCAACAAGAAGGGATTGACTATGAAGAAACCTTCTCGCCAGTCGCGATGCTTAAATCCATCCGCATACTCCTATCCATAGCTGCAGCTCTCGACTATGAGATCTGGCAAATGGATGTCAAGACAGCCTTTCTGAATGGCAATCTTGACGAGCGCATTTACATGGCTCAACCAGACGGTTTCGTGGATAAAGGTCAAGAGACCAAGGTTTGTGAGTTGCTTAAATCCATTTATGGACTAAAGCAAGCATCTAGGTCATGGAATATTAGATTCGATGAAACTGTAAAGAGCTTCGGCTTTGAACAGTCAATAGATGAGCCTTGTGTTTACAAGTTAATACACGAAGGCAAAGTTGTGTTTCTGGTACTATATGTCGATGATATACTACTCATTGGTAATGACGTGGGTAAGTTATCTGAGGTTAAGGTCTGGCTAGCAAAGCAATTCGATATGAAGGATCTAGGAGAAGCCGCGTACATTCTGGGAATCCAAATCTTTCGAGATAGGAAAAACCGGACCCTGTCGCTCTCTCAAGCATCTTATATTGATAAGGTGATGGATCGCTTCTCGATGCAAGACTGCAAGAGGGGTCAAACACCCTTTAGGCATGGAGTTTCACTCTCTAAGGACCAGTCTCCCAAGACTGCACAAGAGATTGAAGACATGAGGAAAATTCCTTACGCCTCTGCCGTAGGAAGCCTCATGTATGCTATGCTTTGCACCCGACCTGATATATGTTTCGCCGTTGGCGTAGTTAGTCGTTTCCAATCCAACCCTGAACCCGAGCACTGGATTGCTGTTAAGCATGTTCTTAAGTATCTTCGAAGAACTAGGAACTTGATGCTTACATACTCAGGTACTGACCTGACTATGACGGGATATACCGACTCCGATTTTCAAGCGGATAAGGATTCCAGGAAATCCACTTCGGGATCTGTGTTCATCCTTAATGGTGGAGCTGTTGTGTGGAGAAGTATTAAGCAATCTTGCATTGCTGACTCCACAATGGAAGCAGAATATGTGGCTGCTTGTGAAGCATCCAAAGAGGCTGTATGGCTTAGAAAGTTCCTTAAGTATTTGGAAGTTGTTCCAAACGTCGACGAGCCCATGACCCTTTATTGTGATAATAGTGGGGCTGTCGCTAACTCAAAGGAACCTAGAAGCCATAAGCGCTCTAAGCATATTGAGAGGAAATACCATTTGATTCGAGAGATCGTGCAGCGCGGAGACGTGGAAGTGAAGAAGATCTCAACGGTGGACAACCTCGCAGATCCATTCACCAAGGCCCTAGCGAACAAGGTCTTCGACCAACATCGTGAGGGATTAGGCATGAAGGACTACACACACCTTCTTTGAGTCAAGTGGGAGTTTGTTGTCAATGGTGCCCACAAGAAGAGTTGTAGTCTTTATTTTGAACATTTGATGTAATAAAGTCTCATAAAGACTCTTGCTTGTAATTGCCTATTCATTCATTAATAAAGTTGAAACGTTCATTCAATCTTCCTTGTCTGAAGCTTTATGATAAAACCATAGTCTTTTAGTCCATAAACAAACTTAACAACTTACGAAGAGACAAATGTAGATTTGCATGAACAAACTCTTCGTAGTTTGCTTAAAACGATATATTCGCAATCTTAGGGTCAAAGGACTATTGACCTCAGTATGATTGTTAGAAGAATCTATGATGTCTGGTTATGAGGCATTGAGAGTTAGGAACTCTATAGTTCTTCTAGGTATCTTCCGAAGGTACTGAATTGACCAGTGCACTTCTAGAGACAAGATAAGAACAAACCATTTAACCTCTTATGTCTCGAAGTCACTATGTATGAATTGCATCATGCTTACCTTAATCCTGAAATGAGACATGCCATTTCACACCTTAGTATTCTCATTTGAGAAAGTCAAAGTTCGGACTCACTATGTGATTCCGAACAAGGCCTATTGGTGAAGTACTAAGTTGTGAGTCTGTCATGAGTAACTTTGTGAAGTTCTCATAGATATGGAATTCATGTACAAGATTGCTGAAATGCAATGTATGTCACCTCATGCTTTGTTCCTTGGAGTGTGAATAAATGAACTGGCCAGTGTCCAAATTGAGTCTTGACTCTTTTGGATGAAACAATGTGACTTGTTAGCTCCTCGTCAATACATTGTTTCTAACTTATTCACAAGCGACAAAGGAGTTGAGGAAATAACAGCTAGAAGGGTAAAATGGTAATTTAGTAAATCCCGACTAGCTGATGACATTCATGAAGGGTAAACATAGATAATATTCAGTGGATCCGCTCATCATAATTAGGTCGAATTCTTGAGTAGAAAATAAATTCATTTGAACCGAGAGATTTTCAGTGTCAGCTCTTTAGTGGAGTCAGTTGGCATTAAGCTAAACTTGGAAAAGGTTTGTGAACTTTTGAGTCCAAGTGTTTAGCTAAAGCTTTGTTCATTTGGGTCCATGAGGTCACTGTCACGAATCACATCGATAGGAATAGTTAAACTGGAAGCTAAGCCAAAACAAGAACGAAAATAGTTAAAAGGGTATTTTTGTCTTTTGAGACATAAGGATGAAATGGATGTCAATAAATTTTGACAAGTTCATTTGATGACTTAATGTCACTCGGCCATAATATGATTAATTGGGCCTTGTGAATTAATTTCATTTCATAAGAATTTTATTGAAAACTCTTAATGGGCCTTTTTCATGTTCTCATGAATAAATGAAGAAGCTTCTAGAAGCTCCTTCTAGAAGTGAAATGGGCGCCCATAATACCCAAGGAAAGAGAGTTTATTTTGTGCATAAATGTATTTAGATACTTGCCAAAAGAAAAAGAGGAAACAAATTTCCCACACATGCTTGTAGGAAATTCGGCCAAGTGAGAAAAGGGAAAGCCAAGGAACAAAAAAGGAAACAAATCCTAGCCTCTAGGAGGCAGCCTTGGGCGCCCAACATGAAATGGGAAATGAAGGATTTTTGCTCATGAATATGTGATATTCTATAGAAGAGGAAACTACCTTATTGAAGGTGAGACCTCTCCTATAAATAGGAGCCCCATTTCCTCACAATTCATTCATCCAAGTTTAAGAGATTTGAGAGACTCTCTCTCTAGAACTTGGCCGAAGTCCTCTTCTCTCTCTCTCTAGTTTATTTTCGGTTTTCTCTTGTCTTGGCACCTAGGTCCTCACTCGACCTAGTCTTTAGCTCTGCGACTTCGAGACTCGTTCTCAAGTCGTAGTGTTTAAAAGTGCCCACTCACTAATTCCTTCTTTTCGAGTGATTTAGTGATAGAAACTTTCGTGGTTGCTCGAGTTCCCGAGGAAAGAAAAGAGAGACGTGCTGCGAGGGGAGACGAACGTTGCCAACCTTCCAAAGGCTCATCAACGTTCAAGCATCAAAAGGTTAGTAACTTTTATAGCTCATATTAGTTTTTATTTACATGCATATGCTCTTGTCTAGGTTAGTAAAAACTAGTTTTACTTAAAAAGAAAATTTTTAAAATTCCGCCGCTTAACGAAGCGTTAAACTTTTTCTCAAACCCTAGATCGATTCCAACAGCTGGAGGTCGAGCCTGCCTGGAGGTTGAGCTCGCCTGGGGGGTCGAGCTCGCCTGGAGGTCGAGCTCGCCTGGAGGTCGACCCTGGCTGGAGGTCGGGCCTGCCTGGAGGTTGAGCTCGCCTGGGGGGTCGAGCTCGCCTGGAGGTCGACCCTGGCTGGAGGTCGAGCCTGCCTGGGGGTTGAGCTCGCCTGGGGGGTCGAGCTCGCCTGGAGGTCGACCCTGGCTGGAGGTCGAGCCTGCCTGGGGGTTGAGCTCGCCTGAGGGGTCGAGCTCGCCTGGAGGTCGACCCTGGCTGGAGGTCGGGCCTGCCTGGAGGTTGAGCTCGCCTGGGGGGTCGAGCTCGCCTGGAGGTCGAACCTGGCTGGAGGTCGATCCTGGGGGGTGTGACCGTGCTCTTCGTGAGCTGCCTACGCACCCGCTTTGCGGGATCAGGTCATGACGTAGTTCAGGGCGAGTGTGTTTGCTATGTGAATGGATTCTTGGATTTTTGTTTTTTTTCCTCCCGCCGAGAGGTGGCTCTCGGTTTTTGTTTATGATCCGGGATAATTTTGAAGTTGGGAGAGTATTTGGCTGAGAGAATTCTGGGGTTGAGAGAATTTTGGGGTTGAGAGAATTTTGAGTTCAAAGGATTCTCTGTCCCTTTTGATTTGTGTGAGTGAGCTATTTATAGGGAAAACATGCCGCTTGTTGAAAATTTGCTTGTCACTTGTCGCTTGTTGAAAATTCGCTTGTCGCTTGTTGAAAATTTGCTTGTCGCTTGTTGAAAATTCGCTTGTCGCTTGTTTTAGTCATGCGTATTTTTAGCATTTGACTAAATTGTCCTTCTATATTGTAACGTCGTTTTTGCAATTGAGGAGTCGTTTTTACCATAAGAAAAAGACGGCATAACATTAACCCCCCAGTTTCGCGTGCGACTTGTCGTGTGGGAAACTTTGCTTCTCATCCTCTTCTTTATTGATTTATTATTTATAATATTGTATGTGTATAATATCTTTATTATCTTTTTAGGAAAGGTGACTAATCCGGTTATAACTTTTGAAAAATACATGCACAAGTACCCACACATTTGCAAGTTGCGTAGGTTTCTTTTTAGGCATAGACTTATATATGTATTTTGATGTACTATAGGTAGCCAGTTTTTATATCATCATTACTCCGTGTATAGGTATATGCCCATTATCCTATTTATCATTTATTATTATTATTATTATTATTATTTCCTATACTCTGTGCATAGATTGGTTTACTCATTTGTTTTTTTTTTACTTTAACACCTACCCCATGCTCTCTTTCTTTAAAAACTGAGATGTATCCGGGGATTGAGCTGCCATCACAGGAGCGTAGCAGAGTTGAGATCAGCAAATCTCCTTGGATTTTCTGGCTTCCTTCTTGAGGTTGGTTTCTTCTTTGGTGATTATATATATTCTTTACTTCTCACTTTGCCATTTCTTTCTTTTTCACTCCGTCTCTCGACCCTCTTGTCCCCTTCCTTGAATCTTTCTGGCTTTTCTTCCAAAATACTGTGATGACTCTTAATAATCTGATCAATGGTGGGCCTAATTCGCCCCGTGGTCCCAACGACCTAGTGGTCCCACCCGATTGTTCTAGAGCTTTTGACACTTTCGATTTTGGTGAGTCGTGGGTGTTTGATGACTTTCCATGCGCTTTTGGCGAAGGTATGGGTTCCACAAATTCGCCTAATGGTTTCGGTGATGGCGACCTCGATGCCTTTCTTGATGTGGTCCTCGGACGGAGGCCGGTTCCGCGTGTGTCGGGTCTGTGTTTCGATGGGAGAGGTAATGTCGTTCGATCAGCGGCCCATGGCGAGTCGTCTCGGTCCCCGCTGGCCGTGAGAGGCTGCGAGGTAGGTCCAGCGAATGAAGATGGTGTCACACCGGGTGTTCTCCGGAGTTTGGAAAGTGATACTCCCTTGACTTCGACGCCGCTTTTCTTCACAAACGGGTCCCCGTCGCTGCCGGCGGACTTCGGAGCATCAAGGGGTGGGTTTCTTCCGGCGTCGATGGGCGGCGAGGTCGGTCTGGACCGAGGCTCTGTCATCGGCGGGCCTTCGTTGACATCAGGGGAGGGCAACGTAGACGTTCTTCCGAATGCCTGCTCGTCGTTTGCCGCAGAGGGCGTAGAGGCTCCAGCAAGCGAGCATCGTTGTAGCTCCCCAAAAAACGGGAAGAAGATGTCGTTGTTGCTCGAGGCGTTTGGTCATTTGGTCGGAGGTGAGACTTCGGCACGTCACATCCCAGGACGCGACGACGAAGGCCTCGGTGCCAACTCCTCGGCGAGCGGCGAGGTGAGTTTTCCGTCTCTTGGGGTTGATATTGATGATGATGGTGATAAGGTTGTTATGGCAGAATGCTCTGAGGGAGATGTCGAGTCTTATCGGTGCAACTCGTTTATAGTTGAGCCCCCAAAACGGCCGCGGTCTTGGTCGAGGCGGTCGAGATGCGGGGATTTTGCTGGCCTCGATGCCGTGAGCTTGACAACGGAAGATAGAGTTAGGTTCCTCCGTGAGAAGTACGAGATCCCGCCGGAAATCTCCATCACTGTTCCCTCCGTCGATGATTATTCCGACCAGCCACCCGAGGGATATACAACCGTCTACGTGGAGAGTCTTAAGCATGGGTTGAAGCTCCCTCCACACCCCTTCATATGCAATTTGCTCGAGAGGATCAAGCTGCCACCCGGTCAACTAAATCCAAGGAGCTATTGGGTCATCGTGGCTTGTTATATCATGTGGTTTCGGGAAAAGCACCGTGAAATGACGGTGTGTGAATTTCTAAGTTTGTGTGCTGTGATTCCGAATTACAGAACGAAAGGGTCGTTCTTTCTTCGTAACAATACGTCAAAAAAAATACTCGACAAACTACCCGGAACGGGGCGTGAGTGGGTCGATGAGTTCTTTTACACGCACGTCGACTATTTTGGAAACATTCCCCTTGGTTTTCGTACATCGGCTGATTGCCCAAAACCCCCTGATTAGCGATCCGAGGTTGCTTCTTTTCTTGAAGGGATACCTCTTAGTGATCGCGAGGCTAACTTGTTTCTTGACGACAAGCTGTGGGAAGAGGTTGGGTGGTTCCCTTACCGTTCGGCCGACGAGGTTCCATTGCTGTTTTCGCGCTCTTTTCCGTCCTCGGCAGAGTCTGGTGGTATAGTAATAGGGTTTTTATTTTTATTTTTTATTATTGCTATCACAATTTGGTTCCCATATGTATACATATCTCCATATTTGACAAGAGAAAAAACTCTAATTCTCTCGACGATCCCTCGCAGGTATGGCGGCTTATGGGGCCCGAGGTGTTACAGGGCCGGGACTCTCTGCGGGGCGGTCGTTGCCGGTTCCTCTTCTTGGTTCGGAGGCATCGCTCCCTTCGCAGCCCTCAAGGGTAGGCTTATCACCTCGCGCTACTACAGCATCCATGTCAACCATAAAAGTAGCGATTACTAGTTCAAAAAGAGCGCGAGATGAGGCTCCGTTAGTGGCTTCCTCGCGTGCCAATTTTGGGAAGAAGTTTAAAGCTCCTCTTCGCTCGTCGTCCGACATAGTTGTCAGGTTCTCGGTCGCTGACTCCTTTGGCCCGTAAAGGCATTAGTGGTATCGAGTCCACTCATGCATCGGAGTTGACTAAGTTGGATCGGATGACCGCGATTGCCCTTGCTGAGTTGCTGACTCGCGAGGCCCGACAGGTTTTCCTCCACGTGCATGGCCCAATATTTTCTTTGTTCACCATCTTTTCACCTCTTTTATATACCTATTTTTTTTGTAGTGCTATCTGGCTTCTGTTGCAACTAAGCGAAATGTTCGCGAGTTGGTGAGGAAATTAGGACACGAGACCGAGGCCCGTCGTCTTGCACAGGTGGATGCCGATGGTCGCGCGGAGGCCCTCGAGGCTGAGATTGCAGGGCTCAGGAAAGGTGCTGTGGATGATGCTATGAAGATATGTGAGCAAAGAGCCGAGCTTCAGCGTTTGCGTATCGAACTGGGGACCATTCAGGCGGAGCGGGCTAGTTCGGCTATCGACTGGGCACACCGTGACTTGGTTGCATACTGGAGTGGATCGGGAAAGGAAAATCCTCCGGAGGGAGCGGAGAGACTCTCCGCCTTAGATGATAGTGACTCGTCTCTTTCCCCCTTTTTTTGTGATGGACTAACGGCCTTATCGCCCCTTTTTGTATGTGAATTCGGGCAAACTTCCATTCGTCAGGATTTTTCTTTTTGATGGCGCGGTCGGTTGTGCGTCTCTCAAGACCCGTTGTGTTTTTTGCGGGCCTCGATTTCGGGTATAACTCTGACGAATGGGCATTTTCCCTTTTTTGCGTAGTTTCTGTGTTTGTATGCTTTTGGGAAAACTGTCATTTGTTGGTTTTTTCCTTTTGGTGGCGCAGCTTGTTTGAGCGTCCTTCTAGTCCGCTCGTCTAGTCGAGCTCGTCACCAGCTAGTCGAGCTCGTCACCTCGTCTAGTCGAGCTTGTCACGTTGTCCAGTCGAGCTCGTCTCTCGTCTAGTCGAGCTTGTCTCCTCGTCTAGTCGAGCTCGGCACCAGCTAGTCGAGCTCGTCACCTCGCCTAGTCGAGTTCGTCACGTTGTCTAGTCGAGCTTGTCTCCTCGTCTAGTCGAGCTCGTCACGTTGTCCAGTCGAGCTCGTCTCTCGTCTAGTCGAGCTTGTCTCCTCGTCTAGTCGCGCTCGTCACCAACTAGTCGAGCTCGTCACCTCGCCTAGTCGAGCTCGTCACGTTGTCTAGTCGAGCTCGTCTCTCGTCTAGTCGAGCTTGTCTCCTCGTCTAGTCGAGCTCGTCACGTTGTCTAGTCGAGCTCGTCTCTCGTCTAGTCAAGCTTGTCTCCTCGTCTAGTCGAGCTCGTCACGTTGTCTAGTCGAGCTTGTCTCCTCGTCTAGTCGAGCTTGTCACACAGTCCGTGACGAGCCGGAATGACTTCGACACTTCGTCCAAACATCTTTTTCGTGTTTGTCGTATGTAAATGCTTTGAGCTTGTGCGGGGCTCCTACTGCCTTTTCCCTTCTTGCGCCTTGAGCAGGCTTCGAGGTGGGTCGGGTTCTCGATGGCGCGAGTTCCCTTATCTTGGGCTTCACAAGATTCTTTGAGGTGTGTTCGGAGTTTCAATGTTGCGAAATCTCATTTCTCGGATCCCGTGGACACTTTGAGGTCGGTCGGGGACTTGATGGCGCAAGTCCCCTCATCTCGGGTCGTACGTGATTTTTTTTTAGATGTGTTCGGAGTTTCAACGTTGTGAAACCCCATCTCTCGGATCCGTAGACGCTTTGAGGTTGGTCGGGGACTTGATGGCGCAAGTCCCCTCATCTTGGGTCGCACAGAGTTCTTTGCGATACGTTCGGGGTTTCAACGTTGCGAAACCCCATTTCTCGGACTCCGTGGATGCTTTGAGGTCGGTCGGGGACTTGATGGCGCAAGTCCCCTCATCTCGGGTCGCACAGAGTTCTTTGCGATACGTTCGGGGTTTTAACGTTACGAAACCCCATTTCTCGGACTCTGTGGACGCTTTGAGGTCGGTCGGAGACTTGGTGGCGCAAGCCCCCTCATCTCGGGTCGTACGGGATTTTTTTTAGATGTGTTCGGAGTTTCGACGTTGCGAAACCCCATTTCTCGGATCCGTATACGCTTTGAGGTTGGTCGGGGACTTGATGGCGCAAGTCCCTTCATCTCAGGTCGCACGGAGTTCTTTGCGATACGTTCGGGGTTTCAACATTGCGAAACCCCATTTCTCGGACTCCGTGGACGCTTTGAGGTTGGTCGGGGACTTGATGGCGCAAGTCCCCTCATCTCGGGTCGCACGGAGTTCTTTGCGATACGTTCGGGGTTTCAACGTTGCGAAACCCCATTTCTCGGACTCCGTGGACTCTTTAAGGTCGGTCGGGGACTTGATGGTGCAAGTCCCCTCATCTCGGGTCGCACGGAGTTCTTTGCGATATGCTCGGGGTTTCAACGTTGCGAAACCCCATATCTCGGACTCCGTGGACGCTTTGAGGTGCGTTTGGGGCTCGATGCTGCGGTTGCTATGTATTCCTGCATTTTCACATGTATGCATATATTTTTTTTTGTTGCGTTTTCCGTGGTGCTTGGTGTTTGTCTTACTCTATTAACCCCCCAGTTTTTATGCAATTTTGTTTAAATTGTATGAAAAGTTAGGAGCTAAAGATTGCAAACTGAACGCGAATTTCGACTTCATTCATTAATTGGGCGAATGGCCTGCTTTTGAAAAATTCAAAGTTCATTGGGGCCGGTGGTCGCTTTTGGAAAACTACAAATTTGAAAGGACTTGATTTGTTGTTCAGGTTTCGTCGCTTGCTAACCTTCAGGTGCCTTGGCGCCACGGCCTATTGGTAGTATTGGCGGAGATGCTCCGCGTTCCACGGGTGTCTAATTTCCTTGCCGTCCATCTCGTCGAGATGGTAAGTTCCGTCGTGTATCACCTTTCAAATTCGGTAAGGCCCTTCCCAGTTCGGCCCGAGTACCCCTGCTCCGTGAACCTGGGTGTTTTGGAACACCCTCCTCAGGACGAGGCTTCGTTCGGCGCAACGGCGGATTTTGACCCTTGTGTTGTAATGCTTCTCAACGATCCTCTTCTGCGCGGCCATGCGGGCGAACGCTTCAGCTCTCCTTTCTTCGATCATGTCGAGCTCCATTCGGAGGGCTTCGTTGTTGCTGTCTTCGTCGAAGGTCTCTGTTCGGAATGACGGCGCTCCGATGTCAACGGGGATGACGACTTCAACCCCGTAAGTGAGGGAGAAAGGCGTTTCGCCTGTGGCGGTCCGCGTGGTTGTCCGGTAAGCCCAAAGGACAAGGGGGAGCTCGTCGGCCCATGCGCCTTTCTTTTCTTCCAGCTTCTTCTTCAAAGTCTCCTTGATCGTCTTGTTCACGGCCTCAACTTGGCCGTTTGCCTGTGGGTGGCGTGGTGAGGAGAAGGTCTTGCTGATCTTCAATTGCTCGCATATCCTTCGGACCACCGCGTTGTCGAACTGGCTGCCGTTGTCGGTGACAATCGAGGCGGGGATGCCGTGGCGGCATATGATCAATTTCCACATAAAGCTTGTAGTGTTTGCTTCAGTTTGTGGCCAGAGGCTCCGCCTCCACCCATTTCGTGAAGTAGTCGATGGCGACTATCGCCCAGACTCGCTGGCCGGACGCCATCGGGAGCTTGCCTATGAGGTCCACCCCCACTTCGCGAATGGACGTGCCACGAGGATCGGGCACAATGGGGCCGGGGCCTGTGTCGGAATATGCGAGAATCTTTGGCACTTGTCGCATTTTTGCGCCCAACTGAACGCGTCTTTCTTCATCGTTGGCCAGAAGTAGCCTTGCTTGAGCGCCTTCAAGGTCAGGGACTGACCTGCGGAGTGATTCCCGCAAATTCCTTCATGGATTTCCCTCAAGACATAGTCGGCTTCGGCGTCGTCCAGGCATCGGAGGAGTGGCTGCGAATACCATCTCTTATAGAGTGTGGATCCTCGCCAGACATATTTGTGTGCGTGATACTTCACCTTCTTAGCTTCAGCCTGGTCGGTGGGGAGGACGCCATCGCGGAGGTATTTGATGATCGGTGTCATCCAGTTCGGTTGGGGCTCTTCTTCGATCAGGTTCACTTCTTCCTTGGTGATGGACGGGAGCTTCAAGGTCTCGACAGGTACCTTGCCTAACTCCTCGCTGTCGCAGCCAGATGCCATCCTAGCCAAGGCGTCGGCCTCAGCGTTCGAACCCCTGGGGACCTGCACGATCTCGTACCAGGAGATTGCCTCTAGTCGGAGCTTGGTTTCCTCCAGGTACGCCGCCATGTTCTCCTCCTTCGCCTGGTATTCTCCCTTGACTTGGTTGACGATGAGGAGCGAGTCGTAGTGGATCTTAAGGTTTTCGGCCCCGAGCTTCCTGGCTATGTCGAGTCCGGCTAGGAGGGCTTCGTATTCGGCCTCGTTGTTCGAGGCTTTGAATTGGAAGTGGATGGAGTACTTGAGCTTTTCTCCGTCCGGGTTGACGAAGACGATTCATGCCCCTGACCCGCGGACATTGGATGCTCCGTCCACGTGCAGGTTCCAGACCGGCCCATCGGGAGCGGCCTTCCTTTTCTTTTTCGGATCCTTGTCCCCCGCGGTTTCTTCTTCTCGCTTGTCTTCCTCGTCTTTGCATAGATTCACATCGTAAGTGAATTCGGCGATGAAGT
The DNA here is from genome assembly GCF_054948205.1 of Urtica dioica subsp. dioica. Classification (NCBI taxonomy): domain Eukaryota; kingdom Viridiplantae; phylum Streptophyta; class Magnoliopsida; order Rosales; family Urticaceae; genus Urtica; species Urtica dioica. The sequence continues at coordinate 20,198,279 of NC_142763.1, forward strand.
CGGCGACGGCCTGTCCCTTAATCGCGATCCTTGGCTGGAACTCCACCCCGTATTCTCCTAGCTCCTGGGACCAGACGGCCATTCTCGTTGAGGTGCCCTTCTGCAGAGCTTTCTTGACTGGGTACCCGGTCCTCACTATGACTTGGTGTGCTTGGAAATATGGTCGAAGCTTTCTTGCGGACATCGTCAGAGCAAGGGAGAGCTTCTTTATCTCCGGGTATCGTGTCTCAGCGTCCAGGAGCGCCTTGCTTACATAATACACGGGCCATTGTATCTTCTCTTCTTCTCGGACGAGGACAGCGCTGACCGCCCTCGTCGACACAGAGAGGTACAGGTAGAGGGCATCGCCGTCCTTGGGCTTCGCTAGGAGCGGTGGCGTGGCGAAGTATGTCTTCAAGTCCTGGAATGCGGTTTCGCACTCGTTGGTCCACTTAAAGTCGGCTCCTCCTTTGATGGCTTGGAAGAAAGGCTGACATCGGTCGGTGGCCTTGGAGACGAACCGACTTAGCGTAGCCACGCGTCCAGTGAGGCTTTGGACTTCCTTCGCCTTGGTTGGGGACCTCATGTCCAGGAGTGCCTGTATTTTTTCGGGGTTGGCTTCGATGCCTCGCTGGTTGACGATAAATCCCAGGAATTTCCCTGACTCTACACCGAACGCGCACTTGTTCGGGTTCAACTTCATCTTGTACTTTCGGAGAAGGGCGAAGGTCTCCTCCAGGTCTTTGACGTGGTCAGGCGCCTCGAGGCTTTTGACGAGCATGTCGTCGACATAGACCTCCATCGTCTTCCCGATTTGCTTGGCGAACATTTGGTTTACCAAGCGCTGATAAGTGGCTCCGGCGTTCTTCAGCCCGAACGACATCACCTGGTAACAGAATAGGCCTCGATCGGTGGTGAAAGTGGTCTTCAACTCGTCCGGTCCGTACATTCTGATCTGATTGTATCCTGAGTAGGCGTCCATGAAACTTAAGAGTTCGTGCCCTGCGGTGGAATCGACCAGCTGATCGATCCTCGGCAGGGGGAAGCAATCCTTCGGGCAAGCCTTGTTGAGGTCGGTGTAGTCGATACAGATTCGCCACTTCCCGTTCGACTTTTTCACCATGACCACATTAGAGACCCAACTAGGGAACTTGGCCTCGCGGACGAATCTAGCGGTGATTAGCTTCTCGACTTCCTTGTTGATCACGAGATACCTTTCGAGGTTGAACGATCTTCTTTTTTGGATTTTTCCCTTCTCTCCAGGGAGTACGTTGAGCCTGTGGGTGATAATCTCCGGGTCGATCCCCGGCATGTCTGCGTGTGTCCACGCAAAGACGTCTTTGTGTTCTTGGAGGAACGCTCCGAGCCGATCTTTTAGTTCGGCTGGCAGGTGTGCTCCGATCATGACGACATGTTCGGGGTTGGCGCTGTCGAGTATCACAGGTACGAGGTCGCTCGACGCCTCTACTTTCTTGGAGTTGGCTTCTTCTCGCGGGTCCAGGTCCTCGAGTGTTTGCGCCTTGCCGATCTCGCCTGAGAGGTCGTCTCCGACCTCACATATGACACTCACCATGGCGTCGCCTTTCCTGATGCGGGATCCCTGGACGTGGCATGCCCTGGAGTCGGCTTGGCTTCATCGCATCACCCCTACTCCCTTCGGTGTCGGGAATTTCATGAGGAGGTGGTATGTTGAGGTGACCGCGCGCAGCCTGTTGAGCGTCGGTCGCCCTATAATGACATTGTGAGTGGAAGGTCGGTCCACAATTAGGAAGTCCACCAGGCGCGTGACCTGGGCTCCCCCCCTCCTGTCCAAATGTGACTGGGAGGCTTATGGAACCTTCTGTGTAAACGCACTCTCCTGCAAACCCGAAGAGCGGGGTCTTGATTGGGGTTGGACGAACTTCTCCAAGGTCCATCCGGTCGAGGGCAGTTTTGAATAGGATGTCGGCTGAGCTCCCGTTGTCAATGAGAATCTTCTTCACCATATTGTTTGCTACTTGCGTCTTGACAACGATGGCGTCGTTGTGCGGGTGCATCACCTGGCGGGCCTCTGCCTCGGTGAAGTGGATTGTTTCGTATGGCGTAATCGGGCATGTGCTCTCCGTTCGCCGCTCGCGCATATTTCCTTCGTTCGTGCGCGGTATCTCCCATTTATGGCCCCCCAAAGATAGTGGTTACCAAGTTGAGTGGGGCGTTGGCCACGTTACCTCGGGTGTTGTTGTTGTTGCTTCCACCCGCGACAACTTCTTTCCCATGTTTCTGCCGCCTGTCGTTTTGGGGAACCTGTCTCCTCGGTGCGGGGTTCGGATTGGCGACCATGGCCATCACGAACTCCTTCAGCTCGCCATTTTGGATGTGACTTTCGATCTGCCTCCTGAGCTCGAAGCATTCGACGGTGAGGTGACCGTGGTCTTTGTGGAAACGGTAGTACTTGTTCTTGTTGCGTTCTGATGGGTCCTTCGCCATGGGTCAGGGCTCGGTGAACATGTCCCCGTGCAAGGCCAGAATTCGATCTGGCGTAGCTTTGAGTGGCGTGAAGTCGGCGTTCCTCTGGAACTTCTCGACTAGTAGGGGTCTCTGTCTTGACGAGGGTCGGACGTTCGAAGCCGCGGCGCTGGCGCCCCGGCTCTTCTTTCTTCGTTGTTCGTCGTCGACCTCGTCCTCGTCCCTGCGCCGGTTTCCCCTCTCGCGGATCCTCCGACTCTCGTAGTACTCCTCGACGGAGATGTGCTGGGTAGCTTGGGAGATGAGCTCCGTCATCGTGGCGGGTCGCTGCTTCACCAGCGACGTCAGGAGGTCGCCAGCCCGTAGGCCGTCGATGAAGGCGTAGACAGCGTCGCCGTCCTCGTAATTGTCCACCTTGTTGGACTCCTCGATGAACCGGTTGAGGTAGTGTTGGAGCGTCTCGGAGCCGCCCTGTTTGATCGTCAGGAGGTATGATTTTTCCTTTCTCCGGACCCATGAGGCGGAGAAGCGAGTGAGGAACCTCTCCTGGAGGTCTTCGAACGATTGCACGGACCCTCGCACGAGCCTTTGGAACCACTCGAACGCGGTACCGGTGAGGGTGAGACAAAATGCCTGGCACATCGTTGACGGGGATTGTCCCGCCATCCTCATGTTGGTCTGGTACTGGTGGATGTGGTAAAGAGGGTCTGTGCTTCCGTCATAGAGCGGCATGGTGGGCGGACGGAAGCTCCCCCCGGTGTCGTTAGCGAGCACGTGTGCCGCGAATGGCGAAGCCACGCCCTCGATCATGCTTATCACCAAGGGGGTTCTTGTATGTGCTGCCTGCAACTCTCGGATTTCCTCTCTCAACACGCGGAACATGTTAGTTACTTCATTATTTCCGGCATGTATGGTGGTAGGCGCAAATCTGGTGGTACGTTCTCTTTCATTCGATGCTTGATCGATCAGAGTGATATGTGCTGCTGGCGGCGTTGCCGTAATTGGAGGGGCGACTTCTTGTGGTTCGCCTGTTTCGGGGACGGCTTGGCGCCCCGGGATCTCCCATCGAGCGTTGAGGTGACGTCGTAGATCCACGTTGGGCACTAAGCGTCCTGGCGACCCCGTACGTCGCGGCCCAATCTATCGAGAGCAGACCTTCGTGATTCGGCTCCGGTTCCTACGATGGAGCGGGCGGCCTGGGGGATACTGACGCGTTGTGGGTCGGTGCCTAAGTTCTGCGGTCCATGTTGATCTAGCCCCCGAGCGGTTCTTCGTTCTGCCTGGTGGTGGCGGTCGATGTCTCGAATACTTGGGTCAGGGTCGTCGTCTTGTCTGCCTTCGATGTTCGCATTTAGTGTTTGCCCTTGTTCGCGCCTTTCACCCCTAGAGTTAGCGTTTTGCGGGCGTCCTTCTCTTGCATGGGCGTGTAAAGTCATGACCCTCTCCTCTCGATCTCTAGCGAACTCGCTTGCTAGCAGGAAAAGACTGTTCTCGAGGCGCTCCATGCGACTGTCTCGTTCGACGAAGACAGTGTCGAGGGCGGGATTTCTAACGCCGATGGTATTTGGGTGTGGCAGAGGCGCGGTGCCTGCTGCCGGGACGACGCTTGGTGGCGAGGTTTCTTGACCGTGCCTAGCCTGAGTTCGGGCCCGTGTGTGAAGTGCTACGCTCTCCGCCTGTTGAGGGGCGTTGCTCCCAGAAGCGGCGACGCGGTTGGACATTTTGCAGGAGATTTTTGCCGGAGGAATCTTCCGGTTATGATGATTTGGCGGATTAGTCCTCCGGTCTTGAGACTTTCGGTGGAGGATTCTTCTGGTTTTGAAAAGAGAAGGTCTACCAGGGAGGCTTGTGATGGTCCCGTGAAGGGAGGTGGATTTGCCGGTGGAGAACTCGTGGTTGTTTTCGAGTCCCACTCCTTCTAGCGCCAAAATGTTAAGCCGTTTTTTGGTTTTAACATTTGAGGACACGTGGTGGGCCTGCAATAGTCACGTGCCTAGTATTGGATCGGCCCAAATTACTTTCCGAGAGTCCAAAGGGCTCAAGGAAGTTCGGGACAAAGCCCAAAGCGTCCAAGAGCTTCAGAGGATCTTAGAATCGCAAAGAGGGATATAATGCTTTGCCTTCTTCTTCGTCGGGAATGCGTTCTTCGTCTTTGATTCCTGGCCTGGAGGTTGAGCCTGCCTGGAGGTCGAACCTGCCTGGAGGTCGAGCTCGCCTGGAAGTCGAGCCTGGCCTGGAGGTCGACCCTGGCTGGAGGTCGAGCCTGCCTGGAGGTTGAGCTCGCATGGGGGGTCGAGCTCGCCTGGAGGTCGAGCCTGGCCTGGAGGTCGACCCTGGCTGGAGGTCGAGCTCGCCTGGAGGTCGAGTCTGGCCTGGAGGTCGACCCTGGCTGGAGGTCGAGTCTGGCCTGGAGGTCGACCCTGGCTGGAGGTCGAGCTCGCCTGGAGGTCGAGCCTGGCCTGGGGGTTGAGCTCGTCTGGGGGGTTGAGCTCGCCTGGAGGCCGAGCCTGGCCTGGAGGTCGACCCTGGCTGGAGGTCGAGCCTGCCTGGAGGTTGAGCTCGCCTGGGGGGTCGAGCTCGCCTGGAGGTCGACCCTGGCTGGAGGTCGGGCCTGCCTGGAGGTTGAGCTCGCCTGTGGGGTCGAGCTCTCCTGGAGGTCGACCCTGGCTGGAGGTCGAGCCTGCCTGGGGGTTGAGCTCGCCTGGGGGGTCGAGCTCGCCTGGAGGTCGACCCTGGCTGGAGGTCGGGCCTGCCTGGAGGTTGAGCTCGCCTGGGGGGTCGAGCTCGCCTGGAGGTCGAACCTGGCTGGAGGTCGATCCTGGGGGGTGTGACCGTGCTCTTCGTGAGCTGCCTACGCACCCGCTTTGTGGGATCAGGTCATGACGTAGTTCAGGGCGAGTGTGTTTGCTATGTGAATGGATTCTTGGATTTTTGTTTTTTTTTCCTCCCGCCGAGAGGTGGCTCTCGGTTTTTGTTTATGATCCGGGATAATTTTGAAGTTGGGAGAGTATTTGGCTGAGAGAATTCTGGGGTTGAGAGAATTTTGAGTTCAAAGGATTCTCTATTCCTTTTGATTTGTGTGAGTGAGCTATTTATAGGGAAAACATGCCGCTTGTTGAAAATTCGCTTGTCGCTTGTCTCTTGTTGAAAATTCGCTTGTCGCTTGTTGAAAATTCATTTGTCGCTTGTTGAAAATTCGCTTGTCGCTTGTTTTTAGTTATGCGTATTTTTAGCATTTGACTAAATTGTCCTTCTATATTGTAACGTCGTTTTTGCAATTGAGGCGTCGTTTTTACCATAAGAAAAGGACGGCATAACAATAACTATACCATAAAAATTTGGAGATATGACAAAACTTAAATTTACATATGACTTTATATCTGAAGAGAGCCCTTAAATTAATTTATTAGTACATAGAAATTTTTACCGATTAAATTGTATGAGTGATAAAAAAAATGAAGGTAAGAGTCACCACGCACGTTTTAAACTTGGGGGTTCTAGCATGCTTTACCTCTCTTTTGTCTCTTCTCATGTGGCATGTCTGTCATTTATCTGATTTAATTAGATTTAATTATGATAGTAATAAGTTAATAACCAACCAGATGCATTCCCCCTTTTAAAAAAAAAAAGAAAAAAAAGAGTTGCATAATGATAATGTTAATAATAAAAACCAATCTGAGCCGACAGTATAGACATCTGTAATATATATAATAGTTCTTTTTTTTCTTCGTTAAAACTGTAAGAGTATATTATTATTGGAGAAGAAATATTAATACAATATTTATGGCTATTAAAAATGCTTTGCACGTCGGTAGTGTACAACGATAACTGTCCAAACAGACGACGATCTGTGGAGAGAGAGAGATAGATATGAGAGGTGCAGATAGATATAGGTAGAAAGGAAACAGCTATAGATGTAAAATAGGTAGCTGGGGATCAATAAATATGTATCATTAAGAGAGATCAGCTTAAAAGACAAATTAATACCACAATTAAAAAATAAAAATAGCAGCATTGTTTGAGTTGGTCTCATATGGACTAGCTAGCAATAGCATTAGCATAGTAGGACTGTGCTACGACAGTAATGTTGGAAACTGTTTCAATGAGTTGGAAATGAATGCAAACACAAACTGCAAATAGGATGGCAACGGGTACGAGTAAAGTCGGGTACACCGATTTCGTTACTCGTACCCGCTATAATTTATATACGTTCCTGTTTAATTTTATTTATTTATTTTAGGAAAACAAAATAATTTTGGATTGGGTCTTCATGACAAAGTCTTGAGAGGCATATTATGTCTCTAATCTCTCTATGCATGCATTACTCAAATATTATATATATTAAATTTTGGTTATGTAAATATCATAAAATTTATTATTATTATATTCATAAGCTAATATTTTTTTTAAATAGCATAACTCTATTTTTTTTTCACTTACCCGCAACTACGCAAGGGTTAAATAACTTTATATAAATCGAAAGCTGTTGTTTTTATTAATAGCGTTTCTTTAATAAGTGATTGAGATTGGCCCTCTAAACTCTCATTCTCTCTAACCTTCCAATACTGACACCATTGCAACTTGCCCAAGAAATTAATGGTGTGCGACAAATATTTCACTTTATCTCTATGCACTCACAAAAAAATCCAAAGCATCTCTGCACTCATTTCTTATCTACCATATCACTTTATCTGTCTAGTCTTGGTAGTTGCCCAAGAAATTAATGGTGTGCGTATTTCACTTTATCTCTATGCACTCACAAAAAAATCCAAAGCATCTATCTGTCTAGTCTTGGTAGTTGCCCAAGAAATTAATGGTGTGCGTATAAAAAGCCTAATTTATTTATTTTAATGATGAAACAATCACTTGAAATAAATTAATGGTGTGCGTATAAAAATAAATTAATGGTGTGCGTATAAATTAATATGCTAATTTATTCTTTCGGAAACAGTAAATAAAATATTTGTTAACATATGGAAAACTAGTTATTTGCTAGTAATCCTCTGAAATTACTAAACGGGTGTAAAATAGTTGTTCAACTATGAATGAAACTATTTGTTGACCAGCTAATCGTTTTTAAGCAGTTCTAATCTTTTATTCAAAGTGATAAACTAACAAACAATCAAATAGAAATAAAAAATACAAGACAATTGGTAATTATGGCTGGTGTAAACCACCACTCAAAGAGACTGATCATGATGTGAAAACAGACTTTTGGCGTCACTTTATCTAAGAGCAACGCTGTAGTTTTAATTCTGTAATGAATTTATACATATAATGTCGCACGCACCTAACTGGACTCATTATCGCACACACATAATTACTCCTTACAACATTGTGAACCTTACAGATGCATAACTGGACTGATTATCTACAATTATTGATTAGCAGCGCTAACATTTTTTGTATGAAAGAAATTTATGTTTTTGTAGGTCCTCACCAATAATTCCACTGTTTCTTTTCGCTATGATTTATCATTTATGGACCTGTGGCTGTGGTTCCCACATTTGCATTGCATCTTTGCAATTTGCACGTTGTTTCAAAATGTGATTTTACGCAATCTGCTGTTTGAACGGAAATTAATAATTAATCAGCACCAAACAAATGTGGCTATTTGATATGTGTTATTTTATACCTATTTTATTAAGTGTTTCAATATTGTTTTTTTTAGAAGGCCGGGCATGTTTGGTTTAAAATAAAAAATGGAATGTTAATGGCAATGGGAATGATAATGGCAATGACAATGGAATGGTATTATATTTTTTTGTTTGGTTTGTAATATTAACTCCAAAAGAATGGAAAGTAAAATTTACCATATTACCATTTTCATAACTTTACCAACTTTCTCTTCTTTATCACTACCACTTCGTCTTCTTCTCAGCATGGACTGATACAATAAAACAAGATGAACTAAAATGGACTTTAAACCATATTTCTCAATAAAACTTCAAATCCATTGTCTATTTAGGAGAATAATCTGAGGGCCCGATTTTTTTCCCTTTCATTGGGTGTTGTGCAGGCAAAACCAGTTTCAATTTTTTTGGATCTTTACTGGTTAATCTCCCATGCCTAACAATTCCCATACACAAACTCGACAAAACAATCGATAAAAGAAAAAAATGAAAATATGTTGAAATCGCTTTGCGTTCATCTATGAACCTACTCTAGACTACTCGTCTCCGTCGTCTTCATCGTCGGCGTCGCATCTTCTCCGGCAAGAGAACGGCGGCGAAGGCGGGTGGTGCCGAATGTCTCGTCAAAGACCTTCACAACCTCCCATATCAAAGTTACCATTTGCGGTGGCTCGGCTGTCGACGGTGCCTTCGAGATCCCTCCGGCGTCAATCTTCACTGTCGCCGCCCTGGGAATGATCGTCTCCGTCGTGCTCTACGAGAAGGCGCTCGTTTTAGTTTTAGATTACAAATATAAATATATATTAAATGATATAAAAGGTCAGTTTGGGAAGAATATTTCATTACACGGTGGAATGGTTCATTCATCCCAATTTATAAAGAATCAAATTAATGCAATGATCATTCCGTATAATGATGATTACCTCATTTAAAAATGAATCAAATAAAAGAATAATAAATTTAAGGAATCCATTCCATTCCATTCCCTTAAAAAGTCACCAACCAAACATACCCTAAATTCTTTTGGTTATCAGCCATGGCACCTTTGACGTCTGTTATATTTTTTTTTTTTGAGGAAACGTGGTCGGAGCCACGAAAATTCATAAAAGCCCTCACGTATGGCGGAGGAAAACCGTGGTTACAAAGATAGGAGATAAACAGAAACCAACGGAAAAGGAAAGGAAGCTCAAAACAAACAGGGCCCTAGGAGACCATGCGGGACCTCAACTCGCGATCATCGGCCCTAATGGCCTCTTCCGAACAAGGCAGGACTAAACCCAGCCAGGTCGAGGATAAGTGATGGTTAACCGCATAACGTGCTAGATTATGCGCAGCAACATTACAAAGACGAGAAATATGCATAATGCGAAAAACCTCAAGCTCCCTCGCCTCTCTGGAGATGCGGAGCAAGATCGTCCCAAGCTCTGTCGCAGGCGTCACGCCCTCATCAATCATCCTCACCACCCCCAAGCAGTCAGACTGGATCTCTGCTCTCCTGCCACCGACGCTGCGAACTAGCTCTATGCCCTGGAGGACAGCATACGCTTCCGCAAGCTGGGGGGAGAACCCCCTAGCCAGGAAAAGCGTCTGCGAGGCGATCACCTCTCCGGTGTGGTCTCGAACAATACAACCGACACCGAAGCCTCCACGGTCGCGAGCGAGTGCCGCGTCGACGTTAATCGAGAGGGTCCCGTCCGTAGGGGGGTCCATCTGGGGGTCGTAGTCACCCTCGTGTTCGTCGGAGACTCCCCAACCATAGCCGCTCTGTACTCCTCGAGGAAGCTCGCCGTCCACTGGACTAGCTGTGGCTGGCTCCAAGCTGATCTCCCGGCCAAGACATTGTTCCTGTGGTTCCAAAGTTCCCAAATAATGGTAATGAAAAGCTCATGGAAACGAACCTCAAGGGTCTCCATCGCTCTGAGGATAGCGTCGAAAACATCGCTGTCTCTAAAAGGCGGAAGAATATGGCCGAAGCCCACCTCTTTCCAGACTCTCCTGCTCCACCTGCAACCCAAAAACGCGTGGAAAATAGTCTCTCTCGCCTCCTGACAGACAGGGCAGCTGTCGTCAGAGGTGATCCTCTTTTTGGCTAAGACTGCTCTGGCCGGGATCTGGCCTAAACAGACTCGCCAATAGAAGAGTTTCACCTTAGGAGGGACTCTCAGCTGCCAGAACTTCGTCCACCACTTCTTCATCACCGTCGGATCTGAAGAGCTGGCGACCGGAGTACTGGCTCTCTCCATCGCAACACGGAAGCCGCTCTTGACGGAGTACTCTCCGTTCTCAGTGAAATGCCAGCGACGCACGTCAGGAGTGCCCTCGCCCCCACACGGAATGCTCAGGATCGCCGCAGCGTCCTCCTCACCGAACATCGCTGTGATAAGATCAACGTCCCAGCTACCGTCGGGTTTCATAAGCTCAGCTACCCGCATATCGGGGGGAATCCAATGGGGGTCAATCCAGGTGGCCGGTCTGTCCCTCGGAACCCAACTGTCGCCCATGACCAACACAGACTCCCCGTCCCCGATCCGCCATCTCGAACCGGACTGAATGATCTCACGTCCCTAGAGAAGACTGCGCCAAATGGAAGAGCTGCACGAGCCAGGGAGAGCTGTCATAATATCACCGTCGGGGAAGTAGCTCTGACTATAGACTCGACCTACCAGACTATCCGGTCTCCTGAGAAGTCTCCAGACACTCTTAGCCAAAAGGGCCTGGTTGGACTTCTCCAGATCTCTGAAGCCCATCCCACCCTCTGCCTTGTGTCGCGTGAGGTCCTCCCACTTGCACCAGTGGATCTTCTTCGTCGCCGTTCCACCCCCCCACCAGAATCTGGCGATCGCCGAGTGGATGTCTCTAATCAAACGCAGCGGGATCTTGTGGCACGAGGCCACGTAACTGGGGATCGACTGAAGGACGGATTTAATGAGGACCTCTCTACCAGCCTGCGAGAGGGAGAGGCCATTCCAACTCTTAATCTTAGCCCAAACACGGTCTCTCACAAATCCAAAAAGCTTCGCCTTCCGCCGACCCGTGAACGCGGGAAGACCCAGGTATCGCTTATGGCAGTCCGTCTTCCTGACACCTAGGATCTGAGCCAACACCTCACCCTCCTCATCGCTAACCTCCGTACCGAAACAAACATCGGACTTCTGAAAGTTCACCATCTGGCCCGAGGCCATAGAATAAGTTCGAAGAATGTCAGTAACCCTCTCACACTCGTCAAGAGTCGCTCGGCAAAAAACCAAGCTATCATCCGCAAAGAGAAGGTGAGACACATGGATATCCCGGAACCGGACTCCTAAAATCGCTCCGGAATCCTCACTCGGTCGAAAGAGGCTCGAGAGACCCTCAGAGCAGAAGAGGAAGAGGAAAGGAGAGAGAGGGTCCCCCTGGCGGAGGCCTCTGAAAGGAGTCACACTGCCTCGAATGGAGCCGTTGATGTTGAAAGCAAATCTGACTGAGGTAACGCATATCATGATAAGGTGCACCCAACGCGTGCTGTATCCCAGTCTCAGCATCATCGACTCCAGGTAGACCCACTCAACCCTGTCGAAAGCCTTCGCCACGTCGAGCTTGAGAGACGCACACTTTCCATTACCGAAGCGTTTCCGCTTCATCGTGTGGAGAGCCTCGAAACCAACCATGACATTATCGAAGATCAGTCTACCACCAACGAAAGCGCTCTGGGACTCAGAAATAGCGACGTGCATAGTAGTCTTAAGACGGTTGACCAAGCACTTTACCACTATCTTATAGATCACCTTGCACAGGCTAATCGTCTCGGGTCCTCGACTTTGGGGATAAGGGTGACCACAGTATCATTAATGGTGGCCACCTCGTCCCCGTCGTTAAGAATCCCAAGGCATGTCTTCAAGACCGATTCGCCTACTACGTCCCAATATCTCTGGTAAAAAATCGCGGGAAAGCCGTCACTTCCCGGGGCCTTGATCGCATCCATCGAGAAAAGCGCCTTTTTCACCTCCCATGGCTCAAAAGGGCGCTCCAACTCGGCTTTCAAAGCCTCTGAGATCCTAGGCTGTACGTCCGCAGAAACTAACTCGATACTCTGCGAAGAAGGCCTCGTGGAAGAGAAAATGTCACCAAAGTAACCGGAGACGATCTTCTCTATCTCAGTGTCTCCACTGTGCCAATCCCCGTGATCGTCCTCCAGTCCTCTGATAGCGTTCCTCTTCCTCCTAGCAGAAGCCTTGCGGTGAAAAAGCTTCGTGTTCTTATCCCCGCACCGCATCCAGGACACTCTGCTCCTCTGTCTCCAGTACTGCTCCTCCTTCTGAACTAAGGCGTCAAGCTGTCTCTCCTCCCGTCTGAAGGACTCCATACAGAAGTTCGGGCCCGAAAGACCCGCAAGCTCAACGATCTTCTTCTGCTTCTCAATCCTGTCTCTGATCTCTCTGTTCCTCTCTCCGCCCCAGCGGGAGAGACTCTGTCTGCACTGACAGATCGCATCAGCTAAGCTCGGACTCTGATCACCACTCTGGCCCATCTCCCAAGCTCTACGGATCCGCTCGTCGCACTCAGGCTCACCTATCCAAGACTCCTCAAAGAAGAAACGCCTCGGCCTCCTGCTCCGCCAGCGATCTCTGAGACCCGCTGTAAGCAGAAGAAGTGGTCTATGGTCCGAACTCCAGAACCTCAAGTGTCGAACAGTGTCCGAAGGGAAGAGATCGCTCCACTCGTGACTCGCGAGGCATCTATCCAAGCGCTCCTCTATACTTCCTCTACGCCAGGTGAAGGGGTCTCCCTCAAAGCCTAAGTCATGGATGTCGCAATCCGAAATCATCTCTCTGAAAGAAGACAACTGGCCGGGACCTCTATCTCTACCTCCTCTAATCTCAGAGTTGGAGGCGACTTCGTTCATGTCGCCCCCAACTAACCAAGGACCCGTGTAAGAATTCCAGAGGCGACGAAGAAGCTCCCAAGTATGTCTCCTCTGAGCGCTCACTGGATCACCGTAGATCCCCGCAAATCTACAACTCTCGCCTAACTCGTTTACCAAATCTCCCTCGATGTGATATCTCGAAAACGTCCCCAGTAGGAATCTCACAGGCTCTTTCCAAAGTAACATCAAGCCTCCACTCCTACCAAGACAGTCCACCGTCATACAACCATCAAAACCCAGCAACACTCTCACTCTTTCAGCCCCCTCACTCCGTAGTCTAGTCTCCGACAGAAAGATAAAATCGGGACTATGATCACGAACGTGGGCGAGGAGGGCTGACCTCGTCCCGGGGTTGCCTAACCCCTGGACGTTCCAGATAACGCCTATCATCGCGTTCGGCGGCCCTCGCTCTCGAGGGGCGCCGCTCTCTCATCATTAACAACTAAGGTCGAATCTAACGGACTAGAAACTTCCAAAGTGCGAGTAACAGAAAATAAGTCTCTCCTCCCTAGGTCATGTGTGGCAGAAAGTAAGTCTCTATGTCCTATATCAAACTGAAGCGCAAGAGAATGAAGGGAGATAGATGGACTTACCTGAGTGTCGAGCGTGGATCTCAACACTCTCCCTTGCCCACTCTCACCATCGGACCCGGGGCCCGTGTCAGCTACCATCTCCCACTGGATCACCCGACGAGTGGAAGAAGGGCTCGCCTTGTTCCCGTCGGTGTAGCCTCCCTCATTGGTCTCACCTCCGCCAGCTTCAAACATGCGTGCCATCTTCTTGACGTTCCCAATTCTGACCCTCTCGCTCGATTTCCTCTTCCCCGACCCACCTTCATTGTCGCCGGCAGCCCCCGCTTTTGTCTCGGCTCCCACATCCCGTCCTAGACCCGGTTTGCACCCAAGGGGCCTTTTCCTGGTGTCGCAGGGCGTTCTCTTGGCAGTGAAACTCCCAGGGGGGTCCTGGCCCTTTTGCTGAAGAGCCCGAAAGGGGTCCAGGCCCGGTTGAAAAAGGGGCCCAGACTGGCCTTTGGAGCGTTGCCGAAGAGGCCCAGCAAGTTTCCCAGCCAAGTCATGGGCAAGGCCTTCCAAGCCGTTGGGCTTAAAAATTCTGGTAGGCCCAACAAGGTCTTCCCCTCCATCTTTGACCAAATCCTCCTCTGCCCCAAGGACAGTGGGTCCCAGCTCACTCGAAATACCCACTAGGTCCTCAGCGGGATTGATAAATCCTTCACCAACTGCCCCAGAATTCATGCTCTCTGTAGCTTTCTCTTTACCAGAACTAGTAACCTGCTCCAAAGAGCCGTTGTCACTTCCTCTCCCCGAAACGGCCCCAAAACCCTCCTCCTTTTTTTTAGGGTAAGTTTTGCCTACCCCAGACTGGCAATGAGACCCGGTGGCCGAGGGATTGACTTCGCTCCTCGTTTGAGATCCACGCGCGTCAGCCCTAACCGTCGTCGGACCAGGGTTGTCGTGGTGGTTCTCCTCAGTCGGCATCTCGGTATCCATGGCTTCACTCGGCGGCCCTCCCGGATTGATCTCTTTATCCTTCGTCGGCTCATCTTCCCTTGTCGGTGGCTTGGTCAGAGTCGCGGTCGGGCCGGTCTCTGTCTCCATCGGCGGCGATTGTTTTTCCTTACCACGCCTCTGTTTCTCGCCTCTCTCCCCCGACTCCTCTTGCAAAGCTTTTGACGAGTCCCGGTGAGTTTTCGCAAAACAGGACTCCGGCCCAGCCCAACCAGGTTCCCGGTTAGGTCCCACACCGTTAAACCTCCAAGTACCACCGTTAGATTTGTGAGGGGGCTGTCCTCTCAGCCCAGCTCCATACTTGGGGTTCCCCCCACACCCAGCTCCTCCTTCTCATGACAGTCAGAGCCACAGTGCCCGAGCCTTCCACACACGAAACAAAAGTCTCCGAGTTTTTCGTATCGGAAAGTCACCCAGGCCTTCCCCTCCTCCGTCCCAAGCTTTAGAAATGTTCCCTTCATCAGAGGTTTGCCTATGTCCACCGCGACACGGACCCGAATGAAATCCCCACTGATTCTACCCTCCTTATCCTTGTCAACTTTGGTAACCCGTCCTATTCGTCCTCCGACAAGCTCACCCATTCTTGCCGACCGAAACTTGAGAGGGATTCCGTGAATCTGAACCCAGAAATCCACATGTCGGAATTCATCATCTTTGTCCTTTTCAATCTCAGGGTCATTCAAAACTAGGAGGGATTTGTCAAACGTCCATGGCCCCAATTCCCAGACCCGCCTCTTATCGGCCCTGTTCCCGAACCGGAAGCAGAGGATTCCGTCCCGGTGATCGCTGATTTCGAGCTTTCCACTCGTCCTCCAAATCGTGGCCATGACCGACTTAAGCGCACCTCGGTTGAAGGCTTTTTGCCGGAGCAGCCTCCCGAGAAGGCAGTCAGAGAGATCGACCGCCGTGCTCGCAAGTTCCTCCTCTTCAATGACTAACACATCCCCGTCCTCTTCCTCTCCGATGCCCATCTCAGACCATTTGTCGCACAAATCCTCCATACTTCGAGAAGAAGGAGGAGGCTTGACGAAATCAACATCTGTAAATGTAACTTCAACACCAGACTGCTCAGTGATAGCTCCAACTGACAGTAAGTTGAACTTGAATCCAGGAACATACAACACACTTCTCAAAACCAGATTATTGTTGGTCTGACATCTCCAAACAAATGAACTGTTATGACAGTATGGTTGGGTAGTGTAACAGTAGCACCACTGATGGGATTGAGGCTTATGAACTGAGAGCTATGAGCACATATGTGCTTGGAAGCTCCAGAATCTGAAAGCCATACTGTATGTGTGTTTGACAAGTAATCACAAGAGTTGGCATAGTAACAGGCACCTGTGACATAGGTAGTCTGATTGACATCTGAATTGGATGAGCTAGGCTTGGAGGTGTTCATGTGACTAGAGAGCATCGCCATCAACTGGTTGCACTGCTCATACAACTGAGTTGTTGTCAGCTGGTCTTGATCCTCATGCTTGACTGCCTGATCTTTGGCCTCAGCACAGTTGACCTGACTCTTCGGCATGGAGTTTGTAGCACTTGTCAGCAGTGTGGCCTGGGATCTTGCAATGAGCACACGTCGGTTTCTCCTTGTCCTTTTTGTATGGCTTCTTCTGCAAGTCATCTTTCACTGCCATCGCCACAGTACTGGTTTGTTCCATGTTGCCATGCTCGTTTCCAACACTTCGCTGTTTCTCCTCTTGTGTAATTAATGCAAACACCTTGTTGATTGCAGGAATAGGATCCATGAGTAGCACTTGACTCCTCACTGCTGAGAACAAGTCATTGAGTCCCATAAGGAAGCTCATCACATACTCATTTTGGAAGAACTCATTAAGTTTCTTCACACCTCCACATTTACACGTTCCACAAGTACAATTTGGTCGAAAATTGTTCAACTCCTCCCAAATTGCTTTCAACCTTGTGAAGTACATCCCAACCGATCGCTGATCTTGAGTTAGGTTTGTGAGTTCTCGTTTCAACTGGAAAATGCGCGGTCCATTGGATTGCTGAAACCTCTCGTTCAGATCATTCCAGATCTCCGCAGCTGATTCTCCGAACAAAATGTTCGATGAAATTTCCTTCGAAACAGAGTTCAACAACCAAGAGATCACGATATGGTTGTTGCGTCTCCATGAATTCAATAGGTGTGGATCAGATCCATCAGGTTTCACGATAGATCCATCAACAAACCCTAACTTGTTCTTCACGGACAGCGCAATCAACATCGATCGATTCCACGACGCATAATTATCTCCATTCAGCAATTGAGATACGAGAACTGTACCTGGATTGTCTGAATGATGCAGATAATATGCACTCAGTGGATCATCGATTACTGACCTTCGTGAAGCTCCGAACGCTAAATTCTCCATCGAAGTGTTGCTCTGTTCCTCCATTCACTTGGTGCCAGAAACAGAGTATCGCCGATGACTCGAGTTCAGGTAAAGACGAAGCTCCAAAATGCTCTAACAATGGCGGAATTTAGAGCTCTGATACCATATTGAGATCAAACTGAGAGAGTGTTTGGGAGAGAATGGTCTCGACTCAATGTGAGATCGAGTATGCAAATTCTCATTAACCAGAAAATGTACAATGTGTGTGTTTATATACACGGAGCAACTAACATAACTAATTTAGCCTATCCGTGCTATACACGTGTCTATACACAAGATAAAATAAAAACAAAAGCAGAGACTGAAACGACTGCGTTTCATCTCTAATATAAATCACTTCACTTGATTTGTAAATGAGATTTGTAGATCTAGCTAGAAGACAAGATCACCGAGTTTAAAGATGTTAAAACTTGGAAAATTAAAATGCTATAGGAATAGTTAGTTCTTTTGAGTGTCCAATATTGTTAGTCACTTTAAGGATGAAAGGGCCATCGCGCGTCGGGAACTGTACTAAGGTATGCTTATGATCGACATTTGATAGAAACAACCCTGAAGAGGTCCACACCTGATCACAGCCAGCTCACCTGCCGTGCCAGCTGAGCGCCCATTGGTCAAGGCGCTGGTCAAGACGGTTAGGCGGTTAGGAAGATAGTTAGATAAATACAATGTATCTAGACAGTTATGGTTTATATAAATACGTGTAACTCAATTAATTCAGTTAAGCAATACAAATACACAAAAAGGCTCATAGAGAAGATTCTCTCTCTAGAGCATTGGATTCTCCTAGATCTGAGATTATCCAAAGCTTCACTTGGTATCAGAGATATATCAATGGCGTTCGACGGAATTTCCTCGTCGTCATCAGAGATCCCGAGATCATCAGTCTCTCCACACTTCGCTCCTACTCTCTCATCTGCAATCTCTGTCAAGCTCGACAAAGAAAACTACTCTGTTTGTCGAAGCCAAGTCTTACCAGCAGTAATTGGACACAACCTTGAAGGATTTGTCTTCGGAACGAAGATCTACCCCAAGGAATTCGTCAAACACACAGATCCGCAAGGAAATGTCACGAAATCAACAAATCCAGAGTATATCCAGTGGTTGAGAGAGGATCAGCTTCTCTTGAGTTGGCTCCTTTCGTCTCTATCAACCACGATTCTCAGGTCAGTCACAAGAATCCGTTCTTCTCATGGAATGTGGATTGCTCTGGAACAGAGGTTTGCTGTCAGATCGAAGGCTAGGTTAATTCCTCTGAAGACTCAGCTCCAAGCAACAAAGAAAGGAAGTCTTTCGATCTGTGACTACTTCGCCAAAATGGAAGCCATCGTAGACTCAATTTTCTTGGCTGGTGGTGACATCTCCGACGATGATCTGATCCTGGCACTACTCATGGGATTACCTGTTGAGTATGATGTTGTTGTTGCATTGGTAAACAACCGTCTGCAACAATGTGATGGTGAATCGTCTGGAATAACCGTCCAAGAGGTCTTAGCTATGGCTCTCTCACAAGAAACGCGCATTGACCAGCTCACCTCACAATCAACGATTGATGTTCAGTCAGTCTCAACAAACTACAATGGAGCAATGGCGAACTACACAGATACTCATGGTAGAGGTCGCTCTAGGGGCAGAGGTGGTCGAGGACGTTTCACTGGTGGTCGAGGTTCAAACTCAAGACCTACTTGTCAGATCTGTGGTAAGCAAGGACACGTGGCTATTGCGTGTTGGCACAGACTCGATGAGTCCTTCCAAGGACCTATCTCAGCACCAGCAACAAGCAACAACAACAATCCACTCAACAAGGCAGCGTTCTATGCTGGTCCTGAAACTGTAGCTGATCCAGCGTGGTATGCTGATTCTGGTGCAACGAATCACGTGACTGCTGAGCTGGACAAGCTTCACATGAACACTGAGTACAATGGCAGTGACAAACTCATGGTCGGGAATGGTAAATGTCTCTCCATCACTCACACTGGACTGTCTCATTTACATTCCAAATCAACAAAAAATAAATTAAGAAATGTCTTGCGCAAGAGCTTCCGGATATAGAGAGTAAGTCAATATGAAATCCAAATCTCTTTCACGCTTTTGCTGTTATGATTTTGTTTTCACACTTGTTCGATACAGCTGTCGCCACCACCCTTTTCCCCTCTTCCTCTCTCTCACCCGCTCCCTCTCCTTCGTCCTCTCTTCCTCTCTCCCGCGCGAGCGCCGACCCCGACTGCGCGCGCGCCTCTGCCGACTGCGCGACCAGCGACCGGGCGCCGCCATCTCTCCCTCTCGCCTGTTGTCTCTCTGTCCTCGCGCTCACTCGAAGCGCGCTTCCGAGTCCTCTGCGCGACTTGACAGGACTCTTTCTCCTCCGCCGAGTCCGCCTCTGCCAAGCCGCTTCCGCCCCGTCGCTGACCTCTACTCTGTCCTCGCTGGCAACGACGCTTCCGAAGAATCTCGGCCGCCCGATTCCTCTATCTTCGTCATCAGCTTCCAGACTTTTAGGTTTGTAAATTAGGGGTTTTTTAATTGTTTTCTAAGGTTTGAAATTGTCATCTGATTTGGGGATTCCGAAATCGTGGTTGTTTGGATTGATTTAGTTGGTGATTCATGGTTTTTGGTTGATTGAGATTTTAGGCTGACTTATTGATTGAGTTTCAATTAGATTGATTGATCTCATTATGATTTCAAGAGTGTGGATTGTTAATGGTGAAGTCCTACATCTTGGCATTGTGTAGAGTTCTTGTTTTGCTTAATTTCGGCTCGGCAGATCAAGTGGCGATCCAGCTGATGCGAAAACTTTTAGTTCAAGTTTCCGGAGCAGCTCCCTTGGAGAAGGATCTTGTAAAGAAGTTTAAGCGCATGCCTGATCATCTCAAGGTATCTCTCCTATATTTTTTTTTATACACATGTACCGTTGCAAGTCTTTTGTTTCACTGCTGAAATACAAGCTAATGATACGAAAGCAGGGAAACCCATCCATCCCAGAGAACAAGTTATTCAAATAAGTGCACTAAGAAACCAACGTAAAGAGATGGGGATATATGTGAATTTATAGGAGATACAAGATAACTTACGTATGCATAAATATGAATTAGCTTACAGTCACTAATATGGGAGATGTTAGCTTACAGTCACCAACGTATGTTACCATATTTCAGCTACTGCATCTTTTTTTCATGTTCAAGTTATCTTTCAACGTGAGATGTTAGCTTACAGTCATTTATATATATCTCATTAAGCTTTATATCGGATTTACAAAGCTAATATGGGCTTTGTAGGATCATAACATACGTTTGATATTTTCCTCTGAATATTCCGAAAATAAAGAAAGATGAATTTGTATAATGATACGGAAAGAGTACATGACGTGAAACCATACAATTTGAATAAGAAAGTGGTTTCACGTCAGCAGGAAGCGAAAGACAGCTGGCATGTTTTAGAAGTTATCTTGTAAAGGGTGTAAATAATGACTTTTGTAGAGTTCTTCTCTGGTATCCAGTTGTGTTTCAGCTTGTAGTTAAGTTGCAATGGAACAAACATATTTGTTCAAATCTGTAGCCTTTACTGGTTATATATGTTTGGGTTGTTGCTATTATCGGTGTAAATGTCAATATTTCTCTTCCGATGTTTGCCAGGTTCATTACAGAAATGCAAAAAGCTTTACGTTGTTCACTTGTCGGAGAGAGAGTACTCGCAGTTCCGTTGTTTGAGCTCTACGACAACGTCCAGGTACAGAGGTTATGGGATTAGGTTGTGAAAGTTTAGTTCATACTTCATATTATGATTTTGTTTTCTGTATATAGTATGTTTTCCTTGACTTTTAAAGAATACACACAGAAAGCTCATTGACTTTTTAAAAAATAATATGCTTTCCTTGAAGTAGCTACAATTTTTTATTTTTTTTTGACAAACTTTCTGCAGAACAATTTGATGGATATAGGTATATAGTATGGTCTATGGTGTTGTGCACTTGTAGTAGAGAATCAAATACCGAGTACGAAATTGAATTGATTCACAGTATTTTATTGTATGCGTGATCTGTTTTACATTTATATACGTATATATGCATTGATTTTTTAATGTCAACAATGCTTTCCTTGAAGTAGCTACAATTTTTTTTTTTTTTGACAAACTTTCTGCTGAACAATTTGATGGATATAGGTATATAGTATGGTCTATGGTGTTGTGCACTTGTAGTAGAGAATCAAATACCGAGTACGAAATTGAATTGATTCACAGTATTTTATTGTATGCGTGATCTGTTTTACATTTATATAAGTATATATGCATTTATTTTTTTATGTCAACAATGCTGGTTTAACGAAAATTATGCAGAACTTTAATAAAACCATAATGTATAAAAATTTAAAGAGTTATATTTTTTTATTGGCAACAATTTAACCAAAAATAGTCGCATGGCTGTAGATACTTAAAGACACGTAATTGCTGAAATTAGTTAAATAAAATAGGGGAACACACTCTCAACACATTAATTTAGCACTTCCTCATCATAAAATATTTATGTACCAAAAATATCGAATATACAAAATATCAAAGCAGCTTACAAATACTTTTATAAATGCAAATAATACATATTTATGTCACAAAACCCTCTACTGAGATTCGATTTTTTTTTCTTTAATCAATACCGATACTTATATGTACTCGGTATTAGTTGTTCCTGAGATCAATTAATGTCTTAGAGGCCATTATGTCTATTCGCGCAAGTCCTTTAGCAAAAGAGAGCAGTAATTGCCTCACTATATCTTTGCTTGGTTTTCTCTCTAACAACCCAAAACGTCCCAAGACATCTGACAGCAATTCTTTGAGCGTCTAAATGAGCATGTTTTGCCTGCAGTTTAGACAGCATAAAAAAAATGTTGGCACTTTCAAATCATGAGCGTAAAAGTTTTCTTTGCGCCACTTTTCATATAACTTATATCCTCGGGACAAAAAAATTGGAAAGTAACCATACATAAAGGAAATGCTAAATCGTAGTTACTGTATCAAAATCAAATTTTTATATTTAGAAAATCTAAATCAGATTCAATTTAGATTCCACCAGACGTATGGGAAACCACCAGTATGTATCCACTTCTTTGATAATTGTGTGATCTTGTTTATTTTACAAGTTTATGTTGTGCATACATGTACATTTTTCTCTCAACCATTAAATCCTCTGCCAATCAAAATTCAGGAAATGTTGTTTTGCTCCAGAGTTGTTGGGTCTTGTTTGGGTGTTGGGCTCTTGTACTGTAACTTTTACCTTTTCCTTTAAATACAAAAAAAAAAAGAAAAAGAAAAAAGAAAAAAAAAATCACGAAATGTCAAAATTTGGTTAAGCATCTTGAAAAAAATAAAATTTGGTTGGATTGGACATTGGGCATTGTATACGGAATCGATTTGGCCATTGTGCAGATCACTGTTAATTCTGTGCTACCATGCATATTACAATAGTATTGGATCAACTGATATAGGTTTTCTGTAGCAGGTTTAAACGTCCAATGCACTTGTCATCGCCGTGGCATTGCAGGATTGTCAACACCAGTTTTACTTCTGAATCTTACTTCCGCACATGAACAAAATGGCTGAAGAAGGTTAGCCATTATATTTTCTAACGTCTTCTTTTTTTACGGTGCACTTTTATCACAATTGTCAGTCTTTTACTATGCTTACATGACCTTGGTGTCTGTTCATTCTTGGTATGTTGGTGTCCTTTTTAGGACCGGAAGATTCTATATCATCGGCTACAATATTAGCTTCATATCGCGACTCCACTCGGTCGAGAAAATATAAAAAGGTCTGTTTATGGTTTTTCTTTCTAAACTACTCTCTTCAACGGTTCCAAAATGCGCATCATATAGTATAAATGTCTTCTACAGTCAGAAATCATTTAGTTGTGTTAAATTAGCTACCTCTTACAATGACGCTCATCAAAATAATTGCTTTCGTATCTTTTCTGTACCGGAAACTCCGGTCCTCTGAACCTCCATCAATCGTATCGAAATGTATGAGTAAGCGTAATCTTGGCTTACAAAATCCTGTACATCGGCCCTTCAATTTAAGTATGTCTTTATTATTTTACATTTGTCATCTTTTTAATATTTCAATTTATATTAGTTGCTTTTTGAAGCACTGACTGTATAATGCATTATCTTTTCCCTATACTTAATAAGCAGGTAATGACGACGCATCCACATCCGACGCTATTGGTGATTCCATTTCTTCAGACATGATGTTAAGTACCTATTTAGGTTTGACCACTACCCGACCTTTGGAAACGTATTACCACAAAACACATTTACTGAGTTTTGTCCTTTCTGTTTTCACCTTTAAATTAGATTACTCTAAATAATAACCCGATTTCGTGTTTTGTCTATTTTTTTTTTCCATTTTGGTGTAATTTTAGATTGTGAATGTTTTCCAACATAACTACATGATTTTTTCCATGATGCCGCTTGAGTTATTAAAGCTTTGCCTAATATGAGTTCAGCTGTCTATTATAATTTTTTGAGTTGTTTTAGTTTAACATAAGAGATTGAAATACCCTCATTGAATTTGAGTTTTTGGGCTATTTATATACAATAGTTTTTTTAAAAATTCATTTGCTTGTGTTACTAAGTATTCCAGGAAGCCTAATGAATTAATTTTAAAGGTCATTTTAGCTATCATGTCTTAGGGCTATTCTGATCTGGAGAAAGCCGCAATCAATAGGAAAAAACCCCATTTCTCGAAAGGAAGAACTTGAAATTCTTTTTCCTTTCCCCAGCCTTTTTTTTACCATTAGCAAGAACTTGTTTCAGTTGCGGATCATAAGGAATTCGAACAACTGTCTATGTTTTATTTTCTTATTACATTAATAACTTCATGTTTCTTTACAGCAAACTCTTCCTCTCCTATCAACCACACAGTCACACCCAAATGGTAAATATATGCTTTTCTATATTCAGCTTATACCATATTTCCTTTACGCTACACGCTTTTACAACTTGTGTTCATTTTATGCTGCTTACTTTTACTATCATGTTGGTACAACAAGTTGTAGTTATCCCTGCCTAATAACGTAATAAATACGTACTGCAGGAGCACGGACTTCTACTGACACCACTTCTGAATATGTTCCTTCAGAAACGGTACTGAGTACTTTTCTGGCGTTGAAGAATAAGAACTCTTCCATAAAGGTACAAGAATATGTACATCAATTATTTATAAATACAGTATTTATTTTCATGGCGATTCCATCATAAAGAAACATGTTTTCGGGAAAACCTTCCTTTCTCTTGAGAATACTAGGATTTGGAAAAAATACTTCCCAGTACGCAGGTAGAAACATAGTTTTTTTTTTCCCCGTTTTCTATCGTAAATTGTTAGTAACTGATTACATATCCAAGCAAATGTTTTGTAGATATTATTAGTAACTGTCAAGAAATGAAAAATCAAATACAAACTAAATGGTTGGGGACGTGCTATTTTAATCCTTGTTTTAACTTAAACTTCTGCCACGTTACTTGTTAATATTGTCAAATTTCAGGAAAAAAATGTTTTCCCAATAGAAATAGCTTAGACAAAAAATTAAAATGTTAATTGATCGGGGATCAATTATATTTTTAGAATAGTATATAGGTTACCAACACTTGCTCTTGCATTGTTTTTACATTATGTATTTTTCAGGCAAATAAGAAATTAACGACGACATGCGAACGGTCTAAGGTCCCCTACATGTCGGCACGCCAATTATTCTTTGCGCAAAAGCTTCCGGATATAGAGAGTAAGTCAATATGAAATCCAAATCTCTTTCACGCTTTTGCTGTTCTGATTTTGTTTTCACACTTGTTCGATACAGCTGTCGCCACCACCCTTTTCCCCTCTTCCTCTCTCTCACCCGCTCCCTCTCCTTGGTCCTCTCTTCCTCTCTCCCGCGCGAGCGCCGACCCCGACTGCGTGCGCGCCTCTGCCGACTGCGCGACCAGCGACCGGGCGCCGCCATCTCTCCCTCTCGCCTGTTGTCTCTCTCGACGCGCGCTTCCGAGTCCTCTGCGCGACTTGACAGGACTCTTTCTCCTCCGCCGAGTCCGCCTCTGCCAAGCCGCTTCCGCCCCGTCGCTGACCTCTGCTCTGTCCTCGCTGGCAACGACGCTTCCGAAGAATCTCGGCCGCCCGATTCCTCTGTCTTCGTCATCAGCTTCCAGACTTTTAGGTTTGTAAATTAGGGGTTTTTTAATTGTTTTCTAAGGTTTGAAATTGTCATCTGATTTGGGGATTCCGAAATCGTGGTTGTTTTGATTGATTTAGTTGGTGATTCATGGTTTTTGGTTGATTGAGATTTTAGGCTGACTTATTGATTGAGTTTCAATTAGATTGATTGATCTCATTATGATTTCAAGAGTGTGGATTGTTAATGGTGAAGTCCTACATCTTGGCATTGTGTAGAGTTCTTGTTTTGCTTAATTTCGGCTCGGCAGATCAAGTGGCGATCCAGCTGATGCGAAGACTTTTAGTTCAAGTTTCCGGAGCAGCTCCCTTGGAGAAGGATCTTGTAAAGAAGTTTAAGCGCATGCCTGATCATCTCAAGGTATCTCTCCTATATTTTTTTTTTATACACATGTACCGTTGCAAGTCTTTTGTTTCACTGCTGAAATACAAGCTAATGATACGAAAGCAGGGAAACCCATCCATCCCAGAGAACAAGTTATTCAAATAAGTGCACTAAGAAACCAACGTAAAGAGATGGGGATATATGTGAATTTATAGGAGATACAAGATAACTTACGTATGCATAAATATGAATTAGCTTACAGTCACTAATATGGGAGATGTTAGCTTACAGTCACCAATGTATGTTACCATATTTCAGCTACTGCATCTTTTTTTCATGTTCAAGTTATCTTTCAACGTGAGATGTTAGCTTACAGTCATTTATATATATCTCATTAAGCTCTATATCGGATTTACAAAGCTAATATGGGCTTTGTAGGATCATAACATACGTTTGATATTTTCCTCTGAATATTCCGAAAATTAAGAAAGATGAATTTGTATAATGATACGGAAAGAGTACACGAAGTGAAACCATACAATTTGAATAAGAAAGTGGTTTCACGTCAGCAGGAAGCGAAAGACAGCTGGCATGTTTTAGAAGTTATCTTGTAAAGGGTGTAAATAATGACTTTTGTAGAGTTCTTCTCTGGTATCCAGTTGTGTTTCAGCTTGTAGTTAAGTTGCAATGGAACAAACATATTTGTTCAAATCTGTAGCCTTTACTGGTTATATATGTTTGGGTTGTTGCTATTATCGGTGTAAATGTCAATATTTCTCTACCGATGTTCGCCAGGTTCATTACAGAAATGCAAAAAGCTTTACGTTGTTCACTTGTCGGAGAGAGAGTACTCGCAGTTCCGTTGTTTGAGCTCTACGACAACGTCCAGGTACAGAGGTTATGGGATTAGGTTGTGAAAGTTTAGTTCATACTTCATATTATGATTTTGTTTTCTGTATGTTTAATGCTTCATAGAGAAGAAAAGGGACTCACCCTTTATATTATAAGGGAAACATAGCATGTCACAAACAAGAGGCTCCTACTGAGATGGGAAATTCCGGGCATATATATATATTTCCTACTTATCATTTTGTTTATGGTGTTGTAGTTTCCTGAAATCATTGACCAAGGGTCCACAAACAGGAAGAAGTGAGGCTGTCACAGCATGACTGATGTAGAGCGTAATATAGGAAAGAGAGATAATCGCAAATTGCAATATTGACTTCTTTTTACTATTTCATAAAATCTACCAAATTACATCAATGGAGAATAATACTTATAGAGTTGAAAAGGGCGTAAAAAAGGAAATAAACCATAATCAATGCACCAAATTCTAAAATTGAAATGAAATAAAACTGATCACAATTGATGCTCATAATTCGTCCGAAGTGGAGAAAATTTGTCCTCGAATTTGTAAGGGTGTGTTTTTTTTCTTATGGACATTGAGAGGTTCACAAAGACTGATCTTCTCGGCCTTCACACGGGCGGTTTGTCGGGAGGCTTCTTGTTAGGAATCAACATGGAATCCACCTCGATTTTCTTTGTGTCCTCATCGATCCACGCTGAAATTTTAAGCCTGTTTCTAAGTTCTTATTTTCTTCATTAATTATCATTTTATTTCTTAATTATCTTTTACATTTTTCATTAATTTTTATTTGGTGAAAAAATTCTTCTATTTTTCTATTTTATTCTGTTCAAAATCAGCTCAGTTCTTATTTTCTTCTTTTCTTTTTAAATATTAACTATTTCGAAATAAACTATCGTTATTTTGAACAAAAGAAAGTGAAATAATTGTGAATGATGTTTTTCATTTTTCAAATATTATGTGAATGATTTTGAGGGCATTTTTGTTATTTCGAAAAACAGAGTTATGGAGTCTTCAATTTTAAAAGAGATAATTAAACAATAAACTTAGAATATTTATTATTTGATAGAAACCTCAGATACATGGATTAAAATTGCTCAGATAGATATGCTATTTTCCGGCAAAGAATGATTACGATTGTTTTTTTAATTTATTCCGAAAAAATGTGTTGAATTTGGAGCTTTTAATAAACACTTAAAAATCTCTGTTGTGTCAGTTTTAATCCGGTGATTAAAAGCTGATTAGTTGTTAGTCAATCGCTCCTAATTACATAGGAATGCATTAAATAGAAACCAATAATTTAGCTATTCCTCAAAAATTTGCATAGCAATAGCAAGTCTATATAATACATTCAAACCAAGCCATTAAAACTAGTGATCAAACAAGCTCAACCTTACAAAGACGTCAATGACATTCTCTGCTTCCGTTCCTCTTTTGTACTCGCATTATATTATTATTATTTATAACTAGTTTCAGTTGAGCCAATTTGATCACCCATTAAAGCCTCTCTTTTTTCACACACAGCTTATTTATGGCGCGACTCAGTAAAGCTAAAGATCGGGACACCATTTCCGGAAAGGAGATCTTGGTGGATCGATCGTCAATCCTTAAAAACGACCTCTTTCGAGATGGAATAGTGGAAAGTGAAGTTGTGGGGAATCCACTCGATGCCCTTGGAACCTTTCTTGTGGACGAATTTGCTTCGAGAATCGAGCATCAAATTATCGACCATATCGGCCAGATAAGCAGTTGTCAACCCGAGTCCTTTGCGAAAGACTCCACGATCTTCGGGAGAAGAATCTTTTGCTCTTTCTGCGCGAACAAGCTCGACCGGATGAGCACATCTCTTGCTTTTTCCATCTCCTCGAACACCCTTTTTCGAGTAAATACACGAACCTGAAATAAAAGTCAATACTTACTAGACGTGGTGCCCAAAAAAAAAATTGTCCAAACTCCACATCAGATTGGATCACCAGCTTTTATTTGAAAAGGCACGTCCGGTTTGGTTTCAAGTAATGGAAACTGCAGTCCAAACGAAATCGTATCAGAAATTTTTTATTATTTTCAATTTGCAAGGATTTAAAACTTGTTAATTAAAGATGAATCCGTGCTTATTTTAAGACTTGGTAGCATGGATGAAATTTATACGCCGCTTCATTTACTTGGAGTTTCGAAATTTGAAAAAAAGAAAAATTTAAACGTATCCAAAACGATAGTCTGGTTAAGATATCTTAACAAGTAAAAATTTATTTTTATTTTTTCTCAGGCACAATTCAGTCTCAATTTCAAACGATCTGGTCTAGTCCGGTTAAGATAATTAGCAATTAAAGAACCCTACTATGAAGATTACTAGGCCAACAAGTAAAGAAGAAATATCAGGTGTACCGCGGGATCGGATTTGCTTCCCAAGCAAATCGAGAAGTGTAGAAGAGGCTCGATTCTTTGGATGGCAAAAGGTCTCCGAGCATCTCCAATTTTGAACCTGCTCTTTAACGAAAAAAGCATCCTCAACCACTGCTGATAAACAACAACAAAAAAAGGTAAGGCAAAAAAGCAATGATCAAACAGTTTCAATGATATTAATAAAATGAGAATCGGTTTTAATTGTCCCGGTCGAGGTAATCGACACCCTAGGATAAAATTCTTAATCGTATCGACGCTTATGGTATGACTTCCAAAGTTAAACGCGACCTAATTTACACACATTCGAAAGATCATACCGAGGATAATTCAGAGGCTTAAATTAGATTAAAAAACACCAGGTTATACCAGAGGAACTTAGGTGATAATGTTGTATATCAAAGTGACGGCGACAGAAGAAAGAAAGTACGAATGAGTGAAATGCTATAGCTTCCATGCATTTCAAATCATCTGTGCTTTCTCTCTTCTGTCATCGTCTATAAACATATAGACCACCATGTTTCCTCTAATTAACAAAAACATAAATATAATAAATATGTATGTATATAAAAACATGCTGGCAGCTTCACTTTCTCAATTGTAAACATTAACAATCGGAACATATATGATATATACATATATTTATATATTACAAGTGCGGGACTCTTATGTGCGTGTGGGCATGAAATAATCGATTAGGTGGGCTTTATATTTATAGACGAAGATGACGCTGAGAAAGAGAAAGGAGAGAGAGGGGGAGAAGAAATATTAATACAATATTTATGGCTATTAAAAATGCTTCGCACGTCGGTTAGTCGGTACAACGACAACTGTCCAAACATTGACGACAAGAGAGAGAGAGAGAGAGAGAGAGAGAGAGAGAGAGAGAGAGAGAGAGAGAGATGGGTTGGGAGTCTTGGGACTTGGAACTCTTTGCTTTGGGGTGGTGGTGTATTTATAGTGGAGGAAAAAAAAGAGGGTATATTAATTGAGCCGTTGATTAATTCAAAAAGCACATACTTTACGATGTATTTATATTATTATTGGAGAAGAAATATTAATACAATATTTATGGCTATTAAAAATGCTTTGCACGTCGGTACAACGACAACTGTCCAAACATTGACGAGAAGAGAGAGAGAGAGAGAGAGAGAGAGAGCAGTACTATTCATAAATTAATAACACAATAAAAAAATAAAAATAGCAGCAGGGCTTCGTAGCACAGACAATAAATTTGTGCATTGTTTGAGTTGTTTACTCGAATTTCGAGGAAGAAGACGCTGAGAAAGAGAAAGGAGAGAGAGGAGGAGAGAGCAATAAATTTGGCCCACCTAACTTTCTTACCGATTAAATTGTATGAGTAAAAAAAAAAATGACTGATCGCTTTACATCTAATTAGAAAGGAATGGTACCAAAATAAAGGTAAAAGTCACCACACACGTTTTAAACTTGTTGGGGGGTTCTAGTATGCTTTACGCCTTTACCTCTCTTTTGTCTCTTCTCATGTGGCTTGTCTGTCATTTATCTGATTTAATTAGATTTAATTATGATAGTAATAACCAACCAGATGCATTCCCCCTTTTAAAGAAAAAAGAAAAAACAAAAAAAAGAGTTGCATAATGATAATGTTAATAATAAAAACCAATCTGAGCCGACAGTATAGACATCTGTAATATATATAATAGTTCTTTTTTTTCTTCGTTAAAACTGTAATATATTATTATTGGAGAAGAAATATTAATACAATATTTATGGCTATTAAAAATGCTTTGCACGTCGGTACAACGATAACTGTCCAAACATTGACGACGATCTAATGAACTTGAGCATATTTTTTATTTTATTTTGCTTATTAATAAACTAGGTGGACATTTTGCTTGCTTAGCTTTTCATTAACACCGCTTTGTTGTTGTTTTTTTTGTTTTTGTTTTTTTTTTTATTATTTGTAGGGAATTACATTAAATTATATTAATGAGAAATGTTGATATAAAAAAGCTTGAAGTTCATACGAACGTGATAAATGGTAAATAAATAAAAAAACATATCATGAGGTAAAATCATCGTAACAAAATAACTCTTCGAATAGTTAATAAAAAAATTTCGATTGAAAAACATAGTTAGCTTAATTTATATAAAAATAAATCTCAATATGTCCGAATTTCAAAAAATAGATTTGATGATGGATAAAACTTTGGATTAGAATCCCAGAGAAGAGCATAATCAGATTATTAAATATTAACTATAAAGTAAACAAATATAATAAAATAAATAAAACTATCTGAACATAACTTTACGAGTAATAAATCATTTTTCAATGGAATAACAAAGCTAATAGGTATTTAGTTGCAATTAAATCTCAGTAACTATTGATCTAAAAATAATATTGATGATGAATAAAAAATCCATGTAATCATCCAAGAGTACGAATTCACAATTTAGAAGACAAAAATGAAATTTACAGAATTGGTATACAAAGTGATGAAAATGATTATTTAGGATGTCAATAATTAAAAATATTTAATTTAAATTTTGTAAATAATTTGACTAAAAGTTAAATACACATATTTTAAATATTTTTCTCTTTAAATAATTTAGTATTCATTTATAATAAAATAAATTTGATAAATTATAAAGATAAAATTAATAATTTTACATTATTAGTGAGATTGTATATAAGTCACGCTCTCAGGCAAGGAAGGAAGGGTGCAATATGCACCCCTTTTAAGCACGCAATTGATGATAATTCTCATTAAGTTAACAATTAATTAAATAACTGTTAAGCCGTTTTTTGGTTTTAACATTTGAGTACACGTGGTGGGCCTGGAATAGTCACGTGCCTAGTATTGGATCGGCCCAAATTACTTTCCGAGAGTCCAAAGGGCTCAAGGAAGTTCGGGACAAAGCCCAAAGCGTCCAAGAGCTTCAGAGGATCTTAGAATCGCAAAGAGGGAAATAATGCTTTGCTTTCTTCTTCGTCGGGAATGCGTTCTTCGTCTTTGATTCCTGGCCTGGAGGTTGAGCCTACCTGGAGGTCGAACCTGCCTGGAGGTCGAGCTCGCCTGGAAGTCGAGCCTGGCCTGGAGGTCGACCCTGGCTGGAGGTCGAGCCTGCCTGGAGGTTGAGCTCGTCTGGGGGGTCGAGCTCGCCTGGAGGTCGAGCCTGGCCTGGAGGTCGACCCTGGCTGGAGGTCGAGCTCGCCTGGAGGTCGAGACTGGCCTGGAGGTCGACCCTGGCTGGAGGTCGAGTCTGGCCTGGAGGTCGACCCTGGGTGGAGGTCGAGCTCGCCTGGAGGTCGAGCCTGGCCTGGGGGGTTGAGCTCGCCTGGGGCGTCGAGCTCGCCTGGAGGCCGAGCCTGGCCTGGAGGTCGACCCTGGCTGGAGGTCGAGCCTGCCTGGAGGTTGAGCTCGCCTGGGGGGTCGAGCTCGCCTGGAGGTCGACCCTGGCTGGAGGTCGGGCCTGTCTGGAGGTTGAGCTCGCCTGGGGGGTCGAGCTCGCCTGGAGGTCGACCCTGGCTGGAGGTCGAGCCTGCCTGGGGGTTGAGCTCGCCTGGGGGGTCGAGCTCGCTTGGAGGTCGACCCTGGTTGGAGGTCGAGCCTGCCTGGGGGTTGAGCTCGCCTGGAGGTCGACCCTGGCTGGAGGTCGGGCCTGCCTGGAGGTTGAGCTCGCCTGGGGGGTCGAGCTCGCCTGGAGGTCGAACCTGGCTGGAGGTCGATCCTGGGGGGTGTGACCGTGCTCTTCGTGAGCTGCCTACGCACCCGCTTTGCGGGATCAGGTCATGACGTAGTTCAGGGCGAGTGTGTTTGCTATGTGAATGGATTCTTGGATTTTTGTTTTTTTTCCTCCCGCCGAGAGGTGGCTCTCGGTTTTTGTTTATGATCCGGGATAATTTTGAAGTTGGGAGAGTATTTGGCTGAGAGAATTCTGGGGTTGAGAGAATTTTGGGGTTGAGAGAATTTTGAGTTCAAAGGATTCTCTGTCCCTTTTGATTTGTGTGAGTGAGCTATTTATAGGGAAAACATGCCGCTTGTTGAAAATTTGCTTGTCACTTGTCGCTTGTTGAAAATTCGCTTGTCGCTTGTCGCTTGTTGAAAATTTGCTTGTCGCTTGTTGAAAATTCGCTTGTCGCTTGTTTTAGTCATGCGTATTTTTAGCATTTGACTAAATTGTCCTTCTATATTGTAACGTCGTTTTTGCAATTGAGGCGTCGTTTTTACCATAAGAAAAAGACGGCATAACATTAACCCCCCAGTTTCGCGTGCGACTTGTCGTGTGGGAAACTTTGCTTCTCATCCTCTTCTTTATTGATTTATTATTTATAATATTGTATGTGTATAATATCTTTATTATCTTTTTAGGAAAGGTGACTAATCCGGTTATAACTTTTGAAAAATACATGCACAAGTACCCACACATTTGCAAGTTGCGTAGGTTTCTTTTTAGGCATAGACTTATATATGTATTTTGATGTACTATAGGTAGCCAGTTTTTATATCATCATTACTCCGTGTATAGGTATATGCCCATTATCCTATTTATCATTTATTATTATTATTATTATTATTATTTCCTATACTCTGTGCATAGATTGGTTTACTCATTTGTTTTTTTTTTACTTTAACACCTACCCCATGCTCTCTTTCTTTAAAAACTGAGATGTATCCGGGGATTGAGCTGCCATCACAGGAGCGTAGCAGAGTTGAGATCAGCAAATCTCCTTGGATTTTCTGGCTTCCTTCTTGAGGTTGGTTTCTTCTTTGGTGATTATATATATTCTTTACTTCTCACTTTGCCATTTCTTTCTTTTTCACTCCGTCTCTCGACCCTCTTGTCCCCTTCCTTGAATCTTTCTGGCTTTTCTTCCAAAATACTGTGATGACTCTTAATAATCTGATCAATGGTGGGCCTAATTCGCCCCGTGGTCCCAACGACCTAGTGGTCCCACCCGATTGTTCTAGAGCTTTTGACACTTTCGATTTTGGTGAGTCGTGGGTGTTTGATGACTTTCCATGCGCTTTTGGTGAAGGTATGGGTTCCACAAATTCGCCTAATGGTTTCGGTGATGGCGACCTCGATGCCTTTCTTGATGTGGTCCTCGGACGGAGGCCGGTTCCGCGTGTGTCGGGTCTGTGTTTCGATGGGAGAGGTAATGTCGTTCGATCAGAGGCCCATGGCGAGTTGTCTCGGTCCCCGCTGGCCGTGAGAGGCTGCGAGGTAGGTCCAGCGAATGAAGATGGTGTCACACCGGGTGTTCTCCGGAGTTTGGAAAGTGATACTCCCTTGACTTCGACCACTTTTCTTCACAAACGGGTCCCCGTCGCTGCCGGCGGACTTCGGAGCATCAAGGGGTGGGTTTCTTCCGGCGTCGATGGGCGGCGAGGTCGGTCTGGACCGAGGCTCTGTCATCGGCGGGCCTTCGTTGACATCAGGGGAGGGCAACGTAGACGTTCTTCCGAATGCCTGCTCGTCGTTTGCCGCAGAGGGCGTAGAGGATCCAGCAAGCGAGCATCGTTGTAGCTCCCTAAAATACGGGAAGAAGATGTCGTTGTTGCTCGAGGCGTTTGGTCATTTGGTCGGAGGTGAGACTTCGGCACGTCACATCCCAGGACGCGACGACGAAGGCCTCGGTGCCAACTCCTCGGCGAGCGGCGAGGTGAGTTTTCCGTCTCTTGGGGTTGATATTGATGATGATGGTGATAAGGTTGTTATGGCAGAATGCTCTGAGGGAGAGGTCGAGTCTTATCGGTGCAACTCGTTTATAGTTGAGCCCCCAAAACGGCCGCGGTCTTGGTCGAGGCGGTCGAGATGTGGGGATTTTGCTGGCCTCGATGCCGTGAGCTTGACAACGGAAGATAGAGTTAGGTTCCTCCGTGAGAAGTACGAGATCCCGCCGAAAATCTCCATCATTGTTCCCTCCGTCGATGATTATTCCGACCAGCCACCCGAGGGATATACAACCGTCTACGTGGAGAGTCTTAAGCATGGGTTGAAGCTCCCTCCACACCCCTTCATATGCAATTTGCTCGAGAGGATCAAGCTGCCACCCGGTCAACTAAATCCAAGGAGCTATTGGGTCATCGTGGCTTGTTATATCATGTGGTTCCGGGAAAAGCACCGTGAAATGACGGCGTGTGAATTTCTAAGTTTGTGTGCTGTGATTCCGAATTACAGAACGAAAGGGTCATTCTTTCTTCGTAACAATACGTCAAAAAAAATACTCGACAAACTACCCGGCACGGGGCGTGAGTGGGTCGATGAGTTCTTTTACACGCACGTCGACTATTTTGGAAACATTCCCCTTGGTTTTCGTACATCGGCTGATTGCCCAAAACCCCCTGATTAGCGATCCGAGGTTGCTTCTTTTCTTGAAGGGATACCTCTTAGTGATCGCGAGGCTAACTTGTTTCTTGACGACAAGCTGTGGGAAGAGGTTGGGTGGTTCCCTTACCGTTCGGCCGACGAGGTTCCATTGCTGTTTTCGCGCTCTTTTCCGTCCTCGGCAGAGTCTGGTGGTATAGTAATAGGGTTTTTATTTTTATTTTTTATTATTGCTATCACAATTTGGTTCCCATATGTATACATATCTCCATATTTGACAAGAGAAAAAACTCTAATTCTCTCGACGATCCCTCGCAGGTATGGCGGCTTATGGGGCCCGAGGTGTTATAGGGCCGGGACTCTCTGCGGGGCGGTCGTTGCCGGTTCCTCTTCTTGGTTCGGAGGCGTCCCTCCCTTCGCAGCCCTCAAGGGTAGGCTTATCTCCTCGCGCTACTACAGCATCTATGTCAACCATAAAAGTAGCGATTACTAGTTCAAAAAGAGCGCGAGATGAGGCTCCGTTAGTGGCTTCCTCGCGTGCCAATTTTGGGAAGAAGTTTAAAGCTCCTCTTCGCTCGTCGTCCGACATAGTTGTCAGGTTCTCGGTCGCTGACTCCTTTGGCCCGTAAAGGCATTAGTGGTATCGAGTCCACTCATGCATTGGAGGTGACTAAGTTGGATCGGATGACCGCGATTGCCCTTGCTGAGTTGCTGACTCGCGAGGCCCGACAGGTTTTCCTCCACGTGCATGGCCCAATATTTTCTTTGTTCACCATCTTTTCACCTCTTTTATATACCTATTTTTTTTTGTAGTGCTATCTGGCTTCTGTTGCAACTAAGCGAAATGTTCGCGAGTTGGTGAGGAAATTAGGACACGAGACCGAGGCCCGTCGTCTGGCACAGGTGGATGCCGATGGTCGTGCGGAGGCCCTCGAGGCTGAGATTGCAGGGCTCAGGAAAGGTGCTGTGGATGATGCTATGAAGATATGTGAGCAAAGAGCCGAGCTTCAGCGTTTGCGTATCGAACTGGGGACCATTCAGGCGGAGCGGGCTAGTTCGGCTATCGACTGGGCACAACGCGACTTGGTTGCATACTGGAGTGGATCGGGAAAGGAAAATCCTCCGGAGGGAGCGGAGAGACTCTCCGCCTTAGATGATAGTGACTCGTCTCTTTCCCCCTTTTTTTGTGATGGACTAACGGCCTTATCGCCCCTTTTTGTATGTGAATTCGGGCAAACTTCCATTCGTCAGGATTTTTCTTTTTGATGGCGCGGTCGGTTGTGCGTCTCTCAAGACCCGTTGTGTTTTTTGCGGGCCCCGATTTCGGGTATAACTCTGACGAATGGGCATTTTCCCTTTTTTGCGTAGTTTCTGTGTTTGTATGCTTTTGGGAAAACTGTCATTTGTTGGTTTTTTCCTTTTGGTGGCGCAGCTTGTTTGAGCGTCCTTCTAGTCCGCTCGTCTAGTCGAGCTCGTCACCAGCTAGTCGAGCTCGTCACCTCGTCTAGTCGAGCTCGTCACGTTGTCCAGTCGAGCTCGTCTCTCGTCTAGTCGAGCTTGTCTCCTCGTCTAGTCGAGCTCGGCACCAGCTAGTCGAGCTCGTCACCTCGCCTAGTCGAGTTCGTCACGTTGTCTAGTCGAGCTTGTCTCCTCGTCTAGTCGAGCTCGTCACGTTGTCCAGTCGAGCTCGTCTCTCGTCTAGTCGAGCTTGTCTCCTCGTCTAGTCGAGCTTGTCTCCTCGTCTAGTCGAGCTCGTCACCAACTAGTCGAGCTCGTCACCTCGCCTAGTCGAGCTCGTCACGTTGTCTAGTCGAGCTCGTCTCTCGTCTAGTCGAGCTTGTCTCCTCGTCTAGTCGAGCTCGTCACGTTGTCTAGTCGAGCTCGTCTCTCGTCTAGTCGAGCTTGTCTCCTCGTCTAGTCGAGCTCGTCACGTTTTCTAGTCGAGCTTGTCTCCTCGTCTAGTCGATCTCGTCACACAGTCCGTGACGAGCCGGAATGACTTCGACACTTCGTCCAAACGTCTTTTTCGTGTTTGTCGTATGGAAATGCTTTGAGCTTGTGCGGGGCTCCTGCTGCCTTTTCCCTTCTTGCGCCTTGAGCAGGCTTCGAGGTGGGTCGGGTTCTCGATGGCGCGAGTTCCCTTATCTTGGGATTCACAAGATTCTTTGAGGTGTGTTCGGAGTTTCAATGTTGCGAAATCTCATTTCTCGGATCCCGTGGACACTTTGAGGTCGGTCGGGGACTTGATGGCGCAAGTCCCCTCATCTCGGGTCGTACGGGATTTTTTTTAGATGTGTTCGGAGTTTCAACGTTGTGAAACCCCATTTCTCGGATCCGTAGACGCTTTGAGGTTGGTCGGGGACTTGATGGCGCAAGTCCCCTCATCTTGGGTCGCACGGAGTTCTTTGCGATACGTTCGGGGTTTCAACGTTGCGAAACCCCATTTCTCGGACTCCGTGGACGCTTTGAGGTCGGTCGGGGACTTGATGGCGCAAGTCCCCTCATCTCGGGTCGCACGGAGTTCTTTGCGATACGTTCGGGGTTTTAACGTTGCGAAACCCCATTTCTCAGACTCCGTGGACGCTTTGAGGTCGGTCGGGGACTTGGTGGCGCAAGCCCCCTCATCTGGGGTCGTACGGGATTTTTTTTAGATGTGTTCGGAGTTTCGATGTTGCGAAACCCCATTTCTCGGATCCGTAGACGCTTTGAGGTTGGTCGGGGACTTGATGGCGCAAGTCCCTTCATCTCAGGTCGCACGGAGTTCTTTGCGATACGTTCGGGGTTTCAACGTTGCGAAACCCCATTTCTCGGACTCCGTGGACGCTTTGAGGTTGGTCGGGGACTTGATGGCGCAAGTCCCCTCATCTCGGGTCGCACGGAGTTCTTTGCGATACGTTCGGGGTTTCAACGTTGCGAAACCCCATTTCTCGGACTCCGTGGACGCTTTGAGGTCGGTCGGGGACTTGATGGTGCAAGTCCCCTCATCTTGGGTCGCACGGAGTTCTTTGCGATATGCTCGGGGTTTCAACGTTGCGAAACCCCATATCTCGGACTCCGTGGACGCTTTGAGGTGCGTTTGGGGCTCGATGTCGCGGTTGCTATGTCTGTATTCCTGCATTTTCACATGTATGCATATATTTTTTTTTTGTTGCGTTTTCCGTGGTGCTTGGTGTTTGTCTTACTCTATTAACCCCCCAGTTTTTATGCAATTTAGTTTAAATTGTATGAAAAGTTAGGAGCTAAAGATTGCAAACTGAACGCGAATTTCGACTTCATTCATTAATTGGGCGAATGGCCTGCTTTTGAAAAATTCAAAGTTCATTGGGGCCGGTGGTCGCTTTTGGAAAACTAAAAATTTGAAAGGACTTGATTTGTTGTTCAGGTTTCGTCGCTTGCTAACCTTCAGGTGCCTTGGCGCCACGGCCTATTGGTAGTATTGGCGGAGATGCTCCGCGTTCCACGGGTGTCTAATTTCCTTGCCGTCCATCTCGTCGAGATGGTAAGTTCCATCGTGTATCACCTTTTGAATTCGGTAAGGCCCTTCCCAGTTCGGCCCGAGTACCCCTGCTCCGTGAACCTGGGTGTTTTGGAACACCCTCCTCAGGACGAGGCTTCCTTCGGCGCAACAGCGGATTTTGACCCTTGTGTTGTAATGCTTCTCAACGATCCTCTTCTGCGCGGCCATGCGGGCGAACGCTTCAGCTCTCCTTTCTTCGATCATGTCGAGCTCCATTCGGAGGGCTTCGTTGTTGCTGTCTTCGTCGAAGGTCTCTGTTCGGAATGACGGCGCTCCGATCTCAACGGGGATGACGGCTTCAACCCCGTAAGTGAGGGAGAAAGGCGTTTCGCCTGTGGCGGTCCGCGTGGTTGTCCGGTAAGCCCAAAGGACAAGGGGGAGCTCGTCGGCCCATGCGCCTTTCTTTTCTTCCAGCTTCTTCTTCAAAGTCTCCTTGATCGTCTTGTTCACGACCTCAACTTGGCCGTTTGCCTGTGGGTGGCGTGGTGAGGAGAAGGTCTTGCTGATCTTCAATTGCTCGCATATCCTTCGGACCATCGCGTTGTCGAACTGGCTGCCGTTGTCGGTGACGATCGAGGCGGGGATGCCGTGGCGGCATATGATCGATTTACACATAAAGCTTGTAGTGTTTGCTTCGGTTTGTGGCCAGAGGCTCCGCCTCCACCCATTTCGTGAAGTAGTCGATGGCGACTATCGCCCAGACTCGCTGGCCGGACGCCATCGGGAGCTTGCCTATGAGGTCCACCCCCACTTCGCGAATGGACGTGCCACGAGGATCGGGCACAATGGGGCCGGGGCCTGTGTCGGAATATGCGAGAATCTTTGGCACTTGTCGCATTTTTGCGCCCAACTGAACGCGTCTTTCTTCATCGTTGGCCAGAAGTAGCCTTGCTTGAGCGCCTTCAAGGTCAGGGACTGACCTGCGGAGTGATTCCCGCAAATTCTTTCATGGATTTCCCTCAAGACGTAGTCGGCTTCGGCGTCGTCCAGGCATCGGAGGAGTGGCTGCGAATACCATCTCTTATAGAGTGTGGATCCTCGCCAGACATATTTGTGTGCGTGATACTTCACCTTCTTAGCTTCAGCCTGGTCGGTGGGGAGGACGCCATCGCGGAGGTATTTGATGATCGGTGTCATCCAGTTCGGTTGGGGCTCTTCTTCGATCAGGTTCACTTCTTCCTTGGTGATGGACGGGAGCTTCAAGGTCTCGACAGGTACCTTGCCTAACTCCTCGCTGTCGCAGCCAGATGCCATCCTAGCCAAGGCGTCGGCCTCAGCGTTCGAACCCCTGGGGACCTGCACGATCTCGTACCAGGAGATTGCCTCTAGTCGGAGCTTGGTTTCCTCCAGGTACGCCGCCATGTTCTCCTCCTTCGCCTGGTATTCTCCCTTGACTTGGTTGACGATGAGGAGCGAGTCGTAGTGGATCTTAAGGTTTTCGGCCCCGAGCTTCCTGGCTATGTCGAGTCCGGCTAGGAGGGCTTCGTATTCGGCCTCGTTGTTCGAGGCTTTGAATTGGAAGTGGATGGAGTACTTGAGCTTTTCTCCGTCCGGGTTGACGAAGACGATTCATGCCCCTGACCCGCGGACATTGGATGCTCCGTCCACGTGCAGGTTCCAGACCGGCCCATCGGGAGCGGCCTTCCTTTTCTTTTTCGGATCCTTGTCCCCCGCGGTTTCTTCTTCTCGCTTGTCTTCCTCGTCTTTGCATAGATTCACATCGTAAGTGAATTCGGCGATGAAGTCGGCGACGGCCTGTCCCTTAATCGCGATCCTTGGCTGGAACTCCACCCCGTATTCTCCTAGCTCCTGGGACCAGACGGCCATTCTCGTTGAGGTGCCCTTCTGCAGAGCTTTCTTGACTGGGTACCCGGTCCTCACTATGACTTGGTGTGCTTGGAAATATGGTCGAAGCTTTCTTGCGGACATCGTCAGAGCAAGGGAGAGCTTCTTTATCTCCGGGTATCGTGTCTCAGCGTCCAGGAGCGCCTTGCTTACATAATACACGGGCCATTGTATCTTCTCTTCTTCTCGGACGAGGACAGCGCTGACCGCCCTCGTCGACACAGAGAGGTACAGGTAGAGGGCATCGCCGTCCTTGGGCTTCGCTAGGAGCGGTGGCGTGGCGAAGTATGTCTTCAAGTCCTGGAATGCGGTTTCGCACTCGTTGGTCCACTTAAGGTCGGCTCCTCCTTTGATGGCTTGGAAGAAAGGCTGACATCGGTCGGTGGCCTTGGAGACGAACCGACTTAGCGTAGCCACGCGTCCAGTGAGGCTTTGGACTTCCTTCGCCTTGGTTGGGGACCTCATGTCCAGGAGTGCCTGTATTTTTTCGGGGTTGGCTTCGATGCCTCGCTGGTTGACGATAAATCCCAGGAATTTCCCTGACTCTACACCGAACGCGCACTTGTTCGGGTTCAACTTCATCTTGTACTTTCGGAGAAGGGCGAAGGTCTCCTCCAGGTCTTTGACGTGGTCAGGCGCCTCGAGGCTTTTGACGAGCATGTCGTCGACATAGACCTCCATCGTCTTCCCGATTTGCTTGGCGAACATTTGGTTTACCAAGCGCTGATAAGTGGCTCCGGCGTTCTTCAGCCCGAACGGCATCACCTGGTAACAGAATAGGCCTCGATCGGTGGTGAAAGTGGTCTTCAACTCGTCCGGTCCGTACATTCTGATCTGATTGTATCCTGAGTAGGCGTCCATGAAACTCAAGAGTTCGTGCCCTGCGGTGGAATCGACCAGCTGATCGATCCTCGGCAGGGGGAAGCAATCCTTCGGGCAAGCCTTGTTGAGGTCGGTGTAGTCGATACAGATTCGCCACTTCCCGTTCGACTTTTTCACCATGACCACATTAGAGACCCAACTAGGGAACTTGGCCTCGCGGACGAATCCAGCGGTGATTAGCTTCTCGACTTCCTTGTTGATCGCGAGATACCTTTCGAGGTTGAACGATCTTCTTTTTTGGATTTTTCCCTTCTCTCCAGGGAGTACGTTGAGCCTGTGGGTGATAATCTCCGGGTCGATCCCCGGCATGTCTGCATGTGTCCACGCAAAGACGTCTTTGTGTTCTTGGAGGAACGCTCCGAGCCGATCTTTTAGTTCGGGTGGCAGGTGTGCTCCGATCATGACGACATGTTCGGGGTTGGCGCTGTCGAGTATCACAGGTACGAGGTCGCTCGACACCTCTACTTTCTTGGAGTTGGCTTCTTCTCGCGGGTCCAGGTCCTCGAGTGTTTGCGCCTTGCCGATCTCGCCTGAGAGGTCGTCTCCGACCTCACATATGACACTCACCATGGCGTCGCCTTTCCTGATGCGGGATCCCTGGACGTGGCATGCCCTGGAGTCGGCTTGGCTTCATCGCATCACCCCTACTCCCTTCGGTGTCGGGAATTTCATGAGGAGGTGGTATGTTGAGGTGACCGCGCGCAGCCTGTTGAGCGTCGGTCGCCCTATAATGACATTGTGAGTGGAAGGTCGGTCCACAATTAGGAAGTCCACCAGGCGCGTGACCTGGGCTCCCCCCTCCTGTCCAAATGTGACTGGGAGGCTTATGGAACCTTCTGTGTAAACGCACTCTCCTGCAAACCCGAAGAGCGGGGTCTTGACTGGGGTTGGACGAACTTCTCCAAGGTCCATCCGGTCGAGGGCAGTTTTGAATAGGATGTCGGCTGAGCTCCCGTTGTCAATGAGAATCTTCTTCACCATATTGTTTGCTACTTGCGTCTTGACAACGATGGCGTCGTTGTGCGGGTGCATCACCTGGCGGGCCTCTGCCTCGGTGAAGTGGATTGTTTCGTATGGCGTAATCGGGCATGTGCTCTGGGTGAGGTTGATATGGTGGGAGGGACCCTCTCCGTTCGCCGCTCGCGCATATTTCCTTCGTTCGTGCGCGGTATCTCCCATTTATGGCCCCCCAAAGATAGTGGTTACCAAGTTGAGTGGGGCGTTGGCCACGTTACCTCGGGTGTTGTTGTTGTTGCTTCCACCCGCGACAACTTCTTTCCCACGTTTCTGCCGCCTGTCGTTTTGGGGAACCTGTCTCCTCGGTGCGGGATTCGGATTGGCGACCATGGCCATCACGAACTCCTTCAG
This sequence comes from Urtica dioica subsp. dioica, assembly GCF_054948205.1. Classification (NCBI taxonomy): domain Eukaryota; kingdom Viridiplantae; phylum Streptophyta; class Magnoliopsida; order Rosales; family Urticaceae; genus Urtica; species Urtica dioica. Next base: position 20,240,889 of record NC_142763.1, read on the forward strand.
CTCGCCATTTTGGATGTGACTTTCGATCTGCCTCCTGAGCTCGAAGCATTCGACGGTGAGGTGACCGTGGTCTTTGTGGAAACGGCAGTACTTGTTCTTGTTGCGTTCTGATGGGTCCTTCGCCATGGGTCGGGGCTCGGTGAACATGTCCCCGTGCAAGGCCAGAATTCGATCCGGCGTAGCTTTGAGTGGCGTGAAGTCGGCGTTCCTCTGGAACTTCTCGACTAGTAGGGGTCTCTGTCTTGACGAGGGTCGGACGTTCGAAGCCGCGGCGCTGGCGCCCCGGCTCTTCTTTCTTCGTTGTTCGTCGTCGACCTCGTCCTCGTCCCTGCGCCGGTTTCCCCTCTCGCGGATCCTCCGACTCTCGTAGTACTCCTCGACGGAGATGTGCTGGGTAGCTTGGGAGATGAGCTCCGTCATCGTGGCGGGTCGCTGCTTCACCAGCGACGTCAGGAGGTCGCCAGCCCGTAGGCCGTCGATGAAGGCGTAGACAGCGTCGCCGTCCTCGTAATTGTCCACCTTGTTGGACTCCTCGATGAACCGGTTGAGGTAGTGTTGGAGCGTCTCGGAGCCGCCCTGTTTGATCGTCAGGAGGTATGATTTTTCCTTTCTCCGGACCCGTGAGGCGGAGAAGCGAGTGAGGAACCTCTCCTGGAGGTCTTCGAACGATTGCACGGACCCTCGCACGAGCCTTTGGAACCACTCGAACGCGGTACCGATGAGGGTGAGACAAAATGCCTGGCACATCGTTGACGGGGATTATCCCGCCATCCTCATGTTGGTCTGGTACTGGTGGATGTGGTAAAGAGGGTCTGTGCTTCCGTCATAGAGCGGCATGGTGGGCGGACGGAAGCTCCCCCCGGTGTCGTTAGCGAGCACGTGTGCCGCGAATGGCGAAGCCACGCCCTCGATCATGCTTCTCACCAAGGGGGTTCTTGTATGTGCTGCCTGCAACTCTCGGATTTCCTCTCTCAACACGTGGAACATGTTAGTTACTTCATTATTTCCGGCATGTATGGTGGTAGGCGCAAATCTGGTGGTACGTTCTCTTTCATTCGATGCTTGATCGATCAGAGTGATATGTGCTGCTGGCGGCGTTGCCGTAATTGGAGGGGCGACTTCTTGTGGTTCGCCTGTTTCGGGGACGGCTTGGCGCCCCGAGATCTCCCATCGAGCGTTGAGGTGACGTCGTAGATCCACGTTGGGCACTAAGCGTCCTGGCGACCCCGTACGTCGCGGCCCAATCTATCGAGAGCAGACCTTCGTGATTCGGCTCCGGTTCCTACGACGGAGCGGGCGGCCTGGGGGATACTGACGCGTTGTGGGTCGGTGCCTAAGTTCTGCGGTCCATGTTGATCTAGCCCCCGAGAGGTTCTTCGTTCTGCCTGGTGGTGGCGGTCGATGTCTCGAATACTTGGGTCAGGGTCGTCGTCTTACCTGCCTTCGATGTTCGCATTTAGTGTTTGCCCTTGTTCGCGCCTTTCACCCCCAGAGTTAGCGTTTTGCGGGCGTCCTTCTCTTGCATGGGCGTGTAAAGTCATGACCCTCTCCTCTCGATCTCTAGCGAACTCGCTTGCTAGCAGGAAAAGACTGTTCTCGAGGCGCTCCATGCGACTGTCTCGTTCGACGAAGACAGTGTCGAGGGCGGGATTTCTAACGCCGGTGGTATTTGGGTGTGGCAGAGGCGCGGTGCCTGCTGCCGGGACGACGCTTGGTGGCGAGGTTTCTTGACCGTGCCTAGCCTGAGTTCGGGCCCGTGTGTGAAGTGCTACGCTCTCCGCCTGTTGAGGGGCGTTGCTCCCAGAAGCGGCGACGCGGTTGGACATTTTGCAGGAGATTTTTGCCGGAGGAATCTTCCGGTTATGATGATTTGGCGGATTAGTCCTCCGGTCTTGAGACTTTCGGTGGAGGATTCTTCTGGTTTTGAAAAGAGAAGGTCTACCAGGGAGGCTTGTGATGGTCCCGTGAAGGGAGGTGGATTTGCCGGTTGAGAACTCGTGGTTGTTTTCGAGTCCCACTCCTTCTAGCGCCAAAATGTTAAGCCGTTTTTTGGTTTTAACATTTGAGGACACGTGGTGGGCCTGCAATAGTCACGTGCCTAGTATTGGATCGGCCCAAATTACTTTTCGAGAGTCCAAAGGGCTCAAGGAAGTTCGGGACAAAGCCCAAAGCGTCCAAGAGCTTCAGAGGATCTTAGAATCGCAAAGAGGGAAATAATGCTTTGCCTTCTTCTTCGTCGGGAATGCGTTCTTCGTCTTTGATTCCTGGCCTAGAGGTTGAGCCTGCCTGGAGGTCGAACCTGCCTGGAGGTCGAGCTTGCCTGGAAGTCGAGCCTGGCCTGGAGGTCGACCCTGGCTGGAGGTCGAGCCTGCCTGGAGGTTGAGCTCGCATGGGGGGTCGAGCTCGCCTGGAGGTCGAGCCTAGCCTGGAGGTCGACCCTGGCTGGAGGTCGAGCTCGCCTGGAGGTCGAGCTCGCCTGGAGGTCGAGTCTGGCCTGGAGGTCGACCCTGGCTGGAGGTCAAGTCTGGCCTGGAGGTCGACCCTGGCTGGAGGTCGACCTCGCCTGGAGGTCGAGCCTGGCCTGGGGGTTGAGCTCGTCTGGGGGGTTGAGCTCGCCTGGAGGCCGAGCCTGGCCTGGAGGTCGACCCTGGCAGGAGGTCGAGCCTGCCTGGAGGTTGAGCTCGCCTGGGGGGTCGAGCTCGCCTGGAGGTCCACCCTGGCTGGAGATCGGGCCTGCCTGGAGGTTGAGCTCGCCTGAGGGGTCGAGCTCTCCTGGAGGTCGACCCTGGCTGGAGGTCGAGCCTGCCTGGGGGTTGAGCTCGCTTGGGGGGTCGAGCTCGCCTGGAGGTCGACCCTGGCTGGAGGTCGGGCCTGCCTGGAGGTTGAGCTCGCCTGGGGGGTCGAGCTCGCCTGAAGGTCGAACCTGGCTGGAGGTCGATCCTGGGGGGTGTGACCGTGCTCTTCGTGAGCTGCCTACGCACCCGCTTTGTGGGATCAGGTCATGACGTAGTTCAGGGCGAGTGTGTTTGCTATGTGAATGGATTCTTGGATTTTTGTTTTTTTTTCCTCCCGCCGAGAGGTGGCTCTCGGTTTTTGTTTATGATCCGGGATAATTTTGAAGTTGGGAGAGTATTTGGCTGAGAGAATTCTGGGGTTGAGAGAATTTTGAGTTCAAAGGATTCTCTATTCCTTTTGATTTGTGTGAGTGAGCTATTTATAGGGAAAACATGCCGCTTGTTGAAAATTCGCTTGTCGCATGTCTCTTGTTGAAAATTCGCTTGTCGCTTGTTGAAAATTCGTTTGTCGCTTGTTGAAAATTCGCTTGTCGCTTGTTTTTAGTCATGCGTATTTTTAGCATTTGACTAAATTGTCCTTCTATATTGTAACGTCGTTTTTGCAATTGAGGCGTCGTTTTTACCATAAGAAAAGGACGGCATAACAATAACTATACCATAAAAATTAGGAGATATGACAAAACTTAAATTTACATATGACTTTATATCTGAAGAGAGCCCTTAAATTAATTTATTAGTACATAGAAATTTTTACCGATTAAATTGTATGAGTGATAAAAAAAATGAAGGTAAAAGTCACCACGCACGTTTTAAACTTGGGGGTTCTAGCATGCTTTACCTCTCTTTTGTCTCTTCTCATGTGGCATGTCTGTCATTTATCTGATTTAATTAGATTTAATTATGATAGTAATAAGTTAATAACCAACCAGATGCATTCCCCCTTTTAAAAAAAAAGAAAAAAAAGAGTTGCATAATGATAATGTTAATAATAAAAACCAATCTGAGCCGACAGTATAGACATCTGTAATATATATAATAGTTCTTTTTTTTTCTTCGTTAAAACTGTAAGAGTATATTATTATTGGAGAAGAAATATTAATACAATATTTATGGCTATTAAAAATGCGTTGCACGTCGGTAGTGTACAACGATAACTGTCCAAACAGACGACGATCTGTGGAGAGAGAGAGAGATAGATATGAGAGGTGCAGATAGATATAGGTAGAAAGGAAACAGCTATAGATGTAAAATAGGTAGCTGGGGATCAATAAATATGTATCATTAAGAGAGATCAGCTTAAAAGACAAATTAATACCACAATAAAAAAATAAAAATAGCAGCATTGTTTGAGTTGGTCTCATATGGACTAGCTAGCAATAGCATTAGCATAGTAGGACTGTGCTACGACAGTAATGTTGGAAACTGTTTCAATGAGTTGGAAATGAATGCAAACACAAACTGCAAATAGGATGGCAACGGGTACGAGTAAAGTCGGGTACACCGATTTCGTTACTCGTACCCGCTATAATTTATATACGTTCCTGTTTAATTTTATTTATTTATTTTAGGAAAACAAAATAATTTTGGATTGGGTCTTCATGACAAAGTCTTGAGAGGCATATTATGTCTCTAATCTCTCTATGCATGCATTACTCAAATATTATATATATTAAATTTTGGTTATGTAAATATCATAAAATTTATTATTATTATATTCATAAGCTAATATTTTTTTTAAATAGCATAACTCTATTTTTTTTTCACTTACCCGCAACTACGCGAGGGTTAAATAACTTTATATAATCGAAAGCTGTTGTTTTTATTAATAGCGTTTCTTTAATAAGTGATTGAGATTGGCCCTCTAAACTCTCATTCTCTCTAACCTTCCAATACTGACACCATTGCAACTTGCCCAAGAAATTAATGGTGTGCGACAAATATTTCACTTTATCTCTATGCACTCACAAAAAAATCCAAAGCATCTCTGCACTCATTTCTTATCTACCATATCACTTTATCTGTCTAGTCTTGGTAGTTGCCCAAAAAGAATGGAAAGTAAAATTTACCATATTACCATTTTCATAACTTTACCAACTTTCTCTTTTTTATCACTACCACTTCGTCTTCTTCTCAGCATGGACTGATACAGTAAAACAAGATGAACTAAAATGGACTTTAAACCATATTTCTCAATAAAACTTCAAATCCATTGTCTATTTAGGAGAATAATCTGAGGGCCCGATTTTTTTTTCCCTTTCATTGGGTGTTGTGCAGGCAAAACCAATTTCAATTTTTTTGGATCTTTACTGGTTAATCTCCCATGCCTAACAATTTCCATACACAAACTCGACAAAACAATCGATAAAAGAAAAAAATGAAAATATGTTGAAATCGCTTTGCGTTCATCTATGAACCTACTCTAGACTACTCGTCTCCGTCGTCTTCATCGTCGGCGTCGCATCTTCTCCGGCAAGAGAACGGCGGCGAAGGCGGGTGGTGCCGAATGTCTCGTCAAAGACCTTCACAACCTCCCATATCAAAAGTTACCATTTGCGGTGGCTCGGCTGTCGACGGCGCCTTCGAGATCCCTCCGGCGTCAATCTTCACTGTCGCCGCCCTGGGAATGATCGTCTCCGTCGTGCTCTACGAGAAGGCGCTCGTTTTAGTTTTAGATTACAAATATAAATATATATTAAATGATATAAAAGGTCAGTTTGGGAAGAATATTTCATTACACGGTGGAATGGTTCATTCATCCCAATTTATAAAGAATCAAATTAATTCAATGATCATTCCGTATAATGATGATTACCTCATTTAAAAATGAATCAAATAAAAGAATAATAAATTTAAGGAATCCATTCCATTCCATTCCCTTAAAAAGTCACCAACCAAACATACCCTAAATTCTTTTGGTTATCAGCCATGGCACCTTTGACGTCTGTTATATTTTTTTTTTTTTGAGGAAACGTGGTCGGAGCCACGAAAATTCATAAAAGCCCTCACGTATGGCGGAGGAAAACCGTGGTTACAAACATAGGAGATAAACAGAAATCAACGGAAAAGGAAAAGGAAGCTCAAAACAAACAGGGCCCTAGGAGACCATGCGGGACCTCAACTCGCGATCATCGGCCCTAATGGCCTCATCCGAACAAGGCAGGACTAAACCCAGCCAGGTCGAGGACGAGTGATGGTTAACCGCATAACGCGCTAGATTATGCGCAGCAACATTACAAAGACGAGAAATATGCATAATGCGAAAAACCTCAAGCTCCCTCGCCTCTCTGGAGATGCGGAGCAAGATCGTCCCAAGCTCTGTCGCAGGCGTCACGCCCTCATCAATCATCCTCACCACCCCCAAGCAGTCAGACTGGATCTCTGCTCTCCTGCCACCGACGCTGCGAACTAGCTCTATGCCCTGGAGGACAGCATACGCTTCCGCAAGCTGGGGGGAGAACCCCCTAGCCAGGAAAAGCGTCTGCGAGGCGATCACCTCTCCGGTGTGGTCTCGAACAATACAACCGACACCGAAGCCTCCACGGTCGCGAGCGAGTGCCGTGTCGACGTTAATCGAGAGGGTCCCGTCCGTAGGGGGGTCCATCTGGGGGTCGTAGTCACCCTCGTGTTCGTCGGAGACTCCCCAACCATAGCCGCTCTGTACTCCTCGAGGAAGCTCGCCGTCCACTGGACTAGCTGTGGCTGGCTCCAAGCTGATCTCCCGGCCAAGACATTGTTCCTGTGGTTCCAAAGTTCCCAAATAATGGTAATGAAAAGCTCATGGAAACGAACCTCAAGGGTCTCCATCGCTCTGAGGATAGCGTCGAAAACATCGCTGTCTCTAAAAGGCGGAAGAATGTGGCCGAAGCCCACCTCTTTCCAGACTCTCCTGCTCCACCTGCAACCCAAAAACGCGTGGAAAACAGTCTCTCTCGCCTCCTGACAGACAGGGCAGCTGTCGTCAGAGGTGATCCTCTTTTTGGCTAAGACTGCTCTGGCCGGGATCTGGCCTAAATAGACTCGCCAACAGAAGAGTTTCACCTTAGGAGGGACTCTCAGCTGCCAGAACTTCGTCCACCACTTCTCCATCACCGTCGGATCTGAAGAGCTGGCGACCGGAGTACTGGCTCTCTCCATCGCAACACGGAAGCCGCTCTTGACGGAGTACTCTCCGTTCTCAGTGAAATGCCAGCGACGCACGTCAGGAGTGCCCTCGCCCCCACACGGAATGCTCAGGATCGCCGCAGCGTCCTCCTCACCGAACATCGCTGTGATAAGATCAACGTCCCAGCTACCGTCGGGTCTCATAAGCTCAGCTACCCGCATATCGGGGGGAATCCAATGGGGGTCAATCCAGGTGGCCGGTCTGTCCCTCGGAACCCAACTGTCGCCCATGACCAACACAGACTCCCCGTCCCCGATCCGCCATCTCGAACCGGACTGAATGATCTCACGTCCCCAGAGAAGACTGCGCCAAATGGAAGAGCTGCACGAGCCAGGGAGAGCTGTCATAATATCACCATCGGGGAAGTAGCTCTGACTATAGACTCGACCTACCAGACTATCCGGTCTCCTGAGAAGTCTCCAGACACTCTTAGCCAAAAGGGCCTGGTTGGACTTCTCCAGATCTCTGAAGCTCATCCCGCCCTCTGACTTGTGTCGCGTGAGGTCCTCCCACTTGCACCAGTGGATCTTCTTCGTCGCCGTTCCACCCCCCCACCAGAATCTGGCGATCGCCGAGTGGATGTCTCTAATCAAACGCAGCGGGATCTTGTGGCACGAGGCCACGTAACTGGGGATCGACTGAAGGACGGATTTAATGAGGACCTCTCTACCAGCCTGCGAGAGGGAGAGGCCATTCCAACTCTTAATCTTAGCCCAAACACGGTCTCTCACAAATCCAAAAAGCTTCGCCTTCCGCCGACCCGTGAACGCGGGAAGACCCAGGTATCGCTTATGGCAGTCTGTCTTCCTGACACCTAGGATCTGAGCCAACACCTCACCCTCCTCATCGCTAACCTCTGTACCGAAACAAACATCGGACTTCTGAAAGTTCACCATCTGGCCCGAGGCCATAGAATAAGTTCGAAGAATGTCAGTAACCCTCTCACACTCGTCAAGAGTCGCTCGGAAAAAAACCAAGCTATCATCCGCAAAGAGAAGGTGAGACACATGGATATCCCGGAACCGGACTCCTAAAATCGCTCCGGAATCCTCACTCGCTCGAAAGAGGCTCGAGAGACCCTCAGAGCAGAAGAGGAAGAGGAAAGGAGAGAGAGGGTCCCCCTGGCGGAGGCCTCTGAAAGGAGTCACACTGCCTCGAATGGAGCCGTTGATGTTGAAAGCAAATCTGACTGAGGTAACGCATCTCATGATAAGGTGCACCCAACGCGTGCTGTATCCCAATCTCAGCATCATCGACTCCAGGTAGACCCACTCAACCCTGTCGAAAGCCTTCGCCATGTCGAGCTTGAGAGACGCACACTTTCCATTACCGAAGCGTTTCCGCTTCATCGTGTGGAGAGCCTCGAAACCAACCATGACATTATCGAAGATCAGTCTACCACCAACGAAAGCGCTCTGGGACTCAGAAATAGCGACGTGCATAGTAGTCTTAAGACGGTTGACCAAGCACTTGGCCACTATCTTATAGATCACGTTGCACAGGCTAATCGACTCGGGTCCTCGACTTTGGGGATAAGGGTGACCACAGTATCATTAATGGTGGCCACCTCGTCCCCGTCGTTAAGAATCCCAAGGCAGGTCTTCAAGACCGATTCGCCTACTACGTCCCAATATCTCTGGTAAAAAATCGCGGGAAAGCCGTCACTTCCCGGGGCCTTGATCGCATCCATCGAGAAAAGCGCCTTTTTCACCTCCCATGGCTCAAAAGGGCGCTCCAACTCGGCGTTCAAAGCCTCTGAGATCCTAGGCTGTACGTCCGCAGAAACTAACTCGATACTCTGCGAAGAAGGCCTCGTGGAAGAGAAAATGTCACCAAAGTAACCGGAGACGATCCTCTCTATCTCAGTGTCTCCACTGTGCCAATCCCCGTGATCGTCCTCCAGTCCTCTGATAGCGTTCCTCTTCCTCCTAGCAGAAGCCTTGCTGTGAAAAAGCTTTGTGTTCTTATCCCCGCACCGCATCCAGGACACTCTGCTCCTCTGTCTCCAGTACTGCTCCTCCTTCTGAACTAAGGCGTCAAGCTGTCTCTCCTCCCGTCTGAAGGACTCCATACAGAAGTTCGGGCCCGAAAGATCCGCAAGCTCAACGATCTTCTTCTGCTTCTCAATCCTGTCTCTGATCTCTCTGTTCCTCTCTCCGCCCCAGCGGGAGAGACTCTGTCTGCACTGACAGATCGCATCAGCTAAGCTCGGACTCTGATCACCACTCTGGCCCATCTCCCAAGCTCTACGGATCCGCTCGTCGCACTCAGGCTCACCTATCCAAGACTCCTCAAAGAAGAAATGCCTCGGCCTCCTGCTCCGCCGGCGATCTCTGAGACCCGCTGTAAGCAGAAGAAGTGGTCTATGGTCCGAACTCCAGAACCTCAAGTGTCGAACAGTGGCCGAAGGGAAGAGATCGCTCCACTCGTGACTCGCGAGGCATCTATCCAAGCGCTCCTATATACTTCCTCTGCGCCAGGTGAAGGGGTCTCCCTCAAAGCCTAAGTCATGGATGTCGCAATCCGAAATCATCTCTCTGAAAGAAGACAACTGGCCGGGACCTCTATCTCTACCTCCTCTAATCTCAGAGTTGGAGGCGACTTCGTTCATGTCGCCCCCAACTAACCAAGGACCCGTGTAAGAATTCCGGAGGCGACGAAGAAGCTCCCAAGTATGTCTCCTCTGAGCGCTCACTGGATCACCGTAGATCCCCGCAAATCTCCAACTCTCGCCTAACTCGTTAACCAAATCTCCCTCGATGTGATATCTCGAAAACGTCCCGAGTAGGAATCTCACAGGCTCTTTCCAAAGTAACATCAAGACTCCACTCCTACCAAGACAGTCCACCGTCATACAACCATCAAAACCCAGCAACACTCTCACTCTTTCAGCCCCCTCACTCCGTAGTCTAGTCTCCGACAGAAAGATAAAATCGGGACTATGATCACGAACGTGGGCGAGGAGGGCTGACCTCGTCCCGGGGTTGCCTAACCCCTGGACGTTCCAGATAACACCTATCATCGCGTTCGGCGGCCCTCGCTCTCGAGGGGCGCCGCTCTCTCATCAGTAACAACTAAGGTCGAATCTAACGGACTAGAAACTTCCAAAGTGCGAGTAACAGAAAATAAGTCTCTCCTCTCTAGGTCATGTGTGGCAGAAAGTAAGTCTCTATGTCCTATATCAAACTGAAGCGCAAGAGAATGAGGGGAGATAGATGGACTTACCTGAGTGTCGAGCGTGGATCTCAACACTCTCCCTTGCCCACTCTCACCATCGGACCCGGGGCCCGTGTCAGCTACCATCTCCTACTGGATCACCCGACGAGTGGAAGAAGGGCTCGCCTTCTTCCCGTCGGTGTAGCCTCCCTCATTGGTCTCACCTTCGCCGGCTTCAAACATGCGCGCCATCTTCTTGACGTTCCCAATTCTGACCCTCTCGCTCGATTTCCTCTTCCCCGACCCACCTTCATTGTCGCCGACAGCCCCCGCTTTTGTCTCGGCTCCCACATCCCGTCCTAGACCCGGTTTGCACCCAAGGGGCCTTTTCCTGGTGTCGCAGGGCGTTCTCTTGGCAGTGAAACTCCCAGGGGGGTCCTGGCCCTTGTGCTGAAGAGCCCCAAAGGGGTCCAGGCTCGGTTGAAAAAGGGGCCCAGACTGGCCTTTGGAGCGTTGCCGAAGAGGCCCAGCAAGTTTCCCAGCCAAGTCATGGGCAAGGCCTTCCAAGCCGTTGGGCTTAAAAATTCTGGTAGGCCCAACAAGGTCTTCCCCTCCATCTTTGACCAAATCCTCCTCTGCCCCAAGGACAGTGGGTCCCAGCTCACTCGAAATACCCACTAGGTCCTCAGCGGGATTGATAAATCCTTCACCAACTGCCCCAGAATTCATGCTCTCTGTAGCTTTCTCTTTACCAGAACTAGTAACCTGCTCCAAAGAGCCGTTGTCACTTCCTCTCCCCGAAACGGCCCCAAAACCCTCCTCCTTTTTTTTAGGGTAAGTTTTGCCTACCCTAGACTGGCAATGAGACCCGGTGGCCGAGGGATTGACTTCGCTCCTCGTTTGAGATCCACGCGCGTCAGCCCTAACCGTCGTCGGACCAGGGTTGTCGTGGTGGTTCTCCTCAGTCGGCATCTCGGTATCCATGGCTTCACTCGGCGGCCCTCCCGGATTGATCTCTTTATCCTTCGTCGGCTCATCTTCCCTTGTCGGTGGCTTGGTCAGAGTCACGGTCGGGCCGGTCTCTGTCTCCATCGGCGGCGATTGTTTTTCCTTCCCACGCCTCTGTTTCTCGCCTCTCTCCCCCGACTCCTCTTGCAAAGCTTTTGACGAGTCCCGGTGAGTTTTCGCAAAACAGGACTCCGGCCCAGCCCAACCAGGTTCCCGGTTAGGTCCCACACCGTTAAACCTCCAAGTACCACCGTTAGATTTGTGAGGGGGCTGTCCTCTCAGCCCAGCTCCATACTTGGGGTTCCCCCCACACCCAGCTCCTCCTTCTCATGACAGTCAGAGCCACAGTGCCCGAGCCTTCCACACACGAAACAAAAGTCTCCGAGTTTTTCGTATCGGAAAGTCACCCAGGCCTTCCCCTCCTCCGTCCCAAGCTTTAGAAATGTTCCCTTCATCAGAGGTTTGCCTATGTCCACCGCGACACGGACCCGAATGAAATCCCCACTGATTCTACCCTCCTTATCCTTGTCAACTTTGGTAACCCGTCCTATTCGTCCTCCGACAAGCTCACCCATTCTTGCCGACCGAAACTTGAGAGGGATTCCGTGAATCTGAACCCAGAAATCCACATGTCGGAATTCATCATCTTTGTCCTTTTCAATCTCAGGGTCATTCAAAACTAGGAGGGATTTGTCAAACGTCCATGGCCCCAATTCCAAGACCCGCCTCTTATCGGCCCTGTTCCCGAACCGGAAGCAGAGGATTCCGTCCCGGTGATCGCTGATTTCGAGCTTTCCACTCGTCCTCCAAATCGTGGCCATGACCGACTTAAGCGCACCTCGGTTGAAGGCTTTTTGCCGGAGCAGCCTCCCGAGAAGGCAGTCAGAGAGATCGACCGCCGTGCTCGCAAGTTCCTCCTCTTCAATGACTAACACATCCCCGTCCTCTTCCTCTCCGATGCCCATCTCAGACCATTTGTCGCACAAATCCTCCATACTTCGAGAAGAAGGAGGAGGCTTGACGAAATCAACATCTGTAAATGTAACTTCAACACCAGACTGCTCAGTGATAGCTCCAACTGACAGTAAGTTGAACTTGAATCCAGGAACATACATCACACTTCTCAAAACCAGATTATTGTTGAGTCTGACATCTCCAAACAAATGAACTGGTATGACAGTATGGTTGGGTAGTGTAACAGTAGCACCACTGATGGGATTGAGGCTTATGACCTGAGAGCTATGAGCACATATGTGCTTGGAAGCTCCAGAATCTGAAAGCCATACTGTATGTGTGTTTGACAAGTAATCACAAGAGTTGGCATAGTAACAGGCACCTGTGACATAGGTAGTCTGATTGACATCTGAATTGGATGAGCTAGGCTTGGAGGTGTTCATGTGACTGGAGAGCATCGCCATCAACTGGTTGCACTGCTCATACAACTGAGTTGTTGTCAGCTGGTCTTGATCCTCATGCTTGACTGCCTGATCTTTGGCCTCAGCACAGTTGACCTGACTCTTCGGCTTCCTGCTCCCCGGGGGATAGCCATGGAGTTTGTAGCACTTGTCAGCAGTGTGGCCTGGGATCTTGCAATGAGCACACGTCGGTTTCTCCTTGTCCTTTTTGTATGGCTTCTTCTGCAAGTCATCTTTCACTGCCATCGCCACAGTACTGGTTTGTTCCATGTTGCCATGCTCGTTTCCAACACTTCGCTGTTTCTCCTCTTGTGTAATTAATGCAAACACCTTGTTGATTGCAGGAATAGGATCCATGAGTAGCACTTGACTCCTCACTGCTGAGAACGAGTCATTGAGTCCCATAAGGAAGCTGATCACATACTCATTTTGGAAGAACTCATTAAGTTTCTTCACACCTCCACATTTACACGTTCCACAAGTACAATTTGGTCGAAAATTGTTCAACTCCTCCCAAATTGCTTTCAACCTTGTGAAGTACATCCCAACCGATCGCTGATCTTGAGTTAGGTTTGTGAGTTCTCGTTTCAACTGGAAAATGCGCGGTCCATTGGATTGCTGAAACCTCTCGTTCAGATCATTCCAGATCTCCGCAGCTGATTCTCCGAACAAAATGTTCGATGAAATTTCCTTCGAAACAGAGTTCAACAACCAAGAGATCACGATATGGTTGTTGCGTCTCCATGAATTCAATAGGTGTGGATCAGATCCATCAGGTTTCACGATAGATCCATCAACAAACCCTAACTTGTTCTTCACGGACAGCGCAATCAACATCGATCGATTCCACGACGCATAATTATCTCCATTCAGCAATTGAGATACGAGAACTGTACCTGGATTGTCTGAATGATGCAGATAATATGCACTCAGTGGATCATCGATTACTGACCTTCGTGAAGCTCCGAACGCTAAATTCTCCATCGAAGTGTTGCTCTGTTCCTCCATTCACTTGGTGCCAGAAACAGAGTATCGCCGATGACTCGAGTTCAGGTAAAGACGAAGCTCCAAAATGCTCTAACAATGGCGGAATTTAGAGCTCTGATACCATATTGAGATCAAACTGAGAGAGTGTTTGGGAGAGAATGGTCTCAACTCAATGTGAGATCGAGTATGCAAATTCTCATTAACCAGAAAATGTACAATGTGTGTGTTTATATACACGGAGCAACTAACATAACTAATTTAGCCTATCCGTGCTATACACGTGTCTATACACAAGATAAAATAAAAACAAAAGCAGAGACTGAAACGACTGCATTTCATCTCAGATATAAATCACTTCACTTGATTTGTAAATGAGATTTGTAGATCTAGCTAGAAGACGAGATCACCGAGTTTAAAGATGTTAAAACTTGGAAAATTAAAATGCTATAGGAATAGTTAGTTCTTTTCAGTGTCCAATATTGTTAGTCACTTTAAGGATGAAAGGGCCATCGCGCGTCGGGAACTGTACTAAGGTATGCTTATGATCGACATTTGATAGAAACAACCCTGAAGAGGTCCACACCTGATCACAGCCAGCTCACCTGCCGTGCCAGCTGAGCGCCCATTGGTCAAGGCGCTGGTCAAGACGGTTAGGCGGTTAGGAAGATAGTTAGATAAATACAATGTATCTAGACAGTTATGGTTTATATAAATACGTGTAACTCAATTAATTCAGTTAAGCAATAAAAATACACAAAAAGTCTCATAGAGAAGATTCTCTCTCTAGAGCATTGGATTCTCCTAGATCTGAGATTATCCAAAGCTTCACTTGGTATCAGAGATATATCAATGGCGTTCGACGGAATTTCCTCATCGTCATCAGAGATCCCGAGATCATCAGTCTCTCCACACTTCGCTCCTACTCTCTCATCTGCAATCTCTGTCAAGCTCGACAAAGAAAACTACTCTGTTTGGAGAAGCCAAGTCTTACCAGCAGTAATTGGACACAACCTTGAAGGATTTGTCTTCGGAACGAAGATCTACCCCAAGGAATTCGTCAAACACACAGATCCGCAAGGAAATGTCACGAAATCAACAAATCCAGAGTATATCCAGTGGTTGAGAGAGGATCAGCTTCTCTTGAGTTGGCTCCTTTCGTCTCTATCAACCACGATTCTCAGGTCAGTCACAAGAATCCGTTCTTCTCATGGAATGTGGATTGCTCTGGAACAGAGGTTTGCTGTCAGATCGAAGGCTAGGTTAATTCCTCTGAAGACTCAGCTCCAAGCAACAAAGAAAGGAAGTCTTTCGATCTGTGACTACTTCGCCAAAATGGAAGCCATCGTAGACTCAATTTTCTTGGCTGGTGGTGACATCTCCGACGATGATCTGATCCTGGCACTACTCATGGGATTACCTGTTGAGTATGATGTTGTTGTTGCATTGGTAAACAACCGTCTGCAACAATGTGATGGTGAATCGTCTGGAATAACCGTCCAAGAGGTCTTAGCTATGGCTCTCTCACAAGAAACGCGCATTGACCAGCTCACCTCACAATCAACGATTGATGTTCAGTCAGTCTCAACAAACTACAATGGAGCAATGGCGAACTATACAGATACTCATGGTAGAGGTCGCTCTAGGGGCAGAGGTGGTCGAGGACGTTTCACTGGTGGTCGAGGTTCAAACTCAAGACCTACTTGTCAGATCTGTGGTAAGCAAGGACACGTGGCTATTGCGTGTTGGCACAGACTCGATGAGTCCTTCCAAGGACCTATCTCAGCACCAGCAACAAGCAACAACAACAATCCACTCAACAAGGCAGCGTTCTATGCTGGTCCTGAAACTGTAGCTGATCCAGCGTGGTATGCTGATTCTGGTGCAACGAATCACGTGACTGCTGAGCTGGACAAGCTTCACATGAACACTGAGTACAATGGCAGTGACAAACTCATGGTCGGGAATGGTAAATGTCTCTCCATCACTCACACTGGACTGTCTCATTTACATTCCAAATCAACAAAAAATAAATTAAGAAATGTCTTGCGCAAGAGCTTCCGGATATAGAGAGTAAGTCAATATGAAATCCAAATCTCTTTCACGCTTTTGCTGTTCTGATTTTGTTTTCACACTTGTTCGATACAGCTGTCGCCACCACCCTTTTCTCCTCTTCCTCTCTCTCACCCGCTCCCTCTCCTTGGTCCTCTCTTCCTCTCTCCTGCGCGAGCGCCGACCCCGACTGCGTGCGCGCCTCTGCCGACTGCGCGACCAGCGACCGGGCGCCGCCATCTCTCCCTCTCGCCTGTTGTCTCTCTCGACGCGCGCTTCCGAGTCCTCTGCGCGACTTGACAGGACTCTTGCTCCTCCGCCGAGTCCGCCTCTGCCAAGCCGCTTCCGCCCCGTCGCTGACCTCTGCTCTGTCCTCGCTGGCAACGACGCTTCCGAAGAATCTCGGCCGCCCGATTCCTCTGTCTTCGTCATCAGCTTCCAGACTTTTAGGTTTGTAAATTAGGGGTTTTTTAATTGTTTTCTAAGGTTTGAAATTGTCATCTGATTTGGGGATTCCGAAATCGTGGTTGTTTGGATTGATTTAGTTGGTGATTCATGGTTTTTGGTTGATTGAGATTTTAGGCTGACTTATTGATTGAGTTTCAATTAGATTGATTGATCTCATTATGATTTCAAGAGTGTGGATTGTTAATGGTGAAGTCCTACATCTTGGCATTGTGTAGAGTTCTTGTTTTGCTTAATTTCGGCTCGGCAGATCAAGTGGCGATCCAGCTGATGCGAAGACTTTTAGTTCAAGTTTCCGGAGCAGCTCCCTTGGAGAAGGATCTTGTAAAGAAGTTTAAGCGCATGCCTGATCATCTCAAGGTATCTCTCCTATATTTTTTTTATACACATGTACCGTTGCAAGTCTTTTGTTTCACTGCTGAAATACAAGCTAATGATACGAAAGCAGGGAAACCCATCCATCCCAGAGAACAAGTTATTCAAATAAGTGCACTAAGAAACCAACGTAAAGAGATGGGAATATATGTGAATTTATAGGAGATACAAGATAACTTACGTATGCATAAATATGAATTAGCTTACAGTCACTAATATGGGATATGTTAGCTTACAGTCACCAACGTATGTTACCATATTTCAGCTACTGCATCTTTTTTTCATGTTCAAGTTATCTTTCAACGTGAGATGTTAGCTTACAGTCATTTATATATATCTCAATAAGCTTTATATCGGATTTACAAAGCTAATATGGGCTTTGTAGGATCATAACATACGTTTGATATTTTCCTCTGAATATTCCGAAAATAAAGAAAGATGAATTTGTATAATGATACGGAAAGAGTGCATGACCTGAAACCATACAATTTGAATAAGAAAGTGGTTTCACGTCAGCAGGAAGCGAAAGACAGCTGGCATGTTTTAGAAGTTATCTTGTAAAGGGTGTAAATAATGACTTTTGTAGAGTTCTTCTCTGGTATCCAGTTGTGTTTCAGCTGGTAGTTAAGTTGCAATGGAACAAACATATTTGTTCAAATCTGTAGCCTTTACTGGTTATATATGTTTGGGTTGTTGCTATTATCGGTGTAAATGTCAATATTTCTCTTCCGATGTTTGCCAGGTTCATTACAGAAATGCAAAAAGCTTTACGTTGTTCACTTGTCGGAGAGAGAGTACTCGCAGTTCCGTTGTTTGAGCTCTACGACAACGTCCAGGTACAGAGGTTATGGGATTAGGTTGTGAAAGTTTAGTTCATACTTCATATTATGATTTTGTTTTCTGTATATAGTATGTTTTCCTTGACTTTTAAAGAATACACACAGAAAGCTCATTGACTTTTTAAAAAATAATATGCTTTCCTTGAAGTAGCTACAATTTTTTTTTTTTTTTTGACAAACTTTCTGCAGAACAATTTGATGGATATAGGTATATAGTATGGTCTATGGTGTTGTGCACTTGTAGTAGAGAATCAAATACCGAGTACGAAATTGAATTGATTCACAGTATTTTATTGTATGCGTGATCTGTTTTACATTTATATACGTATATATGCATTGATTTTTTAATGTCAACAATGCTTTCCTTGAAGTAGCTACAATTTTTTTTTTTTTTGACAAACTTTCTGCAGAACAATTTGATGGATATAGGTATATAGTATGGTCTATGGTGTTGTGCACTTGTAGTAGAGAATCAAATACCGAGTACGAAATTGAATTGATTCACAGTATTTTATTGTATGCGTGATCTGTTTTACATTTATATAAGTATATATGCATTTATTTTTTTATGTCAACAATGCTGGTTTAACGAAAATTATGCAGAACTTTAATAAAACCATAATGTATAAAAATTTAAAGAGTTATATTTTTTTATTGGCAACAATTTAACCAAAAATAGTCGCATGGCTGTAGATACTTAAAGACACGTAATTGCTGAAATTAGTTAAATAAAATAGGGGAACACACTCTCAACACATTAATTTAGCACTTCCTCATCATAAAATATTTATGTACCAAAAATATCGAATTTACAAAATATCAAAGCAGCTTACAAATACTTTTATAAATGCAAATAATACATATTTATGTCACAAAACCCTCTACTGAGATTCGATTTTTTTTTCTTTAATCAATACCGATACTTATATGTACTCGGTATTAGTTGTTCCTGAGATCAATTAATGTCTTAGAGGCCATTATGTCTATTCGCGCAAGTCCTTTAGCAAAAGAGAGCAGTAATTGCCTCACTATATCTTTGCTTGGTTTTCTCTCTAACAACCCAAAAAGTCCCAAGACATCTGACAGCAATTCTTTGAGCGTCTAAATGAGCATGTTTTGCCTGCAGTTTAGACAGCATAAAAAAAATGTTGGCACTTTCAAATCATGAGCATAAAAGTTTTCTTTGAGCCACTTTTCATATAACTTATATCCTCGGGACAAAAAAATTGGAAAGTAACCATACATAAAGGAAATGCTAAATCGTAGTTACTGTATCAAAATCAAATTTTTATATTTAGAAAATCTAAATCAGATTCAATTTAGATTCCACCAGACGTATGGGAAACCACCAGTATGTATCCACTTCTTTGATAATTGTGTGATCTTGTTTATTTTACAAGTTTATGTTGTGCATACATGTACATTTTTCTCTCAACCATTAAATCCTCTGCCAATCAAAATTCAGGAAATGTTGTTTTGCTCCAGAGTTGTTGGGTCTTGTTTGGGTGTTGGGCTCTTGTACTGTAACTTTTACCTTTTCCTTTAAATACAAAAAAAAAAGAAAAAGAAAAAAGAAAAAAAATCACGAAATGTCAAAATTTGGTTAAGCATCTTGAAAAAAATAAAATTTGGTTGGATTGGACATTGGGCATTGTATACGGAATCGATTTGGCCATTGTGCAGATCACTGTTAATTCTGTGCTACCATGCATATTACAATAGTATTGGATCAACTGATATAGGTTTTCTGTAGCAGGTTTAAACGTCCAATGCACTTGTCATCGCCGTGGCATTGCAGGATTGTCAACACCAGTTTTACTTCTGAATCTTACTTCCGCACATGAACAAAATGGCTGAAGAAGGTTAGCCATTATATTTTCTAACGTCTTCTTTTTTTACGGTGCACTTTTATCACAATTGTCAGTCTATTACTATGCTTACATGACCTTGGTGTCTGTTCATTCTTGGTATGTTGGTGTCCTTTTTAGGACCGGAAGATTCTATATCATCGGCTACAATATTAGCTTCATATCGCGACTCCACTCGGTCGAGAAAATATAAAAAGGTCTGTTTATGGTTTTTCTTTCTAAACTACTCTCTTCAACGGTTCCAAAATGCGCATCATATAGTATAAATGTCTTCTACAGTCAGAAATCATTTAGTTGTGTTAAATTAGCTACCTCTTACAATGACGCTCATCAAAATAATTGCTTTCGTATCTTTTCTGTACCGGAAACTCCGGTCCTCTGAACCTCCATCAATCGTATCGAAATGTATGAGTAAGCGTAATCTTGGCTTACAGAATCCTGTACATCGGCCCTTCAATTTAAGTATGTCTTTATTATTTTACATTTGTCATCTTTTTAATATTTCAATTTATATTAGTTGCTTTTTGAAGCACTGACTGTATAATGCATTATCTTTTCCCTATACTTAATAAGCAGGTAATGACGACGCATCCACATCCGACGCTATTGGTGATTCCATTTCTTCAGACATGATGTTAAGTACCTATTTAGGTTTGACCACTACCCGACCTTTGGAAACGTATTACCACAAAACACATTTACTGAGTTTTGTCCTTTCTGTTTTCACCTTTAAATTAGATTACTCTAAATAATAACCCAATTTCGTGTTTTGTCTATTTTTTTTTTCCGTTTTGGTGTAATTTTAGATTGTGAATGTTTTCCAACATAACTACAAGATTTTTTCCATGATGCCGCTTGAGTTATTAAAGCTTTGCCTAATATGAGTTCAGCTGTCTATTATAATTTTTTTGAGTTGTTTTAGTTTAACATAAGAGATTGAAATACCCTCATTGAATTTGAGTTTTTGGGCTATTTATATACAATAGTTTTTTTAAAAATTCATTTGCTTGTGTTACTAAGTATTCCAGGAAGCCTAATGAATTAATTTTAAAGGTCATTTTAGCTATCATGTCTTCTTAGGGCTATTCTGATCTGGAGAAAGATGCAATCAATAGGAAAAAACCCCATTTCTCGAAAGGAAGAACTTGAAATTCTTTTTCCTTTCCCCAGCCTTTTTTTTACCATTAGCAAGAACTTGTTTCAGTTGCGGATCATAAGGAATTCGAACAACTGTCTATGTTTTATTTTCTTATTACATTAATAACTTCATGTTTCTTTACAGCAAACTCTTCCTCTCCTATCAACCACACAGTCACACCCAAATGGTAAATATATGCTTTTCTATATTCAGCTTATACCATATTTCCTTTACGCTACACGCATTTACAACTTGTGTTCATTTTATGCTGCTTACTTTTACTATCATGTTGGTACAACAAGTTGTAGTTATCCCTGCCTAATAACGTAATAAATACGTACTGCAGGAGCACGGACTTCTACTGACACCACTTCTGAATCTGTTCCTTCAGAAACGGTACTGAGTACTTTTCTGGCGTTGAAGAATAAGAACTCTTCCATAAAGGTACAAGAATATGTACATCAATTATTTATAAATACAGTATTTATTTTCATGGCGATTCCATCATAAAGAAACATGTTTTCGGGAAAACCTTCCTTTCTCTTGAGAATACTAGGATTTGGAAAAAAATACTTCCCAGTACGCAGGTAGAAACATAGTTTTTTTTTTTCCCCGTTTTCTATCGTAAATTGTTAGTAACTGATTACATATCCAAGCAAATGTTTTGTAGATATTATTAGTAACTGTCAAGAAATGAAAAATCAAATACAAACTAAATGGTTGGGGACGTGCTATTTTAATCCTTGTTTTAACTTAAACTTCTGCCACGTTACTTGTTAATATTGTCAAATTTCAGGAAAAAAATGTTTTCCCAATAGAAATAGCTTAGACAAAAAATTAAAATGTTAATTGATCGGGGATCAATTATATTTTTAGAATAGTATATAGGTTACCAACACTTGCTCTTGCATTGTTTTTACATTATGTATTTTTCAGGCAAATAAGAAATTAACGACGACATGCGAACGGTCTAAGGTCCCCTACATGTCTGCACGCCAATTATTCTTTGCGCAAGAGCTTCCGGATATAGAGAGTAAGTCAATATGAAATCCAAATCTCTTTCACGCTTTTGCTGTTCTGATTTTGTTTTCACACTTGTTCGATACAGCTGTCGCCACCACCCTTTTCCCCTCTTCCTCTCTGTCACCCGCTCCCTCTCCTTCGTCCTCTCTTCCTCTCTCCCGCGCGAGCGCCGACCCCGACTGCGCGCGCGCCTCTGCCGACTGCGCGACTGCGCGACCGGGCGCCGCCATCTCTCCCTATCGCCTGTTGTCTCTCTGTCCTCGCGCTCACTCGACGCGCGCTTCCGAGTCCTCTGTGCGACTTGACAAGACTCTTTCTCCTCCGCCGAGTCCGCCTCTGCCAAGCCGCTTCCGCCCCGTCGCTGACCTCTGCTCTGTCCTCGCTGGCAACGACGCTTCCGAAGAATCTCGGCCGCCCGATTCCTCTGTCTTCGTCATCAGCTTCCAGACTTTTAGGTTTGTAAATTAGGGGTTTTTTAATTGTTTTCTAAGGTTTGAAATTGTCATCTGATTTGGGGATTCCGAAATCGTGGTTGTTTGGATTGATTTAGTTGGTGATTCATGGTTTTTGGTTGATTGAGATTTTAGGCTGACTTATTGATTGAGTTTCAATTAGATTGATTGATCTCATTATGATTTCAAGAGTGTGGATTGTTAATGGTGAAGTCCTACATCTTGGCATTGTGTAGAGTTCTTGTTTTGCTTAATTTCGGCTAGGCAGATCAAGTGGCGATCCAGCTGATGCGAAGACTTTTAGTTCAAGTTTCCGGAGCAGCTCCCTTGGAGAAGGATCTTGTAAAGAAGTTTAAGCGCATGCCTGATCATCTCAAGGTATCTCTCCTATATTTTTTTTTATACACATGTACCGTTGCAAGTCTTTTGTTTCACTGCTGAAATACAAGCTAATGATACGAAAGCAGGGAAACCCATCCATCCCAGAGAACAAGTTATTCAAATAAGTGCACTAAGAAACCAACGTAAAGAGATGGGAATATATGTGAATTTATAGGAGATACAAGATAACTTACGTATGCATAAATATGAATTAGCTTACAGTCACTAATATGGGATATGTTAGCTTACAGTCACCAACGTATGTTACCATATTTCAGCTACTGCATCTTTTTTTCATGTTCAAGTTATCTTTCAACGTGAGATGTTAGCTTACAGTCATTTATATATATCTCATTAAGCTCTATATCGGATTTACAAAGCTAATATGGGCTTTGTAGGATCATAACATACGTTTGATATTTTCCTCTGAATATTCCGAAAATAAAGAAAGATGAATTTGTATAATGATACGAAAAAAGTACACGAAGTGAAACCATACAATTTGAATAAGAAAGTGGTTTCACGTCAGCAGGAAGCGAAAGACAGCTGGCATGTTTTAGAAGTTATCTTGTAAAGGGTGTAAATAATGACTTTTGTAGAGTTCTTCTCTGGTATCCAGTTGTGTTTCAGCTTGTAGTTAAGTTGCAATGGAACAAACATATTTGTTCAAATCTGTAGCCTTTACTGGTTATATATGTTTGGGTTGTTGCTATTATCGGTGTAAATGTCAATATTTCTCTACCGATGTTCGCCAGGTTCATTACAGAAATGCAAAAAGCTTTACGTTGTTCACTTGTCGGAGAGAGAGTACTCGCAGTTCCGTTGTTTGAGCTCTACGACAACGTCCAGGTACAGAGGTTATGGGATTAGGTTGTGAAAGTTTAGTTCATACTTCATATTATGATTTTGTTTTCTGTATGTTTAATGCTTCATAGAGAAGAAAAGGGACTCACCCTTTATATTATAAGGGAAACATAGCATGTCACAAACAAGAGGCTCCTACTGAGATGGGAAATTCCGGGCATATATATATATTTCCTACTTATCATTTTGTTTATGGTGTTGTAGTTTCCTGAAATCATTGACCAAGGGTCCACAAACAGGAAGAAGTGAGGCTGTCACAGCATGACTGATGTAGAGCGTAATATAGGAAAGAGAGATAATCGCAAATTGCAATATTGACTTCTTTTTACTATTTCATAAAATCTACCAAATTACATCAATGGAGAATAATACTTATAGAGTTGAAAAGGGCGTAAAAAAGGAAATAAACCATAATCAATGCACCAAATTCTAAAATTGAAATGAAATAAAACTGATCACAATTGATGCTCATAATTCGTCCGAAGTGGAGAAAATTTGTCCTCGAATTTGTAAGGGTGTGTTTTTTTTCTTATGGACATTGAGAGGTTCACAAAGACTGATCTTCTCGGCCTTCACACGGGCGGTTTGTCGGGAGGCTTCTTGTTAGGAATCAACATGGAATCCACCTCGATTTTCTTTGTGTCCTCATCGATCCACGCTGAAATTTTAAGCCTGTTTCTAAGTTCTTATTTTCTTCATTAATTATCATTTTATTTCTTAATTATCTTTTACATTTTTCATTAATTTTTATTTGGTGAAAAAATTCTTCTATTTTTCTATTTTATTCTGTTCAAAATCAGCTCAGTTCTTATTTTCTTCTTTTCTTTTTAAATATTAACTATTTCGAAATAAACTATCGTTATTTTGAACAAAAGAAAGTGAAATAATTGTGAATGATGTTTTTCATTTTTCAAATATTATGTGAATGATTTTGAGGGCATTTTTGTTATTTCGAAAAACAGAGTTATGGAGTCTTCAATTTTAAAAGAGATAATTAAACAATAAACTTAGAATATTTATTATTTGATAGAAACCTCAGATACATGGATTAAAATTGCTCAGATAGATATGCTATTTTCCGGCAAAGAATGATTACGATTGTTTTTTTAATTTATTCCGAAAAAATGTGTTGAATTTGGAGCTTTTAATAAACACTTAAAAATCTCTGTTGTGTCAGTTTTAATCCGGTGATTAAAAGCTGATTAGTTGTTAGTCAATCGCTCCTAATTACACAGGAATGCATTAAATAGAAACCAATAATTTAGCTATTCCTCAAAAATTTGCATAGCAATAGCAAGTCTATATAATACATTCAAACCAAGCCATTAAAACTAGTGATCAAACAAGCTCAACCTTACAAAGACGTCAATGACATTCTCTGCTTCCGTTCCTCTTTTGTACTCGCATTATATTATTATTATTTATAACTAGTTTCAGTTGAGCCAATTTGATCACCCATTAAAGCCTCTCTTTTTTCACACACAACTTATTTATGGCGCGACTCAGTAAAGCTAAAGATCGGGACACCATTTCCGGAAAGGAGATCTTGGTGGATCGATCGTCAATCCTTAAAAACGACCTCTTTCGAGATGGAATAGTGGAAAGTGAAGTTGTGGGGAATCCACTCGATGCCCTTGGAACCTTTCTTGTGGACGAATTTGCTTCGAGAATCGAGCATCAAATTATCGACCATATCGGCCAGATAAGCAGTTGTCAACCCGAGTCCTTTGCGAAAGACTCCACGATCTTCGGGAGAAGAATCTTTTGCTCTTTCTGCGCGAACAAGCTCGACCGGATGAACACATCTCTTGCTTTTTCCATCTCCTCGAACACCCTTTTCCGAGTAAATACACGAACCTGAAATAAAAGTCAATACTTACTAGACGTGGTGCCCAAAAAAAAAAATTGTCCAAACTCCACATCAGATTGGATCACCAGCTTTTATTTGAAAAGGCACGTCCGGTTTGGTTTCAAGTAATGGAAACCGCAGTCCAAACGAAATCGTATCAGAAATTTTTTATTATTTTCAATTTGCAAGGATTTAAAACTTGTTAATTAAAGATGAATCCGTGCTTATTTTAAGACTTGGTAGCATGGATGAAATTTATACGCCGCTTCATTTACTTGGAGTTTCGAAATTTGAAAAAAAGAAAAATATAAACGTATCCAAAACGATAGTCTGGTTAAGATATCTTAACAAGTAAAAATTTATTTTTATTTTTTCTCAGGCACAATTCAGTCTCAATTTCAAACGATCTGGTCTAGTCCGGTTAAGATAATTAGCAATTAAAGACCCCTACTATGAAGATTACTAGGCCAACAAGTAAAGAAGAAATATCAGGTGTACCGCGGGATCGGATTTGCTTCCCAAGCAAATCGAGAAGTGTAGAAGAGGCTCGATTCTTTGGATGGCAAAAGGTCTCCGAGCATCTCCAATTTTGAACCTGCTCTTTAACGAAAAAAGCATCCTCAACCACTGCTGATAAACAACAACAAAAAAAGGTAAGGCAAAAAAGCAATGATCAAACAGTTTCAATGATATTAATAAAATGAGAATCGGTTTTAATTGTCCCGGTCGAGGTAATCGACACCCTAGGATGGAATTCTGAATCGTATCGACGCTTATGGTATGACTCCCAAAGTTAAACGCGACCTAATTTACACACATTCGAAAGATCATACCGAGGATAATTCAGAGGCTTAAATTTGATTAAAAAACACCAGGTTATACCAGAGGAACTTAGGTGATAATGTTGTATATCAAAGTGACGGCGACAGAAGAAAGAAAGTACGAATGAGTGAAATGCTATAGCTTCCATGCATTTCCAAATCATCTGTGCTTTCTCTCTTCTGTCATCGTCTATAAACATATAGACCACCATGTTTCCTCTAATTAACAAAAACATAAATATAATAAATATGTATGTATATAAAAACATGCTGGCAGCTTCACTTTCTCAATTGTAAACATTAACAATCGGAACATATATGATATATACATATATTTATATATTACAAGTGCGGGACTCTTATGTGCGTGTGGGCATGAAATAATCGATTAGGTGGGCTTTATATTTATAGACGAAGATGACGCTGAGAAAGAGAAAGGATAGAGAGGGGGAGAAGAAATATTAATACAATATTTATGGCTATTAAAAATGCTTCGCACGTCGGTTAGTCGGTACAACGACAACTGTCCAAACATTGACGACGAGAGAGAGAGAGAGAGAGAGAGAGAGAGAGAGAGAGAGAGAGAGAGAGAGAGAGAGAGATGGGTTGGGAGTCTTGGGACTTGGAACTCTTTGCTTTGGTGTGGTGGTGTATTTATAGTGGAGGAAAAAAAAGAGGGTATATTAATTGAGCCGTTGATTAATTCAAAAAGCACATACTTTACGATGTATTTATATTATTATTGGAGAAGAAATATTAATACAATATTTATGGCTATTAAAAATGCTTTGCACGTCGGTACAACGACAACTGTCCAAACATTGACGACAAGAGAGAGAGAGAGAGAGAGAGAGAGCAGTACTATTCATAAATTAATAACACAATAAAAAAATAAAAATAGCAGCAGGGCTTCGTAGCACAAACAATAAATTTGTGCATTGTTTGAGTTGTTTACTCGAATTTCGAGGAAGAAGACGCTGAGAAAGAGAAAGGAGAGAGAGGAGGAGAGAGCAATAAATTTGGCCCACCTAACTTTCTTACCGATTAAATTGTATGAGTAAAAAAAAAATGACTGATCGCTTTACATCTAATTAGAAAGGAATGGTACCAAAATAAAGGTAAAAGTCACCACGCACGTTTTAAACTTGTTGGGGGGTTCTAGTATGCTTTACGCCTTTACCTCTCTTTTGTCTCTTCTCATGTGGCTTGTCTGTCATTTATCTGATTTAATTAGATTTAATTATGATAGTAATAACCAACCAGATGCATTCCCCCTTTTAAAGAAAAAAGAAAAAACAAAAAAAAGAGTTGCATAATGATAATGTTAATAATAAAAACCAATCTGAGCCGACAGTATAGACATCTGTAATATATATAATAGTTCTTTTTTTTCTTCGTTAAAACTGTAATATATTATTATTGGAGAAGAAATATTAATACAATATTTATGGCTATTAAAAATGCTTTGCACGTCGGTACAACGATAACTGTCCAAACATTGACGACGATCTAATGAACTTGAGCATATTTTTTATTTTATTTTGCTTATTAATAAACTAGGTGGACATTTTGCTTGCCTAGCTTTTCATTAACACCGCTTTGTTGTTGTTTTTTTTTTATTATTTGTAGGGAATTACATTAAATTATATTAATGAGAAATGTTGATATAAAAAAGCTTGAAGTTCATACGAACGTGATAAATGGTAAATAAATAAAAAAACATATCATGAGGTAAAATCATCGTAACAAAATAACTCTTCGAATAGTTAATAAAAAAATTTCGATTGAAAAACATAGTTAGCTAAATTTATATAAAAATAAATCTCAATATGTCCGAATTTCAAAAAATAGATTTGATGATGGATAAAACTTTGGATTAGAATCCCAGAGAAGAGCATAATTAGAATATTTAATTTAAATTTTGTAAATAATTTGACTAAAAGTTAAATACACATATTTTAAATATTTTTCTCTTTAAATAATTTAGTATTCATTTATAATAAAATAAATTTGATAAATTATAAAGATAAAATTAATAATTTTACATTATTAGTGAGATTGTATATAAGTCACGCTCTCAGGCAAGGAAGGAAGGGTGCAATATGCACCCCTTTTAAACACGCAATTGATGATAATTCTCATTAAGTTAACAATTAATTAAATAACTGTTAAGCCGTTTTTTGGTTTTAACATTTCAGTACACGTGGTGGGCCTGGAATAGTCACGTACCTAGTATTGGATCGGCCCAAATTACTTTCCGAGAGTCCAAAGGGCTCAAGGAAGTTCGGGACAAAGCCCAAAGCGTCCAAGAGCTTCAGAGGATCTTAGAATCGCAAAGAGGGAAATAATGCTTTGCTTTCTTCTTCGTCGGGAATGCGTTCTTTGTCTTTGATTCCTGGCCTGGAGGTTGAGCCTACCTGGAGGTCGAACCTGCCTGGAGGTCGAGCTCGCCTGGAAGTCGAGCCTGGCCTGGAGGTCGACCCTGGCTGGAGGTCGAGCCTGCCTTGAGGTTGAGCTCGTCTGGGGGGTCGAGCTCGCCTGGAGGTCGAGCCTGGCCTGGAGGTCGACCCTGGCTGGAGGTCGAGCTCGCCTGGAGGTCGAGACTGGCCTGGAGGTCGACCCTGGCTGGAGGTCGAGTCTGGCCTGGAGGTCGACCCTGGCTGGAGGTCGAGCTCGCCTGGAGGTCGAGCCTGGCCTGGGTGGTTGAGCTCGCCTGGGGCGTCGAGCTCGCCTGGAGGCCGAGCCTGGCCTGGAGGTCGACCCTGGCTGGAGGTCAAGCCTGGCTGGAGGTTGAGCTCGCCTGGGGGGTCGAGCTCGCCTGGAAGTCGAGCTCGCCTGGAGGTCGACCCTGGCTGGAGGTCGGGCCTGCCTACAGGTTGAGCTCGCCTGGGGGTCGAGCTCGCCTGGAGGTCGACCCTGGCTGGAGGTCGAGCCTGCCTGGGGGTTGAGCTCGCCTGGGGGGTCGAGCTCGCCTGGAGGTCGACCCTGGCTGGAGGTCGAGCCTGCCTGGGGGTTGAGCTCGCCTGGGGGGTCGAGCTCGCCTGGAGGTCGACCCTGGCTGGAGGTCGGGCCTGCCTGGAGGTTGAGCTCGCCTGGGGGGTCGAGCTCACCTGGAGGTCGAACCTGGCTGGAGGTCGATCCTGGGGGGTGTGACCGTGCTCTTCGTGAGCTGCCTATGCACCCGCTTTGCGGGATCAGGTCATGACGTAGTTCAGGGCGAGTGTGTTTGCTATGTGAATGGATTCTTGGATTTTTGTTTTTTTTCCTCCCGCCGAGAGGTGGCTCTCGGTTTTTGTTTATGATCCGGGATAATTTTGAAGTTGGGAGAGTATTTGGCTGAGAGAATTCTGGGGTTGAGAGAATTTTGGGGTTGAGAGAATTTTGAGTTCAAAGGATTCTCTGTCCCTTTTGATTTGTGTGAGTGAGCTATTTATAGGGAAAACATGCCGCTTGTTGAAAATTTGCTTGTCACTTGTCGCTTGTTGAAAATTCGCTTGTCGCTTGTCGCTTGTTGAAAATTTGCTTGTCGCATGTTGAAAATTCGCTTTTCGCTTGTTTTAGTCATGCGTATTTTTAGCATTTGACTAAATTGTCCTTCTATATTGTAACGTCGTTTTTGCAATTGAGGCGTCGTTTTTACCATAAGAAAAAGACGGCATAACATTAACCCCCCAGTTTCGCGTGCGACTTGTCGTGTGGGAAACTTTGCTTCTCATCCTCTTCTTTATTGATTTATTATTTATAATATTGTATGTGTATAATATCTTTATTATCTTTTTAGGAAAGGTGACTAATCCGGTTATAACTTTTGAAAAATACATGCACAAGTACCCACACATTTGCAAGTTGCGTAGGTTTCTTTTTAGGCATAGACTTATATATGTATTTTGATGTACTTTAGGTAGCCAGTTTTTATATCATCATTACTCCGTGTATAGGTATATGCCCATTATCCTATTTATCATTTATTATTATTATTATTATTATTTCCTATACTCTGTGCATAGATTGGTTTACTCATTTGTTTTTTTTTACTTTAACACCTACCCCATGCTCTCTTTCTTTAAAAACTGAGATGTATCCGGGGATTGAGCTGCCATCACAGGAGCGTAGCAGAGTTGAGATCAGCAAATCTCCTTGGATTTTCTGGCTTCCTTCTTGAGGTTGGTTTCTTCTTTGGTGATTATATATATTCTTTACTTCTCACTTTGCCATTTCTTTCTTTTTCACTCCGTCTCTCGACCCTCTTGTCCCCTTCCTTGAATCTTTCTGGCTTATCTTCCAAAATACTGTGATGACTCTTAATAATCTGATCAATGGTGGGCCTAATTCGCCCCGTGGTCCCAACGACCTAGTGGTCCCACCCGATTGTTCTAGAGCTTTTGACACTTTCGATTTTGGTGAGTCGTGGGTGTTTGATGACTTTCCATGCGCTTTTGGCGAAGGTATGGGTTCCACAAATTCGCCTAATGGTTTCGGTGATGGCGACCTCGATGCCTTTC
Source organism: Urtica dioica subsp. dioica (assembly GCF_054948205.1). NCBI lineage: Eukaryota > Viridiplantae > Streptophyta > Magnoliopsida > Rosales > Urticaceae > Urtica > Urtica dioica. The sequence goes on from NC_142763.1 coordinate 20,271,038, forward strand.
TTGATGTGGTCCTCGGACGGAGGCCGGTTCCGCGTGTGTCGGGTCTGTGTTTCGATGGGAGAGGTAATGTCGTTCGATCAGCGGCCCATGGCGAGTCGTCTCGGTCCCCGCTGGCCGTGAGAGGCTGCGAGGTAGGTCCAGCGAATGAAGATGGTGTCACACCGGGTGTTCTCCGGAGTTTGGAAAGTGATACTCCCTTGACTTCGACGCCGCTTTTCTTCACAAACGGGTCCCCGTCGCTGCCGGCGGACTTCGGAGCATCAAGGGGTGGGTTTCTTCCGGCGTCGATGGGCGGCGAGGTCGGTCTGGACCGAGGCTCTGTCATCGGCGGGCCTTCGTTGACATCAGGGGAGGGCAACGTAGACGTTCTTCTGAATGCCTGCTCGTCGTTTGCCGCAGAGGGCGTAGAGGCTCCAGCAAGCGAGCATCGTTGTAGCTCCCCAAAAAACGGGAAGAAGATGTCGTTGTTGCTCGAGGCGTTTGGTCATTTGGTCGGAGGTGAGACTTCGGCACGTCACATCCCAGGACGCGACGACGAAGGCCTCGGTGCCAACTCCCCGGCGAGCGGCGAGGTGAGTTTTCCGTCTCTTGGGGTTGATATTGATGATGATGGTGATAAGGTTGTTATGGCAGAATGCTCTGAGGGAGAGGTCGAGTCTTATCGGTGCAACTCGTTTATAGTTGAGCCCCCAAAACGGCCGCGGTCTTGGTCGAGGCGGTCGAGATGCGGGGATTTTGCTGGCCTCGATGCCGTGAGCTTGACAACGGAAGATAGAGTTAGGTTCCTCCGTGAGAAGTACGAGATCCCGCCGGAAATCTCCATCATTGTTCCCTCCGTCGATGATTATTCCGACCAGCCACCCGAGGGATATACAACCGTCTACGTGGAGAGTCTTAAGCATGGGTTGAAGCTCCCTCCACACCCCTTCATATGCAATTTGCTCGAGAGGATCAAGCTGCCACCCGGTCAACTAAATCCAAGGAGCTATTGGGTCATCGTGGCTTGTTATATCATGTGGTTCCGGGAAAAGCACCGTGAAATGACGGTGTGTGAATTTCTAAGTTTGTGTGCTGTGATTCCGAATTACAGAACGAAAGGGTCGTTCTTTCTTCGTAACAATACGTCAAAAAAAATACTCGACAAACTACCCGGCACGGGGCGTGAGTGGGTCGATGAGTTCTTTTACACGCACGTCGACTATTTTGGAAACATTCCCCTTGGTTTTCGTACATCGGCTGATTGCCCAAAACCCCCTGATTAGCGATCCAAGGTTGCTTCTTTTCTTGAAGGGATACCTCTTAGTGATCGCGAGGCTAACTTGTTTCTTGACGACAAGCTGTGGGAAGAGGTTGGGTGGTTCCCTTACCGTTCGGCCGACGAGGTTCCATTGCTGTTTTCGCGCTCTTTTCCGTCCTCGGCAGAGTCTGGTGGTATAGTAATAGGGTTTTTATTTTTATTTTTTATTATTGCTATCACAATTTGGTTCCCATATGTATACATATCTCCATATTTGACAAGAGAAAAAACTCTAATTCTCTCGACGATCCCTCGCAGGTATGGCGGCTTATGGGGCCCGAGGTGTTACAGGGCCGGGACTCTCTGCGGGGCGGTCGTTGCCGGTTCCTCTTCTTGGTTCGGAGGCGTCGCTCCCTTCGCAGCCCTCAAGGGTAGGCTTATCTCCTCGCGCTACTACAGCATCTATGTCAACCATAAAAGTAGCGATTACTAGTTCAAAAAGAGCGCGAGATGAGGCTCCGTTAGTGGCTTCCTCGCGTGCCAATTTTGGGAAGAAGTTTAAAGCTCCTCTTCGCTCGTCGTCCGACATAGTTGTCAGGTTCTCGGTCGCTGACTCCTTTGGCCCGTAAAGGCATTAGTGGTATCGTGTCCACTCATGCATCGGAGGTGACTAAGTTGGATCGGATGACCGCGATTGCCCTTGCTGAGTTGCTGACTCGCGAGGCCCGACAGGTTTTCCTCCACGTGCATGGCCCAATATTTTCTTTGTTCACCATCTTTTCACCTCTTTTATATACCTATTTTTTTTGTAGTGCTATCTGGCTTCTGTTGCAACTAAGCGAAATGTTCGCGAGTTGGTGAGGAAATTAGGACACGAGACCGAGGCCCGTCGTCTGGCACAGGTGGATGCCGATGGTCGCGCGGAGGCCCTCGAGGCTGAGATTGCAGGGCTCAGGAAAGGTGCTGTGGATGATGCTATGAAGATATGTGAGCAAAGAGCCGAGCTTCAGCGTTTGCGTATCGAACTGGGGACCATTCAGGCGGAGCGGGCTAGTTCGGCTATCGACTGGGCACACCGCGACTTGGTTGCATACTGGAGTGGATCGGGAAAGGAAAATCCTCCGAAGGGAGCGGAGAGACTCTCCGCCTTAGATGATAGTGACTCGTCTCTTTCCCCCTTTTTTTGTGATGGACTAACAGCCTTATCGCCCCTTTTTGTATGTGAATTCGGGCAAACTTCCATTCGTCAGGATTTTTCTTTTTGATGGCGTGGTCGGTTGTGCGTCTCTCAAGACCCGTTGTGTTTTTTGCGGGCCCCGATTTCGGGTATAACTCTAACGAATGGGCATTTTCCCTTTTTTGCGTAGTTTCTGTGTTTGTATGCTTTTGGGAAAACTGTCATTTGTTGGTTTTTTCCTTTTGGTGGCGCAGCTTGTTTGAGCGTCCTTCTAGTCCGCTCGTCTAGTCGAGCTTGTCACCAGCTAGTCGAGCTCGTCACCTCGTCTAGTCGAGCTCGTCACGTTGTCCAGTCGAGCTCGTCTCTCGTCTAGTCGAGCTTGTCTCCTCGTCTAGTCGAGCTCGGCACCAGCTAGTCGAGCTCGTCACCTCGCCTAGTCGAGTTCGTCACGTTGTCTAGTCGAGCTTGTCTCCTCGTCTAGTCGAGCTCGTCACGTTGTCCAGTCGAGCTCGTCTCTCGTCTAGTCGAGCTTGTCTCCTCGTCTAGTCGAGCTTGTCTCCTCGTCTAGTCGAGCTCGTCACCAACTAGTCGAGCTCGTCACCTCGCCTAGTCGAGCTCGTCACGTTGTCTAGTCGAGCTCGTCTCTCGTCTAGTCGAGCTTGTCTCCTCGTCTAGTCGAGCTCGTCACGTTGTCTAGTCGAGCTCGTCTCTCGTCTAGTCGAGCTTGTCTCCTCGTCTAGTCGAGCTCGTCACGTTGTCTAGTCGAGCTTGTCTCCTCGTCTAGTCGAGCTCGTCACACAGTTCGTGACGAGCCGGAATGACTTCGACACTTTGTCCAAACGTCTTTTTCGTGTTTGTCGTATGGAAATGCTTTGAGCTTGTGCGGGGCTCCTGCTGCCTTTTCCCTTCTTGCGCCTTGAGCAGGCTTCGAGGTGGGTCGGGTTCTCGATGGCGCGAGTTCGCTTATCTTGGGCTTCACAAGATTCTTTGAGGTGTGTTCGGAGTTTCAATGTTGCGAAATCTCATTTCTCGGATCCCGTGGACACTTTGAGGTCGGTCGGGGACTTGATGGCGCAAGTCCCCTCATCTCGGGTCGTACGGGATTTTTTTTTAGATGTGTTCGGAGTTTCAACGTTGTGAAACCCCATTTCTCGGATCCGTAGACGCTTTGAGGTTGGTCGGGGACTTGATGGCGCAAGTCCCCTCATCTTGGGTCGCACGGAGTTCTTTGCGATACGTTCGGGTTTCAACGTTGCGAAACCCCATTTCTCGGACTCCGTGGACGCTTTGAGGTCGGTCGGGGACTTGATGGCGCAAGTCCACTCATCTCGGGTCGCACGGAGTTCTTTGCGATACGTTCGGGGTTTTAACGTTGCGAAACCCCATTTCTCGGACTCCGTGGACGCTTTGAGGTCGGTCGGGGACTTGGTGGCGCAAGCCCCCTCATCTCGGGTCGTACGGGATTTTTTTTAGATGTGTTCGGAGTTTCGACGTTGCGAAACCCCATTTCTCGGATCCGTAGACGCTTTGAGGTTGGTCGGGGACTTGATGGCGCAAGTCCCTTCATCTCAGGTCGCACGGAGTTCTTTGCGATACGTTCGGGGTTTCAACGTTGCGAAACCCCATTTCTCGGACTCCGTGGACGCTTTGAGGTTGGTCGGGGACTTGATGGCGCAAGTCCCCTCATCTCGGGTCGCACGGAGTTCTTTGCGATACGTTCGGGGTTTCAACGTTGCGAAACCCCATTTCTCGGACTCCGTGGACGCTTTGAGGTCGGTCGGGGACTTGATGGTGCAAGTCCCCTCATCTCGGGTCGCACGGAGTTCTTTGCGATATGCTCGGGGTTTCAACGTTGCGAAACCCCATATCTCGGACTCCGTGGACGCTTTGAGGTGCGTTTGGGGCTCGATGTCGCGGTTGCTATGTCTGTATTCCTGCATTTTCACATGTATGCATATATTTTTTTTTTGTTGCGTTTTCCGTGGTGCTTGGTGTTTGTCTTACTCTATTAACCCCCCAGTTTTTATGCAATTTTGTTTAAATTGTATGAAAAGTTAGGAGCTAAAGATTGCAAACTGAACGCGAATTTCGACTTCATTCATTAATTGGGCGAATGGCCTGCTTTTGAAAAATTCAAAGTTCATTGGGGCCGGTGGTCGCTTTTGGAAAACTAAAAATTTGAAAGGACTTGATTTGTTGTTCAGGTTTCGTCGCTTGCTAACCTTCAGGTGCCTTGGCGCCACGGCCTATTGGTAGTATTGGCGGAGATGCTCCGCGTTCCACGGGTGTCTGATTTCCTTGCCGTCCATCTCGTCGAGATGGTAAGTTCCGTCGTGTATCACCTTTCGAATTCGGTAAGGCCCTTCCCAGTTCGGCCCGAGTACCCCTGCTCCGTGAACCTGGGTGTTTTGGAACACCCTCCTCAGGACGAGGCTTCCTTCGGCGCAACGGCGGATTTTGACCCTTGTGTTGTAATGCTTCTCAACGATCCTCTTCTGCGCGGCCATGCGGGCGAACGCTTCAGCTCTCCTTTCTTCGATCATGTCGAGCTCCATTCGGAGGGCTTCGTTGTTGCTGTCTTCGTCGAAGGTCTCTGTTCGGAATGACGGCGCTCCGATCTCAACGGGGATGACGGCTTCAACCCCGTAAGTGAGGGAGAAAGGCGTTTCGCCTGTGGCGGTCCGCGTGGTTGTCCGGTAAGCCCAAAGGACAAGGGGGAGCTCGTCGGCCCATGCACCTTTCTTTTCTTCCAGCTTCTTCTTCAAAGTCTCCTTGATCGTCTTGTTGACGGCCTCAACTTGGCCGTTTGCTTGTGGGTGGCGTGGTGAGGAGAAGGTCTTGCTGATCTTCAATTGCTCGCATATCCTTCGGACCATCGCGTTGTCGAACTGGCTGCCGTTGTCGGTGACGATCGAGGCGGGGATGCCGTGGCGGCATATGATCGATTTCCACATAAAGCTTGTAGTGTTTGCTTCGGTTTGTGGCCAGAGGCTCCGCCTCCACCCATTTCGTGAAGTAGTCGATGGCGACTATCGCCCAGACTTGCTGGCCGGACGCCATCGGGAGCTTGCCTATGAGGTCCACCCCCACTTCGCGAATGGACGTGCCACGAGGATCGGGCACAATGGGGCCGGGGCCTGTGTCGGAATATGCGAGAATCTTTGGCACTTGTCGCATTTTTGCGTTCAACTGAACGCGTCTTTCTTCATCGTTGGCCAGAAGTAGCCTTGCTTGAGCGCCTTCAAGGTCAGGGACTGACCTGCGGAGTGATTGCCGCAAATTCCTTCATGGATTTCCCTCAAGACGTAGTCGGCTTCGGCGTCGTCCAGGCATCGGAGGAGTGGCTGCGAATACCATCTCTTATAGAGTGTGGATCCTCGCCAGACATATTTGTGTGCGTGATACTTCACCTTCTTAGCTTCAGCCTGGTCGGTGGGGAGGACGCCATCGCGGAGGTATTTGATGATCGGTGTCATCCAGTTCGGTTGGGGCTCTTCTTCGATCAGGTTCACTTCTTCCTTGGTGATGGACGGGAGCTTCAAGGTCTCGACAGGTACCTTGCCTAACTCCTCGCTGTCGCAGCCAGATGCCATCCTAGCCAAGGCGTCGGCCTCAGCGTTCGAACCCCTGGGGACCTGCACGATCTCGTACCAGGAGATTGCCTCTAGTCGGAGCTTGGTTTCCTCCAGGTACGCCGCCATGTTCTCCTCCTTCGCCTGGTATTCTCCCTTGACTTGGTTGACGATGAGGAGCGAGTCGTAGTGGATCTTAAGGTTTTCGGCCCCGAGCTTCCTGGCTATGTCGAGTCCAGCTAGGAGGGCTTTGTATTCGGCCTCGTTGTTCGAGGCTTTGAATTGGAAGTGGATGGAGTACTTGAGCTTTTCTCCGTCCGGGTTGACGAAGACGATTCATGCCCCTGACCCGCGGACATTGGATGCTCCGTCCACGTGCAGGTTCCAGACCGGCCCATCGGGAGCGGCCTTCCTTTTCTTTTTCGGATCCTTGTCCCCCGCGGTTTCTTCTTCTCGCTTGTCTTCCTCGTCTTTGCATAGATTCACATCGTAAGTGAATTCGGCGATGAAGTCGGCGACGGCCTGTCCCTTAATCGCGATCCTTGGCTGGAACTCCACCCCGTATTCTCCTAGCTCCTGGGACCAGACGGCCATTCTCGTTGAGGTGCCCTTCTGCAGAGCTTTCTTGACTGGGTACCCGGTCCTCACTATGACTTGGTGTGCTTGGAAATATGGTCGAAGCTTTCTTGCGGACATCGTCAGAGCAAGGGAGAGCTTCTTTATCTCCGGGTATCGTGTCTCAGCGTCCAGGAGCGCCTTGCTTACATAATACACGGGCCATTGTATCTTCTCTTCTTCTCGGACGAGGACAGCGCTGACCGCCCTCGTCGACACAGAGAGGTACAGGTAGAGGGCATCGCCGTCCTTGGGCTTCGCTAGGAGCGGTGGCGTGGCGAAGTATGTCTTCAAGTCCTGGAATGCGGTTTCGCACTCGTTGGTCCACTTAAAGGCGGCTCCTCCTTTGATGGCTTGGAAGAAAGGCTGACATCGGTCGGTGGCCTTGGAGACGAACCGACTTAGCGTAGCCACGCGTCCAGTGAGGCTTTGGACTTCCTTCGCCTTGGTTGGGGACCTCATGTCCAGGAGTGCCTGTATTTTTTCGGGGTTGGCTTCGATGCCTCGCTGGTTGACGATAAATCCCAGGAATTTCCCTGACTCTACACCGAACGCGCACTTGTTCGGGTTCAACTTCATCTTGTACTTTCGAAGAAGGGCGAAGGTCTCCTCCAGGTCTTTGACGTGGTCAGGCGCCTCGAGGCTTTTGACGAGCATGTCGTCGACATAGACCTCCATCGTCTTCCCGATTTGCTTGGCGAACATTTGGTTTACCAAGCGCTGATAAGTGGCTCCGGCGTTCTTCAGCCCGAACGGCATCACCTGGTAACAGAATAGGCCTCGATCGGTGGTGAAAGTGGTCTTCAACTCGTCCGGTCCGTACATTCTGATCTGATTGTATCCTGAGTAGGCGTCCATGAAACTCAAGAGTTCGTGCCCTGCGGTGGAATCGACCAGCTGATCGATCCTCGACAGGGGGAAGCAATCCTTCGGGCAAGCCTTGTTGAGGTCGGTGTAGTGGATACAGATTCGCCACTTCCCGTTCGACTTTTTCACCATGACCACATTAGAGACCCAACTAGGGAACTTGGCCTCGCGGACGAATCTAGCGGTGATTAGCTTCTCGACCTCCTTGTTGATCGCGAGATACCTTTCGAGGTTGAACGATCTTCTTTTTTGGATTTTTCCCTTCTCTCCAGGGAGTACGTTGAGCCTGTGGGTGATAATCTCCGGGTCGATCCCCGGCATGTCTGCGTGTGTCCACGCAAAGACGTCTTTGTGTTCTTGGAGGAACGCTCCGAGCCGATCTTTTAGTTCGGCTGGCAGGTGTGCTCCGATCATGACGACATGTTCGGGGTTGGCGCTGTCGAGTATCACAGGTACGAGGTCGCTCGACGCCTCTACTTTCTTGGAGTTGGCTTCTTCTCGCGGGTCCAGGTCCTCGAGTGTTTGCGCCTTGCCGATCTCGCCTGAGAGGTCGTCTCCGACCTCACATATAACACTCACCATGGCGTCGCCTTTCCTGATGCGGGATCCCTGGACGTGGCATGCCCTGGAGTCGGCTTGGCTTCATCGCATCACCCCTACTCCCTTCGGTGTCGGGAATTTCATGAGGAGGTGGTATGTTGAGGTGACCGCGCGCAGCCTGTTGAGCGTCGGTCGCCCTATAATGACATTGTGAGTGGAAGGTCGGTCCACAATTAGGAAGTCCACCAGGCGCGTGACCTGGGCTCCCCCCTCCTGTCCAAATGTGACTGGGAGGCTTATGGAACCTTCTGTGTAAACGCACTCTCCTGCAAACCCGAAGAGCGGGGTCTTGACTGGGGTTGGACGAACTTCTCCAAGGTCCATCCGGTCGAGGGCAGTTTTGAATAGGATGTCGGCTGAGCTCCCGTTGTCAATGAGAATCTTCTTCACCATATTGTTTGCTACTTGCGTCTTGACAACGATGGCGTCGTTGTGCGGGTGCATCACCTGGCGGGCCTCTGCCTCGGTGAAGTGGATTGTTTCGTACGGCGTAATCGGGCATGTGCTCTGGGTGAGGTTGATATGGTGGGAGGGACCCTCTCCGTTCGCCGCTCGCGCATATTTCCTTCGTTCGTGCGCGGTATCTCCCATTTATGGCCCCCCAAAGATAGTGGTTACCAAGTTGAGTGGGGCGTTGGCCACGTTACCTCGGGTGTTGTTGTTGTTGCTTCCACCCGCGACAACTTCTTTCCCACGTTTCTGTCGCCTGTCGTTTTGGGGAACCTGTCTCCTCGGTGCGGGGTTCGGATTGGCGACCATGGCCATCACGAACTCCTTCAGCTCGCCATTTTGGATGTGACTTTCGATCTGCCTCCTGAGCTCGAAGCATTCGATGGTGAGGTGACCGTGGTCTTTGTGGAAACGGCAGTACTTGTTCTTGTTGCGTTCTGATGGGTCCTTCGCCATGGGTCGGGGCTCGGTGAACATGTCCCCGTGCAAGGCCAGAATTCGATCCGGCGTAGCTTTGAGTGGCGTGAAGTCGGCGTTCCTCTGGAACTTCTCGACTAGTAGGGGTCTCTGTCTTGACGAGGGTCGGACGTTCGAAGCCGCGGCGCTGGCGCCCCGGCTCTTCTTTCTTCGTTGTTCGTCGTCGACCTCGTCCTCGTCCCTGCGCCGGTTTCCCCTCTCGCGGATCCTCCGACTTTCGTAGTACTCCTCGACGGAGATGTGCTGGGTAGCTTGGGAGATGAGCTCCGTCATCGTGGCGGGTCGCTGCTTCACCAGCGACGTCAGGAGGTCGCCAGCCCGTAGGCCGTCGATGAAGGCGTAGACAGCGTCGCCGTCCTCGTAATTGTCCACCTTGTTGGACTCCTCGATGAACCGGTTGAGGTAGTGTTGGAGCGTCTCGGAGCCGCCCTGTTTGATCGTCAGGAGGTATGATTTTTCCTTTCTCCGGACCCGTGAGGCGAAGAAGCGAGTGAGGAACCTCTCCTGGAGGTCTTCGAACGATTGCACGGACCCTCGCACGAGCCTTTGGAACCACTCGAACGCGGTACCGGTGAGGGTGAGACAAAATGCCTGGCACATCGTTGACGGGGATTGTCCCGCCATCCTCATGTTGGTCTGGTACTGGTGGATGTGGTAAAGAGGGTCTGTGCTTCCGTCATAGAGCGGCATGGTGGGCGGACGGAAGCTCCCCCCGGTGTCGTTAGCGAGCACGTGTGCCGCGAATGGCGAAGCCACGCCCTCGATCATGCTTCTCACCAAGGGGGTTCTTGTATGTGCTGCCTGCAACTCTCGGATTTCCTCTCTCAACACGTGGAACATGTTAGTTACTTCATTATTTCCGGCATGTATGGTGGTAGGCGCAAATCTGGTGGTACGTTCTCTTTCATTCGATGCTTGATCGATCAGAGTGATATGTGCTGCTGGCGGCGTTGCCGTAATTGGAGGGGCGACTTCTTGTGGTTCGCCTGTTTCGGGGACGGCTTGGCGCCCCGGGATCTCCCATCGAGCGTTGAGGTGACGTCGTAGATCCACGTTGGGCACTAAGCGTCCTGGCGACCCCGTACGTCGCGGCCCAATCTATCGAGAGCAGACCTTCGTGATTCGGCTCCGGTTCCTACGATGGAGCGGGCGGCCTGGGGGATACTGACGCGTTGTGGGTCGGTGCCTAAGTTCTGCGGTCCATGTTGATCTAGCCCCCGAGCGGTTCTTCGTTCTGCCTGGTGGTGGCGGTCGATGTCTCGAATACTTGGGTCAGGGTCGTCGTCTTGTCTGCCTTCGATGTTCGCATTTAGTGTTTGCCCTTGTTCGCACCTTTCACCCCCAGAGTTAGCGTTTTGCGGGCGTCCTTCTCTTGCATGGGCGTGTAAAGTCATGACCCTCTCCTCTCGATCTCTAGCGAACTCGCTTGCTAGCAGGAAAAGACTGTTCTCGAGGCGCTCCATGCGACTGTCTCGTTCGACGAAGACAGTGTCGAGGGCGGGATTTCTAACGCCGGTGGTATTTGGGTGTGGCAGAGGCGCGGTGCCTGCTACCGGGACGACGCTTGGTGGCGAGGTTTCTTGACCGTGCCTAGCCTGAGTTCGGGCCCGTGTGTGAAGTGCTACGCTCTCCGCCTGTTGAGGGGCGTTGCTCCCAGAAGCGGCGACGCTGTTGGACATTTTGCAGGAGATTTTTGCCGGAGGAATCTTCCGGTTATGATGATTTGGCGGATTAGTCCTCCGGTCTTGAGACTTTCGGTGGAGGATTCTTCTGGTTTTGAAAAGAGAAGGTCTACCAGGGAGGCTTGTGATGGTCCCGTGAAGGGAGGTGGATTTGCCGGTGGAGAACTCGTGGTTGTTTTCGAGTCCCACTCCTTCTAGCGCCAAAATGTTAAGCCATTTTTTGGTTTTAACATTTGAGGACACGTGGTGGGCCTGCAATAGTCACGTGCCTAGTATTGGATCGGCCCAAATTACTTTTCGAGAGTCCAAAGGGCTCAAGGAAGTTCGGGACAAAGCCCAAAGCGTCCAAGAGCTTCAGAGGATCTTAGAATCGCAAAGAGGGAAATAATGCTTTGCCTTCTTCTTCGTCGGGAATGCGTTCTTCGTCTTTGATTCCTGGCCTGGAGGTTGAGCCTGCCTGGAGGTCGAACCTGCCTGGAGGTCGAGCTCGCCTGGAAGTCGAGCATGGCCTGGAGGTCGACCCTGGCTGGAGGTCGAGCCTGCCTGGAGGTTGAGCTCGCATGGGGGGTCGAGCTCGCCTGGAGGTCGAGCCTGGACTAGAGGTCGACCCTGGCTGGAGGTCGAGCTCGCCTGGAGGTCGAGCTCGCCTGGAGGTCGAGTCTGGCCTGGAGGTCGAGTCTGGCCTGGAGGTCGACCCTGGCTGGAGGTCGAGCTCGCCTGGAGGTCGAGCCTGGCCTGGGGGTTGAGCTCGTCTGGGGGGTTGAGCTCGCCTGGAGGCCGAGCCTGGCCTGGAGGTCGACCCTGGCTGGAGGTCGAGCCTGTCTGGAGGTTGAGCTCGCCTGGGAGGTCGAGCTCGCCTGGAGGTCGACCCTAGCTGGAGATCGGGCCTGCCTGGAGGTTGAGCTCGCCTGGGGGGTCGAGCTCTCCTGGAGGTCGACCCTGGCTGGAGGTCGAGCCTGCCTGGGGGTTGAGCTCGCCTGGGGGGTCGAGCTCGCCTGGAGGTCGACCCTGGCTGGAGGTCGGGCCTGCCTGGAGGTTGAGCTCGCCTGGGGGGTCGAGCTCGCCTGGAGGTCGAACCTCGCTGGAGGTCGATCCTGGGGGGTGTGACCGTGCTCTTCGTGAGCTGCCTACGCACCCGCTTTGTGGGATCAGGTCATGACGTAGTTCAGGGCGAGTGTGTTTGCTATGTGAATGGATTCTTGGATTTTTGTTTTTTTTTCCTCCCGCCGAGAGGTGGCTCTCGGTTTTTGTTTATGATCCGGGATAATTTTGAAGTTGGGAGAGTATTTGACTGAGAGAATTCTGGGGTTGAGAGAATTTTGAGTTCAAAGGATTCTCTATTCCTTTTGATTTGTGTGAGTGAGCTATTTATAGCGAAAACATGCCGCTTGTTGAAAATTCGCTTGTCGCTTGTCTCTTGTTGAAAATTCGCTTGTCGCTTGTTGAAAATTCGTTTGTCGCTTGTTGAAAATTCGCTTGTCGCTTGTTTTTAGTCATGCGTATTTTTAGCATTTGACTAAATTGTCCTTCTATATTGTAACGTCGTTTTTGCAATTGAGGCGTCGTTTTTACCATAAGAAAAGGACGGCATAACAATAACTATACCATAAAAATTTGGAGATATGACAAAACTTAAATTTACATATGACTTTATATCTGAAGAGAGCCCTTAAATTAATTTATTAGTACATAGAAATTTTTACCGATTAAATTGTATGAGTGATAAAAAAAATGAAGGTAAAAGTCACCACGCACGTTTTAAACTTGGGGGTTCTAGCATGCTTTACCTCTCTTTTGTCTCTTCTCATGTGGCATGTCTGTCATTTATCTGATTTAATTAGATTTAATTATGATAGTAATAAGTTAATAACCAACCAGATGCATTCCCCCTTTTAAAAAAAAAAAGAAAAAAAAGAGTTGCATAATGATAATGTTAATAATAAAAACCAATCTGAGCCGACAGTATAGACATCTGTAATATATATAATAGTTCTTTTTTTTCTTCGTTAAAACTGTAAGAGTATATTATTATTGGAGAAGAAATATTAATACAATATTTATGGCTATTAAAAATGCTTTGCACGTCGGTAGTGTACAACGATAACTGTCCAAACAGACGACGATCTGTGGAGAGAGAGAGATATAGATATGAGAGGTGCAGATAGATATAGGTAGAAAGGAAACAACTATAGATGTAAAATAGGTAGCTGGGGATCAATAAATATGTATCATTAGGAGAGATCAGCTTAAAAGACAAATTAATACCACAATAAAAAAATAAAAATAGCAGCATTGTTTGAGTTGGTCTCATATGGACTAGCTAGCAATAGCATTAGCATAGTAGGACTGTGCTACGACAGTAATGTTGGAAACTGTTTCAATGAGTTGGAAATGAATGCAAACACAAACTGCAAATAGGATGGCAACGGGTACGAGTAAAGTCGGGTACACCGATTTCGTTACTCGTACCCGCTATAATTTATATACGTTCCTGTTTAATTTTATTTATTTATTTTAGGAAAACAAAATAATTTTGGATTGGGTCTTCATGACAAAGTCTTGAGAGGCATATTATGTCTCTAATCTCTCTATGCATGCATTACTCAAATATTATATATATTAAATTTTGGTTATGTAAATATCATAAAATTTATTATTATTATATTCATAAGCTAATATTTTTTTTAAATAGCATAACTCTATTTTTTTTTCACTTACCCGCAACTACGCGAGGGTTAAATAACTTTATATAAATCGAAAGCTGTTGTTTTTATTAATAGCGTTTCTTTAATAAGTGATTGAGATTGGCCCTCTAAACTCTCATTCTCTCTAACCTTCCAATACTGACACCATTGCAACTTGCCCAAGAAATTAATGGTGTGCGACAAATATTTCACTTTATCTCTATGCACTCACAAAAAAATCCAAAGCATCTCTGCACTCATTTCTTATCTACCATATCACTTTATCTGTCTAGTCTTGGTAGTTGCCCAAGAAATTAATGGTGTGCGTATTTCACTTTATCTCTATGCACTCACAAAAAAATCCAAAGCATCTATCTGTCTAGTCTTGGTAGTTGCCCAAGAAATTAATGGTGTGCGTATAAAAAGCCTAATTTATTTATTTTAATGATGAAACAATCACTTGAAATAAATTAATGGTGTGCGTATAAAAATAAATTAATGGTGTGCGTATAAATTAATATGCTAATTGATTCTTTCGGAAACAGTAAATAAAATATTTGTTAACATATGGAAAACTAGTTATTTGCTAGTAATCCTCTGAAATTACTAAACAGGTGTAAAATAGTTGTTCAACTATGAATGAAACAATTTGTTGACCAGCTGATCGTTTTTAAGCAGTTCTAATCTTTTATTCAAAGTGATAAACTAACAAACAATCAAATAGAAATAAAAAATACAAGACCATTGGTAATTATGTCTGGTGTAAACCACCACTCAAAGAGACTGATCATGATGTGAAAACAGACTTTTGGCGTCACTTTATCTAAGAGCAACGCTGTAGTTTTAATTCTGTAATGAATTTATACATATAATGTCGCACGCACCTAACTGGACTCATTATCGCACACACATAATTACTCCTTACAACATTGTGAACCTTACAGATGCATAACTGGACTGATTATCTACAATTATTGATTAGCAGCGCTAACATTTTTTGTATGAAAGAAATTTATGTTTTTGTAGGTCCTCACCAATAATTCCACTGTTTCTTTTCGCTATGATTTATCATTTATGGACCTGTGGCTGTGGTTCCCACATTTGCATTGCATCTTTGCAATTTGCACGTTGTTTCAAAATGTGATTTTACGCAATCTGCTGTTTGAACGGAAATTAATAATTAATCAGCACCAAACAAATGTGGCTATTTGATATGTGATATTTTATACCTATTTTATTAAGTGTTTCAATATTGTTTTTTTTTTTAGAAGGCCGGGCATGTTTGGTTTAAAATAAAAAATGGAATGTTAATGGCAATGGGAATGATAATGGCAATGACAATGGAATGGTATTATATTTTTTTGTTTGGTTTGTAATATTAACTCCAAAAGAATGGAAAGTAAAATTTACCATATTACCATTTTCATAACTTTACCAACTTTCTCTTTTTTATCACTACCACTTCGTCTTCTTCTCAGCATGGACTGATACAATAAAACAAGATGAACTAAAATGGACTTTAAACCATATTTCTCAATAAAACTTCAAATCCATTGTCTATTTAGGAGAATAATCTGAGGGCCCGATTTTTTTTCCCTTTCATTGGGTGTTGTGCAGGCAAAACCAATTTCAATTTTTTTGGATCTTTACTGGTTAATCTCCCATGCCTAACAATTTCCATACACAAACTCGACAAAACAATCGATAAAAGAAAAAAATGAAAATATGTTGAAATCGCTTTGCGTTCATCTATGAACCTACTCTAGACTACTCGTCTCCGTCGTCTTCATCGTCGGCGTCGCATCTTCTCCGACAAGAGAACGGCGGCGAAGGCGGGTGGTGCCGAATGTCTCGTCAAAGACCTTCACAACCTCCCATATCAAAGTTACCATTTGCGGTGGCTCGGCTGTCGACGGCGCCTTCGAGATCCCTCCGGCGTCAATCTTCACTGTCGCCGCCCTGGGAATGATCGTCTCCGTCGTGCTCTACGAGAAGGCGCTCGTTTTAGTTTTAGATTACAAATATAAATATATATTAAATGATATAAAAGGTCAGTTTGTGAAGAATATTTCATTACACGGTGGAATGGTTCATTCATCCCAATTTATAAAGAATCAAATTAATGCAATGATCATTCCGTATAATGATGATTACCTCATTTAAAAATGAATCAAATAAAAGAATAATAAATTTAAGGAATCCATTCCATTCCATTCCCTTAAAAAGTCACCAACCAAACATACCCTAAATTCTTTTGGTTATCAGCCATGACTTCGCTCCTCGTTTGAGATCCACGCGCGTCAGCCCTAACCGTCGTCGGACCAGGGTTGTCGTGGTGGTTCTCCTCAGTCGGCATCTCGGTATCCATGGCTTCACTCGGCGGCCCTCCCGGATTGATCTCTTTATCCTTCGTCGGCTCATCTTCCCTTGTCGGTGGCTTGGTCAGAGTCGCGGTCGGGCCGGTCTCTGTCTCCATCGGCGGCGATTGTTTTTCCTTCCCACGCCTCTGTTTCTCGCCTCTCTCCCCCGACTCCTCTTGCAAAGCTTTTGACGAGTCCCGGTGAGTTTTCGCAGAACAGGACTCCGGCCCAGCCCAACCAGGTTCCCGGTTAGGTCCCACACCGTTAAACCTCCAAGTACCACCGTTAGATTTGTGAGGGGGCTGTCCTCTCAGCCCAGCTCCATACTTGGGGTTCGCCCCCCACACCCAGCTCCTCCTTCTCATGACAGTCAGAGCCACAGTGCCCGAGCCTTCCACACACGAAACAAAAGTCTCCGAGTTTTTCGTATCGGAAAGTCAACAAGGCCTTCCCCTCCTCCGTCCCAAGCTTTAGAAATGTTCCCTTCATCAGAGGTTTGCCTATGTCCACCGCGACACGGACCCGAATGAAATCCCCACTGATTCTACCCTCCTTATCCTTGTCAACTTTGGTAACCCGTCCTATTCGTCCTCCGACAAGCTCACCCATTCTTGCCGACCGAAACTTGAGAGGGATTCCGTGAATCTGAACCCAGAAATCCACATGTCGGAATTCATCATCTTTGTCCTTTTCAATCTCAGGGTCATTCAAAACTAGGAGGGATTTGTCAAACGTCCATGGCCCCAATTCCCAGACCCGCCTCTTATCGGCCCTGTTCCCGAACCGGAAGCAGAGGATTCCGTCCCGGTGATCGCTGATTTCGAGCTTTCCACTCGTCCTCCAAATCGTGGCCATGACCGACTTAAGCGCACCTCGGTTGAAGGCTTTTTGCCGGAGCAGCCTCCCGAGAAGGCAGTCAGAGAGATCGACCGCCGTGCTCGCAAGTTCCTCCTCTTCAATGACTAACACATCCCCGTCCTCTTCGTCTCCGATGCCCATCTCAGACCATTTGTCGCACAAATCCTCCATACTTCGAGAAGAAGGAGGAGGCTTGACGAAATCAACATCTGTAAATGTAACTTCAACACCAGACTGCTCAGTGATAGCTCCAACTGACAGTAAGTTGAACTTGAATCCAGGAACATACAACACACTTCTCAAAACCAGATTATTGTTGAGTCTGACATCTCCAAACAAATGAACTGGTATGACAGTATGGTTGGGTAGTGTAACAGTAGCACCACTGATGGGCTTGAGGCTTATGAACTGAGAGCTATGAGCATATATGTGCTTGGAAGCTCCAGAATCTGAAAGCCATACTGTATGTGTGTTTGACAAGTAATCACAAGAGTTGGCATAGTAACAGGCACCTGTGACATAGGTAGTCTGATTGACATCTGAATTGGATGAGCCAGGCTTGGAGGTGTTCATGTGACTGGAGAGCATCGCCATCAACTGGTTGCACTGCTCATACAACTGAGTTGTTGTCAGCTGGTCTTGATCCTCATGCTTGACTGACTGATCTTTGGCCTCAGCACAGTTAACCTGACTCTTCGGCTTCCTGCTCCCCGGGGGATAGCCATGGAGTTTGTAGCACTTGTCAGCAGTGTGGCCTGGGATCTTGCAATGAGCACACGTCGGTTTCTCCTTGTCCTTTTTGTATGGCTTCTTCTGCAAGTCATCTTTCACTGCCATCGCCACAGTACTGGTTTGTTCCATGTTGCCATGCTCGTTTCCAACACTTCGCTGTTTCTCCTCTTGTGTAATTAATGCAAACACCTTGTTGATTGCAGGAATAGGATCCATGAGTAGCACTTGACTCCTTACTGCTGAGAACGAGTCATTGAGTCCCATAAGGAAGCTCATCACATACTCATTTTGGAAGAACTCATTAAGTTTCTTCACACCTCCACATTTACACGTTCCACAAGTACAATTTGGTCGAAATTTGTTCAACTCCTCCCAAATTGCTTTCAACCTTGTGAAGTACATCCCAACCGATCGCTGATCTTGAGTTAGGTTTGTGAGTTCTCGTTTCAACTGGAAAATGCGCGGTCCATTGGATTGCTGAAACCTCTCGTTCAGATCATTCCAGATCTCCGCAGCTGATTCTCTGAACAAAATGTTCGATGAAATTTCCTTCGAAACAGAGTTCAACAACCAAGAGATCACGATATGGTTGTTGCGTCTCCATGAATTCAATAGGTGTGGATCAGATCCATCAGGTTTCACGATAGATCCATCAACAAACCCTAACTTGTTCTTCACGGACAGCGCAATCAACATCGATCGATTCCACGATGCATAATTATCTCCATTCAGCAATTGAGATACGAGAACTGTACCTGGATTGTCTGAATGATGCAGATAATATGCACTCAGTGGATCATCGATTACTGACCTTCGTGAAGCTCCGAACGCTAAATTCTCCATCGAAGTGTTGCTTTGTTCCTCCATTCACTTGGTGCCAGAAACAGAGTATCGCCGATGACTCGAGTTCAAGTAAAGACGAAGCTCCAAAATGCTCTAACAATGGCGGAATTTAGAGCTCTGATACCATATTGAGATCAGACTAAGAGAGTGTTTGGGAGAGAATGGTCTCGACTCAATGTGAGATCGAGTATGCAAATTCTCATTAACCAGAAAATGTACAATGTGTGTGTTTATATACACGGAGCAACTAACATAACTAATTTAGCCTATCCGTGCTATACACGTGTCTATACACAAGATAAAATAAAAACAAAAGCAGAGACTGAAACGACTGCATTTCATCTCTAATATAAATCACTTCACTTGATTTGTAAATGAGATTTGTAGATCTAGCTAGAAGACGAGATCACCGAGTTTAAAGATGTTAAAACTTGGAAAATTAAAATGCTATAGGAATAGTTAGTTCTTTTGAGTGTCCAATATTGTTAGTCACTTTAAGGATGAAAGGGCCATCGCGCGTCGGGAACTGTACTAAGGTATGCTTATGATCGACATTTGATAGAAACAACCCTGAAGAGGTCCACACCTGATCACAGCCAGCTCACCTGCCGTGCCAGCTGAGCGCCCATTGGTCAAGGCGCTGGTCAAGACGGTTAGGCGGTTAGGAAGATAGTTAGATAAATACAATGTATCTAGACAGTTATGGTTTATATAAATACGTGTAACTCAATTAATTCAGTTAAGCAATACAAATACACAAAAAGGCTCATAGAGAAGATTCTCTCTCTAGAGCATTGGATTCTCCTAGATCTGAGATTATCCAAAGCTTCACTTGGTATCAGAGATATATCAATGGCGTTCGACGGAATTTCCTCGTCGTCATCAGAGATCCCGAGATCATCAGTCTCTCCACACTTCGCTCCTACTCTCTCATCTGCAATCTCTGTCAAGCTCGACAAAGAAAACTACTCTGTTTGGAGAAGCCAAGTCTCACCAGCAGTAATTGGACACAACCTTGAAGGATTTGTCTTCGGAACGAAGATCTACCCCAAGGAATTCGTCAAACACACAGATCCGCAAGGAAATGTCACGAAATCAACAAATCCAGAGTATATCCAGTGGTTGAGAGAGGATCAGCTTCTCTTGAGTTGGCTCATTTCGTCTCTATCAACCACGATTCTCAGGTCAGTCACAAGAATCCGTTCTTCTCATGGAATGTGGATTGCTCTGGAACAGAGGTTTGCTGTCAGATCGAAGGCTAGGTTAATTCCTCTGAAGACTCAGCTCCAAGCAACAAAGAAAGGAAGTCTTTCGATCTGTGACTACTTCGCCAAAATGGAAGCCATCGTAGACTCAATTTTCTTGGCTGGTGGTGACATCTCCGACGATGATCTGATCCTGGCACTACTCATGGGATTACCTGTTGAGTATGATGTTGTTGTTGCATTGGTAAACAACCGTCTGCAACAATGTGATGGTGAATCGTCTGGAATAACCGTCCAAGAGGTCTTAGCTATGGCTCTCTCACAAGAAACGCGCATTGACCAGCTCACCTCACAATCAACGATTGATGTTCAGTCAGTCTCAACAAACTACAATGGAGCAATGGCGAACTATACAGATACTCATGGTAGAGGTCGCTCTAGGGGCAGAGGTGGTCGAGGACGTTTCACTGGTGGTCGAGGTTCAAACTCAAGACCTACTTGTCAGATCTGTGGTAAGCAAGGACACATGGCTATTGCGTGTTGGCACAGACTCGATGAGTCCTTCCAAGGACCTATCTCAGCACCAGCAACAAGCAACAACAACAATCCACTCAACAAGGCAGCGTTCTATGCTGGTCCTGAAACTGTAGCTGATCCAGCGTGGTATGCTGATTCTGGTGCAACGAATCACGTGACTGCTGAGCTGGACAAGCTTCACATGAACACTGAGTACAATGGCAGTGACAAACTCATGGTCGGGAATGGTAAATGTCTCTCCATCACTCACACTGGACTGTCTCATTTACATTCCAAATCAACAAAAAATAAATTAAGAAATGTCTTGCGCAAGAGCTTCCGGATATAGAGAATAAGTCAATATGAAATCCAAATCTCTTTCACGCTTTTGCTGTTCTGATTTTGTTTTCACACTTGTTCGATACAGCTGTCGCCACCGCCCTTTTCCCCTCTTCCGCTCTCTCACCCGCTCCCTCTCCTTCGTCCTCTCTTCCTCTCTCCCGCGCGAGCGCCGACCCCGACCGCGCGCGCGCCTCTGCCGACTGCGCGACCAGCGACCGGGCGCCGCCATCTCTCCCTCTCGCCTGTTGTCTCTCTGTCCTCGCGCTCACTCGACGCGCGCTTCCGAGTCCTCTACGCGACTTGACAGGACTCTTTCTCCTCCGCCGAGTCCGCCTCTGCCAAGCCGCTTCCGCCCCGTCGCTGACCTCTGCTCTGTCCTCGCTGGCAACGACGCTTCCGAAGAATCTCGGCCGCCCGATTCCTCTGTCTTCGTCATCAGCTTCCAGACTTTTAGGTTTGTAAATTAGGGGTTTTTTAATTGTTTTCTAAGGTTTGAAATTGTCATCTGATTTGGGGATTCCGAAATCGTGGTTGTTTGGATTGATTTAGTTGGTGATTCATGGTTTTTGGTTGATTGAGATTTTAGGCTGACTTATTGATTGAGTTTCAATTAGATTGATTGATCTCATTATGATTTCAAGAGTGTGGATTATTAATGGTGAAGTCCTACATCTTGGCATTGTGTAGAGTTCTTCTTTTGCTTAATTTCGGCTCGGCAGATCAAGTGGCGATCCAGCTGATGCGAAGACTTTTAGTTCAAGTTTCCGGAGCAGCTCCCTTGGAGAAGGATCTTGTAAAGAAGTTTAAGCGCATGTCTGATCATCTCAAGGTATCTCTCCTATATTTTTTTTTATACACATGTACCGTTGCAAGTCTTTTGTTTCACAGCTGAAATACAAGCTAATGATACGAAAGCAGGGAAACCCATCCATCCCAGAGAACAAGTTATTCAAATAAGTGCACTAAGAAACCAACGTAAAGAGATGGGGATATATGTGAATTTATAGGAGATACAAGATAACTTACGTATGCATAAATATGAATTAGCTTACAGTCACTAATATGGGAGATGTTAGCTTACAGTCACCAACGTATGTTACCATATTTCAGCTACTGCATCTTTTTTTCATGTTCAAGTTATCTTTCAACGTGAGATGTTAGCTTACAGTCATTTATATATATCTCATTAAGCTTTATATCGGATTTACAAAGCTAATATGGGCTTTGTAGGATCATAACATACGTTTGATATTTTCCTCTGAATATTCCGAAAATAAAGAAAGATGAATTTGTATAATGATACGGAAAGAGTACATGACGTGAAACCATACAATTTGAATAAGAAAGTGGTTTCACGTCAGCAGGAAGCGAAAGACAGCTGGCATGTTTTAGAAGTTATCTTGTAAAGGGTGTAAATAATGACTTTTGTAGAGTTCTTCTCTGGTATCCAGTTGTGTTTCAGCTTGTAGTTAAGTTGCAATGGAACAAACATATTTGTTCAAATCTGTAGCCTTTACTGGTTATATATGTTTGGGTTGTTGCTATTATCGGTGTAAATGTCAATATTTCTCTTCCGATGTTTGCCAGGTTCATTACAGAAATGCAAAAAGCTTTACGTTGTTCACTTGTCGGAGAGAGAGTACTCGCAGTTCCGTTGTTTGAGCTCTACGACAACGTCCAGGTACAGAGGTTATGGGATTAGGTTGTGAAAGTTTAGTTCATACTTCATATTATGATTTTGTTTTCTGTATATAGTATGTTTTCCTTGACTTTTAAAGAATACACACAGAAAGCTCATTGACTTTTTAAAAAATAATATGCTTTCCTTGAAGTAGCTACAATTTTTTTTTTTTTTGACAAACTTTCTGCAGAACAATTTGATGGATATAGGTATATAGTATGGTCTATGGTG
The DNA here is from genome assembly GCF_054948205.1 of Urtica dioica subsp. dioica. Classification (NCBI taxonomy): domain Eukaryota; kingdom Viridiplantae; phylum Streptophyta; class Magnoliopsida; order Rosales; family Urticaceae; genus Urtica; species Urtica dioica. The sequence continues at coordinate 20,293,167 of NC_142763.1, forward strand.
TTGTGCACTTGTAGTAGAGAATCAAATACCGAGTACGAAATTGAATTGATTCACAGTATTTTATTGTATGCGTGATCTGTTTTACATTTATATACGTATATATGCATTGATTTTTTAATGTCAACAATGCTTTCCTTGAAGTAGCTACAATTTTTTTTTTTTTTTTTGGACAAACTTTCTGCAGAACAATTTTTTGGATATAGGTATATAGTATGGTCTATGGTGTTGTGCACTTGTAGTAGAGAATCAAATACCGAGTACGAAATTGAATTGATTCACAGTATTTTATTGTATGCGTGATCTGTTTTACATTTATATAAGTATATATGCATTTATTTTTTTATGTCAACAATGCTGGTTTAACGAAAATTATGCAGAACTTTAATAAAACCATAATATATAAAAATTTAAAGAGTTATATTTTTTTATTGGCAACAATTTAACCAAAAATAGTCGCATGGCTGTAGATACTTAAAGACACGTAATTGCTGAAATTAGTTAAATAAAATAGGGGAACACACTCTCAACACATTAATTTAGCACTTCCTCATCATAAAATATTTATGTACCAAAAATATCGAATATACAAAATATCAAAGCAGCTTACAAATACTTTTATAAATGCAAATAATACATATTTATGTCACAAAACCCTCTACTGAGATTCGATTTTTTTTTCTTTAATCAATACCGATACTTATATGTACTCGGTATTAGTTGTTCCTGAGATCAATTAATGTCTTAGAGGCCATTATGTCTATTCGCGCAAGTCCTTTAGCAAAAGAGAGCAGTAATTGCCTCACTATATCTTTGCTTGGTTTTCTCTCTAACAACCCAAAAAGTCCCAAGACATCTGACAGCAATTCTTTGAGCGTCTAAATGAGCATGTTTTGCCTGCAGTTTAGACAGCATAAAAAAATGTTGGCACTTTCAAATCATGAGCATAAAAGTTTTCTTTGAGCCACTTTTCATATAACTTATATCCTCGGGACAAAAAAATTGGAAAGTAGCCATACATAAAGGAAATGCTAAATCGTAGTTACTGTATCAAAATCAAATTTTTATATTTAGAAAATCTAAATCAGATTCAATTTAGATTCCACCAGACGTATGGGAAACCACCAGTATGTATCCACTTCTTTGATAATTGTGTCATCTTGTTTATTTTACAAGTTTATGTTGTGCATACATGTACATTTTTCTCTCAACCATTAAATCCTCTGCCAATCAAAATTCAGGAAATGTTGTTTTGCTCCAGAGTTGTTGGGTCTTGTTTGGGTGTTGGGCTCTTGTACTGTAACTTTTACCTTTTCCTTTAAATACAAAAAAAAAAAGAAAAAGAAAAAAGAAAAAAAAAATCACGAAATGTCAAAATTTGGTTAAGCATCTTGAAAAAAATAAAATTTGGTTGGATTGGACATTGGGCATTGTATACGGAATCGATTTGGCCATTGTGCAGATCACTGTTAATTCTGTGCTACCATGCATATTACAATAGTATTGGATCAACTGATATAGGTTTTCTGTAGCAGGTTTAAACGCCCAATGCACTTGTCATCGCCGTGGCATTGCAGGATTGTCAACACCAGTTTTACTTCTGAATCTTACTTCCGCACATGAACAAAATGGCTGAAGAAGGTTAGCCATTATATTTTCTAACGTCTTCTTTTTTTACGGTGCACTTTTATCACAATTGTCAGTCTTTTACTATGCTTACATGACCTTGGTGTCTGTTCATTCTTGGTATGTTGGTGTCCTTTTTAGGACCGGAAGATTCTATATCATCGGCTACAATATTAGCTTCATATCGCGACTCCACTCGGTCGAGAAAATATAAAAAGGTCTGTTTATGGTTTTTCTTTCTAAACTACTCTCTTCAACGGTTCCAAAATGCGCATCATATAGTATAAATGTCTTCTACAGTCAGAAATCATTTAGTTGTGTTAAATTAGCTACCTCTTACAATGACGCTCATCAAAATAATTGCTTTCGTATCTTTTCTGTACCGGAAACTCCGGTCCTCTGAACCTCCATCAATCGTATCGAAATGTATGAGTAAGCGTAATCTTGGCTTACAGAATCCTGTACATCGGCCCTTCAATTTAAGTATGTCTTTATTATTTTACATTTGTCATCTTTTTAATATTTCAATTTATATTAGTTGCTTTTTGAAGCACTGACTGTATAATGCATTATCTTTTCCCTATACTTAATAAGCAGGTAATGACGACGCAGGCACATCCGACGCTATTGGTGATTCCATTTCTTCAGACATGATGTTAAGTACCTATTTAGGTTTGACCACTACCCGACCTTTGGAAACGTATTACCACAAAACACATTTACTGAGTTTTGTCCTTTCTGTTTTCACCTTTAAATTAGATTACTCTAAATAATAACCCAATTTCGTGTTTTGTCTATTTTTTTTTCCATTTTGGTGTAATTTTAGATTGTGAATGTTTTCCAACATAACTACATGATTTTTTCCATGATGCCGCTTGAGTTATTAAAGCTTTGCCTAATATGAGTTCAGCTGTCTATTATAATTTTTTGAGTTGTTTTAGTTTAACATAAGAGATTGAAATACCCTCATTGAATTTGAGTTTTTGGGCTATTTATATACAATAGTTTTTTTAAAAATTCATTTGCTTGTGTTACTAAGTATTCCAGGAAGCCTAATGAATTAATTTTAAAGGTCATTTTAGCTATCATGTCTTCTTAGGGCTATTCTGATCTGGAGAAAGCTGCAATCAATAGGAAAAAACCCCATTTCTCGAAAGGAAGAACTTGAAATTCTTTTTCCTTTCCCCAGCCTTTTTTTTTACCATTAGCAAGAACTTGTTTCAGTTGCGGATCATAAGGAATTCGAACAACTGTCTATGTTTTATTTTCTTATTACATTAATAACTTCATGTTTCTTTACAGCAAACTCTTCCTCTACTATCAACCACACAGTCACACCCAAATGGTAAATATATGCTTTTCTATATTCAGCTTATACCATATTTCCTTTACGCTACACGCTTTTACAACTTGTGTTCATTTTATGCTGCTTACTTTTACTATCATGTTGGTACAACAAGTTGTAGTTATCCCTGCCTAATAACGTAATAAATACGTACTGCAGGAGCACGGACTTCTACTGACACCACTTCTGAATCTGTTCCTTCAGAAACGGTACTGAGTACTTTTCTGGCGTTGAAGAATAAGAACTCTTCCATAAAGGTACAAGAATATGTACATCAATTATTTATAAATACAGTATTTATTTTCATGGCGATTCCATCATAAAGAAACATGTTTTCGGGAAAACCTTCCTTTCTCTTGAGAATACTAGGATTTGGAAAAAAATACTTCCCAGTACGCAGGTAGAAACATAGTTTTTTTTTTTTTCCCCGTTTTCTATCGTAAATTGTTAGTAACTGATTACATATCCAAGCAAATGTTTTGTAGATATTATTAGTAACTGTCAAGAAATGAAAAATCAAATACAAACTAAATGGTTGGGGACGTGCTATTTTAATCCTTGTTTTAACTTAAACTTCTGCCACGTTACTTGTTAATATTGTCAAATTTCAGGAAAAAAATGTTTTCCCAATAGAAATAGCTTAGACAAAAAATTAAAATGTTAATTGATCGGGGATCAATTATATTTTTAGAATAGTATATAGGTTACCAACACTTGCTCTTGCATTGTTTTTACATTATGTATTTTTCAGGCAAATAAGAAATTAACGACGACATGCGAACGGTCTAAGGTCCCCTACATGTCTGCACGCCAATTATTCTTTGCGCAAGAGCTTCCGGATATAGAGAGTAAGTCAATATGAAATCCAAATCTCTTTCACGCTTTTGCTGTTCTGATTTTGTTTTCACACTTGTTCGATACAGCTGTCGCCACCACCCTTTTCCCCTCTTCCTCTCTGTCACCCGCTCCCTCTCCTTCGTCCTCTCTTCCTCTCTCCCGCGCGAGCGCCGACCCCGACTGCGCGCGCGCCTCTGCCGACTGCGCGACCAGCGACCGGGCGCCGCCATCTCTCCCTCTCGCCTGTTGTCTCTCTGTCCTCGCGCTCACTCGACGCGCGCTTCCGAGTCCTCTGCGCGACTTGACAGGACTCTTTCTCCTCCGCCGAGTCCGCCTCCGCCAAGCCGCTTCCGCCCCATCGCTGACCTCTGCTCTGTCCTCGCTGGCAACGACGCTTCCGAAGAATCTCGGCCGCCCGATTCCTCTGTCTTCGTCATTAGCTTCCAGACTTTTAGGTTTGTAAATTAGGGGTTTTTTAATTGTTTTCTAAGGTTTGAAATTGTCATCTGATTTGGGGATTCCGAAATCGTGGTTGTTTGGATTGATTTAGTTGGTGATTCATGGTTTTTGGTTGATTGAGATTTTAGGCTGACTTATTGATTGAGTTTCAATTAGATTGATTGATCTCATTATGATTTCAAGAGTGTGGATTGTTAATGGTGAAGTCCTACATCTTGGCATTGTGTAGAGTTCTTGTTTTGCTTAATTTCGGCTCGGCAGATCATGTGGCGATCCAGCTGATGCGAAGACTTTTAGTTCAAGTTTCCGGAGCAGCTCCCTTGGAGAAGGATCTTGTAAAGAAGTTTAAGCGCATGCCTGATCATCTCAAGGTATCTCTCCTATATTAGCTTACAGTCACTAATATGTGATATGTTAGCTTACAGTCACCAACGTATGTTACCATATTTCAGCTACTGCATCTTTTTTTCATGTTCAAGTTATCTTTCAACGTGAGATGTTAGCTTACAGTCATTTATATATATCTCATTAAGCTTTATATCGGATTTACAAAGCTAATATGGGCTTTGTAGGATCATAACATACGTTTGATATTTTCCTCTGAATATTCCGAAAATAAAGAAAGATGAATTTGTATAATGATACGGAAAGAGTACACGAAGTGAAACCATACAATTTGAATAAGAAAGTGGTTTCACGTCAGCAGGAAGCGAAAGACAGCTGGCATGTTTTAGAAGTTATCTTGTAAAGGGTGTAAATAATGACTTTTGTAGAGTTCTTCTCTGGTATCCAGTTGTGTTTCAGCTTGTAGTTAAGTTGCAATGGAACAAACATATTTGTTCAAATCTGTAGCCTTTACTGGTTATATATGTTTGGGTTGTTGCTATTATCGGTGTAAATGTCAATATTTCTCTACCGATGTTCGCCAGGTTCATTACAGAAATGCAAAAAGCTTTACGTTGTTCACTTGTCGTAGAGAGAGTACTCGCAGTTCCGTTGTTTGAGCTCTACGACAACGTCCAGGTACAGAGGTTATGGGATTAGGTTGTGAAAGTTTAGTTCATACTTCATATTATGATTTTGTTTTCTGTATGTTTAATGCTTCATAGAGAAGAAAAGGGACTCACCCTTTATATTATAAGGGAAACATAGCATGTCACAAACAAGAGGCTCCTACTGAGATGGGAAATTCCGGGCATATATATATATTTCCTACTTATCATTTTGTTTATGGTGTTGTAGTTTCCTGAAATCATTGACCAAGGGTCCACAAACAGGAAGAAGTGAGGCTGTCACAGCATGACTGATGTAGAGCGTAATATAGGAAAGAGAGATAATCGCAAATTGCAATATTGACTTCTTTTTACTATTTCATAAAATCTACCAAATTACATCAATGGAGAATAATACTTATAGAGTTGAAAAGGGCGTAAAAAAAGAAATAAACCATAATCAATGCACCAAATTCTAAAATTGAAATGAAATAAAACTGATCACAATTGATGCTCATAATTCGTCCGGAGTGGAGAAAATTTGTCCTCGAATTTGTAAGGGTGTGTTTTTTTTCTTATGGACATTGAGAGGTTCACAAAGACTGATCTTCTCGGCCTTCACACGGGCGGTTTGTCGGGAGGCTTCTTGTTAGGAATCAACATGGAATCCACCTCGATTTTCTTTGTGTCCTCATCGATCCACGCTGAAATTTTAAGCCTGTTTCTAAGTTCATATTTTCTTCATTAATTATCATTTTATTTCTTAATTATCTTTTACATTTTTCATTAATTTTTATTTGGTGAAAAAATTCTTCTATTTTTCTATTTTATTATGTTCAAAATCAGCTCAGTTCTTATTTTCTTCTTTTCTTTTTAAATATTAACTATTTCGAAATAAACTATCGTTATTTTGAACAAAAGAAAGTGAAATAATTGTGAATGATGTTTTTCATTTTTCAAATATTATGTGAATGATTTTGAGGGCATTTTTGTTATTTCGAAAAACAGAGTTATGGAGTCTTCAATTTTAAAAGAGATAATTAAACAATAAACTTAGAATATTTATTATTTGATAGAAACCTCAGATACATGGATTAAAATTGCTCAGATAGATATGCTATTTTCCGGCAAAGAATGATTACGATTGTTTTTTTAATTTATTCCGAAAAAATGTGTTGAATTTGGAATCCGGTGATTAAAAGCTGATTAGTTGTTAGTCAATCGCTCCTAATTACACAGGAATGCATTAAATAGAAACCAATAATTTAGCTATTCCTCAAAAATTTGCATAGCAATAGCAAGTCTATATAATACATTCAAACCAAGCCATTAAAACTAGTGATCAAACAAGCTCAACCTTACAAAGACGTCAATGACATTCTCTGCTTCCGTTCCTCTTTTGTACTCGCATTATATTATTATTATTTATAACTAGTTTCAGTTGAGCCAATTTGATCACCCATTAAAGCCTCTCTTTTTTCACACACAGCTTATTTATGGCGCGACTCAGTAAAGCTAAAGATCGGGACACCATTTCCGGAAAGGAGATCTTGGTGGATCGATCGTCAATCCTTAAAAACGACCTCTTTCGAGATGGAATAGTGGAAAGTGAAGTTGTGGGGAATCCACTCGATGCCCTTGGAACCTTTCTTGTGGACGAATTTGCTTCGAGAATCGAGCATCAAATTATCGACCATATCGGCCAGATAAGCAGTTGTCAACCCGAGTCCTTTGCGAAAGACTCCACGATCTTCGGGAGAAGAATCTTTTGCTCTTTCTGCGCAAACAAGCTCGACCGGATGAACACATCTCTTGCTTTTTCCATCTCCTCGAACACCCTTTTCCGAGTAAATACACGAACCTGAAATAAAAGTCAATACTTACTAGACGTGGTGCCCAAAAAAAAAAATTGTCCAAACTCCACATCAGATTGGATCACCAGCTTTTATTTGAAAAGGCACGTCCGGTTTGGTTTCAAGTAATGGAAACCGCAGTCCAAACGAAATCGTATCAGAAATTTTTTATTATTTTCAATTTGCAAGGATTTAAAACTTGTTAATTAAAGATGAATCCGTGCTTATTTTAAGACTTGGTAGCATGGATGAAATTTATACGCCGCTTCATTTACTTGGAGTTTCGAAATTTGAAAAAAAGAAAAATTTAAACGTATCCAAAACGATAGTCTGGTTAAGATATCTTAACAAGTAAAAATTTATTTTTATTTTTTCTCAGGCACAATTCAGTCTCAATTTCAAACGATCTGGTCTAGTCTGGTTTAGATAATTAGCAATTAAAGACCCCTACTATGAAGATTACTAGGCCAACAAGTAAAGAAGAAATATCAGGTGTACCGCGGGATCGGATTTGCTTCCCAAGCAAATCGAGAAGTGTAGAAGAGGCTCGATTCTTTGGATGGCAAAAGGTCTCCGAGCATCTCCAATTTTGAACCTGCTCTTTAACGAAAAAAGCATCCTCAACCACTGCTGATAAACAACAACAAAAAAAGGTAAGGCAAAAAAGCAATGATCAAACAGTTTCAATGATATTAATAAAATGAGAATCGGTTTTAATTGTCCCGGTCGAGGTAATCGACACCCTAGGATGGAATTCTGAATCGTATCGACGCTTATGGTATGACTCCCAAAGTTAAACGCGACCTAATTTACACACATTCGAAAGATCATACCGAGGATAATTCAGAGGCTTAAATTAGATTAAAAAACACCAGGTTATACCAGAGGAACTTAGGTGATAATGTTGTATATCAAAGTGACGGCGACAGAAGAAAGAAAGTACGAATGAGTGAAATGCTATAGCTTCCATGCATTTCAAATCATCTGTGCTTTCTCTCTTCTGTCATCGTCTATAAACATATAGACCACCATGTTTCCTCTAATTAACAAAAACATAAATATAATAAATATGTATGTATATAAAAACATGCTGGCAGCTTCACTTTCTCAATTGTAAACATTAACAATCGGAACATATATGATATATACATATATTTATATATTACAAGTGCGGGACTCTTATGTGCGTGTGGGCATGAAATAATCGATTAGGTGGGCTTTATATTTATAGACGAAGATGACGCTGAGAAAGAGAAAGGAGAGAGAGGGGGATAAGAAATATTAATACAATATTTATGGCTATTAAAAATGCTTCGCACGTCGGTTAGTCGGTACAACGACAACTGTCCAAACATTGACGACAAGAGAGAGAGAGAGAGAGAGAGAGAGAGAGAGAGAGAGAGAGATGGGTTGGGAGTCTTGGGACTTGGAACTCTTTGCTTTGGGGTGGTGGTGTATTTATAGTGGAGGAAAAAAAAGAGGGTATATTAATTGAGCCGTTGATTAATTCAAAAAGCACATACTTTACGATGTATTTATATTATTATTGGAGAAGAAATATTAATACAATATTTATGGCTATTAAAAATGCTTTGCACGTCGGTACAACGACAACTGTCCAAACATTGACGACAAGAGAGAGAGAGAGAGAGAGAGAGAGAGAGAGCTGTACTATTCATAAATTAATAACACAATAAAAAAATAAAAATAGCAGCAGGGCTTCGTAGCACAAACAATAAATTTGTGCATTGTTTGAGTTGTTTACTCGAATTTCGAGGAAGAAGACGCTGAGAAAGAGAAAGGAGAGAGAGGAGGAGAGAGCAATAAATTTGGCCCACCTAACTTTCTTACCGATTAAATTGTATGAGTAAAAAAAAAATGACTGATCGCTTTACATCTAATTAGAAAGGAATGGTACCAAAATAAAGGTAAAAGTCACCACGCACGTTTTAAACTTGTTGGGGGGTTCTAGTATGCTTTACGCCTTTACCTCTCTTTTGTCTCTTCTCATGTGGCTTGTCTGTCATTTATCTGATTTAATTAGATTTAATTATGATAGTAATAACCAACCAGATGCATTCCCCCTTTTAAAGAAAAAAGAAAAAACAAAAAAAAGAGTTGCATAATGATAATGTTAATAATAAAAACCAATCTGAGCCGACAGTATAGACATCTGTAATATATATAATAGTTCTTTTTTTTCTTCGTTAAAACTGTAATATATTATTATTGGAGAAGAAATATTAATACAATATTTATGGCTATTAAAAATGCTTTGCACGTCGGTACAACGATAACTGTCCAAACATTGACGACGATCTAATGAACTTGAGCATATTTTTTATTTTATTTTGCTTATTAATAAACTAGGTGGACATTTTGCTTGCCTAGCTTTTCATTAACACCGCTTTGTTGTTGTTTTTTTTTTATTATTTGTAGGGAATTACATTAAATTATATTAATGAGAAATGTTGATATAAAAAAGCTTGAAGTTCATACGAACGTGATAAATGGTAAATAAATAAAAAAACATATCATGAGGTAAAATCATCGTAACAAAATAACTCTTCGAATAGTTAATAAAAAAATTTCGATTGAAAAACATAGTTAGCTAAATTTATATAAAAATAAATCTCAATATGTCCGAATTTCAAAAAATAGATTTGATGATGGATAAAACTTTGGATTAGAATCCCAGAGAAGAGCATAATCAGAATATTAAATATTAACTATAAAGTAAACAAATATAATAAAATAAATAAAACTATCTGAACATAACTTTACGAGTAATAAATCATTTTTCAATGGAATAACAAAGCTAATAGGTATTTAATTGCAATTAAATCTCAGTAACTATTGATCTAAAAATAATATTGATGATAAATAAAAAATCCATGTAATCATCCAAGAGTACGAATTCACAATTTAGAAGACAAAAATGAAATTTACAGAATTGGTATACAAAGTGATGAAAATGATTATTTAGGATGTCAATAATTAAAAATATTTAATTTAAATTTTGTAAATAATTTGACTAAAAGTTAAATACACATATTTTAAATATTTTTCTCTTTAAATAATTTAGTATTCATTTATAATAAAATAAATTTGATAAATTATAAAGATAAAATTAATAATTTTACATTATTAGTGAGATTGTATACAAGTCACGCTCTCAGGCAAGGAAGGAAGGGTGCAATATGCACCCCTTTTAAGCACGCAATTGATGATAATTCTCATTAAGTTAACAATTAATTAAATAACTGTTAAACCGTTTTTTGGTTTTAACATTTGAGTACACGTGGTGGGCCTGGAATAGTCACGTGCCTAGTATTGGATCGGCCCAAATTACTTTCCGAGAGTCCAAAGGGCTCAAGGAAGTTCGGGACAAAGCCCAAAGCGTCCAAGAGCTTCAGAGGATCTTAGAATCGCAAAGAGGGAAATAATGCTTTGCTTTCTTCTTCGTCGGGAATGCGTTCTTCGTCTTTGATTCCTGGCCTGGAGGTTGAGCCTACCTGGAGGTCGAACCTGCCTGGAGGTCGAGCTCGCCTGGAAGTCGAGCCTGGCCTGGAGGTCGACCCTGGCTGGAGGTCGAGCCTGCCTGGAGGTTGAGCTCGTCTGGGGGGTCGAGCTCGCCTGGAGGTCGAGCCTGGCCTGGAGGTCGACCCTGGCTGGAGGTCGAGCTTGCCTGGAGGTCGAGCTCGCCTGGAGGTCGAGACTGGCCTGGAGGTTGACCCTGGCTAGAGGTCGAGTCTGGCCTGGAGGTCGACCCTGGCTGGAGGTCGAGCTCGCCTGGAGGTCGAGCCTGGCCTGGGGGGTTGAGCTCGCCTGGGGCGTCGAGCTCGCCTGGAGGCCGAGCCTGGCCTGGAGGTCGACCCTGGCTGGAGGTCGAGCCTGCCTGGAGGTTGAGCTCGCCTGGGGGGTCGAGCTCGCCTGGAGGTCGAGCTCGCCTGGAGGTCGACCCTGGCTGGAGGTCGGGCCTGCCTGGAGGTTGAGCTCGCCTGGGGGGTCGAGCTCGCCTGGAGGTCGACCCTGGCTGGAGGTCGAGCATGCCTGGGGGTTGAGCTCGCCTGGGGGGTCGAGCTCGCCTGGAGGTCGACCCTGGCTGGAGGTTGAGCCTGCCTGGGGGTTGAGCTCGCCTGGGGGGTCGAGCTCGCCTGGAGGTCGACCCTGGCTGGAGGTCGGGCCTGCCTGGAGGTTGAGCTCGCCTGGGGGGTCGAGCTCGCCTGGAGGTCGAACCTGGCTGGAGGTCGATCCTGGGGGGTGTGACCGTGCTCTTCGTGAGCTGCCTACGCACCCGCTTTGCGGGATCAGGTCATGACGTAGTTCAGGGCGAGTGTGTTTGCTATGTGAATGGATTCTTGGATTTTTGTTTTTTTTCCTCCCGCCGAGAGGTGGCTCTCGGTTTTTGTTTATGATCCGGGATAATTTTGAAGTTGGGAGAGTATTTGGCTGAGAGAATTCTGGGGTTGAGAGAATTTTGGGGTTGAGAGAATTTTGAGTTCAAAGGATTCTCTGTCCCTTTTGATTTGTGTGAGTGAGCTATTTATAGGGAAAACATGCCGCTTGTTGAAAATTTGCTTGTCACTTGTCGCTTGTTGAAAATTCGCTTGTCGCTTGTCGCTTGTTGAAAATTTGCTTGTCGCTTGTTGAAAATTCGCTTGTCGCTTGTTTTAGTCATGCGTATTTTTAGCATTTGACTAAATTGTCCTTCTATATTGTAACGTCGTTTTTGCAATTGAGGCGTCGTTTTTACCATAAGAAAAAGACGGCATAACATTAACCCCCCAGTTTCGCGTGCGACTTGTCGTGTGGGAAACTTTGCTTCTCATCCTCTTCTTTATTGATTTATTATTTATAATATTGTATGTGTATAATATCTTTATTATCTTTTTAGGAAAGGTGACTAATCCGGTTATAACTTTTGAAAAATACATGCACAAGTACCCACACATTTGCAAGTTGCGTAGGTTTCTTTTTAGGCATAGACTTATATATGTATTTTGATGTACTATAGGTAGCCAGTTTTTATATCATCATTACTCCGTGTATAGGTATATGCCCATTATCCTATTTATCATTTATTATTATTATTATTATTATTTCCTATACTCTATGCATAGATTGGTTTACTCATTTGTTTTTTTTTTACTTTAACACCTACCCCATGCTCTCTTTCTTTAAAAACTGAGATGTATCCGGGGATTGAGCTGCCATCACAGGAGCGTAGCAGAGTTGAGATCAGCAAATCTCCTTCGATTTTCTGGCTTCCTTCTTGAGGTTGGTTTCTTCTTTGGTGATTATATATATTCTTTACTTCTCACTTTGCCATTTCTTTCTTTTTCACTCCGTCTCTCGACCCTCTTGTCCCCTTCCTTGAATCTTTCTGGCTTTTCTTCCAAAATACTGTGATGACTCTTAATAATCTGATCAATGGTGGGCCTAATTCGCCCCGTGGTCCCAACGACCTAGTGGTCCCACCCGATTGTTCTAGAGCTTTTGACACTTTCGATTTTGGTGAGTCGTGGGTGTTTGATGACTTTCCATGCGCTTTTGGCGAAGGTATGGGTTCCACAAATTCGCCTAATGGTTTCGGTGATGGCGACCTCGATGCCTTTCTTGATGTGGTCCTCGGACGGAGGCCGGTTCCGCGTGTGTCGGGTCTGTGTTTCGATGGGAGAGGTAATGTCGTTCGATCAGAGGCCCATGGCGAGTCGTCTCGGTCCCTGCTGGCCGTGAGAGGCTGCGAGGTAGGTCCAGCGAATGAAGATGGTGTCACACCGGGTGTTCTCCGGAGTTCGGAAAGTGATACTCCCTTGACTTCGACGCCGCTTTTCTTCACAAACGGGTCCCCATCGCTGCCGGCGGACTTCGGAGCATCAAGGGGTGGGTTTCTTCCGGCGTCGATGGGCGGCGAGGTCGGTCTGGACCGAGGCTCTGTCATCGGCGGGCCTTCGTTGACATCAGGGGAGGGCAACGTAGACGTTCTTCCGAATGCCTGCTCGTCGTTTGCCGCAGAGGGCGTAGAGGCTCCAGCAAGCGAGCATCGTTGTAGCTCCCCAAAAAACGGGAAGAAGATTTCGTTGTTGCTCGAGGCGTTTGGTCATTTGGTCGGAGGTGAGACTTCGGCACGTCACATCCCAGGACGCGACGACGAAGGCCTCGGTGCCAACTCCTCGGCGAGCGGCGAGGTGAGTTTTCCATCTCTTGGGGTCGATATTGATGATGATGGTGATAAGGTTGTTATGGCAGAATGCTCTGAGGGAGAGGTTGAGTCTTATCGGTGCAACTCGTTTATAGTTGAGCCCCCAAAACGGCCGCGGTCTTGGTCGAGGCGGTCGAGATGCGGGGATTTTGCTGGCCTCGATGCCGTGAGCTTGACAACGGAAGATAGAGTTAGGTTCCTCCGTGAGAAGTACGAGATCCCGCCGGAAATCTCCATCATTGTTCCCTCCGTCGATGATTATTCCGACCAGCCACCCGAGGGATATACAACCGTCTACGTGGAGAGTCTTAAGCATGGGTTGAAGCTCCCTCCACACCCCTTCATATGCAATTTGCTCGAGAGGATCAAGCTGCCACCCGGTCAACTAAATCCAAGGAGCTATTGGGTCATCGTGGCTTGTTATATCATGTGGTTCCGGGAAAAGCACCGTGAAATGACGGTGTGTGAATTTCTAAGTTTGTGTGCTGTGATTCTGAATTACAGAACGAAAGGGTCGTTCTTTCTTCGTAACAATACGTCAAAAAAAATACTCGACAAACTACCCGGCACGGGGCGTGAGTGGGTCGATGAGTTCTTTTACACGCACGTCGACTATTTTGGAAACATTCCCCTTGGTTTTCGTACATCGGCTGATTGCCCAAAACCCCCTGATTAGCGATCCGAGGTTGCTTCTTTTCTTGAAGGGATACCTCTTAGTGATCGCGAGGCTAACTTGTTTCTTGACGACAAGCTGTGGGAAGAGGTTGGGTGGTTCCCTTACCGTTCGGCCGACGAGGTTCCATTGCTGTTTTCGCGCTCTTTTCCGTCCTCGGCAGAGTCTGGTGGTATAGTAATAGGGTTTTTATTTTTATTTTTTATTATTGCTATCACAATTTGGTTCCCATATGTATACATATCTCCATATTTGACAAGAGAAAAAACTCTAATTCTCTCGACGATCCCTCGCAGGTATGGCGGCTTATGGGGCCCGAGGTGTTACAGGGCCGGGACTCTCTGCGGGGCGGTCGTTGCCGGTTCCTCTTCTTGGTTCGGAGGCGTCGCTCCCTTCGCAGCCCTCAAGGGTAGGCTTATCTCCTCGCGCTACTACAGCATCTATGTCAACCATAAAAGTAGCGATTACTAGTTCAAAAAGAGCGCGAGATGAGGCTCCGTTAGTGGCTTCCTCGCGTGCCAATTTTGGGAAGAAGTTTAAAGCTCCTCTTCGCTCGTCGTCCGACATAGTTGTCAGGTTCTCGGTCGCTGACTCCTTTGGCCCGTAAAGGCATTAGTGGTATCGAGTCCACTCATGCATCGGAGGTGACTAAGTTGGATCGGATGACCGCGATTGCCCTTGCTGAGTTGCTGAGTCGCGAGGCCCGACAGGTTTTCCTCCACGTGCATGGCCCAATATTTTCTTTGTTCACCATCTTTTCACCTCTTTTATATACCTATTTTTTTTTTGTAGTGCTATCTGGCTTCTGTTGCAACTAAGCGAAATGTTCGCGAGTTGGTGAGGAAATTAGGACACGAGACCGAGGCCCGTCGTCTGGCACAGGTGGATGCCGATGGTCGCGCGGAGGCCCTCGAGGCTGAGATTGCAGGGCTCAGGAAAGGTGCTGTGGATGATGCTATGAAGATATGTGAGCAAAGAGCCGAGCTTCAGCGTTTGCGTATCGAACTGGGGACCATTCAGGCGGAGCGGGCTAGTTCGGCTATCGACTGGGCACACCGCGACTTGGTTGCATACTGGAGTGGATCGGGAAAGGAAAATCCTCCGGAGGGAGCGGAGAGACTCTCCGCCTTAGATGATAGTGACTCGTCTCTTTCCCCCTTTTTTGTGCTGGACTAACGGCCTTATCGCCCCTTTTTGTATGTGAATTCGGGCAAACTTCCATTCGTCAGGATTTTTTCTTTTTGATGGCGCGGTCGGTTGTGCGTCTCTCAAGACCCGTTGTGTTTTTTGCGGGCCCCGATTTCGGGTATAACTCTGACGAATGGGCATTTTCCCTTTTTCGCGTAGTTTCTGTGTTTGTATGCTTTTGGGAAAACTGTCATTTGTTGGTTTTTTCCTTTTGGTGGCGCAGCTTGTTTGAGCGTCCTTCTAGTCCGCTCGTCTAGTCGAGCTCGTCACCAGCTAGTCGAGCTCGTCACCTCATCTAGTCGAGCTCGTCACGTTGTCCAGTCGAGCTCGTCTCTCGTCTAGTCGAGCTTGTCTCCTCGTCTAGTCGAGCTCGGCACCAGCTAGTCGAGCTCGTCACCTCGCCTAGTCGAGTTCGTCACGTTGTCTAGTCGAGCTTGTCTCCTCGTCTAGTCGAGCTCGTCACGTTGTCCAGTCGAGCTCGTCTCTCGTCTAGTCGAGCTTGTCTCCTCGTCTAGTCGAGCTTGTCTCCTCGTCTAGTCGAGCTCGTCACCAACTAGTCGAGCTCGTCACCTCGCCTAGTCGAGCTCGTCACGTTGTCTAGTCGAGCTCGTCTCTCGTCTAGTCGAGCTTGTCTCCTCGTCTAGTCGAGCTCGTCACGTTGTCTAGTCGAGCTCGTCTCTCGTCTAGTCGAGCTTGTCTCCTCGTCTAGTCGAGCTCGTCACGTTTTCTAGTCGAGCTTGTCTCCTCGTCTAGTCGAGCTCGTCACACAGTCCGTGACGAGCCGGAATGACTTCGACACTTCGTCCAAACGTCTTTTTCGTGTTTGTCGTATGGAAATGCTTTGAGCTTGTGCGGGGCTCCTGCTGCCTTTTCCCTTCTTGCGCCTTGAGCAGGCTTCGAGGTGGGTCGGGTTCTCGATGGCGCGAGTTCCCTTATCTTGGGATTCACAAGATTCTTTGAGGTGTGTTCGGAGTTTCAATGTTGCGAAATCTCATTTCTCGGATCCCGTGGACACTTTGAGGTCGGTCGGGGACTTGATGGCGCAAGTCCCCTCATCTCGGGTCGTACGGGATTTTTTTTAGATGTGTTCGGAGTTTCAACGTTGTGAAACCCCATTTCTCGGATCCGTAGACGCTTTGAGGTTGGTCGGGGACTTGATGGCGCAAGTCCCCTCATCTTGGGTCGCACGGAGTTCTTTGCGATACGTTCGGGGTTTCAACGTTGCGAAACCCCATTTCTCGGACTCCGTGGACGCTTTGAGGTCGGTCGGGGACTTGATGGCGCAAGTCCCCTCATCTCGGGTCGCACGGAGTTCTTTGCGATACGTTCGGGGTTTTAACGTTGCAAAACCCCATTTCTCAGACTCCGTGGACGCTTTGAGGTCGGTCGGGGACTTGGTGGCGCAAGCCCCCTCATCTGGGGTCGAGCTCGCCTGGAGGTCGAGCCTGGCCTGGAGGTCGACCCTGGCTGGAGGTCGAGCTCGCCTGGAGGTCGAGCTCGCCTGGAGGTCGAGCTCGCCTGGAGGTCGAGTCTGGCCTGGAGGTCGACCCTGGCTGGAGGTCGAGTCTGGCCTGGAGGTCGAGCCTGGCTGGAGGTCGAGCTCGCCTGGAGGTCGAGCCTGGCCTGGGGGTTGAGCTCGTCTGGGGGGTTGAGCTCGCCTGGAGGCCGAGCCTGGCCTGGAGGTCGACCCTGGCTGGAGGTCGAGCCTGCCTGGAGGTTGAGCTCGCCTGGGGGGTCGAGCTCGCCTGGAGGTCGACCCTGGCTGGAGGTCGAGCCTGCCTGGGGGTTGAGCTCGCCTGGGGGGTCGAGCTCGCCTGGAGGTCGACCCTGGCTGGAGGTCGGGCCTGCCTGGAGGTTGAGCTCGCCTGGGGGGTCGAGCTCGCCTGGAGGTCGAACCTGGCTGGAGGTCGATCCTGGGGGGTGTGACCGTGCTCTTCGTGAGCTGCCTACGCACCCGCTTTGTGGGATCAGGTCATGACGTAGTTCAGGGCGAGTGTGTTTGCTATGTGAATGGATTCTTGGATTTTTGTTTTTTTTTCCTCCCGCCGAGAGGTGGCTCTCGGTTTTTGTTTATGATCCGGGATAATTTTGAAGTTGGGAGAGTATTTGGCTGAGAGAATTCTGGGGTTGAGAGAATTTTGAGTTCAAAGGATTCTCTATTCCTTTTGATTTGTGTGAGTGAGCTATTTATAGGGAAAACATGCCGCTTGTTGAAAATTCGCTTGTCGCTTGTCTCTTGTTGAAAATTCGCTTGTCGCTTGTTGAAAATTCGTTTGTCGCTTGTTGAAAATTCGCTTGTCGCTTGTTTTTAGTCATGCGTATTTTTAGCATTTGACTAAATTGTCCTTCTATATTGTAACGTCGTTTTTGCAATTGAGGCGTCGTTTTTACCATAAGAAAAGGACGGCATAACAATAACTATACCATAAAAATTTGGAGATATGACAAAACTTAAATTTACATATGACTTTATATCTGAAGAGAGCCCTTAAATTAATTTATTAGTACATAGAAATTTTTACCGATTAAATTGTATGAGTGATAAAAAAAATGAAGGTAAAAGTCACCACGCACGTTTTAAACTTGGGGGTTCTAGCATGCTTTACCTCTCTTTTGTCTCTTCTCATGTGGCATGTCTGTCATTTATCTGATTTAATTAGATTTAATTATGATAGTAATAAGTTAATAACCAACCAGATGCGTTCCCCCTTTAAAAAAAAAAGAAAAAAAAGAGTTGCATAATGATAATGTTAATAATAAAAACCAATCTGAGCCGACAGTATAGACATCTGTAATATATATAATAGTTCTTTTTTTTTCTTCGTTAAAACTGTAAGAGTATATTATTATTGGAGAAGAAATATTAATACAATATTTATGGCTATTAAAAATGCTTTGCACGTCGGTAGTGTACAACGATAACTGTCCAAACAGACGACGATCTGTGGAGAGAGAGAGAGATAGATATGAGAGGTGCAGATAGATATAGGTAGAAAGGAAACAGCTATAGATGTAAAATAGGTAGCTGGGGATCAATAAATATGTATCATTAAGAGAGATCAGCTTAAAAGACAAATTAATACCACAATAAAAAAATAAAAATAGCAGCATTGTTTGAGTTGGTCTCATATGGACTAGCTAGCAATAGCATTAGCATAGTAGGACTGTGCTACGACAGTAATGTTGGAAACTGTTTCAATGAGTTGGAAATGAATGCAAACACAAACTGCAAATAGGATGGCAACGGGTACGAGTAAAGTCGGGTACACCGATTTCGTTACTCGTACCCGCTATAATTTATATACGTTCCTGTTTAATTTTATTTATTTATTTTAGGAAAACAAAATAATTTTGGATTGGGTCTTCATGACAAAGTCTTGAGAGGCATATTATGTCTCTAATCTCTCTATGCATGCATTACTCAAATATTATATATATTAAATTTTGGTTATGTAAATATCATAAAATTTATTATTATTATATTCATAAGCTAATATTTTTTTTAAATAGCATAACTCTATTTTTTTTTTCACTTACCCGCAACTACGCGAGGGTTAAATAACTTTATATAAATCGAAAGCTGTTGTTTTTATTAATAGCGTTTCTTTAATAAGTGATTGAGATTGGCCCTCTAAACTCTCATTCTCTCTAACCTTCCAATACTGACACCATTGCAACTTGCCCAAGAAATTAATGGTGTGCGACAAATATTTCACTTTATCTCTATGCACTCACAAAAAAATCCAAAGCATCTCTGCACTCATTTCTTATCTACCATATCACTTTATCTGTCTAGTCTTGGTAGTTGCCCAAGAAATTAATGGTGTGCGTATTTCACTTTATCTCTATGCACTCACAAAAAAATCCAAAGCATCTATCTGTCTAGTCTTGGTAGTTGCCCAAGAAATTAATGGTGTGCGTATAAAAAGCCTAATTTATTTATTTTAATGATGAAACAATCACTTGAAATAAATTAATGGTGTGCATATAAAAATAAATTAATGGTGTGCGTATAAATTAATATGCTAATTGATTCTTTCGGAAACAGTAAATAAAATATTTGTTAACATATGGAAAACTAGTTATTTGCTAGTAATCCTCTGAAATTACTAAACGGGTGTAAAATAGTTGTTCAACTATGAATGAAACAATTTGTTGACCAGCTGATCGTTTTTAAGCAGTTCTAATCTTTTATTCAAAGTGATAAACTAACAAACAATCAAATAGAAATAAAAAATACAAGACAATTGGTAATTATGTCTGGTGTAAACCACCACTCAAAGAGACTGATCATGATGTGAAAACAGACTTTTGGCGTCACTTTATCTAAGAGCAACGCTGTAGTTTTAATTCTGTAATGAATTTATACATAT
Organism: Urtica dioica subsp. dioica; assembly: GCF_054948205.1. Lineage (NCBI taxonomy): Eukaryota > Viridiplantae > Streptophyta > Magnoliopsida > Rosales > Urticaceae > Urtica > Urtica dioica. The sequence goes on from NC_142763.1 coordinate 20,312,715, forward strand.
AATGTCGCACGCACCTAACTGGACTCATTATCGCACACACATAATTACTCCTTACAACATTGTGAACCTTACAGATGCATAACTGGACTGATTATCTACAATTATTGATTAGCAGCGCTAACATTTTTTGTATGAAAGAAATTTATGTTTTTGTAGGTCCTCACCAATAATTCCACTGTTTCTTTTCGCTATGATTTATCATTTATGGACCTGTGGCTGTGGTTCCCACATTTGCATTGCATCTTTGCAATTTGCACGTTGTTTCAAAATGTGATTTTACGCAATCTGCTGTTTGAACGGAAATTAATAATTAATCAGCACCAAACAAATGTGGCTATTTGATATGTGTTATTTTATACCTATTTTATTAAGTGTTTCAATATTGTTTTTTTTTTTAGAAGGCCGGGCATGTTTGGTTTAAAATAAAAAATGGAATGTTAATGGAAATGGGAATGATAATGGCAATGACAATGGAATGGTATTATATTTTTTTGTTTGGTTTGTAATATTAACTCCAAAAGAATGGAAAGTAAAATTTACCATATTACCATTTTCATAACTTTACCAACTTTCTCTTCTTTATCACTACCACTTCGTCTTCTTCTCAGCATGGACTGATACAGTAAAACAAGATGAACTAAAATGGACTTTAAACCATATTTCTCAATAAAACTTCAAATCCATTGTCTATTTAGGAGAATAATCTGAGGGCCCGATTTTTTTTCCCTTTCATTGGGTGTTGTGCAGGCAAAACCAGTTTCAATTTTTTTGGATCTTTACTGGTTAATCTCCCATGCCTAACAATTTCCATACACAAACTCGACAAAACAATCGATAAAAGAAAAAAATGAAAATATGTTGAAATCGCTTTGCGTTCATCTATGAACCTACTCTTGACTACTCGTCTCCGTCGTCTTCATCGTCGGCGTCGCATCTTCTCCGGCAAGAGAACGGCGGCGAAGGCGGGTGGTGCCGAATGTCTCGTCAAAGACCTTCACAACCTCCCATATCAAAGTTACCATTTGCGGTGGCTCGGCTGTCGACGGCGCCTTCGAGATCCCTCCGGCGTCAATCTTCACTGTCGCCGCCCTGGGAATGATCGTCTCCGTCGTGCTCTACGAGAAGGCGCTCGTTTTAGTTTTAGATTACAAATATAAATATATATTAAATGATATAAAAGGTCAGTTTGGGAAGAATATTTCATTACACGGTGGAATGGTTCATTCATCCCAATTTATAAAGAATCAAATTAATGCAATGATCATTCCGTATAATGATGATTACCTCATTTAAAAATGAATCAAATAAAAGAATAATAAATTTAAGGAATCCATTCCATTCCATTCCCTTGAAAAGTCACCAACCAAACATACCCTAAATTCTTTTGGTTATCAGCCATGGCACCTTTGACGTCTGTTATATTTTTTTTTTTTGAGGAAACGTGGTTGGAGCCACGAAAATTCATAAAAGCCCTCACGTATGGCGGAGGAAAACCGTGGATACAAAGATAGGAGATAAACAGAAACCAACGGAAAAGGAAAAGGAAGCTTTAAACAAACAGGGCCTTAGGAGACCATGCGGGACCTCAACTCGCGATCATCGGCCCTAATGGCCTCTTCCGAACAAGGCAGGACTAAACCCAGCCAGGTCGAGGACGAGTGATGGTTAACCGCATAACGCGCTAGATTATGCGCAGCAACATTACAAAGACGAGAAATATGCATAATGCGAAAAACCTCAAGCTCCCTCGCCTCTCTGGAGATGCGGAGCAAGATCGTCCCAAGCTCTGTCGCAGGCGTCACGCCCTCATCAATCATCCTCACCACCCCCAAGCAGTCAGACTGGATCTCTGCTCTCCTGCCACCGACGCTGCGAACTAGCTCTATGCCCTGGAGGACAGCATACGCTTCCGCAAGCTGGGGGGAGAACCCCCTAGCCAGGAAAAGCGTCTGCGAGGCGATCACCTCTCCGGTGTGGTCTCGAACAATACAACCGACACCGAAGCCTCCACGGTCGCGAGCGAGTGCCGCGTCGACGTTAATCGAGAGGGTCCCGTCCGTAGGGGGGTCCATCTGGGGGTCGTAGTCACCCTCGTGTTCGTCGGAGACTCCCCAACCATAGCCGCTCTGTACTCCTCGAGGAAGCTCGCCGTCCACTGGACTAGCTGTGGCTGGCTCCAAGCTGATCTCCCGGCCAAGACATTGTTCCTGTGGTTCCAAAGTTCCCAAATAATGGTAATGAAAAGCTCATGGAAACGAACCTCAAGGGTCTCCATCGCTCTGAGGATAGCGTCGAAAACATCGCTGTCTCTAAAAGGCGGAAGAATGTGGCCGAAGCCCACCTCTTTCCAGACTCTCCTGCTCCACCTGCAACCCAAAAACGCGTGGAAAACAGTCTCTCTCGCCTCCTGACAGACAGGGCAGCTGTCGTCAGAGGTGATCCTCTTTTTGGCTAAGACTGCTCTGGCCGGGATCTGGCCTAAACAGACTCGCCAAAAGAAGAGTTTCACCTTAGGAGGGACTCTCAGCTACCAGAACTTCGTCCACCACTTCTCCATCACCGTCGGATCTGAAGAGCTGGCGACCGGAGTACTGGCTCTCTCCATCGCAACACGGAAGCCGCTCTTGATGGAGTACTCTCCGTTCTCAGTGAAATGCCAGCGACGCACGTCAGGAGTGCCCTCGCCCCCACACGGAATGCTCAGGATCGCCGCAGCGTCCTCCTCACCGAACATCGCTGTGATAAGATCAACGTCCCAGCTACCGTCGGGTCTCATAAGCTCAGCTACCCGCATACCGGGGGGAATCCAATGGGGGTCAATCCAGGTGGCCGGTCTGTCCCTAGGAACCCAACTGTCGCCCATGACCAACACAGACTCCCCGTCCCTGATCCGCCATCTCGAACCGGACTGAATGATCTCACGTCCCCAGAGAAGACTGCGCCAAATGGAAGAGCTGCACGAGCCAGGGAGAGCTGTCATAATATCACCGTCGGGGAAGTAGCTCTGACTATAGACTCGACCTACCAGACTATCCGGTCTCCTGAGAAGTCTCCAGACACTCTTAGCCAAAAGGGCCTGGTTGGACTTCTCCAGATCTCTGAAGCCCATCCCGCCCTCTGACTTGTGTCGCGTGAGGTCCTCCCACTTGCACCAGTGGATCTTCTTCGTCGCCGTTCCACCCCCCCACCAGAATCTGGCGATCGCCGAGTGGATGTCTCTAATCAAACGCAGCGGGATCTTGTGGCACGAGGCCACGTAACTGGGGATCGACTGAAGGACGGATTTAATGAGGACCTCTCTACCAGCCTGCGAGAGGGAGAGGCCATTCCAACTCTTAATCTTAGCCCAAACACGGTCTCTCACAAATCCAAAAAGCTTCGCCTTCCGCCGACCCGTGAACGCGGGAAGACCCAGGTATCGCTTATGGCAGTCCGTCTTCCTGACACCTAGGATCTGAGCCAACACCTCACCCTCCTCATCGCTAACCTCCGTACCGAAACAAACATCGGACTTCTGAAAGTTCACCATCTGGCCCGAGGCCATAGAATAAGTTCGAAGAATGTCAGTAATCCTCTCACACTCGTCAAGAGTCGCTCGGCAAAAAACCAAGCTATCATCCGCAAAGAGAAGGTGAGACACATGGATATCCCGGAACCGGACTCCTAAAATCGCTCTGGAATCCTCACTCGCTCGAAAGAGGCTCGAGAGACCCTCAGAGCAGAAGAGGAAGAGGAAAGGAGAGAGAGGGTCCCCCTGGCGGAGGCCTCTGAACGGAGTCACACTGCCTCGAATGGAGCCGTTGATGTTGAAAGCAAATCTGACTGAGGTAACGCATCTCATGATAAGGTGCACCCAACGCGTGCTGTATCCCAGTCTCAGCATCATCGACTCCAGGTAGACCCACTCAACCCTGTCGAAAGCCTTCGCCATGTCGAGCTTGAGAGACGCACACTTTCCATTACCGAAGCGTTTCCGCTTCATCGTGTGGAGAGCCTCGAAACCAACCATGACATTATCGAAGATCAGTCTACCACCAACGAAAGCGCTCTGGGACTCAGAAATAGCGACGTGCATAGTAGTCTTAAGACGGTTGACCAAGCACTTGGCCACTATCTTATAGATCACGTTGCACAGGCTAATCGTCTCGGGTCCTCGACTTTGGGGATAAGGGTGACCACAGTATCATTAATGGTGGCCACCTCGTCCCCGTCGTTAAGAATCCCAAGGCAGGTCTTCAAGACCGATTCGCCTACTACGTCCCAATATCTCTGGTAAAAAATCGCGGGAAAGCCGTCACTTCCCGGGGCCTTGATCGCATCCATCGAGAAAAGCGCCTTTTTCACCTCCCATGGCTCAAAAGGGCGCTCCAACTCGGCGTTCAAAGCCTCTGAGATCCTAGGCTGTACGTCCGCAGAAACTAACTCGATACTCTGCGAAGAAGGCCTCGTGGAAGAGAAAATGTCACCAAAGTAACCGGAGACGATCCTCTCTATCTCAGTGTCTCCACTGTGCCAATCCCCGTGATCATCCTCCAGTCCTCTGATAGCGTTCCTCTTCCTCCTAGCAGAAGCCTTGCGGTGAAAAAGCTTCGTGTTCTTATCCCCGCACCGCATCCAGGACACTCTGCTCCTCTGTCTCCAGTACTGCTCCTCCTTCTGAACTAAGGCGTCAAGCTGTCTCTCCTCCCGTCTGAAGGACTCCATACAGAAGTTCGGGCCCGAAAGACCCGCAAGCTCAACGATCTTCTTCTGCTTCTCAATCCTGTCTCTGATCTCTCTGTTCCTCTCTCCGCCCCAGCGGGAGAGACTCTGTCTGCACTGACAGATCGCATCAGCTAAGCTCGGACTCTGATCACCACTCTGGCCCGTCTCCCAAGCTCTACGGATCCACTCGTCGCACTCAGGCTCACCTATCCAAGACTCCTCAAAGAAGAAACGCCTCGGCCTCCTGCTCCGCCGGCGATCTCTGAGACCCGCTGTAAGCAGAAGAAGTGGTCTATGGTCCGAACTCCAGAACCTCAAGTGTCGAACAGTGGCCGAAGGGAAGAGATCGGTCCACTCGTGACTCGCGAGGCATCTATCCAAGCGTTCCTCTATACTTCCTCTGCGCCAGGTGAAGGGGTCTCCCTCAAAGCCTAAGTCATGGATGTCGCAATCCGAAATCATCTCTCTGAAAGAAGACAACTGGCCGGGACCTCTATCTCTACCTCCTCTAATCTCAGAGTTGGAGGCGACTTCGTTCATGTCGCCCCCAACTAACCAAGGACCCGTGTAAGAATTCCGGAGGCGACGAAGAAGCTCCCAAGTATGTCTCCTCTGAGCGCTCACTGGATCACCGTAGATCCCCGCAAATCTCCAACTCTCGCCTAACTCGTTAACCAAATCTCCCTCGATGTGATATCTCGAAAACGTCCCGAGTAGGAATCTCACAGGCTCTTTCCAAAGTAACATTAAGCCTCCACTCCTACCAAGACAGTCCACCGTCATACAACCATCAAAACCCAGCAACACTCTCACTCTTTCAGCCCCCTCACTCCGTAGTCTAGTCTCCGACAGAAAGATAAAATCGGGACTATGATCACGAACGTGGGCGAGGAGGGCTGACCTCGTCCCGGGGTTGCCTAACCCCTGGACGTTCCAGATAACGCCTATCATCGCGTTCGGCGGCCCTCGCTCTCGAGGGGCGCCGCTCTCTCATCAGTAACAACTAAGGTCGAATCTAACAAACTAGAAACTTCCAAAGTGCGAGTAACAGAAAATAAGTCTCTCCTCCCTAGGTCATGTGTGGCAGAAAGTAAGTCTCTATGTCCTATATCAAACTGAAGCGCAAGAGAATGAAGGGAGATAGATGGACTTACCTGAGTGTCGAGCGTGGATCTCAACACTCTCCCTTGCCCACTCTCACCATCGGACCCGGGGCCCGTGTCAGCTACCATCTCCCACTGGATCACCCGACGAGTGGAAGAAGGGCTCGCCTTGTTCCCGTCGGTGTAGCCTCCCTCACTGGTCTCACCTCCGCCGGCTTCAAACATGCGTGCCATCTTCTTGACGTTCCCAATTCTGACCCTCTCGCTCGATATCCTCTTCCCCGACCCACCTTCATTGTCGCCGGCAGCCCCCGCTTTTGTCTCGGCTCCCACATCCCGTCCTAGACCCGGTTTGCACCCAAGGGGCCTTTTCCTGGTGTCGCAGGGCGTTCTCTTGGCAGTGAAACTCCCAGGGGGGTCCTGGCCCTTTTGCTGAAGAGCCCCAAAGGGGTCCAGGCCCGGTTGAAAAAGGGGCCCAGACTGGCCTTTGGAGCGTTGCCGAAGAGGCCCAGCAAGTTTCCCAGCCAAGTCATGGGCAAGGCCTTCCAAGCCGTTGGGCTTAAAAATTCTGGTAGGCCCAACAAGGTCTTCCCTTCCATCTTTGACCAAATCCTCCTCTGCCCCAAGGACAGTGGGTCCCAGCTCACTCGAAATACCCACTAGGTCCTCAGTGGGATTGATAAATCCTTCACCAACTGCCCCAGAATTCATGCTCTCTGTAGCTTTCTCTTTACCAGAACTAGTAACCTGCTCCAAAGAGCCGTTGTCACTTCCTCTCCCCGAAACGGCCCCAAAACCCTCCTCCTTTTTTTTAGGGTAAGTTTTGCCTACCCCAGACTGGCAATGAGACCCGGTGGCCGAGGGATTGACTTCGCTCCTCGTTTGAGATCCACGCGCGTCAGCCCTAACCGTCGTCGGACCAGGGTTGTCGTGGTGGTTCTCCTCAGTCGGCATCTCGGTATCCATGGCTTCACTCGGCGGCCCTCCCGGATTGATCTCTTTATCCTTCGTCGGCTCATCTTCCCTTGTCGGTGGCTTGGTCAGAGTCGCGGTCGGGCCGGTCTCTGTCTCCATCGGCGGCGATTGTTTTTCCTTCCCACGCCTCTGTTTCTCGCCTCTCTCCCCCGACTCCTCTTGCAAAGCTTTTGACGAGTCCCGGTGAGTTTTCGCAGAACAGGACTCCGGCCCAGCCCAACCAGGTTCCCGGTTAGGTCCCACACCGTTAAACCTCCAAGTACCACCGTTAGATTTGTGAGGGGGCTGTCCTCTCAGCCCAGCTCCATACTTGGGGTTCCCCCCACACCCAGCTCCTCCTTCTCATGACAGTCAGAGCCACAGTGCCCGAGCCTTCCACACACGAAACAAAAGTCTCCGAGTTTTTCGTATCGGAAAGTCACCCAGGCCTTCCCCTCCTCCGTCCCAAGCTTTAGAAATGTTCCCTTCATCAGAGGTTTGCCTATGTCCACCGCGACACGGACCCGAATGAAATCCCCACTGATTCTACCCTCCTTATCCTTGTCAACTTTGGTAACCCGTCCTATTCGTCCTCCGACAAGCTCACCCATTCTTGCCGACCGAAACTTGAGAGGGATTCCGTGAATCTGAACCCAGAAATCCACATGTCGGAATTCATCATCTTTGTCCTTTTCAATCTCAGGGTCATTCAAAACTAGGAGGGATTTGTCAAACGTCCATGGCCCCAATTCCCAGACCCGCCTCTTATCGGCCCTGTTCCCAAACCGGAAGCAGAGGATTCCGTCCCGGTGATCGCTGATTTCGAGCTTTCCACTCGTCCTCCAAATCGTGGCCATGACCGACTTAAGCGCACCTCGGTTGAAGGCTTTTTGCCGGAGCAGCCTCCCGAGAAGGCAGTCAGAGAGATCGACCGCCGTGCTCGCAAGTTCCTCCTCTTCAATGACTAACACATCCCCGTCCTCTTCCTCTCCGATGCCCATCTCAGACCATTTGTCGCACAAATCCTCCATACTTTGAGAAGAAGGAGGAGGCTTGACGAAATCAACATCTGTAAATGTAACTTCAACACCAGACTGCTCAGTGATAGCTCCAACTGACAGTAAGTTGAACTTGAATCCAGGAACATACAACACACTTCTCAAAACCAGATTATTGTTGAGTCTGACATCTCCAAACAAATGAACTGGTATGACAGTATGGTTGGGTAGTGTAACAGTAGCACCACTGATGGGCTTGAGGCTTATGAACTGAGAGCTATGAGCACATATGTGCTTGGAAGCTCCAGAATCTGAAAGCCATACTGTATGTGTGTTTGACAAGTAATCACAAGAGTTGGCATAGTAACAGGCACCTGTGACATAGGTAGTCTGATTGACATCTGAATTGGATGAGCTAGGCTTGGAGGTGTTCATGTGACTG